>NC_139142.1:178169085-178769085 GCF_964270905.1 Leucopleurus acutus
AAGTGGGCACCTGGGCAAGAGCATCTGAGGCACCCCACGGGGTTTGAACCACAGGGAAGGGCTTGAAGAGCCCTTCAAGGGTCCAATCCTCCTGCAGGTGGAGGCAAGGCAGACCCTGCTGTACTCTGTTCATTCAGCAAATATCTCCTGGGCGCGGGGGCCATCCTACCGCAGAGGGCTTGGCAGGGGAAGAAATCAGAAGCAGCCTTGCCTCTTGTGAAAATTACATGGGAAGAAACAGAAAGGAAGCAGGTCCACAGGCAAGATCAATGTAGAAGTAAAAGTTATGAAGAAAATAAAGGAGAAGAATAAGACAGGAGGGGGATGAGGTGGAGGAGGGTGGTTAATTAGAAGTGGGCGGTTGGGGAAGGCTTGGCAATGAAGCGATATTTGACTTTTGACTAAAGTGACAAGAGAGCGGCCGCTTGAAGGTCGGGGACAGAGTGTCCAGGCAGATGGAGCAGCTCGTGCAAAGATACCAAGGTGGAAATCAGGATGGGAGCGTTCAAGGAGCAGAAAGTAGGCCAGTGTGCTTGGAGCAGAGTGTTGTGGTGATGTGGCCAAGAGGGCCACCGTAGGGAGTTTGGATTCTACTGAAACCCAAAGAAAGCCCATTATAGCGTTTCAGCGGAAAATGACATCACTGAAGAATACCACGAAAAGGGAGACCCATTACGAGGCTGGGGCCGTGGTCCTGCCTGGAGATGACGCAGCCTGGCGCAGAGGATGTGTCGAGGTAAAGCTGAAAGATGGGGTATGAGGTGTGAGAGAAAGGGAGGAATTAGATGTGGCTCTGGGTTTGGTTCTGAACAACCGGACGGGTTTTTTTTAAGAGATAGGGAGATTGAGGGGAAGCAGGTTCAGATGAGGACCAACGGCTCCACTGTGTCATGTTAACTTTGAGGGTCTTTCCAAACATCAAATGCAGGGGCTCAGTTGGCAGGTGGATCCCCAAGGAGCTGGCAGGAGGGCTCTGCACCAGCAGGTGTGTCCCAACATTTCCCGCAATGGAGGATACCTACTGCGCGTGAGTCCCCCGCCTCCCGAGTGGGTTTTCCAGGTGCCGAGTAAGAAGGTCTAAGACTGAGTTGAGGAGAACCGCGAAGAAAACAGCCACAGGCGGGGAGCTGTAGGAATTGGAAGGTCTAGGTCCTGAGTTTTCAGCCTGCTGGTCATCTGACCTTCATGCATTTGCTAGTTCTCACGTCCTTCATCTGTAACGTGGAGACACGAGACAATAGGAATGAAAGTGCCTGATACACGCTTGCTACAGAGTAACTGCCCAATGAACAGGCAGTTGACCCATAAATATTCCACTGGGAAGGTGTACTATGCTCTGAGTGTTTGTGCCCCCGCCAAATTCATATGTGGAAATCCTAACCCCCAGGTGATGGTATTAGTCGGCAGGGCTTTTGGGAGGTGATGAGTTCCTTCTCCATCAATGGGATTAGTGACCTTAAAGCGCGTCCAGAGAGAGCCCAGGTCCTTTCCATCCAGTGATGGAGGACACAAGAAGTCTGCAACCTGGAAGAGGGCCCTCCCCCCGCCAGGCCTCCCCGGGCCTCAGACTTCCTGACTCCAGGACTGTGAGCAATAAGTTTCTGCTGTTACCAAGCCCCCCAGGGGGTGGCATGTTGTTATAGCAACATGATAACACTAAGACAAGGTGTTTGCATTTTGCTGGGGGGAAAGGAAGTAGATAAGTAAATGTTAGGGCTGGTGAGTGGCTGTATGGAAATGGGGGGGTGGGAGAAAAAGAGGGAGAGAGAGAAGGAGAGAGAGAGGCCCGTGGCCACACCCATTCTAGGAGGGCACAGGAATGGAGCTGGTTGAAAAGACTAAGCATCCCAATCTATATCTTTCTCTATAGCGCCCAGCAGGAGAGACACAAATTCTGTTTAACAGAAGCTATAGTAGCACCATTTCAGGGGGGAAGCAACGCCTTGGGTCATCTGCTCTTCTAAGGAAGTAGCTGCAGCAGGCCCTCCCCTGTTGTGGGTCTGTTGAGGTCCTTATTAACACTATACTCTGTAAGGCCAACCCCGCTGTTCCCACCAGGATCCCAGCATCCTCGGTGCCTCTCACCTCCAGCCCAGGCAATTCTACACCGGGTTCACTCCTGATTCTCAACTCTACCACTCTGGTCCTCCAAGTGTGTTCCATGGATCCATTTGAGGGGAGGGTGTCCCCAATACCCTTTCAGGAAGCCTGGGTGGTCACAACTATTCTCGTAATACCAGACACAGTTTGCCACTTCCACCGTGTCAGCTTTTTGCACTGAGCTCAGAGCACTGGTGGGTGAAATCACCAGCCCCTTAGCAAGAATCAAGGCTCCTGTACCAGCAGTCATTATAGCCTTCACCACCACATGGTCTCAAGTTTTTAAAAAGCCAGCTTCATTTAAGAACGTTCTTGCAGAAGTAGTAAAATTATTATTTCAACCCTTGCATGCACATCCTTAATACTCTGCTGCGTAGTCTAGTATGATTTGTTGTAAGAAAAGCACTTGTGTGCATACGTAAGTCACAAGGTAAGCTTTTTTCATGGAACACCAGTTTTTGGGAAAAAACAGCGGATAGACAAACTGTGGTTACTCAGACTTGGTATTTGGCATTTTCTCAAAAAGCGATGAAGTGAGCCTAGCACTTCAAGGAAAATCACTGACAGTATTTGTTGCAATAATAAAATTTCAGCATCCAAATGAAAATTAGAACTTTCTAGATTTTGTATTTGCCACTGTGAGCTTGAGACTTCCCAATACTTAAAGACTTTTCTAATGGGATCGGTGGTAATATTAATGAATGTGATTTTTTAAAATTATACATGCAATGATTCAACATGCAGAAGATCTGCAGAACTCAGGATTTTCCAAATGACCAATGCATAGCATCACAGAATCATGCATGAATAAAAGATCCATTCAAAGCACAGGAGTGAGCAATGGATTTTAATGGAACAGGATGAAAAGTTCGTTGGCATGGTTTCAGAGTTCACACTACAACCAACCTTTAAGAAGCTACCGCCTGTCAAATTTTGATATGGTACCAAAGAAGAATAACCACAGTTACCTGAAAGGGTCATTAAATGCTCTCTCCTTTGCCAGCTGTGCATAGCTGTGTGAAGCTGGATTATCATGCACTTCACATCAAAGCATCTTCCCACAGATCAAGTGCAGAAGCAGACATGCTTTCATAAATCCAGGCATTAAAGAGATTTGCAAAATTATGTTTTTAGGTACCACTCTTATTTTTTATACAGTATAATTAATTTTTTTATAAAACTACGTTATTTGTGTTGACATGTAATGGGTTTTATTATTTGTTTTTTAAAAGTTATAAATACATAAAAATATATTTAAATATTTTAAAATTTTATTAGTTTTAATTTCAAACCCAGTAAATATTGACATTTTAAAAAGCTCTTTAGAGTCCCCAGTAATTTTGAAATGTTTAAATGGGTCCTAAGACCACAAGTATATGCTGGAGGGAAAGGAATCAGTGCACTGAGAGGCCGCAGGGGGAGAATACAGAAGCCTAGCAAATTAAAAACATTCCCTCTGTCATAGTTTCCTAACCAGCGAGTTGCAACAATTTAGTTGTCACAGCCCTGTGCCTTGTGAGTCATGAGCAGCTCTGTTTAAAACCCTTACTGAGCTCCCTTTCAACGTGTCTTTTTGAAGAACACAGGCCATGACCCAGAAACCTGCAGATACCTGTTGTCCACTTACCCTTCGTAGGTGAGGCAGGATGCAGTCCATCAGCGGGACAGTGTCAGGCACAAGTTTCATTGTGATGCTGGCCCTCGGTTCCCCAGGGCGCTGTCAGCTACACGCCGTTGTCCAGTGGTTCTCCTGCTCCTGCCCTTGCAGCATTTCATGAATACGTCCCCCCAGCATATGAATTTGAGGGGAGACACGTTCGGACTAAAGCATTCAGTTTCTCATTTCTTTCTTTCACAGATCATCATCTAAACCCAACCCAAACTCAAACTACAGACCTTGGGTTTGTATCATCACCAAACCCAAGGTCATCCAGATTTTCCCCTACGTTATCTTTTAGGAGTTTTCTAGTTTTGTGTTTACATTTAGGTCTATGGTCCATTTAGTTACTTGTGATGGGTATAAGGTCTGTGCCCAGATTCTTTTTTTTTTTTTTTTTTTGCAGGTGGACGTCCAGTTGTTCCAGCACCATTTGTTGAAGAGACCGTCTTTGCTCCATTGTCGAAGCTCAGGTGACTCTCTTGATAGGGGTCCCTCTCTAGGTTCCCTATTCTGTTACACTGATCTACTTGTCTGCTCTCCAGCCAGCACCACACTGCCTGGATCGCTGCAGCTCGACAGTAAGTTTCGAAGTCGGGCAGCATCCGGCCTCGTTCCTCTCCTTCCGTCCTTCGCTGGCTCCTCTGGGTCTCACCACTTTGGATCTGCATGGATTCCCACAGGCAAAGCCACCTCTTCTCACTCCGTGGCTGGTCCTTCCCCGGGCTTCCTGGGAGTCGAGCTCCAAGCGTGTGTGCCTGGTGGGCATCTCACTTCACCTTCTCGAGAACCTCCTCTTAAAAACACCCCTTTCTTCAGCTCTGTCCATTCCCATTCCCGAAACCAGAAGCTCAGACTTTCAGACATGACCTTGCTAAAATGTGCAGGGGTTCCCATGCATTGGAGGATAAACGTGAATTCCTCTCGCCTCTGACATCTCGCTTGTCTTCCTTTCTTCATCTCCTGCTTTCTCCCCTTCCCCCTGGGCTGCAGCTGCACCAGCCTCTTTTCTGTCCCTTGGCCACACCGAGCCTCTCCCACCTTTGGACCTGGAACCTGTTCGCCTCCGCCTGGAAGGCCCCTTCTCCCCCTCAGGTCACCCTTGTGTGCCACCTCTGCAGAGAAGACTTCCGCAACCATCGCTGCAGAAGTAACCTCCCCACCTGCTCTCCATCACCACCCTTTATTTCCTTGATAGCATTTATTGAAAGTATCTCATTATCTTGCTTGTTTCTGTTAGTTTCCTCGCTAACTAGCTGTGTTGTGGTTGGAATACATATGAGCCTCTGGAGGATCTGGGGACAGCCTGCTTCTATCTAAAGAAAAAATATTTTTCTTTTCTCCTCCTCTGAAAACCCTCTTGGGAACCCTAAGGTTTTCAGACTTCGGAAACCAAAGAAAAGGAAAGGGAGTTCTTTTCAGGCAAAGACAACGTCTGTTCTTCCTCCTGCCAAAACCCTCAGCTGCAGGCAGGAAAGCTCAGAGCCAGTGGTTTTACTGAGTGGAGAGTGTGAAGACTGGAGGGGGGGCGGGGGGATTCCGGTAGGCAAACCCAGAACTCATCTCTCTAGAGGCTGTCTACCAGCCTCTCTGGAGGTGTCCCCACTGGTCCCGGGGGCTCTGGGCGGTGGGGAGGAGAGCCCAGCCTTTCCCAGAGCTGCTGGCGTCAGTGCAACTAGCCGGCCAGCCCACTGCCTGGGCCTGGACTCCTGTTCCAACAGGACCTGGACTTCAGGCAACCGCAGGGCGGGGCACGTGCACGGTGAGGGGCATCCCAGCTCCTTCTTCAGCGCCAGCAAGTCAAGCCGGGGCCAGAACACCAGCCGCCGGCCCCGCACCCGGCCACCTCCCGGCGCCCGGCCACGTCTGTGTGCAGGACCTCCTCCCTGCAACGGTCAGGGCCGAGCAGCTGAGAGGAGCAGGTGGCCGAGTTCAAGGAGGCCCTCTCCCCGTTCGATGAGGACGGAGACGGCGCCATCAGCACGCGGGAGCTGGGCACCGTCCTGCGGTCGCCGGGCCAGAAACCCACTGAGGCCGAGCTCCGGGACCTGGTGGGCGAGCTGGACCGCGACGGCAGCAGCACCGTGGGCTTCCCCGAGCTCCTGGGCCTAATGGCCCGTAAGGTGAAGGGCAGGGACGCCAACACCAGATCCGGGAGGCCTTCTGCATCTTCGACAAGGACGGCAAGGGCCTGATGGGCACGGCCGAGCTGCGGCACGTGATGACCCGGCTGGGCGAGAAGCCGAGAGACCAGGAAGTGGACGAGATGATCCGGGCGGCGGACGTGGACGGGGACGAGCTGGTGCGCTACGAGGTGTTCGTACGCTTGCTGGTTTCCAAGGGCGGCCACAGACCCACCTCCACCCCCACCCCCATCCCCACCCAGGGTGTCCGGGCTCCGCACGTGGCGCCGGAGGACCTGCCTCCGTTCCCCTGGCCCCTCCGGGCACTGCTCCTCTGCTGGTTGACCTGATCCACCTGTCTGTCCCCCTTTCCTCTCCTCTCCTCGTTCCTGCCTACCTCCGCACCTTCTCCTTGCAGGATGACACAGGCAGCTCTCAAGCCCAGCAAACCCCAAATGTTCCATCCCTCGGGAGCAGAAGCTCAGGGACGTCCCTGTGCACCGACCAGGGCAGGAGGATGGTCACAGCCTCACTGGCCGCTCAAGCCCCAGGGAGGGCGCGGTGTGCCCTCCGGGAGCCCTCCACGTGGGATCCCTAAAGCGCACCCGGTACCTCCGTCCGCTGTGGACCAGGGCCCTGGGGCGAGGGGCACTCTTGGAGGCTGACAACCAGGGTCTGGCCTCCTGAGAAACACCACCTCCTTTCCCCGCCCCCGACTCCCCTGCGCTCTCTTGTTCCCTTCTGTCTCTGTGCCAATCCGCGGTGAGGTGATTCGTCTCTTAAAGCTGGGAGTCAGTTGTAACACGTTTGTATTCACCTTCTTGGAGGGAAATTTGAAAGGGAGAAAGAGGCCACAGGGGAATAAAGAAAACGTCTGTTTTTCTCTGGTTCCAGTGGAAATGATCCTTGTTAAGTTCAGGGTTTGAAAGAGGCAGGAATCTCTCTTTTTGTGCTTTTTGGAAGTGCGGTGAAATCTTGTATTGATGGGCGTAGCGAACAGAGAGGAGTCTAGGCAAGGTAAATCTTGAATATTTATTTCAAATCAAATGGAGAAGTTGGCAGCAAAGGGTGGTTAAAAATCCATGTAGAGCTTCTAAGATCTGAGTCGATTATGGTGGGGAAGGAACAGTGGTCTGTGTTCATGGATTTCTTACATTCATGATCGAGTTGTTGGGAAGTGCGGTTTGAAGAAAGTCAGGGCTGGAGAGGGCCCGTGTGGTGCAAAAGCAAGAGACAGTGCTTCCCGCGTTAAACCCTGGCTCCCGGAGGTGGCATCAGATAACCCCAAGGCCGAAGGGGCTTGTCAGAGATTATTTCAGTGTTTTCGTGGGGTGGACACTACACCTGGGGTCATCAGAGAGGGCTACCAGCCCTGGGACAGTCACAGAGCAGCTGGCCCATCTTGACAAGTCCTCTTTCCTGACACCCTCCCCACCATGCACGTTTCCTCATATGTAAAGGGAAGAGCGTGGGCTCTGGGGCCGGACAGACTGGGAATGTAGTTATTGCTGCCCTGCCGACTGGGCCCAAATCACTCGTCCTCCCCGTGGTGACAGCTGACACTCTGGCGGCCCTTCCTGGGCGCCGGGCCCTGCTGTGAGCACGCTGCCTGTGCAGTGACTCACTACCACCCTACAGGGGGCCACCCTTTGCAGCTTCCCTGTCTACAGATGAGGAAGCCGAGACACCGAGAGCTTAAGAAAGCAGCCTGTCCCACAGCTGGTAAGGGGCAGAGCTGGAGTTGGATGCAGGTCTGTGCCCCTGATCTCACTCAAAGCCTCCCTAGAGCTCCATGGCCTCCACCGTGACCTGATGATGAGAATCGCGCCTCCTCCAGCACTTGTGAGGATCAGAAATCATCTTAACGTGCCTGGTATGCAGTAGGTGCTTAATAAATAACAGCTACCATTGCTATCATCCTTCCAGCACCAACACTCTGTATTTCCACCCGTCGGAACAGTCCAAGGGAAAAGCCGGGGTCTGGTTTGGGAACTGGCCCTGGCAGGGCAGCTGCAGAGCCCCCTTCGTGCAGGAAAAGAAACCAGTGCTCTGACCGCGGGGCCTTGCAGGCTCGGCCTCTTTGGGCTCATCCTTCCAGAGCCTCAACAGTCGGGGGTGGCTGAACTCCTGCAGGTGCAGGCTTGGGAGCAAGCCCATAAGAGTGGACGGAACGTCTAGGTGCCATGGACGTGGCTGCCCCGGTGCCATGAGCGGAGAGCCAAGCCCGTTGTCACCTCAGAGGCTCAGATGTGCATCATGGTCCCATCTGCCAAAAGAAGCACTGACGTCATCCCCAGGGACCTTGTGTCTTTCATGGAACGTGTGCTCAGTGCTGCGGGAGGGAAAGAAGCAGAGGTAAGGAAGGGGAGGTTCCAGGTCTCCCTGCACAGTGTCCACGGGTCTACAGTTGCCAGTGTGGGCCTGGCTGGGGAGCTGGCATTCAATCCCCTCTGTCCTGGTGGGTGCCCTGAAGTATGGGGACCTGTGTGCCTGCCAGCACTTAAGCTGGAAGGGGTGAGGTGTCTTTCTGCATCTCTGTCCAGCCTCCTGGCATCACACCGGAACCACCCTGCCTGCATTTAACCGGCTTTAGAACCTGTCCTGAGAACCCCTGGGGCCAGGGCAGGAACACAGCTGGTGTTGGAAAGACCTCCTGTCCCTCCCGTGGGTGTGCCGGTGACACCCAGAAACCAGGCTGCGGGTGAGGGGTCTGAACAGACTGGAACCAAGATAACAGTTTCTCCCCCGTCCCCAGAGACAGCAGAGCCCCTCAGACCACCACCTGCTGTTTCCAGTTTCCAGCTTGGCTCTCGTGACCCGGAGCACTGGGGGGAGTGCATCCCATGGGGGACCGGCACACACAGGTTAGTGATACACGGGCCTCCCTTCTGCGTGCAGATGGGAATCAGGCATCAAGGCTGAGGGGACCACAGAGCTGAATGTGCCCCCCTGGGTTTTACTTTCCTGACACAATTTTTTTTAATGTTTTCTGTTGTCCTTTCTCATTCAAGCAAGGCCATCAGCCAGCTCTGCCACGTGGCTGGACGCTCTCCCAAACTGCTAGGTTAGGGACAGGGATGCCAGCCAAGGGGCACACAGAGGGTGGCGCTCTCTGAATCTGGGGGTCCCCTGCCTTGGTCGGTGTGTCCAAACTGCAGTGGGTGCAAGTCCTTCACGGTTGCTGACAGCCAGGCGAACCCTTCACAGTGCCCACCTCCATGGCGGGCACCGGCCACTCCCACTCCGGGTGTCCCGTCGTCACACCTGGGCCTCGGCCAGGGACTCGGGCTCCTGGGCCACACCCGCGTCTGTCTTCAGCCTCCTCTCCACCCCGCCCCCGCCACCCCCCCCACTCCATCTTCTTTTCCTTCTCCCTCCCCACAGTGCCAGGACTTGTGCTGTCCCCAGACACCTAGATAGACGTTTTGTTGGTAAAGTGCAGTCACCGCAATTGCCAGGTGTAGGTCCTTGGCCTTGTTGAGTAGGACGGGGCAGGGGGGAGGGAGGAGGTTGGGAGTGGGGCCCTGAGGACCTGAGCGAGGAGTCCAGGCCTGCAGAGCAGCCCGCGTTTCCGGAACGGACTTGGAGCAGCCCCTCCATGCTCAAGTTCCCTTTTCCTTTCAGTCCACGAATAACTGGACTTAACCTCCCTTCATCCCCCAAAAAGGTGCTTTCTGACTGCAGCTCAGAACATTCCATCCATCCTTGGGGAAGGAATTTATAAATATTACCTCGGCTTCCATGTGCTTTCGGCAGTCCTGTCATAAATCAGTGCAGGGCTCCTGGACCTCCCAGGCTATATAAAGCCACTCTTCTGCCTCCTGTTTCCAATTTTAAATCAAACACAGCTCAGCCCCGCAGGCTCCTGCGGATTCCAGGGGCCGCTCAAAGTCTCCCCAAACCAGCCTGCTAAAAATGACTCTGTTGTTCCCCTGGAGAAATTTAAAATTAAAACTCACGTGTGGGGTGGAGACTGCCCATGATGAATATGAACGAGGAATACAAGATGTGTTTCTCCACCAAAAAACAAAGCAAAAAAAAACCTGTCTCTGAAAAAGGTCTGGGCCCAACTCACCTGCCAACCTCCCCAATATCCTGCCTTTTGGGTGGTTGTTTCTATAGCAGCCGTGTTCTCAGGTGCCTGGACACCCCGTCCCCCCACCCAGAGGGGAAGCAACCGGTTAAAGGCCTCCCCTAGCCCTCTGATCAGGTGCCAGGGGCTGGGGGGCTGGGGCACCTTCCACCAAGCGTGGGGAACGGAAACATCTTGGGGCTAGTCCTGGGAGACGCGCTTGAATTGACCTAGAAAGGATGGCGGGTTTCCATGCCCGGGGAGACAGTACCTGTGGAGACAGTCAGTGAAGGAATCTCACACTGTCCCCTAAGCACCTCCTCCACTCTTCCCACCTTTCTAATGGCCTCAGAATCTCCAGGGAGGGGAAGGAGCCAGGCCCTTGGTACAGAAGGAGGGGTGGCATCTGGAGTCTAGCGTCAGGTGGGCCCAGGATGTCCTGGCTGGTCACCTGGTGCTGCCCTGCAGACCTGGGATAGCTGAGCATTGGTGGAGGGACCCCACCCTCCCCCACCCTCCCCCACCCGCCGCGGGGAAATGGACCTCGTGCAACACTGCCAGCCCATGGGTAAAGCTCATCTCCCTGGACACCGAGCTGGCCCATCTCTCATCCGTCACGTGCCCTGCAGGCTGGTTTGGAGGGCTCCCAGGATAGATGTTCAGGTCTCACTGAAGGCAGGCTTCCATGCCGAGACCAGACGGTGTGAACTGCTCACCAGGCATTGCATTTTCAGCTCCTTAAATCCTCAAAACAAGCAAGTGTGGCAGCTGCTTTAATGAGCCCATTTTAGAGAAGATTGAGGCCTCAAGAGTCTAAATAGCTTCCCCCAAATCACGCATCTAGTAAATCAGAGTTTGAACCTGGGTCTGACCAGCTCCAGAGCCAGCATCCTTCCCACCATCACAGAGAAGCTTCTCGGAGCAAGCAGCCTGAGACTGACGGCAGCCTGACCTTGCAGAAGTCTTGAGGCTCCAGCAGAGCTGCAAAAGGCACGTCGATGGGAAAGGCCTGCAAGTGGGAACAGCTGCTGGGCAGGGTGTGGGCAGCCGGGACGCAGAGAGAAGACAGACATCAGCTGGTGTTGAGGGAGCTATGAGAGCCGCTGTGCCAGCGCCTGGATGGCTGCAGAGGGAGTGTTGTGAAGCCTCCCACAGCCCTGGGCCCTGCATGGGGTCCTCACCGCGTGGCCCCCCACCCTTGCCCAGGCACTGGAGGGCAATGCAGTGTGGGGCTCCTGCTGCCCCGAGGAACTGGAGGAGGCCGCCATCACCAGGAGAGAGTTCTGCCCTGGCCCACGTCTTCGTGACAGTAGATGCCAATCAGTTCGCAGTGCTGAGCAGGCATCCCTCTGGCCAAAGCTGGGCCCAGGCCTTTGTCACTGGAGAGAGGAGCTCGGGAATGTCTGGGCCTCCAAGCTTCTGTTGTGGGAGAATGCTGCCTTCCCCCAGACTCACATTGTGGGGTGATGATGGGCAATCATAAGAGACTCATGTCCTCGTGGGTTGAATTATGTCCCCCAAAATTCACATATTGGAGTCTTGACCCCCAGAACCTCAGGGTGTGCCGTTATTTGGGGATAGAGTCATTATGGAGGCAGTCAAGTTAGAGTGAGGCCATTAGGTTGGGTCCCAACACTGACGTCCTTCTAAGAAGGGGAAATTTATGGAGGGTTTTTTCAGTTTTTATTTCGTTATTATTTTTTTAACCATGCCACATGGCTTGTGGGATCTCAGTTCCCTGACCAGGGACTGAACCCGAACCAGGGCAGCAAGAGTGCAGAGTCCTAACCACTGGACTGCCAGGGAATTCCCAAGATGGGTAAATTTGGACACAGTTGGACGATCACGTGAGGACACCAGGAGAAGATGGCCGTCTATGTACCCAGGAGAGCAGCCTCAGGAGGAACCAGCCCTGCTGATTCCTTGATGTTGGACCTCCAGCCTCCAGGACTGGGAGAGAATAATTTCTGTTGTTTAAGCCCCACAATTTGTGGCTCTTGGTTACAGCTGCCCAACAAGTGCATAATACTCCCTGTATAAGGCGGGGTTAGGGGTATCACAGATTCTTGTCTTAGTCTGAGTCCCGGAACTGGTTTTCTCCTGGTCCAGCTCTGATTTCATGAGTCATACACACTAGACTCTGAGAGAATCCAAGGAGAAAAGAGATCTTGCCACATGGAAAAACACCTTCTGATGCACTCTGTTGCCGCTTCCCAGACTCTGGTACTGCAGACTCACCTCTCCCAACCTCAGCGCCTCTGAGAAGTAAAACAGTCACTGGAGTCGGCGTGACAATGCACAGTGCTTCAAAACCTGAGGGTGCGTTCTCTCCATCCCCCCGACTGAATGCAACGTGACGTTCTTACCAGGGAGCCTGAGGTAGAGATAAAATTTTAGACTTGAAGAATCTTGGGTCTGTACACCGCCTTAGGAGTTATCTGGCCTGATTTCCACCCCCCCCCCCAGGATGAAAGGCCTAAATATGACAGTGCCCCGGAGAGACGGCTGGTTTGCATCTCCTTGAAAGTGTCCATTAGAGAGTTCAAGGTCAATTGGCCAACAGTTGGATAATTCTTATCCTCAGAAAGTGTTTCCTTATGTGGGTCTGAAATGTGTCTCTTCCTTCTACCTACATCCTGGGTAGATTCCACAGCCCCAGAAAATATGACGAATGCCTTCTCTCTGTCAGTTCTTCAAACAGCTATAGAGACCATCAGGTCCTGCCCTACACTCTCTCCTCTGCAAAGTAGCTCTAATTCCCTCCAGAGTTTCTTATGTGACACATGTTCAGGCCGCCTCACCTCTTGACATGCTTAAGCGTTTCAAAGTCTCTCTTGTCGATGTGTCACCGGGCCCTAGCCAGGTGTGACCAATGCCAGTGGCGGTGGGGCCACATCTCCCTGTGCTGAATACGGCACCTCTAAGAATGAAGCTCGTGGTCAAACCAGACTTGCGCGCAAGTGATATGCTGCTCATCTGACAAATATTGTTGAGTGTGTGTGTGCGTGTGTGTACGTGCTGGACTTCAAGGGACACAAAGATGATTAAGACTCAGGACCTCACCACAAATGGAGGGAAGATCAGTAAAGAAGTGGTTACAAGACAGTGCCGGGGGGTGGAGGAGAAAGTGGATGTGTGGAGGAGGAAAAGCCTCGGCTGTCCAGCCAGTGGAGGGGCAGGGGAGGGCAGGGAAGGACTACACACAGGTGACTCACCAGCTGAGTCCTGATAGTAGCCAGGCAGTGTGATGGGGTGGGGGTGGGGGGGTAAGCAGGCCTGGATTTGCTCTTCCCAGGCTGAGTGTACAGCATGGGAGAAGGCACAGAGGCACAAAGAAGCGATCACCTCCTGTCCTTCCTTCTAATCCTGTTCAATCCTCCAGGAAGGCTGACTTTCCAATCCCTCCAGATTGGGTCAGATCCCTTCGCTCTGTCCTCTGTGACACTTGCTGCAGACCTATGACCTCTGCACTTACCTTGTGATATTGTCATGATCTGTGATCTCCCCACGGGGCTGTCACCTCTTTGAGTTCATCAACTTCATCTCCGAATGCCTCACCGAGAACTGGCAGAGGGTCATTGTTCAAAGCAAGTGTGTGGATGGATGGATGGATGGATGGATGGAAGGAAGGATAGACGGACGGATGGATGGAAGGATGGAAGGATGGATGGATGGATGGAAGGATGGATGGAAGGATGGATGGATGGATAGATGGATGGATGGATGGGTGGAAGGATGGATGGATGGATGGAAGGATGGAAGGATGGAAGGATGGATGGATGGATGGAAGGATGGATGGATGGATGGATGGAAGGATGGATGGATGGAAGGAAGGATGGATGGATGGATGGGTGGAAGGATGGATGGATGGATGGAAGGATGGATGGAAGGATGGAAGGATGGATGGATGGATGGATGGATAGATGGATGGATGGATGGAAGGATGGATGGAAGGATGGATGGAAGGATGGATGGATAGATGGATGGATGGATGGGTAGAAGGATGGATGGATGGATAGAAGGATGGATGGATGGAAGGATGGATGGATGCAAGGATGGATGGATGGATGCAAGGATGGATGGATGGATGGATGGATGGGGACACCAAGTGTGTCCCAACCAGAGACACTGGAGCTCATTGTGGGGAGGCAGGATGGTGAGGCGATGAAGACCTGCCCACCCTTCTCAGAGGTCTGGTCTTCACACCGCAGGCAGTGGGGAGGCAAGGGTTACTTTTACACAGGGGATTGATTTGGGGGAGAAAACATGCTGGCGGCCATTCGAAGATGAAGATTAGAGGTGGAGTAAACAGAAGCAAGTCATGAAACCTGGGTGACAGCCCAAGCGAGAGAGGACAGGGTGTGACACAAGGCAGTGGCCACAGGGAGTGAATGGCAGAAAGAGGGAAATGGGTTAAGAAGATAACTAGACAGAGCTTGGTGGGATTCAGGAAAGGAAGAGGCCAGAAGGACTCGGGCACCTGGGCTGATGGCATAATCCTTGTCTGAAAGTGAGAATTGAGAGAGAGAAGGATTTCTGTTTCATTTTGACAGCTGGAGGACACGAGAGAAGGGACAAGATAATAAACTCCTTTTTTTTTTTCGGTCTTGTTGATTTTTCAGGTAATGGGCCTTCCAAACTCATTCCAGAAGCATGAGTTTGGGGCCAGGCTGGGTGGAAGATCTGGGGGTCATCGGTGCCCCTAGGAAGCCACAGGAATCGAGGCAGCTGGGAGAGGATGGAGTGTGGGGAGAAACAGGCTGGAGACAGAATCCAAGCTCTCAAGGCATCGCTCAGAGCCCACGCTCAGAAGAGCCCCGAGCTTAGTTCGATGCTATGCTGTCGCCACCCTTCTCAGAAATTCCTACCGATTTTTCAATTATTAAGAATCAGTGGCCACATTTTCGTTTTGCACTGGGCCCCCTGAACCACCTGCCCAGTCCTGCCCCCCACGCTGTCCTTCACTCCTAGGGCAGGGCTGCAACATGGTGGGCACCAGGTGCCCACAGAGACGGAAGCATGTGGTCGGATGGAAGAGGTGCCAGGAGCCAGCAGAGTGGCGGAAGCAGAGGAGAGGGTTTCAGAGGGGAGGTGCGTCTCTGGGTTCTTTGCCCTGGACCACAGTGAGGATGGCAGAGCATTTGCCCCCAGGCGTGCGGTCCTGCCAGTTGAGGCCGATGCCCACCAGCGAGCGGAGTGGCCGCTATTCCCAGACTCTTTTTCCACTCAGACCCCTCCATCCTTCCAAACTGAAGACAAAGCAGGGTCTCTGATGAGGGGCTGATGTTTGTTTCCACCCAGCCCGTTGACACAACTTCGGATTTTTCTTTGGGGAGCTTCTTTCTCCAGAAAGCGCTGCTGGTACTGATTACACCCTGACTGGGGGAAATGACCACCCTAAAGATATCAATCCCCATGGACTTCCTCGCCCCTGCAGGGGAGGTCTCCAGCCGGGCCAGCTCAGACCCCATCCTCAGTACCCCTTCTGTAGCGGGCTGGAAGCCCCAGAACTTCTCCCCGAGCCATCGCAGCCAAGGCGACAGACCTGGTTGGAAAACAGGTGCTAACAGCCCAGAATGTGTCATCAGCCTGGGCTGAGATTGTAACTTCTCCCCACGGACCCCTCCCCCATCACCATCGGCACCACCAAAGGAGGGAAAGAAAATAGTCCAGAGGGACTGGATTAAGATCTTTCAGCTCAGAAAGAGGGGGATTAGGCAGAAGCTGGTAAAGAGATGGTCTTCTGGGAATTCCCTGGCGGTCCAGTGGTTAGGACTCTGCACTTCCACTGCAGGCCCAGGTTTGATCTCTGGTAGGGGAAGTGATATCCCACAAGCCGTGCAGCATGGCCAAAAACAAGATAGTCTTCCTTTCCAGGAAGAACTGAGCCACAGGAAATGGTCTTAAACATCCACAGGGAAGATTTTGATCAGGGGTGAAAAAGAGTTTCACAATAGCACAGATCTTGAGAGACCTACAGAGAACACCAAATGAGAAAATTGACCTGTGCAGGAGCGTCGGCTACGTGGGGGGAGCCTCTGTATTCCACGAAGCCCCTCTCGCAGGCTTTGCATAGGTGGTTGGTAAGTAAACGCCTGAAGTTATGCATGAAAGCTTTTCTAAGATATCCCAAGAGATACCAGCTGCATTTCCAAGAACCAGGCTCTCCAAACAAAAATCTGGGTCCAAAGTCCTCTACGTAATTTTGAAAGTAAATTTTCAGTTCTTGGATCCGGAGGCTTTGTGGCCTCATCTAAGTCTCAGATTCTGCACAGTCACAATTTCAAAAAATAATACAGTGTTCCCAGCGGAGACGCTCCGGGACTGGAGGAGGACTCTTTGTAACCCAAAACCTGTGAGGAAACTCAGTTCTGGCGCCAAAGAGAGGTTTCCACTGAAAGGGAACAAAAACAGGCAAAGAGGTTTTGCAACAGGCAAGCACTCTGTTTAAAAAAAATGCAGGGACGTCAGGAAACTCCAAAGAACTGGCTAAAAACAAGATTTCTTTAACCTAGAACATGGGGACTTCAACAAGACGTAGGAAATTGGATGCTGGAATCCGGCCCCACCAACATTCTCAATTCTAACCTTCGTCGACCTGCTGGAAGGGAGGTGGTAGGTGAGGAAAAGGACATTTCCTTCATCTGGGATCGCATCTTCATCAGGACTGGTCTCTGCTGTTGTGCAGACAAAGCTCCATTCATGGTGCTTGGAGAAGGAACTATCAGATACTGATTCCAACGTGAGTTTCATTCATTCATTTATAAATCTTACAATTATTTGTTGACTGTCTGCTCCCTGCCAGGCACTAGGCTGTTTACTGGAGATGAGAAACACCTGCCTTCAGGTAGCTACTGTTCAGTGAAAGCACCAACAGGTGGGCTGCAGAACTGAAACATCTCCAGGACCGGAGATCCCGAGTCACCCAAGGATGTGGGGTGCATCACAACTGCCCAAGCTACATCATTGTGTGTATTCCCAACACATGAAAACCTCAGTGTTGATTAGGCTTTGAGAGGAACCAAGTCCATCCCTTACTGTGTTACATCTGATGATTGCAAGATTTTTCCCCAGCCCAGCCTCAAGCTCCATAAATGTCGAGTCTCATTTCTCTTCGCCACCCCGTCCTCCCGTGCCCTGGAGTCATCGGATGTCTTCACGTGGCACTGAGACCACAGAGCGGTGGTGGGAGAAGCATCCCGGAGGCCATTTCTCTACCAGAATGTGTGTGGATAACGTGACTGTACACGGAGTGACTGCAGCCTGCCTAAATCAGGGAGGAAAGTGAGGGCAGCCGTGACCGACCGCACCTACAAATTGTCTGCAAACACACCACGGGAGCACCTTGCAGGGACACTCCCGGGCTGTGGAGGGAGTCGCCCTACGAGGGTCCAGAAGCAGAAGCTTGAGTCTACTTTTCCTCAAGGTCAGTGCAGGTCTGGGGGAAGGTCTACATGTTCCGAGAAGTCATCTCGGCGGTCGAGATTCTCGGCCCTGCAGGTCACCTCGGGTCTGTGTCCAAGAGTCGCAAACTTAAATCAGGCTCTTCCTAAATGCCAAGAAAAGATGTGGTGATGCCAATCCTGTACCCTGTTTTTAGATCTAACTTCCTCTCTCCCTCCATGCCCCCCCATCCCCTGATGTGTGGGCTTCTCTCTGCCAGACCTCTCATGCTGTCGGTTTTGTTTCTGATTCTCGATGTGTTTAACTCTCTTTCGAACCTTCTCATCGTTTTCTTTCCATTCTTCCCTCGTTTAGACCTGTATTGCCCTGTCTTCTCTCCTCCGTCTCTTTCTCTCTCCTCCTCTCCCCTGCTGTCATCAGCATCTCTCTACTTTAAGATCTGCCCCCTCCATCCCTCCTTCCTTTTACTCTAAGCTTTCCCTCAATTACTTCTGTCTCTGGTCTTCACATCCCACTCTGGACTCTCCCGCCCACCCCCATCTTTCCCTGGAGCTTCCACTTCTTTCCAAATACAACCAACCTCCACTTCATCCTGACATATTTTTCCCCTCTATTCAGTAGTTGTTTAAGAACTTGCTCTCGGGACACAGCCTTATTGCAGTCTGTTTTTCCTTCCTGTGGCCTGAAAGCCCTGAGCAGCCTTTCCCTTCAGGCTGCAGGACGGGAGCAAGGCCAGGAACAGCAGGAGCTGGTCCAGGGCCCCTCGCCCCTGTGTTTGCAGGCACTGCCCTAGAGGGAAGGGTTTCTTGGGATGTCCTCTGTCTCAGACATGATGGAGAAGAACATGTCGGTTAGTTGGAAATCCCTCTTAACTCTGTTTTTTCTCTAACTCCCTCTAATTCTATCTGTTTTTGTCTGACTTTCTACGGAAACCTGTACCTATATGTTCACCACTCCACTAACAGGTTCTACTAGAACACCCTCTATGAGCCATAAAGAGAAAACAAAGTCCCTGTCCTCAAGAAATGTACGGTCCAGGGTCTATGGACACGAAACTATCACCTATAAATAGTCATCTAAGTAATAAAATGCACAATGTTGACCATACGGGTGCAGGTCAGGGAAGGGAGAACCCAGCCTGAGCCTCAGGACTGGAGGTTCCCAAGGAGACAGTGAGAGACAGGGCAGCAGGTCCCCTGGGAGCCAGCTCAGTGGGGGGGGGGGGGGGTTGGGAGTCACAGAGAGGCGAGGAGAAGGACCTTTAAATTAAGTGATAGTGGAGGGAACCCATTCACCCCCAGAGCTCTCGGTCCCTCCCTGACACACCTGCAGGTTCCACTCCCTTCCGGCCACTAGGAAATTGGGTTATAAAATCCAACTGATATCCTGATTCTTGGGAACTTCTTGATTACAACCACCTGCTTTGGGGATTATGGACCCAGAAGGGAGGGGAAGAACCCGGAGGAAGGTGTATGGCAGACATCCGGGGATTTGTCTTCCCCTTTCGGGTGAATCTTTGGATTTAATATCCATATTTTCCTCACCGGAAATGAAATTACATGGTGCGGTAAGTACTCTTACACTAAAAGAACAAATTGGAACTTTCCCAAAAAATCCAAATTAGTTACCTAATAATCCCAATTATATGCAAAGGCTTCCAGAAATACCTGAAGAAGAGCAGTTTTTGCAGAACCTTACCCACGGGCACAGCATACTTCAAACTCCTTTTAATGCCATTGTCCTTCTATTTGCTCTTCAGTGAGAGAATCACGGACGCTTAAAAGCAAATCATTGTAGTGACCCAAGAGATTAAAAAGCCCAGCTCCCTCATGAGGAGAAGAACATCACTGTAACATGTACACGGTTCTTAGCATTTGCCAAGGGCTTTAACAAATGCTGGCTCTGGCTTCTTTAATACAACAACTTGGATATTATTATTCCCATTTTATAGATGCTGAAAGTGAAGCGCAGTAAGAATAACTGAGATGGCTGGATTGCTGTGTTAAGTAAATGATAGCCCAGTTTTTTGAACCTATATCCTATACACAAGCCACTGCTCTTTTTATTAAAAAAAAAAAAGTTTCTGATCGTAAAAGCGAGATTTTTTTAAACCTTAATTCAGAAAAAGATAAGGAAGAAAATAAAGAGCAGTCAACATTTGGTGTATAGCCTTCCAGGATTTTTCTCATGTAGATATGTGTATATTTAAAAAATAAAACTGGGATCACACTGTGCATACATTTTATAATTTATATATTTTATGTAACAGTACATCCATGAGCATTTTCTTATAGTCCAAGATATAGATACCAAGATAGATCATATTCTGCGCCAGAAGACAAATCTCAACATATTCAGAAAAATCTTAACAGAATATGTTATCCAGCCATATGGAATCAAATAACAAAAAGAAATCAATAACAAAAAGATAATAGGAAAACCTCAAATCACTAAATACACATCTAAACAATCCATGGGTCAAAGAGGAAGTCTCAAAGTCAATTTTAAAGAAATGCATTGAACTGGATGAAAATGAAAACACAATACTTTGAAACTTGTGGGACACTGCTAAGGCAGCACTGCGAGGAAAATTTATAGGACTAAATGAATATATTAGAAAAGAGGAAAAACCTCAAATGAATAACCTAAGCTCCCACCTCAAGAACCTAGAAAGAGAAGAGCAACATAAATCCAAGGAAAGCAGAAATAAGGAAATAACAAAGAGAAAAGCCAAAATCAATTAAATTAAAAACAGAAAAATGGAGAAAATCAACAAAACAAAGGGCTAGTTTTTTGGTAAGATCAATAAAATTGACAAACCTCTAGCAAGACTGACAAAGATAAAAAGAGAAGACACAAATACAAATAGGAACAAAATAAAATAAAATACCACCGCAGACCCTAGAGACATCAAAAAGATATTGATGGAATGCTACAAACAATTCTCCCACATAAATTTGACAACTGGACGAAATGGACCAATTCCTTGAAAAACACAAACTACAACAACTTACCCAAAATGAAGTAGATAATTTGAAGAGCCCTATAACTATCAAAGAAATTGAATTTGTAATTTTAAAACTCCCCCCAAAATAAATCTACAGATCCAGAAGATCTATACAATCTCTTACAGAGAAGAGAAGGAACATTTCCCAATTCATTCTATGGAACCAGCATTACCCTAACACCAAAAGCAGTGCACAAATAAAGAGGAAACTATAGACCAATATCCTCAATGACTACAGATGCAAAATCCATTTTAAAATAGTAGCAAATAGAATTCAACAATATATAAAAAGAATTATACACTGTTACCAAGTGGGGTTTATTCCAGAAATACAAGACTGGTTCCATGTTCAAAATCCATTGGTGGATATAAAAATATTAATTAAATTAAATTTTTAAAAAAATTCATTGGTGCAATTCACCATATTAATAGGCAAAAGAAGGAAATTCACATGATCATATTAATTGATACAGAAAGAAAATTGACAAAATTCAACACTCATTTATAATTTTAAAACTATCAGAAAAAAAGGAGTAGAGAAGAACTTCTTCAACTTGATAAACAGCATCTGCAAAAGCCTACAGCTAACATTATACCTAACAATGAAAGACTGAGTGCTTTTCCCTAAGGTCAGGAATGTCCACTCCAGACTGGGAGAAAATATTTGCAAACCACATATTTGACAAAGGACTAGTATCTAGAATCTGTAAAGAACCCTCAAAAGTCAACAGTAAAAAAAATCCAATCAGCAAATAATGGGCAAAGAACATGAGGAGACATTTCATCAAAGAGGATGCACAGGTGGCAAATAAGCACATGAAAAGATGCTTAATATTATTTATTAGGGAAATGCCAATTAAAACCACAATGAGACATCATTATGTATCTTCATGATTGAAATAAAAAAAGAGTGACAACACCACATGGGCAATGATGCAGAGAAACTAGATCATATATGCATTGTAGGCAGGGATGTAAAATGGTACAGCCTCTCTGGAGAACAGGTTGGCAGTTTCTTAAGAAAAAAACTAAAAACCGGGCTTCCCTGGTGGCACAGTGGTTGAGAGTCCGCCTGCCGATGCAGGGGACACGGGTTCGTGCCCCGGTCCGGGAAGATCCCACATGCCGCGGAGCGGCTGGGCCCGTGAGCCATGGCCGCTGAGCCTGCGCGTCCGGAGCCTGTGCTCCGCAACGGGAGAGGCCACGACAGTGAGAGGCCCGCGCACCGCAAAAAATAAAAAATAAAAAAACCCTGAAAACCTAAACATGCAACTACCATACAACCCAAGTAGTTGCACACTTGGGCATTATCCCAGAGAAATAAAAACTTATATTTAAATTTTAAGTACACAAATGTTTATAGTAGCTTTGTTATGCTCTAAAACTGTAAACAGCCTGATGTCCTTCACTGGGTGAATGTGGTCCATCCACACCATGGACTATTATGTGGCACTAAAAAGGAATGAATGATTGATACATGTAACAACCTAGATGAATCTCCAGAGAATTATGCTGAGTGAAAAAAATTGAATCACTAAAGGTTGTATACTGTACAATTCCATTTATGTAACATTTTTGAAATGACAAAATTATAGATATGGAGAACAGATTAGGGATTGCCAGGAGTTAAGATGGGAATGGGGACAGAAAGCGGGCATAGCCCTTAGAGGGCATCCTGAGGGATCCTAGCAGTGATGGGAACGTTCTGTGCCTTATGTATTAATGTCAGTATCCGTTGTGGTGTTGTACTACTTATAGTTTGGCAAAACATTACCATTGGGGAAAATTGGTGAAGGGTACACAGAACCTCTCTGTATTATTCCTTAAAGCTGAGTGTGAACCTACAATTACCTCAAAATAAAACATTTAATTTTTTTTAATTAGATAAAACTGGGATCATGCTTTACATATGTTTTATATTTTATTTTTTATAATATATCATGAGCATTTTCTCTTGGTCTAAAGTAGTCTTATATTTGTTGACTGCTTATATTTCATCTATGGATATATTATAATTTTTAATTATTTGGTTTTCCTAGGGATCTGGATTATTTTTAAATATTTTGCTATTATTATTTTAAAATGCTGAGGACAGCATCCTGGTGTCCATTTTTTTAAAAACAACTCTAATGAGATACAAATAACATACCATACAAGTCACCTGTTTAGAGTGTACAGTTTAATGTTTTTTAGTATTTTCAGTGTTGTACAACCATCACCACAATCTAATTTTAGAATGTTTTTGTTCCCCCTAAAATAAGCCCTATACCCACAGCAGCCCATCTCTGTTCCTCCCTGCTCACCTGCCCCAGCCCTAATCAACCACTAATCTACTTTCTGTCTCTATCAACTTCCCTATAGAGACAAGTTCATGTAGATGGAATCATACAGTATACGGTCTTTTGTGAGAGGCTTCTTTCATTTAATGTTTTCAAGGGTCATCCGTGTTGTGGGAAGTGTCAGGGCTTCTTTCCCTTTATTGCTGAATAATATTCCCTTGTATGAATATGTCACATTTTATCCACTCAACAGCTGACGAACATTGGCTCGTTTTCAGTTGAGTGGCAAATATAAACAGTGCTGCCATAAACATTCCCATATAACATTTTTTTTATGGACGTATGTTTTTATTTCCTAGGAGGGGAATTGCTGTGTCATATGGTGATCCTATGTCTAACTTTTTAACCTAGTGTCCATTTCTGATTATTGCTTTAAGGTACATTCTTAGCCATGAAAATAACTGGTCAAATCATAGAGCATCTTTCAAGTTTCTCATGCACAGTGCCAAATTATGCTCCTAAAAATTCTGCCCCGACCAGAGCAGGAGGACACTTTGGCAGTACAAAGCCGGGCTCCAGAGGTTCTTCCAGGATTGGTCCCACAGTTATCTGCTTGGAGCTGCAGCAACTGCCGAGACAGCCCACTCCTTTCCGGGACAAGGCTTAGTAGAAGGAACCAGAAGACCCGCCTTCCTTCCCAGACCTGCTGCTTGCTGGCCACGCAACCTCCGGCAAGGTATTTATTTCCTCTTTTGCAAAAGGAAGTTAACGCTTGTCTGCCTACCCCACTCAACGTTGGCAGATCAACGTAGCAACTCGGTGTAGGAATGCTTTTCCAATGTGGACATACCCAGACACAAGTGAGTCTGGCCAAGGGATCACTTTTTGAGAAGCGCTGCTTAACTGGGTTGTCCATTGAGCCTTGATTTTGGGGTGGAACTCGGTAGTCAGGGGTCAGTGTTTTGTTGGCTCAAGAAATATCTACTTTAACAGAACCTGAGGACAAAAAAGCTTCCTTTTTTTTTTTTTACCATGAATGTGATTGCACAGCACACTTTTGATGTGTCATTAAGCTATACACACACACACACACATCCCAGCAGTAGCTCAGTTAGGGAGGGACAGAGAGGGCCGAGATGCCAGGGAGTCCGTACCTCGACTGTAGGGTTTTCTTATTATTGATAGAAACTTCTTCCCACCATTGGGATAAAATGTGCCCTCCAGAAATTCTCACCATTAGTCCTTACTCTGCCCTCGGTCCTGCGGCCATGGCAAGGTTGCCTTTCTGAGACTCTTCCCACAAGGCCAGGGCCTTCCTCCGTGGCCCAGTAGACAGTGGGCCTGCACATGAGCCCGAGGAGAGCTCTGTTCATTTTAACAGATGAAGAAACGGAGCTTATAATGGAGAGGGAGGAGAGCTCATAAACTCACAGGGTTGCCTCTGAGTCAAGACAGAAACTACTGAATTCTTCCTTCTCTAGCTGCCTTGGGCCTGAGAGCTCTGCCCCATCAGAGCCCCCCAGAAACACTCTCCTGTCTGCCCCCTAAGGATAGTTCCCCTGTCCACACACCCACCTCCCCCTAAGCCCCGCCTGGCTAAGAGCACAAGGGCCTCCCCAGCCAGGGTGTCTGGGACTGAGAAGCCCTTACTTCCTCGTTTCTTTCCACACTGCTGGGCCCAGTTATACTAGATTATGTGCATTTGGAGCCCCAGTCTCAGGAGCAAAGGCATAATTTCCCCCCAAGGGCATTGTTCCACGCATGCCAGAGGGATGAATTGACACTATTGGATTAACCCTGGAAGCAGGCCCGCCCCGTTCCATCTCACAGGTTGTGCGCTGCACAACTTCAGGGGTGCCGGGCATACAGTGACCTGCCTAGAGGGATTTATGATTTCATGGGAACAAACACACCTTAATATAGATCTCTCTTTACTGTAGACAAAAGGGTCAGGAACAAGCAGACTGTCCACATCAGTTCAGAAATGACAGTGGAGGATCCCAGGCTAAGCCCGACCTGAGTCCCAAGTGACCTGCTTCCAGCCCCAGCTCAGCCGGGGACCCGCTGGTTAACCTGAGGCAGGAGCCTTAGTTGCATCACTCCCAACAATACAAAACATGCACAAGTACTGCAGAGCTATATAATTTAATAAGTATCACGTATCATTGTTCGGAAAATTAAAATTCAGCTGGACTAAAGACCTCAGAAATCCCTGCTGGCTGCGTGGCTCTGGCGTTCTCTACGGCAGACGAAGAGGGTTAATTGGTAGAGGACTCGGGGTGGGAGATGGGGAGGGAAGCCAGGTGGTTTTACCTAAACACTAAAAGCAGAGAAACAAGCACACACCCTCTCCCAATTCTGTGATTTTTTTCACCTGTCTCAGCTGGAACAAAAAGCCTTTTGTGAGCTTAGTGGAGCCTGACTTCGCACACTTTTCTGTCTCCTTCTCCTTCTGTGTGGGAAAAAACAAGCCGTTCCATCCGGGTTTGCTAGGTTCCTTTGAAGGGCTTGCGGCTTTGGTTCAGGCAAACAGGAACCTGGCCGGGCCGCCTCCGCCCTGCTGAGGGAGCTTTTTGGCAGGACTTTCTCCCGGCCTCCTCGTGCAGAGATTGCAGAGGGGGAGGGGAAGGGGAGCACGGGATGGGCGTGGGGGGAGAGCAGGGCTGCAGGTGCTGTGCCAGGCGAGGGACCTGAGTACTGAGCAAGCAGGGCACTGGGCCCTTTCTTGTGTGATGGGAACCCACCGACATCCCCTCACTGAATCCTCTCCTGCGCCCAGGGAGGCGGGAACCACGGCCTGGTTCCACATCAGGAACCGAAGCTCGCAGGGCGGCCTGCCTTTGCCGGAGGCCACACGGACCAGGTGAGTCTCACCCCGTGGCCTTTGCTCCTTCATGGGCGCCGTCCGCTCCCCAGGAAGTCCCGGCCTCCCTCATCCTTCGCAAACCCAGAACCGGGGCCTCCACGGAGGCAGCGGGATAGCGGAGCCTGAAATCACGTCTCAGTGACTTGAGACTGGGGTCAGTTGCCAGCATCGGGGAGGAGAGCAGGTTCATGCTCAGACTCCAGGTGCTGTGAGCCCGGTGCATTCTGCTCACGCCCCGCCCCGGGGCTGCTTCCACTCGGTGCCGGAGGGGGGTTGGCCCCGCGCGGCCTGCCCGTTGCACGCTCACACTCTTACGCTCACTCACACTCATATATTCACACTTACGTGCACTCGCACACAGCCGCTCACCCACAATCACACACACACACCCCTCCCAGCGCACCACGGGGCGCTAACACCCAGGCACCTTCCAGGAGCGCGGAGCCTCTGTCTGCACGTGGGGTGCGTCGCAGCCGGTGCACAGCTCAGCAGTCACGCAGGGTGACTAATGCTGGGTCAACCCGGAGGATACACGGGGGCCTCGGGGTGGAGGGATGAAGTCAGTTTCACGCAGTATCCTCTCATCGGAGTGGAGTGCCTGAACTAAGGGGGAGGGAAGGAAGGTCTGTCAGGAGCCCACATTTGGGGCAGAGGTCTGTGAGGGGCCCTTGCGGGAAATCAGGACCGCACTGGGAGATTCAACGGCCTCATAGCGCCCATCCCTGTACACACGCACACATGCTCACACACACATGCACACTCACACAGCAGCCGCACGGCCTGGTCAGCTCCCCGAATGCTGCAGGGCTGAACAGACGAAAGAGCAGAGTTTCTGAATATCCTCATTATGACCAGCATTCACTGAAGCCTCAGTAAGTGCTCGGCTTTCTGCTGAGCTCTTTCCATGCAAAAAAGAAATTTCCAATTAATTCGCATGACAACCCAGTAAGGTAGGCACCGTTGTCCCCATTTTCCAGATGAGGCCACTGAGGCTTAGGGCTCTGGTGACTTCTCCAAGCTCCCACCGCTGATAAGGGGCCAGAGAGCCACTTGGTAACCAGCTCACTCATCCCTCCCCTGCGGGGCCTCTCGGGCACCATGAAAGCCCCTGCCGGCTGAGCACCTGCACTCAGAGGGCAATGCCCAGAGCCTGACTTTAAGTCACTGCTTTTAGCCGTTCAGCATTTCTGTGCCACAGTGGATGGACCTGCAGAGCAGGACGAGGCCTTTCTTCTCACTGGCCCCCTACTGTGGAGGCCTAGTGGGGACGATGTGGAAGCAGTGGCTGGGTGGGAGGCCGGGACACCTCCTATCTTTTGCTTCCCCAGCAGCCTCTGATGATTTGTAAGGAGGCATGAGTTAGGGAGCCGGAATGGAGAGGGGAGTGGGGCTGAACCACACCATACCTCCCCAAAGATGTCATGCTAATCCCCAGGACCTGGGACTCACAAGGCAAAAGGGACTTTGCAGATATAACGAAACTAAAAGTCTTGAGCTGGGAGAATCTCTGGGTTATGCGGTTGGATTATAGCCAGTGTGACCACAGGGTCATTGCACATGGGCCTCCGTCCTCCCTGACCTCGGACAGCAGCTCCCCTGCTTCGGGTTTGGACTGAAACTACACCACCAGCTTTTCCTTCCAAGGGGCAGGCAGGAGGGTCAGGTCAGCAGCAGGAGCTCACAGATGGTGGAGTAGGTGAGGAAGGGGCCACGAGCCAGGGACTGCACAGCCTCTAGAAAAAGCCAAGGAAACGGATTCTCCTCGACACCTGCAGAAAGAACCAGCCCCTCAAAGCCTTGGTTCTAGACTTCTGATCTCCCGGACCATCGGAGAATGCATCTATGTTGTTTGAAGCCACTGAGTTTGTGGTAATTTGTCACACGCAGGAAACTAATACAAAGGGAAACCAGCGCAAGGAGGATTCAAATCAGCTGGAGAAGATGCTGGGAACCAGTGTAGTCCACTCCGGCTGCCATATCAGAGCACCACACGGGGGCTTGAACAACAGACAGTCACTGCCTCAGTCTGGAGTCTGGGAGTCCGAGATCAAGGTGTTAGCACAGCTGGTCTCCTCGGAGGCCTCTCTCCTTGCTGTGTAGGCGGC
The DNA here is from genome assembly GCF_964270905.1 of Leucopleurus acutus. Classification (NCBI taxonomy): domain Eukaryota; kingdom Metazoa; phylum Chordata; class Mammalia; order Artiodactyla; family Delphinidae; genus Leucopleurus; species Leucopleurus acutus. Next base: position 178,196,699 of record NC_139142.1, read on the forward strand.
CACCCTCTTCACGTGGCCATCCCTCTGGGCACACGCACTCCTGGCTTCTCCCTGTGTCCTAATCTTTTCTTATAGGGACACCAGCCAGATTATGGGCCTCATTTGAACAAATCACCTCTGTAAAGACCCTGTTTCCAAATAGTCACGTTCTGAGGTGCTGGGGGAGGGGTTAGGGCTTCAACATGGGAATTCGGGGGCACGTAACAGGGAGCCTCCAAGCCTGCCTCATTCCTTCACTTTTCTGGCAGCTTCCAGACCTCCCTAGGGCCCAGCTTGAGCCCAGGCAGCCTCAGCCTGTAGAACCAGTTAGAGCTGCCAAGAGAACAGGTCGGGGCAGTCCAGGGGGTGTGGGTTTGCAGAAGGGACCTGGAGTTCCCTGAGGACTGGTGGTCAGGACAGGACCCAGGCACCGGGCATGGAGGAACTCAGTCTCTCCCAGGCCAGACCCCAGAGCCACTCTCCCAGTCCTAACAAGGGCAGTGGCGGGTGGCAGGCAGCGGGGTCGGGAGTTAGACCTGCTCTGGTGACTTGGCTCTTTGCAGGGACATTGACACAGAAGGGCCAGAAGAGGCAGCGAAGCATGCAACATGCAGCCCCCAATGCAGCCCAGGACTGAGAGAGGAGAGGTCTCCTGATTCCTCCCTCTCCCGACACCACCCAGGCCCCTGACCACACGTGGCCCCAGAGCCTCAGGCAGCAGGAGTGACGCAGACTGCCTTCCAGACTCCCTCCTCGCTGACCTGTATCCTCCAGCCTCCACTGGGCTCCCCTCCCCACTTCTCCAGGCCAGGATGGACTCGCTCACACCCACAAACTGCAAAGGTGCAGGGCGTGTTTCAGACAGAAGACAGCCCACGCCAGGTACGCGAATGGAGAAGATTCGATACATATAGTTACATAAGGTATAAAATTGCTACACTGGTGACTCAAAAGGTAAAGACAACTTGACAGTATCATCCCCGAGGCTGAGGCAGCAAAGGGAACAGCTGGGATTATTAAAACGCAGAAACATGGGCCTGGGACCCCAACCTCGGAGGGAGGGGGTCTGGCGGATGCTGGCATGTCTGAGGTGCCATGAAGTTGTTTTTACAAGCGTTGGAAAAGCCACGAAGGGATTCAGCTCCCCACCCCGATCCTCTGCCTCTGAGACACTGAGTGTTTCTACAGCTTCTTCATAAAAACACAACTCACATCCACGCGGAGAGAATCACATCCTTCCCGAACTCTTTCCTCCTGCATCACCACCGGCCTGTCTCAGCCAAGGGTGAAAAATCTTGGAATCTAACAGGGTGACCGTTGAACCCAACCCTGACCCTTTTTCTCTCTTGCTACTTCAGCTTGTGTGATGGTTGATTTTAGGTGTCAACCTCATTGGGCTGACTGATGCCCAGGTAGCTGGTAGAATATGATTTCTGCCTGTGGCTACGAGGGCGTTTCTAGAAGAGATTCACATTTGAATCGGTGGGTGAGGAAAGCTGACTCCCCTCCCCGAGGTGATGGACCACGTTCAATTCTTTGAGGGCCCACGTGGAACCAAAGGTGGAGGAAGGGGAATTCACTCTCTCTGTTGAGCTGGGACGTCCATATTCTCCTGCCCTCAGACGTCGGTGCTTGTGGTTTTCAGATCTTCGGACTTGGATTGAATCACACCCCAGCTCTCCTGGGCCTCTCAGATGGTGGGACTTCTGACTTCTCAGCCTCCATAATCACGTGAGTCAATTCCTAGCATGAATCTCCTATATCTCTATATACCCTGTTGGAGAACCCTGGCTAATACGCCAGCAGTGTCTCTCTTTGCCTTGAAGACGTTCATTTTATTTTATTTTTTATTGAAGTAGAGTTGATTTACAATATTATATTAGTTTCAGGTATACAACACAGTGAGTCAATATGTTTATAGATTATACTCCATTTATAGTCATAAAATAATGGCTATATTCCCTGCACTATGCAATATATCCTTGTAGCTTATTTATTTTAGACATTAATAGTTTGTATCTCTTAACCACCTACCCCATCTCACCCCTCCCTGCTTTCTTCCCCCCAATGGTAACCACTAGTGTGTTCTCTATATCAGTGAGTCTATTTCTGTTTTGTTATGTACATTCGTTGTTTTTTACATTCCACATATAAGTGGTAACAGAGTATTTGTCTTTCTGACTTATTTCACTAAGCATAATACCCTCTAGGCCCATCCGTGTTGTTGCAAATGGCAACACTTCATTCTTTTTTATGGCTGAGTAGTATTCCATTGTGTATATATACCACACTTTCTTTATCCATTCATCTGCTGTTGGACACCTGGGTTGCTTCCATTTCTTGGCTATTGTAAATAATGCTGCTATGAACATTGGGGTGCATGTCTCTTTTCAAATTAGTGGTTTTGGTTTGGTTTTTATTTTTGGATATATACCCAGGAGTGGAATTGCTGGGTCATATGGTAGTTCTATTTTTAGGTTTTTGAGGAACCTCCATACTGTTCTCCATAGTGGCTGCACCAATTTACATTCCCACCAACAGTGTAAGAGGGTTCCCTTTTCTCCACATCCTCACCAATATTTGTTGTTTGTAGACTTTTTGATGATAGCCATTTTGAAAGGTGTGAGGTGGTATATCATTGTGGTTTTGCTTTGCATTTCTCTGATGACTAATGATGTTGAGCATTTTTTTATGTGCCTGTTGGCCATCTGTATGTCTTGTTTAGGAAAATGTCTATTCAGGTCTTCTGCCCATTTTTAATCAGATTGTTTGGTTGTGTGTGTGTGTGTGTGTGTGTGTGTGTGTGTGTGTTGAGTTGTATGAACTGTTTACGTACTTTGAGTATTAACCTCTTATCCGTCATATCATTTGCAAATATTTTCTCCCATTCAGTAGATTGTCTTTTTTGCTTTGCTTGGTTTCCTTTGCTGTACAAAAGCTTTTAATTTTAATTAGGTCCCATTTTGTTTATTTTTGCTTTCATGTCTTTTGCCTTAGATGACAGATTTTTTTAAAATGTTGCTTTGATTTATGTCAAAGAGTGTTCTGCCTATGTTTTTCTTCTAGGAGTTTATGGTTTCAGGTCTTACAGTTAGGTCTTTAATCCATTTTGAGTTTATTTTTGTATATGATGTGAGGAAATGTTCTAATTTCATTCTTTTACATGTAGCTGTCCAGTTTTGCCAGCACCACTTATTGAAGAGACTGTGTTTCCTCCATTGATTATTCTTGCCTCCTTTGTCATAGATTAATTGACCATATAAGTGTGGGTTTATTTCTGGGCTTTCTATTCTGTTCCATTGATCTATGTGTCTGTTTTTGTGCCAGTACCATGCCTTTTTGCTTACTGTAGCTTTGTAGTGTAATCTGAATTCAGGGCCTGTGACGCCTCCAGCTCTGTTTTTCTTATCAAGGTTGTTTTGGCAATTTGGGGTCTTTTTGGTTCCATATAAATTTTAGGATGATTTGTTCTAGTTCTGTGAAAAATGTCATGGGTATTTTGATAGGGATTGCATTAAGTCCGTAGATTTCCTCGGGTAATACGGGCATTTTAACAATATTAAATTCTTCCAACCCATGAACACAGGATATCTTTCCATTTCTTTGCATCATCTTCAATTTCCTTCATTATTGTTTTACAGTTTTCAGAGTGTGGGTCTTTCACCTCCTTGGTTAAGTTTATTCCTAGGTATTTTTTTAATGCGATTGTAAATGGGATTATTTTCTTGCTTTTCTTTCTTATAGTTCATTATTAATGTATAGAAAAGCAACAGATTTCTGTATATTAATCTTGTGTCCTACAACTTTACTGAATTAATTTACTAGTTCTAATAGGGTTTTTTGGAGACTTTAGGGTTTTCTATATATAGTATTGTGTCATGCAGCAGGATCTCTCTGGTCTGGCATCCCCCTACCTGTGGCTGGGAGGCTGGGTACACATAGGACCATGGGAGGTTTTCAGTGTAATTATCCGGGCTGGGTCCCTAGGACAAATGATTTCCAGTTAGTCGCCTGCACTCGGTGAGGGATCCCAGGAGATAGGCTGGCAATCCTGTTCTCATCCACGCCCCTGTGAACCCAGTCATGTGCCCACGTGTCCTACCCAGCAACAGTCCAGAGTGTGGGCCGTAATTCCATATAATACTGCGGCCCTGAGCCCCAGGATTTTTTTTAACTTTTCATCACTTGTTTGCTCTCCAGCACATGTGTTTGAGGAGCTTTGTTCTTAGAGCAAGACACTGTCAAACGTCACTTATAGGAAAGTCCAGAAAGGATGGTTTTCCTATTAGGATAATTTGAGGAGGGCATGATAAAGGGACTGGTTATGAAGGGTTAGAGGGTAGGTCCCTGGAGAAAATCTACCTTTCTATAAACTATACCTCTTGGAAAATGGCATTGCTGCTCCAAGGTGACCCCAAGGGCTCTCACCCAAAAAGCCCTGATGGACACAGGACAGCCCAGAGTCCCAAGTGGAGTCCTAGGGAGACAAGGGTGGTTTTAGGGTCTGAGAATGATGTGGACCATTCTGTGGGTCCCTAGCGATCCAGACCTCGAGCTTGAGAACCAGTGCGTTTCCCTGGCGTTATCCCCTCTCTTTCCAGCACATTCTCTGTGGAACCTTGGGATTTCCATAGGCTGCTTTGATTTAAAGCCAAATCTGAGATGACCCGGTGGGATCATCCACCTACCTCGTTCTGTGTGGCTCGGTGACCCCCATGGATTTCCCTCTGAGGACCTGAGGCTCCTGTCCTCCCCCACATCAAGAGCTGCCGTAGGGAACACGGGTCCCGTAATTGATGGGGGTCAGCTCCCCGCAGGTCATTCTCCTGGAGTCACCTTCCTCTCCAGCTAGCAGTCCACACCCAGAGAGCAGCACCACTCACCCAGGAGGGACGAGTCTGTGTGGCACTGCCCCTCGGGGCCGACATTACCCAGCGCCCCTTTGCATGTCCCTCGAAGCTCCTCAAGTGCACTCGGCACTGCCAGTCGAGGGCAAGCACAGGGCCACGTTTCAGCCTTCTCCGGGCTGGCATTCGGGCTGGAGCCCAACACCCATCGCTCAGTTCAAAACCAAAAACAGTCCTGCAGGAAAACTCATCAGGCTCGGCTCCAGGCCAGCCAGTTAAAAGTGGATGCTGGTCCCTCAGAGGCTCACACAGATCATTTCTGCTAATGAAACAAATATTTTTCCAGACCAGTCTCGGTTTCCGCTACCGCCGTTGGCCCCAGTTGCTGGCACGCCATTGGACCTGTGCCCTGAGGAACAGCACAGATCAGGGGACAGACAGAGCTCTGGGGGCAACAGAAAAGACGTGTCTTCAGAGCAGAGGAGTCTGAGTCCAAACAGAAAGAAGGGCGAGGGAGGAAGCACGGATGCTCCAGCCCTGAGTCACAACCAGCTTACAAATCCCAGCTCATTCTCACACACACACACACACACACACACACACACACACACACACACACACACACACACACACACACACAAAAGCAATCTAGGGCACAATAACGATTCCAAATTCCGAGGCATGAGGGTATTTTGTTTCCCCCCTGAAGGAAGCGCGAGGGCAGCTCAAGAAGTTACTTGGAGAAAGGAACTAGGAGATGAGGTTCAAGGTCTCCATGTAGCCAACATCAGTAGGGGTTCTGAACCCCTCTGGGAGTGTAATTATCACAGTCAGCCCCCACTTCCCCTCACCTGACAGCCCCTGCATCCCAGAGAAATGTCCACACACATCACGTTTCCACACAAGGTCAGGAAGTGCAGGACCCTGAGGCCGGCCAAGAGCAAACCACTGATGGCAGGTCCAGAATCCCAGTGCCGGAGCGGTTGGTCCCTGAATGGGAAACGGTTTGTCCTCTTTCTGCCCCCCCAAGACCCTGACTGGAAGCGCTCAGCTCTCCGGAGCCTCCCACTGCCATGTCCCCACAAACCCTGAGCCACCCTTTACACTTGGGACCCCTGGCTTTTCTCAGAAAAGGCGGAGCTTCTCACTGTCCCATCCCCATGAAGACCTGCCAGGCCTGGCTGCACGGAAGGAGTGATGCCCGTGAACTTTTTCCTCTCTTGAACCAGGTCTGTAAAGCAGAGCAAAGCAGAGGTGCTCCGGTTGAAGAGGGGGGTGGGAGAAGACCCCCCCCCCCCGACTCCTAGGTCTCTGGGAAGCACAGTTAGAAAATGCTGGACTAGCAGATTCCTAAGTGCCCTGCAGCCCAGAAATGTTATAATCAGAGACCCTGGATCTAAAACACCCCCCCCACCATCCCACGACCAGTCACCCATAAAACCAACACTCGCTTGACTAGTTATGCATTCCTTCTTTCCAGATCATTCCATTGTAGTGAACTGATGAACTAGCCATGCTTCAGGGTTCGGGGGTGTTATTAGGTTAATGACCCAGTCCAGCCCCTTAAGGGAGCTGCATAGTAATGGGAATCACTTTGCTGTAAGTGAGAAATGTTAAAATATATTTTTTGCATTTTTTAAAATGTTATAAGCAACTGCTGTACCATAGAATTACAGTGCAAGAGAGGTGAAAACTCCCCCTCTCCTCTCCCTCCAAATCCAAGGCCTGGGATAAAGCGGTACTTAAGTGATGAGCATCTTGGCAGGCCTGGTGATTCATGCTAGGAGAGCTGGGTCCCTCCACCCTCCTGGGGCTCTGGCCTGTGCACGTGCTGCTGACCAGGGTTCTTGGTCCCCTTAATCAATAGAAATTGATCAGAGGCCACACAAGAAATTCAGGCAAGCCTTTATTGGGGCCCCTGCTGCAGCAGGGAGGAGCGAGAACAAACAAGTTCCCTTGCTTGCTTCCCAAGGTGGGGCGCGAACCTGTTCCTATATGGGTGAGGGTAGGGGTGTGTCCATGGGTCCGGCTGGAGGGGGGGCTTAGGTGTTCTGCCCACCCCTTTGGTGTTGTTGGGTGCAGGGGGCACGCACAGGACCCTGCTTTTGCTCCCGACGCCGTTTTGCTCCCTGGCTCTTCGGGGGTGGCAGTTGGGTTTTTTTGGTCTCTTTGTATCTTGCCCAGAATTTGCCCAAATTCGCGAGCAGGCAGGCACGCAGTTATTTTTAGTCCCTTATAGTTTCTTTGTATTTTGTTGCTCGAGGAGACGAGGAGAAGTGTGTCCAGAGGCAAGCATTGCAGCACTGCAGGAAAGGGTCCCAGGCCCCAGCCTGTCTTACAGGTGCTGCCATGACAGCCTTTCCTGGAGGCTCATAAAACATAGGGTTGTATGAATTCCAGCCCTCACTCCCTAAACAAGTGCAACTCTGAGCCTGTCACTTGCTCCTACTGCTTTCCTGAGATAAAGGGTTAACCTTTATCTGACCCCGCAGGGAGAAAACCAAACCATAAAAGCATCAGTCTCATGAAGACCAGACAATCAGGGCTGAATAATCATCAGCGCTTCCAAACCACCAGGGGTCTGAGGTCTCTACAGACCTACGCTTCCAGGAGCTTTGAATTTATCAGGACTGGCAAGAAGCATCGAGTCCAGCACGACGCGTTGTCTTGTGCAGACTCTACTTGAACACTTCTGGTGACGGGGAGCTCTCCACCTTGCGTTGGGAGAAGGTCTTGATAATCAGGAAGCCCTCCCTCACAGGGAGCCCAGACCCTCTTCCCAGGTTGTGCACACCCCCTGGGGCATCTACTGGGCCTCGCACGTATAGGAGCTCCCCGCACAGTACGCCGACACCTCACAAGATAAAAAATGCCCGTCTCACATCAAAGAAACTTCTCTGCATTATGAGTCACCCGGCATCTTTCAGGCTGGACATTTTCTCCCCTAATAACCAGACCTTCCCTGAGCTCAGCCAGGCCAAATGTTTCATCTCCATGCGTGTCCTGTTTGAGCACCAGGGGAAGTCGTCGTGGGTACATCTGATCTTAGAGCTGGGAGCAAACAATACATCAAAGGCAGCTCCTTTTGAAAGTAGCGACTGCCCTGTTACAATCCAGCGACAAATTCCACCTGGCATTCCAGGAGGAAATCCCAGCTGACCTCTCCCTCCTCGAGATCCTCCGGAGCTTAACTTACTGCCCGCACCGTCCATCAGACAGTTCATCACGTGCTCTTTCCAGGCGTCTTTTGTCCTGGAGAGAGTCTGAGTAGACAGAGCATTTCTCCTTCCCTAGCCCCACATTCTGATCACAAGCAAAGTGTGGGGCCACAGAGAACTCACTGAGTTTTCTGGCTGAGGAGTTACACCCCAGAGACCCTCGTGGTGCCACTGCTGCACCACAGCGCTGGGGGGCGTGGCCTGGAAGAAGACTGAACTCGGCGCCTGCCTGGGGTGGGGGGGTCTCCCCACAGGACAAGGGGAGCCAGCTAGCACGTTCGGATGGCACTTGTGCATCGTGGCATGGGAGGGTGGCACGAGCCTTCCCATGAGCTGAGCGGACGCGGCAGAAGGGACAGGCTAACCCGGAAGGAAGGCAGCTCCTGGGGTGCAGGAGCAGAGCTAAGGGAAGGAGACAGGAGCCCAGCTAGCGAGGGTGTCCCCCACATCGGGGAAAGCTGCTGTGCTAGGGACTCACCTCTGGAGAAGGCCAGCAACGGTGCCTGGCATGAAGAGACCACTCTGGACCACAGCACCACTGACCCCTGCATCTCTCCTCTTCATCCCGACCCCGAGGAGCCCGGAACCGAGGCAGGAGGCTCCAGCCCGAACCTGGGAGGGCAGTGGCCAAGGCTGGACAGGGCTGGACCTCGCTCCTACACTTCTGGGCACACATGCCCCGACGCTGACAGGAGCCCCGGGCCCCCTCCTGGCGTGGGGAAGGACACTGTGCCCTCCAGCTGCCTACTTCAGAAGCGGGGTCCTGGGCAGAAACGAGGGGCAAGGCGATGGTCTCCATCTGGATGCAGGAAGGAGGCACCATCCTAACCATCCCTCAACGACACCACCTGTTAGGGAAGGTTCCCCCTGGGCTCCTCCCAGGGGACTTGAAACTCGCTGTGTGTGGTATTGATCTCACCTTTGATTCCCAAATGCCCTGGAATGTCTGGCACAAAGAAGTGCTTCCAAGATATTTACTGGATTGAGTTTAACAAGGAGCCCAGTGTCTGGGGACAGCTCTGGTGTTTTCAGCATCACAGAATCAGCCAGCTGTCTGGTTCTATCACCCTTTACAAGTGAAAAAGGCATCCTGCCTGAAATCACTGTCTTGGAGGCGGGAGAGACTTTGGAGGAAGGAAGTGTAGTTCCAAGTCAAGATTGTTACATACTTCAGTGTATTGGGGCCCATATAAATCATAGTTGATACAATCTGAAATTCTCTCCCAAGCATCCTTATATGAGAGATTCATCCTACAGCCATAACTCAGTTTTACATAGATGCACTTTTTTTGGTAAGTGCACGAACTTTTTTATGGGTCTTCCCCTCCACAGAGGATGCCTCAGCAAAGTGCTTAATAAATTGAGAGAACCGTGTCAGCACATATTTTAGAGTGTAGACCCTTGGTGCAGTTTTGCACTGACCATAGCCATGGGTGAACTTTTGATCCTTTGATCAATTGGGCTTTTTTTTTTTTTAACTCTTCCCCAAGATCCACAATACCTCTGGGTAACCTGGACCATATAAATATTTAACCAAGTTGTTCCACATGGGATTTTCAAGTATGAATGATGCAATCTCCCTCGTAAGAAAAATCTATGTTCCCCTGATTTGCAGTCACAACCCACCACCCCTGCAGACCCACCCCCACCCCTCGAACACTGCCTTTTTCTTACCACACACACACTGTCTGGAGAGAGAGCCAAGGGACCTCCGGGGAGGAAACTGCAAAGAAACGGAATGTCTAAATAAAGTCAAGTCTTCTCAGAGCACCTCGCGTTCATTATTCAAAGAATATTTCACACATACTCTCTCGCTCTGTACAAAGCACACCTTCCCCGGTGGCTCGGAAAACTCACAGGCAGCCAGGCCTAATCAGTAGACATGCACATCCATAAATATCTGGTCCTTCAAGCCAGCCTCTAATGTAACTGCAGCGTTGGGAGGAAAATGCAAAGAATATTTAAACTTTAAACAATGTCACATCACCAAAACTAATGGGCAAGGGCCAGTCGGGTTCTCATCTAAAATTAAATGTAGTGTTGTTTGCAGAATCTTTACTCAAGTCCCTTCAGATTCTTCCCCGAAATAGATTTGAGTCTTTGCCTCTCGCTCTTGGCTTTGTCTCCAGACAGCTTGCACTGATGGCAAAAGGGCGGCGTGGGTGCAGGGGGACGGGTCTTGACCATAAGGCTGGGGGTAATGGGCTGATCCCATCCAAAGATGCTTTGGAAACAAGTTGGAAATGATCTTCTTAAGGATTTGGACACCTTAAGAGAAACACGTTCTATTTTATTTAAAACAGTCTTGCGAGTCAAGCAATCCATCCGTGGCTGGTTGTTGAGATTAGCAGGAACATGACCACCCAAGAGTGGCTCTCAAAGAGCCGGTGATACAGTTTCCAGAGGTGAAGAGCTGAGTTTACTGGTCCGAGGCTGGGGAGAGGTCAAGGTCCAGCCCTGCCATGTACTAGAGTTTGTGCCTTGCTGGACAAGTTATTCAAGGTCCGGTTCCTCATCTGTAAAATGGGGGTGAGCTTTGTTGGGAAGGTTAAGTGCAGAGGTACCCAGGGGCCTGGCACGTACCAGTTCCCTATAAAGGTAGGTTATTACCGTCACCCATAAATAATGCTCCAAGGTACCAGGTGACATAGCAAGTAAGTGGCACTGTCATTAAATTCATGGACGCTCAGTGGTGGAGAGATCGGGGCGACACAGAGAGGGAGGAAGGTGTCCACAGAGAAAACGTTGAGCCGTGACTACGATTTCAGAGATCTGGTCACTAAACATCCCAACCATGACCGTCGCTCCTCCTTAGGCTTGGTTTATCCTACTCTTGGCCAGACGGGATGGCTGTCTTGTAAAGGGTGGGATTTGGGGCCGTCTGCTTCTGTTCTGCTGGCCTCTCCTCCCACCCTGGACACCACATCCCAGTGAGTGACTCGAGATGGAAGGGGGGCGGTCCTCAGGCTGCACCCAGAGCGGGGCTGCAGAATGTCTTCAGTGGCCTTACTGTGAGATGACCACCAGCTTCCTTTCCCGCCCGTGAGGAGGACCCAGAAGGATGGGCAGGCAGAGTGGGGAGATCCTTCCACACCTGCAGTTAGAATCCATTTGACCCATGGATTCCCACGCTGTGACCAGCCTGGGAAAGGACCCAAGTGGACCCTGCATGTCGTATGAATCCCGGATGAAGGGCTGGCTGAGGGTCGTGGTGCACAGCCATTTGGGGAGGGTCTGGGAGAGTCTGCGTTGGGTTCATTCCCTTCTTTGTGCAACCTGCTTGTTGAGCATCTGCTGACAGGTCGTCCAGTTCTGTTAGGAGATGATGGGAAAGGTGAGTCAGAGCACATGGGGGCTCGAACAGGTGCCCAGGACGCTGGACATTACTCGGTGGACAATGTCCCTTCTGGCTTCTTACCACCGTCAGCATCCCATCAGTGATAATAGTAATGCAAATAACAACAGCAATACCTAGCATTGCCTGCAAGCTTAGCGTGAGGAGTTGTTTGAAGATTTTGCATGAATTAATCCTTCAGTCTTCAGTACACTATGGGGAGAGAGTTCCATTTTACAGATGAGGAAACCGAGGTGCAGGAAGGTTAATGACGCTTCCCAGAGGCAAAAGCTCCGAGTGGCAGAGCGAGGCTCCTGACTGTGCCTCTCCTGACAGTCCCCTCCCAAGTTCACATCACCTCCTCGGCCCCCTCCTTGCTCCCGATCGCGACCACCGCCCCGTGCTCTGGTCCTAACCCTCCACCCAGGTTTATCTCTACACCCCGACCCGTCTTCCCCATAGCCGCTCTCAGGGCTGGAAAGCAGTCTGACGGCCCCACCCCTGTCACAAAAGGTGGAACATCTCTTAGAGGCATCTTGTATGCTATTTAACTATTCATCTGCTCCCATCAGCGGCAGCGCCTGCCACCTCCTTGGTCCCCCAAAGTAAACTCGGAGGCCCAGGGCTGTGTTTACTTCACACTGTGTTGCCTGGACATAGAGAGCGGGGCTCAGCACAGGCCCTGATGAGTCCTGGTATAGAGCCCGTGCCAGTGCAGTGAGCCAGCCCCAAAATGGTTCCTCTTTCTCAGGGATGTGGACATTTTCTTCTTTGAAACCCTCGAGTGACAGCAGCCAGATTCCTGTCCTCTTCCTGTACCTCTGTCCCCAGAGTCGTGTCCTCACACTTCCTCCCCACCTGGTATGTCTCCATAAAGGAATGAGGAGGCCCTGAAGGGACAGCCCCCCAGCAGCAGAAAGGCCTGTCATCGCCACCTTCATGACCCCAGCCACTGAGGCTTCATGACCCCACAGACCAAGGCTGACCCCTGGGAAGAGAGGACATGGACATTTCAGTTAACACAACTGAAATCTCAATGAAATGAACACCAAAGGCAATAGTCCAGAGTTCCCCAAAGGGAAGGGACTTTGAAGTCGGGGAGATCTGTGTTTTTACTACGTATTCTTTTTGTGCCGTTTGTGTCATACACAAAGCGTGTATAATTCCTGCTGTATTCGTCCAAGGAAGTACCAGCTGCTGTAACAAGCAACGGCAAGCCTTGGTGACTAACTTCCGTCTCAGGCAAAGCAGAGTGATCGTGCGGTTCTCCAGGTGGCTCTGCTCTGCCCTGCGGCACATGCTCCTCCACCAGACCTGCTGCCTTAACCAGCTGACTGGGGGAGAGGGGAAGCTAGAGAGGAGGGGGCCTGGGTCCAGCCTGGAAGAGGCGTACATCGCTTCAGCCACGCCCCCCATCTGGAAGTAGGGGGAGGAGGGGCAGGAAACATGGAAAACGAAATGATTTGGAGAACGCCTGCACTGTCTGCTTCTGTCTCGTCTACCTGACAGAACTGTGTTTATCAGAACAACACAAAGAGGCGATGAACAGGGTCCTGGCCCGTCGTAGATGCCAAAATAATACATTTCCTTCTTTCTTTGCCTTTGGTGGTTGGTTGGGGCTGCACGGTTTCTAGAATGATGTCTGTGTGTAGGTGAGCCCTAGGTCTTTTTTCGTTTTCTAAGGACCTGCTAATGAGGCTTTTTGCTGCACTAGCCACTCATCAGAGGCCCAGGGGTGTCCGGGGGCGGGGGTTCACCCTGATTTTCCGGAACATTTGGAAAGCTGTGCGCTGCGGACCACGATGACGTGTGCTCCCACACCTCCATCCACCCCGTCAGCCACAGACACACGTCTGTCCTGCTCCGGAAGGAGACGGAGGCTCAGGTGACTGGATTCCGAATTTCCTCAGCGCAGATTAAAGAGGCTCGAGGAGTCTGTCTGTGCGGACGGGGCCAGAGAATGAGCTGTCTCTGGCTGAGAAGGTGTGACTCAGGGTAGAGTCAGCTGTTCCCTGCCGACGCTGGGAGGCTGGTGGGATGAGACACAGGGGAGGCGAGAGGCAGAGGCTCTGACTCTTCCCTCACCTCCCCTTTAATCCCTTCCTGCCCTCACCTGAGGCTTGTTGATGTAGTAGGGGAGGGGATGGAGGGGGCTGTTGGCCAAGGACCCGGTGTCTTGGGGGCAGAGACAAGGTGCTGGTGAGGATGGGTGGCCTACAGGGCTTCAGACCACCTCCAGGGAGCAAACGGAGCTCAGTATCGGCAGACAGTCGGCTGCACAGAAAAGGAAGAGAAGCAACTCAACACAGGTTGTGGGGGAGCCCATCCCCACCGTGGCCCATGGTTCGTTGTCTCTGAGAGTCTTCCTGCCAGGCTGAGGCAGCTTTCTGTGAGATTCGCAGGTTACCGGCTTCTGGGAGGAGCCCCAGCACTTTCTCATCTTGGTTTGGGACATCTCGTTGCTATTGGTTGCAGCAGCATCCAACAGCAGCTGTTACGTGTCCCTTCCATAACCGTGTGATAGGCCCTCCTCTAGGCCTTCAGACGCTCCCCCAGCCTTCCTTTCCCACTGTCTCCCAGATCCGCTCGCTCCCTCCTTTTAAGACTCATATTTCATCTTAAGCCAGATTTCTCTTTTCTCCATCATCATGATGACTGCCCATCACCATGACAACCCTCCCACCCCGCCAGCCTCCTCTTAGGAATGGGCCCACAGGCAGGGGCTTGTCCCTGTCCTGTGTCAGTCAAAGTGAGTCACAGCTCAGCTTCCACCAGGATCAGCGCTGAGTGCACCGCCCATTTGTTTCCTCGTAGCTAGGATGACTCCAGCACTGGTGAGCTCTGGGTAGGGTAAGAAAATCCTTCCCTGGGAGCAGGAAATAGGTTATCTTCCTTTGGCGTTGGCTCATCCAGTGATAAAATGGGGCTGCTCTGGGTCCCTGCACAGCACAAATCCCACAATGCAAGATCATAAAGCATCTTAAAATATATATTTTTAAAACAAATACATATTTTAAATATATATTTAAATATAAATAGATATATATTTTAAATATATATTTAAATATAAATATATACACATATACATACACACTATATATATAACAATAACTGTTTTGAAGATTTTTCTCACACACATGATCAGAAACTACTCTGACAGGTGATTTGGCTCAAAAATTAAGCTAGCTGTAAATGCACAAAAGACGGGCATGAATGGAAGTCATCTCACAAACCTTGCTGTATCTTGTGGGAAGCAAACATACTGCACACATTTGACTTCTCAAGATATTATGAAGATATTTGTGGGGCAAAAATACTCAGGTGTAGATTTAAATAAATTTTGTTAAAGTAACCATCTATAAATGTTTGCCCAGTGCGAAGGGGGAATACTCCCTTGCTCAAAACTTGTATTCCTTAAGGAATCATTTTAAGAGAATCAGCTAATTAAATAATACCAGTATTTTTCATTGTGGTTGAAGGGAATAACTCTCCTTTTCCGATACCTGTGTGCATTTTGTTTGTTTTGTGATAGGAATGATATCAAATGCATTTTATTAATTTATGGCCATGTTACTGAACCTAAATAGAAAAGCCACACCTGGATGTGGGTGTAGTAGGTGCGGTCTCTCCGACAGGTGAGGTCATTCCTAATATCACTCACCAGGTAAGAGGAGGTAGGTGGCTCAGATCGAAAATGATAGGAGGATCAGAGATCATTAAACCTTGATCCAGTGCTGATTTCACAAGTGTATCCACCTGTAAAACTTCATCAACCTGTGCAGCTGTGTACACGGAACTGTATCACCTCACATCCCGTAGAAAAATAGAATAAGTGATCAGAGGGCGTGCGGAAGGCGAACTTCAGAGAGCATCTCAGTTCTCTTGGCTTTGACCATAGAGGCGTCAAAATATCCCCCAAACTGAAGAGAGAGGCTGGAAGGGAGGAGAATGGGGCCCAGGCAACACACCTGTAAAGTGTTGCAACCTGTGAGGGCTGGGAGAAGCATATCTAAGGAAGCAGTACGATATGCTAGTTTCTCTTCTCTTGGACTTTGTTAGCTAATTTGTTTTAGGTGTTTTGGATTCTCTCCATCCTTTATTTCTCACTTAGTATTAGACAAAGTACGGTTGCTTATTGTTATTCACAGTAGTGATGTTCGTTAAAATAGACACGAACACTGAATTAGCAGACACTAAACCATCGCTCCTGGGCAGGGAGGAGAGACAGAATTAGACTCCTACAGCTGCTGGTTAACACGCAACCTTGTTTTGTGCGTTTCTGTGTAAAGACACCTTACTTAGTGGGTATTGTTAGGGCAGAAAGGCGGCAAGAGTGCGGGCAGGTATCTTTCTCCCTCCTTCCTCCTCCCTCCTTTCTTCCTGGCATTCTCTCTCCCTTTCGTTTTTCTTTCTCACTCTTCCTCTTTCCGTTTATTTGTTTCTTTGGCTGCGCCGGGTCTTAGTTGCAGCATGCAGGATCTTCGTTGCAGCATGCAGGATCTTTAGTTACGGCATGCGAGCTCTTGTTGCGGCATGTGGGATCTAGTTCCCTGACCAGGGATCGAACCCGGGATTACATTCCCTGCATTGGGAGCAAGGAGTCTTAGCCACTGGACCACCAGGGAAGTCCCTTCCTCTTTCCTTTTTAATTACGTCTTTCCTGATTAAAGTAATTGTATCAGACACCTGGGCACATCTCACTCTGGGTAACAAGGACTTGACCTTCCGTTCTAGAAGCAGAGAGGCCCTCTGGGAGGCTACTAATGATTGACAGTGGAGATTGCAATAGGTGGTCATATTCATGACATATTTGGAAGGGAGAGCTGGCCGAATGTGCTGGAGGACTGAACGTAGGGAGAGGAAGAGCAAGGGATCAGGGTCTCTAAGTTTTCTGACCAGAACAACTGAAAGTTGGAGCTGTCAGTTACTGGGATGGGGAACACCGGTGTGAGGGAGGGTCAGGACTGCAGGGGGTGCCCAGGAGCTTGGCTTTTGATGTTAACTTTGACCTTCCTCATGGGTCTTTGGGTTCAGGTAGGATCCCAAGTAAGAACCAAATGTATTTGCTCTGCCTCTGTCTGCTCAGGCAGGCCCTCAGCCTGTGAGAAATGCCACCCACCCCACCCCTCCACTGCTGAGAATTTCCAAGGGTCCACAGGGAAATGGCGAGACGAAGTCACAAAAGAGTGGGGCATGGCCACCAAATCCTGAAAGCCCTCAGGTGCCCGAGTGAGCACGTTTCCTATGCAGATGAGGGGGGAACACATACACGCCTCTCTCCTGCAGTAGTAAGATTATGGGGGGGGGTGATGACATCACCAGGATGGCAACTTTGCTCCCCATCATGAAATACTGTCCTGAAATGTCTGTCTTTCTTCTGTTTCCCCTGAGTCCCTTTGCACAAGATTCTCCACCGAGTCAGAGTTGCCCACTTTGCCTCAAAGCGTGTTCAAGTTTCATACAAGAAAGCAAAAAGGAAGAAGGGCCCCGGACCCATTTCTCACTTCCTGATAAGCCACCAGTGCCCATCCCGGAATCTTCAGCTAGGAGAGCCGGAACTTTGGATTCCAAGAGTAGGCTTGCCTCCAGAAGAGGCTCTTTGATGATCGGAGGGGGTGGCACACAAGGAAGTGGGTAGAGCTCACCCCTCACGACAGGCTGGGGAGACTCTGGAGGAAAGCCGGGGCCACTCACCTCCCGGGAGGACTGGATGACAGTCATGGTCTGAAGGATGGGGAGCGGGGTGGGCACATCCGAGGGACCTGAGATAAGGCATCGGATCTGGAGAATCACATCGGTTTCCGCCAGGCGACGGTCAGAGGCCAGGAAGCCTCATCAGGGCACCAGGCTGATGCCCACATGTCCCAGTCTGTTCATGCTGGCGAGCCTGCTTGATCCCCACCGAGAGGGACACTCATTGTCCCTGTGCCGCACGCTGCACCGCCCCGTGGGTTTCCCCCAGAAGGGACACAGCCGCTGCCTCGCTTTCCCAGGGACCCATCAAAAGTCCTGCCTGTGTCCCTTTCTGAACAGCTCAGAATGCCTTTCAGCTCCAAAACAGAAGGTCAAATGTTTGTTACCCAGAGTGAGAAGATGTGCCCAGGTGGTGTCTGATACAATTCCTTTAATCAGAGAGGAAGTGATTAAAAAGGAAAGAGGAAAAGTGAGAAAGAAAGAAGAAAGAAAGAGAGATGAAGAGAGAACGCCAGGAAGAAAGGAGGGAGAAGAAGGAGGGAGAGAGAGATACCTGCCTGCACTGTTCCCGCCTTTCTCTCCTCTCTTTCCCTTTTCTCTGGCTGAGTCAGATCAACACCTGCCAGCTAGCAGCTTAGAGCTCGGCTTGCCCAGGAAGGACACCCACTGCGGAAGTTTCGGGGCCTGAGCAGGAGAGAACGTGGCCCCCACCTGCCTGGGTGAGTCGCTCCAGGCTCCTAGAAGCAGGGTGATGAGCGGGACTTCCCTGGTGGCGCAGTGGTTAAGAATCTGCCTGCCAGGGCAGGGGACACGGATTCAAGCCCTGGTCCGGGAAGATCCCACGTACCGCAGAGCAACTAAGCCCGTGCACCACAGCTACGGAGCCTGTGCTCTAGAGCCCGTGAGCCGCAACTACTGAAGCCCGCACACCTCAAGCCCGTGCTCCGCAACAAGAGAAGCCACCGCAATGAGACACCTGTGCAACACAATGAAGAGTAGCCCCCGCTCGCCGCAACTAGAGAAAGCCCGCGAGCAGCAAAGAAGACCCAACGCAGCCAAAAATAAATACATAATTAATTTTTTTTTAAAAAGCAGGGTGTTGAGGACGATTCACAGCTGTGTAGCCCCTCATTTCATTTTGCTACTGAGTGTGAGGTAAGCAAGGAAGGCCTTTGACTCTGCCTTCTGCCGAGAAATGAAAACCCCAAGAGGGGAGGTGATTTGCTCAAGGTCACACAGCTGGCAACTGTCCTCAAGTCCCAGCATGTGACCCCCAGAGCAGCTGGGCTTTTCTCTGCGGAGTCCTGTCGTCCAGAGATGTGCTTTGTAGCCTGACCACTGGCACGGATGGTGACCACCTCCTTGTAAGTTCTACACTCAGTTGGCAACAGTCTGGTGGTAATAAGAGCTAACAGTTATCATATACCAGGTCTTTTTCTAAGCATTTTGTATTCACTATCTCATTCAATCCACAGAACAATCCTACTGACAGGTGAGGAAACTGAGGCACAGAAAGTGAACAACCATCTTGTGTACCTAAACGTGGACCCCAGAGTCAGGCGTGACAGTGGGACTCCAAGTCTGTGACAATTACATTGTCGGGGGCCCCTTTAGAAAGGGCCCATTTAAGGTGCCTTAAAATGGAATCTTCAAAGAATCTCAACCAATCTGAACCGACTTCAAGTAGTGCTTGAGCACAGACACCCCATCCTGAGCTCCACACCCTAACAATAGCCCTGATTCCTATCCAGTCCCACCTGGGGTCTCACCTGCCCAGGTGTGATGTTGAGCTTTGCCTTGCAGATGTCTGTGCACACAGTGGGTATTCAATCAATGTTGGGTTGCTGTTGATCAGTTGGTTGGTTGAATGAAATAACGACTATTGTAATCTCAGAAGCCCACCTTCCCAAAGTCCCTTCTCCAGCAGCCTTAAGACCTGACATTTCCAACGTGAAGATCACCAGTTCAAAAGCTTGATGGCAACATAAGTATTTTAATGGGATCACAAATAATTTTGCCAGGGAAGATAGAACCTGTTAAGCTAATGGTTACCCAGCACTCATTTCTCCAGTCCATCTTCCCTTTCCTCCATGGCACCCATACCAAGCACAGGCACCTGGTGGGTGTGCTTTGATGGAAAAGAGGGAAGAAGTCAGAAAAGGTCTGGAGCAGAGCCTCCGAATTAGCTCTAGAAAAACTGTTGTGAGGCCATCTGCCCCTCAAATGAGCTTGCTTATTCATCTTTAAAGGATGGTTATCTGCTGTAAAGGGACATCCACTCTTTAATGTGTTACCACAAATCTTCCCAAAAGACGGGAAGTCCTCAGTGTGAGCTGGACTTCTGGAGTAGAAATGAGCATCTACAAGCCCCCTCCCCTTTAGTCCGGGGTTAGATCGGTTCCGTGTGTCTGTGGAATTATTTGCCGTGATCACTAGGGGACAACCCTGTTCTGCAACCCCTCCTCTCCATGTGAACAGGGGAGCAGAGCCTGGACATTCTTGCCTCTGTCTGACCTGGGGAGGGGCCATGGGGCATCGCAGTTCTACCAGTGGTCTGGACAGTAGGGCAGAGGCTCAGCAAGTGAAGGGCTTGCACGGAGCCCGTCACTCTGTGGATAAAGTTCTATTGACCAATAAGGACGTGGCTCACACCTCACGCGTTTATGCAAACGCGTGTTTGTGCTTGTGGGTGGGGTGCGTGCCAGGTGGGAACGTGCACCCTCCCACGTGGACACTGCCAGGCCCAGGTCCCTCCAGTACAACGGCCCAGGGCCTTGTCGTGAGAGCCCTGTGCTTCTGAGTCACAGCCTCTGTTCTCAGGACCCCGGGGGACGTGAGTCGTGTACTGCCACGCCTCAGGTGGCAGGGCTGGAGGGGAGAATTCTTGCAGCAGGAGTTCAACAAGTATCTAGTAAGCACCTAATGTGTACCATGCACGGGGGTTAGAATGCTCTTTAGGTGGATGGGGACAAGGTCAGGGAGCCAAAGTTATTGACACAAGATTTTTTTTTTTATAAATTTGATATCTATTCACACAACATATGGAATGCCTACTGTGTCTGGGATTTTGAAAGCAGAGGAAGAGGAAATCTAGCCGTGACCATGATTGGGGCCAAGTTTCCACCAGCCCTGTGGGATCCAGGAGCAAAGGAGAAGGGCCGCTCCTGCCTGCACACCCGTGGAGGTGGGCACACCTGCTCATACCTCTTCCACACCTGGGGCCCAGGAGTGGGGTTCGGAAACTCTGCAGTTGGAGAAACGCAGCCTGGACAGTAGATTCTGGGTGGGGGACAGGGACAGGGGAGTGACCACAGAGCTGAAAGCAGTCCCATCTGTGTGTCCTCCTTCTCCTGCCTTGGGCCTCGGGCCTCGGGCCGTGGACTTGGTAAGGACAGAGCTTCGCGGTGGCCTCCCTGGATGCAGGACTCACACCTGCTGAGTTGCTGCCCGGTGGCCTTGGCCTTGAGCTGGCGGGAGCTCCGAGTGTGTGCGGCGCCTCCAGGGCTCCCAGGCTCGAGGGGCCTTGTTAGCCCTCTCCCTGCCCTGTCATGGCCACCTTTGCACTCTGCAGGCCTCTGGACCGATAATCACACCTCCCTGGGCGAGCTGGGCCTCAGAAGGACCAGGATCCCAAAGCCACAAGCTCTTTGCAGCCCTGACACTGAAGAGGGTGGCTCTGGGCCTCCCTGCAGGGTTGGTTCCTTCTCCTCAGGGCACTCACAGGTTCCCTGGGCCTCCCCCTGGGTACATGCTCTCGGAGCCCTTATTCACGTGGCTTTCACACCCACAAACCCGGACCTGGTCACCTTGACCACACCGCCTGCATTACAGCATGAGAAACCCAAAATTTAGGGAGATTAAACACATCGCCGAGGGCAAGCGGATGACTGACGTCTGAGTCATTCTGAGGCCTTGCAAACATGGTTTCAACAAGGACAGAGCCTGAGGCCAGGCGGCCCCCAACAGAAATGAGACGCAGGGAGAGAGAAACCCTGCGCCGGGCAAGTGGCTAGGTTAAAAGCCAAAGAATAAACTGAGATGCACAGCACTGCCCTGGGCCCCTCCCTCATGAGGGACACACTCCATCTGAGATGGTTCCACACATGATGGGTACTTTACAGAGGCCAGCCGGGGAGGGAAAGGGCTTGGAGGCCGGTGGACTACGTTGGTATATGTTTAAGTCAGCGTGGTTGGGTCTTCCGTTGGAAAGATGGGAAATTAATGAGTGTTCATTCGACCTGTCAGGACCTGTGCTAAGGGTTTTCTGTGCAGAAAATGCTCACAAGAGCCCTGGGAGATGGGTGTGGTTGAGGACCAGGGGCTCCTGGTGACCGGCTTTGGGTGGTACATCCGGGCCGTTCCATCGCTCCCAGCGGCACATCCAGCCTCCGCCAGGCCTCAGAGGCCCCCAACACCGTGCCCATCTCTTCCAGAACAACATCCCGCCTGCAGACCTACTGCAACGCCCAACCTGCCCCACTCAGCCCAGGCGGCTCCTCCTCCCAGAGCCGAGGCCAGCCTGCAGGAGGCTGGGGACAAAACGCAGCTGCTCCTTCTGGAGCAGGCCGCACACAGCGTTCCTGGGCCTGACAAATGTACTGGGACTTCATGATCTGACACTAACGCGCAAAACTCCTGGCTGCCCACGCCTGCTGCAGAGGAGGGGGCAGCGGGCAGGAGGCTGGGCCCGCCCGCTTGAGCGGATGCCCGGTTGAGGCCGCCAGGGAAGGCTGCTCTGGAGCAGTCCCAGCTCAGCATAAAGGACCGCGGGGACTTTGGAGAAGACTGGGGTGCTCAGAGGTTGTCGGGGGTGCCGTCCAGCCGGGCGAGAGTCAGAAACAAGCTGGAGTCCAGGATTCTGACCTTTGTAATGATAAGAGTGCCCAGCACTTAGAATGTTCCAGGGAACTAAGAACAACCAGGGGCTGGCGGGCCCAGCTGTTCACTCACCCACTCCCCTCAGTGGCCCTGCGAGGCCAGGCCTGCTGCCGTCCGCGTCACACACGAGGAAACGGAGGCGAGGGACGGGAGGCTGGCCCCAGGTCACACCGGCCTGGTTAGGCTCTTGCTGTCACATCCCCTGTGCCTCCCACTAGGAGGGCCGCCTGGTTAATGACCGACATGGTCTCAGGTCCAAAGTGTGCGGGCAGCGTGCCCAGCCACGAGCTCACCAGCACCTGCTGTTCTGTGGATGGTCGTAAACGTCCTGTGACCATAAAAACAATGGTTTGTAGACTCTCAAGGCACGTCCAGACACACAGCCAACAAGGTGGACGCTCAGACACTTCCTCCTGATGCCAGGCGTCCCTCCACACCCCCCTGGCGGCAGGAGGCTGGCCCGCCATCAAGACAGACACCACGGGCATCCCCTTCCCACGCCTGCCTTCTGCACGACACCTGCCACCGCGGCCTCACTGGGATGACTCTGCCTCTTGAAAAGCCTTCTCTGACCCTCCATTTCCACTTCTGCATGATTCCTCTGATCAGGATATTTTGAGAAAGACGAAGTTAACCCAAAGAACTATTACAAGATCAAGGGATTAGAAACGAGCCTGCAGGGTGGTGGGAATGAAGCAGAGAGCACCTGAAGAAGTGAGCCCTGGTTTAAACCTGTGCTCAGGCGAAGGGGTTCCATAAGTACCTGGACCTGCAGCGTTTTCCTCTTCCAGAAGGTAAAAGAGCTGGGGCTGGACATGCATGAAGGCTGCCTCCCGAGATACGGCTGCTCAGGATGGGCCGGAGGGGCCCAGGGAGCAAAGGAAGGGCCACGTCTCTCAAGGTCTTCAAAGGGCAAAGCCCCTCTGATTCCCCAGGGAGGACACTATCAAGGGGTCCTTACGGGGGTGATCCCACCGATCGCTGGTTCCAACGTTGGTGGGACTGGCCCTTCGGAGGTCGAGGTGCTAAGGCTACAGGGTGAACCTGCCCAGGTGGCCGCCATCCGTCCCTTCCCAGATGAAAACAAGTTTTCATCTGAATTTAAATTTATGTCTTACTGTTTCAGTCTTTCGATGCTCATGTTCTCATACCTGGGAAAGGAGGGAAAAAGGAGTCCCAACAGAGGAAGAGAGAAGGGGAGGATGGGACTGAAGACAGGCGGGTGGGAGGGAGGATGTGTACAAAAGGAAGGGCTCCGCAGGGCCAGGTGGACCCCTGATGTGGCAGATACTCAGGAACACCTGTCGGTGGGATGCAGCAGGGTGCTCGCTGCGGGGGGCGCTGGCCATCCTTAGCAGGCAGAGGGACCCTCGGTTGACATTTGGGACACTTGCTCCTAAACAGTGGACCTGGGCCCGACCCTTGGCCCTCCCCTCCACTCCTTGACCCCTGGAGGCCAGGCCAGAGCCTCTGCTCTTTTCTGCACCCCTGGTTGCTTTGGCAACGGCTGCCGCTGGCCCCTGGCCTTCCAAAGCCCCGGCTGTAATGTGAATCTCAGGCAGGCTTGTTCGCTCCCCTGGCTTTGAAGACAATACGGGAGGGAATGCAGCAGCTCTGGTTTCAGAACCTGTCCCCGAGGACACCCCCCAAGTGCAGGAACAGGATCTGGGAGGAAAGGTAAAGAAAGGGCCACAAAGCAGTGCAGCTGGGGGAGAAGACCCCGGGGTGGGGTGGCAGGGTGAGGACCTTTCTGAGAACACCCTTTGGATCAGTGAGCAGGAGGGTCCACAGGCGCCGGTCTGTAGTTGATGAAGTAATAGCAGCTGAGGAAAGTGTCTTGTCCCTAGCCTGTTCCTTTGCTGCTTCATCAGAGACCAGAATGAAATCATGCTGTTCAGATCCACAGAGAATACCAAGCTACAAGGCAGAGCTAATGGGCTTCAGAGGACTGAACTGGTAAAGGAGACTTCATTACATTAGAATCATGGGCCCAAACCAATCATTTTAAGCAATACCTTATGGGGGAAGTTTGACTGCCCAGAAATTGTCTGGAGGGTTCTAGTCACTCACAAACCCCGTGTGAGCAGGTAGGAACAAGACATCTTGGAAAGCAGATGTGACCAGAACACACCTGTGTGCTGGCCCATCGCCTGCTCCCCTCCACTGCCTAGAAGCTGGGAATCCCTCAGGGAAGGTGTGTGGATCTTGGACGTTAAGGTGACCGATGCCGTTTGAATGCAGGTTCCAGTATTGCATTTAGAATGTAAGTAATTGTGTAACCCAGGAGCTGTTTAATGGTGTGGTTAAACTCACTGGGTTTGGACCTTAACTCTAGTATTTATAAGCTGTGTGTCCTTGAAAAAGTTATTCATCTCTCTGTGTGTCAGTTGCCTCATCTATACGATGGAGATAACGTTCCTAGGATCCCATCACTCCGGATAAAGCACCTGGTAAATGTTTCTAAGTGGTTGCTACTGGTGTAAGTGACTCAGCTGCGTGCTTTTAAAAGGTTGATGAGTTGCTTTTGCCTGGAGGGCCCTAGACTCTGAACGGCTGGCCAGCCTCAATCTGTTTGGACAACTCAACTTCCGAACTCCTGGTCGCCCTGATACCATTACAATAATCATATATCGAGGTTCAAGGTCCACTGGAAGTCAAATCTTCTGCCGTCTTGGGCCTAATGGGTTCTGACCAGTTTATGTCATAACCTCACCGGCTGTGTCATTCTTTTGAAGGTCGTGCCCTGCCCCCTTCCCTCCTGTCTCATGATGTTGATTTCGGGAGCTGTCACCCACACTGGTGAGAGAAGTAAGTAAGTTATTTACACAGTGCCTTTCGACAGTGCAGGCCTCTGTCCCGGAGACTGGCTCCCCGGCAAGGAGGCCGTGTCTTTAACTGCTTGTCAAATTCTCTGTTTGGGAACCGCCTTCCTGCCTATGTGCCTTTCCCCAAACCCAAACCAGATGCGAAGCAACTGAAACTAAATTGCGTCTTAAAACCTGCATACCATCTCCCCCACTACAAACCCGTTCTACAAACCCGTTCGTCGTGGCCACCTATGGCCCTTTACATAGTTGTAGGTTATTTACTTTGCCAACACTGTGAGTGTGTGATGCGGGTGCTCTTTTAAGGGCTTTGCAAACAGTGACTCCTTTAACCCTCATAACAGCTCCGTAAAGTAGATGCTTTGTCTTCATCCCCATGTGCTGGGGGCAGGACTGGGGGGAACCTTGGCCTGGAGAAGTTCCATACGTGCCTCAGGTGCCTAACTCAGGTGCTGAGTTAGGATTCAAACTGGGGCAGCGAGCTCCAGGGTCCCTGGTCTTGTACTGCCTCCCGTCCTGCCATGCTTTCTGCGTTGTCCGTAAGTAGCCTGGGATCTTCTAGAAGGCGGAGACAGTGTCTTCATAAAAAGATCTTATAGTGAAGGTGGTCAGAGATGACTTGTGATAATGCTGAAAGCTGTTGACCCAGAAGAGCCATTTACCCGCCCTGCCACCCATCCACCGTTGAGCAACCGCGGCCCCAGGGAGCAGGAGAAGCAGCTCCTCCCTGCTGGAGCCGCTGCCCAAATGCCCTAAGGGGTGAGGGTCCGGCCCGGGTAGGGCAGTCTCGTGATGCCCGCTCCTCCAAGGGAGGCGGCTTCCCGGCAGCACTCACTTGACCCCTCGGAGACCTGTAGCCACCACACTCCGTCCAGCTTCCCCAGCGGAAGACGGCATCTTCTCTTCCATTGTTCTTAGAGGAAGTCTTGCAGCGAGCACAGACAGCCTTCCTTCCAGGCCCCCGGGCAGGCTTGTTGGAGCCTCACCGGGCAAGAGCCCCCAGATGCCCCTGGAGTCCCCGCCGGAGCTGCAGCTCAGGGAGGGCCCGGTCTCTCTCATTGGAGCTGGAGGCTGAGCTGGGAGGGACAAGGCTGGCTCCCAGTCACAACCCCAGCAGCTCGCATGGCCTGAGCCCTGGGGCTGGGCGGCTGCCGCTGCCATGCTGGGGGAGAACTCTCATGAGTGGCACCCGCCTGGTGTGCACAGAGGCCACACCCGTACCTGCCCGCAGGTCTGTAGAAGAATGATGGCTCTCACCCGTGTCACATGGGGCAGGGGGCATGCCTCTCCCCAGCCCTGGTGAGGTTTACTCCCCTCCCCACTGCTGGGAGTCTCTGAGCACAAGGGGAGTTTTGCTCTGGGAAGCCTGGGGTTTACAGCACGAGGTCTGCACTGAAGAGCACACAGATCGGAGCCCACTCCTACTGTGGGTGCGAGGTCTCTTCCCACGTGCCAACAAGGTGGCAGGTGAGGACAGATGTGTGACCCAAGGGCAAGGCAGGAAGGGACGTTTGCCATCCAGTCGATCGGCTAGCAGGCTGCAGGGCGTTCCGAGTATCACCCCATCACACGTGAGGATATGTGATCCCAGCAACCCCGCAAAGCAGATGGGCTGGGGCTTCATTACGTCCATTCTACAGATGAGAAAACTCAGGGCCAGAGAAGTGATCAGTGGAATGGCACCCCCAGCCCCATGCTGTGGAGCATGGTACCAGGCAGGGGGGAGGGAAATGAGGCGAGGGATTGCACAGACTTGAGACTGAGCTCCTCCTTGAACTAGGGGCAGGATGCCCTGCCTGCCTCCCCCGGGTCCCAGCCCTGCAGAAAGAACCCTGTGTCCTGGAAGTAAAGGCAGGCGTTGCGGCCAGGACCCAGTGATCACCAGCCCCCATTTTCCCCTTACCCTCTCCAAGGAGAGCCCACCCAGACTTAGCAAGCATTTCCTCTTTCCGGACACCGTCACCTGGTCACCCCCAGGACGCCCCTGGCCAGAGCCGCCTTTCCTTAAGAAAACCCAGGGGTGGGCTTCCGTGGTGGCGCAGTGGTTGGGAGTCCACCTGCCGATGCAGGCGACACGGGTTTGTGCCCCGGTCCGGGAAGATCCCACATGCCACGGGGCGGCTGGGCCTGTGAGCCATGGCTGCTGAGCCTGTGCGTCCGGAGCCTGTGCTCCGCAACGGGAGAGGCCACAGCGGTAGGAGGCCCGCGTACTGCAAACAAACAAACAAACAAAAAACCCAGGGACATGCAGCCACTGGCAGCCAGATGGTGGACCTGAGGGACCTGGGAGTGTGAGAGCTGCCTAATAATAGACCTGCACTCCAGGATGTTGAGTGACAGCCCCTCCACGAGCACAACTGGGACCGGGTGATGGAGGACTGGGGGACTGGGAGCCAGGGAGACTGGGTGTCCCCAGAGGGCTTAGTGAAGCTATTTTGAAGCCGGTTTATTGGGCTGCTGTGAGGGCTCCCCCAAGATGGCGTGCTGACCCGGCGGCACTGGTGCTGGGAAATGATGGGGATGATGGCTCAGGGAAGCTGGGTCAGCTGGCATGGGAGCAGAAGGAAGGGGGAGGGGCACTGGGAGGGAAGGGGGCATCCACGGGACTCCAGACTGCAGGCAAGTCCCAGATGTCCCAAGTGAGTGGCCACCGCAAGTCCGTCCTGGAGGGCCGTCACTGGAGCTGCGGGTGGTTCCCATCCACGGGCTGAAGCCTGTGGCCGACCACACACGCAGCCCTGCTCTGGGTTCATGGAGGTCCCTAGACACAGTAGCCACAGAGAACAGTCCAGGGGTAGAGGGTCTTGTGCTGCAGCCCCCTACCCGCGACAACTCCTGCTGCCCCAGCACCCAGCCCCCCACCCTGAGATGCTTTGTGCTGATAATTCAGAGTCTACTGACTCGATTGAGAAACGATTACACAGATGTCCCGAAGTTCAATCGTATGAGACACGGTCCTTGACCAAATGGGGTTATCATCTAGCTGGATAGAATATGTGAGTAAAAAGGTGAATGACATTACAACACAACCAGTGGTAAGAACCAGAAAAGCCTCTCTACAATAAGAGTTCCAGACAGGGACGCCACAGTGCCCAAGGCTGGCCAGGCTTGAGGGGGATTTGAGGTTGAACTGAACTCAGACCCCCGTCGCGGCACGGGGGTGTGGGCAGCAGGCCAGGCGGGAAAGCAGGAACACACCTCGTGGGGGGTCGAGGTCTCCTCCCAGGGGTCTTTGGAGGATCGGGCAGATGAAGGAACCTGTCTGAAAGCTGAGGGTAAGGGGCTTAGTCCTAGTCCTGTGGCCGGTGGGCGACCGTCAAAGGTTTAAAAGGTGGGGGCCCAAGTGGGGTTCTCAGGTGATCAGGCTGGGTGTGGGCTGGCTGGACTGCAGGGAAGAAACAGCCTCGAGGGTCCTGAGCAGAGTGCAGGCCATGAGGCAGAGAGGCAGGGACCAGGGGAGGTGGGAGAGAGAGGCAGGAGGGGAAAATGATGACTCCACAGTCTCCAGGCTGGAAACTCCAATAAAGGGACCCTTGCTCAGTGCCCTCTCGATGACTTAGCAGCCTAATTAAATGGCATCTTTGTAAGCGGTTCCATGAGGAGTGAGGCTGGAGCCCAGAATTCCAAACACAGGAGGAGTAGCGTTTGCGGGGAAATTGTCCGGCTCGCCACCCTCATTTGTGACTGACTGGGGCGCAGCCTGCTGGGCTGCAGAGACCAAGGATGAAGCCAGAAGGAGCCCTCCGGATGGAAGGAGAAAGCCCCCCACCCAGCGGGCAGACCCCAGCCCCGAATCCACCCTCCCATGCCCAGCTTTTGGGCCCCCTCGCCGTGTGCGTCCATGGAAGGGGCCTGCTGCCCCTCTGACGCAGACAACCCCAGTTTGCTGGGAAGCACACCTTTCGCTTCAAGTTTAACTGGCGCCGTGCGGAGACTCACCACCCTTCTGTGCTTTCCATCATTGTGCTCATGATCTGGGGGCCCCCTTCCCCAGAACTTGTTCCCAAGTCTCCCACCTACTGTGACTCTGTTTCTCCTCATACTCACAGCTCCCCGCCACAAAAAAAGAGAAGGAAAAACAGTAATGAGGTAACAAAGAGGTGATGCGTGTCTGAGCCATCAGAGCAGGGCAAGGAGGCCTTCCCTCTCAAGGAGGTGGGCGGGAGGCATGGCTGCAGGAGGACAGAACCGTAACTGGGGCCAGAATTAGACCAAACTCCTCCCAGCCCACCCCGCCCCCAGGCTTGAGGGCCCCTCCCATCTGTCACCGCCCCTCCACCTCCCTCATTAGGGTCCTGACCTTCAGTCTTCCTTATTGGTCCACTGTCATATTTGGCAAAGTTACCCTGATGCCCTGAAGTCTTCATCTTATAGTCTCTCAGAATTCAGACAGGATGCTAGCGGTGTGGTTCAAATACAATTGCATTTTGCTTTTCTGTCTTGAGGTTTAATATATACAATAAAGTACCCAACTAAACCATTAGGAAGAACTTAAAAGGAAGACACACAATGACCACCCCCAAGTGGCCCGCTTGAAGATTTGGGGAGATGGGCAGACAGAGGGGACCTGAAACACCAGGCTCCCTGGGCCACCCCGCTGGTGACAGGGGCCCAGCCTGGAGGCGGAATGCACTCTCGGACCTGCAGCCATCAGGGCCTGCACCTGTCCCTGCCTTTCACCCCACCCCTCAAGAGGCCCCGGGACAACTTCCCAGGCCCAGACGTGGGGAACTTTCGAGGCTGGGTCTGGAACGAGGTCTTTCCGGGTCACAATCGTGCAGAGAGCTGGCCTCCCAGCTTGAGCCACTCTAAGCTGGAGGTCTGCACCAGGCGAGGGGGTGACAGGCGTAGCTAAAGGCTTCCCAGGACAATAGGCCGGGCCTGCTTTCACCTGTTGTTCTCAGCCGACAGCTGCAGGAGATGAATGAGCCAGAGATGGGCCAGCGGCGATGGGGAGGCCGTTCGGCCCCTGTGCGCCCTGTGCACGCACAGAGCACTGCAAACGTAGCCTCTGGAATGAGCCCGAGACTCAGACTGCATCCTCTCAGTGCAGGACTCACAGCCTCCAAGGCCCGATGTCACCACGGCCCGAAGCTGAGCTTGTCACAGGATTTTGGGCCAAGTTTCCGCTGGGTGAACTTCGGGAAAGACACACGGCAGAGGCAGCAGGACCACGGCTGTGCTTTCCATCAGGGTCTGCTCTGGGAGCCCCTCCAGGCCACACCTGCCACAACTGCTCCTCAGCCACCCAGAAGGCAAATGCAGTGACCCGTGACCACGGAGGTTTCACGGCCTTTCCTTGCATGTTTCGCCTGCTCACGGTGTCACGCCCTGATGTTCAGAACTCATCCTCTTTCTCTGTTGCATTCAGCAAACTTCATCGGGATGCCTTGAAGTCCTTGACTTACAGATTCTCAGAATTCAGACAGGATGCTGTCAGTGTGGTTCAAACACAATTGCATTTTGCATTTATTTCTCGATGCTTAATAGATATGAAGCACCAGGCTAGGTCACTAGAAATAATGTAAGTATTAAAATTGGAGCAATCCAGAGGCAATTAGCATGGCCCCTGAGCAAAGAGGACACACAAATTTGTGAGGCATTCCATGTTTTTGGATGTAACTGACCTTATTGTGGTAGTGATTTTGTTATACATGCATAAAAATCACTACTTTGTACACCATAAACTTACAAAATGTTATACGTCCATTTTAGCTCAACAAAGCCAGAAAACAAAAGAAAGCAAGCAAGTAAACAAGAAAGAAAAGGAAGGAAGGAAGGAAAGGAGGGAGGGAGGAAATAAAGAGAAAGGAAGGAAGGAAAGAGAAAAAAAGAGAGGAAGGGAGGAAGGAAGGGAGGGAGGGACAGAGGGAGGGAGGGAAGAAGAAAGAAAACTTAAGAGGGAGGTGACACAATTACCACTCTCAAGGAACCTGCTCGAAGATTTGGAGAGGTGAGCTCACAAATGGACCTGAAATACTGCAAGGACGGCATGAGAAAGAATAGAGTTCAGGGCCCACAGACTGATTCAGAAGTGAAATGCTATGAAAGGAGAGAGAATCCACCCATGCCGTGGGTGTCCCACAAGACTGGCTGTTACAGAGGATGGAGTCCTGTGATCCTATGTGAGTTGCTGATATAAGGGGAGTGTGTAGACTTGCCCAAACCCCAACCAAGAGAGAGGAAGAGTGAAGTGGTTCTGTCCCTGGGGGCGGCAGGAAGCCCATTGCTCTGGGGGTGGGGGGGCAGGACCTCCCCATCATTCTTAAATTACTGATTAAATGGGATTGAGATTTTTTCTTGAAATACTTTATCTGCGTTTGTGGTTAAAAATATAGAAAATACAAATGAACAAGCAGCAGAAAATGTAAATCACGTGTATCCTCACCCACGGTACCACTTTGTCCCACGCGTCTTTCTCTACATGAGCACAGTTTTGCTAAATCGCAATTGCCAAAAAGAGCGTAGATTTGGGGCACGTTTATCTTAGTCTGTGCTATTGTTGGATGTGTTCAAAAGGCGCCCACTGACAGTGATTCTTCTTTCGTGTGCAGAGGGTTGAAAAGAGTTCCCTTTTGGGAATAATGGCCGTTATTTGTCACCCATCGACCTGGACGTCTTTGGATCCATAAAGGCAAGCCCTCTACCTGCCAGGTAGGATGGCCTGTTACTGCCCATTTCACCTTCGTTTTCCATGGTGCGTGCCTGTGACACGGTGTGGGGCGTGCGGTTTATTTCAAATTCTTCTAAATAACGTCTCTGCCTCTCACTTAACCTCTTTAGTTCAAGCGTATTGAACCCACAGGGGCAAGAAGAGGTAGAGAAATAGCCATGTACACCCAGACATGGCCCCTGACCTCCAGGAAGCAGCCACCTTGGGAGAGGCGGCATGCGGATTAAAAACACCCTGGTAATACACAACTGAACACGCTCACAGGCTTGCACACTGTAAGGGCTGGAGAGGGACTGAGAAATAGCCTGGTCCCCCCACCCCAACTTTGACATTACAGATGAGAAAACTGGTTCCAGAAATGGACTTGTCCAAATGCCACTTGCAGAGCCCCAAAATGTCTGTTTCTGAGCCCTCGTGTAATTTCTTAGCAGTTTCTGTGCCTTCTGTTTGGGACACAAGCACGTCAGACACATTTTTGCTGAGTCTGTAGTAAATCACTGTGACTCACACCATCTTCCTCCAAAAGGCAAAATAGCCCAGAGCAAGTCCAGGGCCTTCCTTGGCCCCAGAGCGTTGAATGGGGGCCAGTGACGTAAGTGCTGATCCCACTGGTGCTGGGACAGGAAGAGAACTCGGGGGCTGTTCTTCTCCGAAAGTCCCTCCCAGTGGAGTCACTGGGGTTTTATAAACCAAATGTCTTTACAGCTAAAATGAATAACCATGACCTCAGCCATCACACATGCAGCCTCTGCTGCTATACATTTAGCATCGCGGGGTCTGGGTGGTGTCCTGTAAATAACCGACGTCTGGGGCACATGTGGGGGAGGAGCTGCCATCAGGAAGGGTTCCTGTTGGAGGCCAGAGACTGGAGCCCGTGAGCCCCACCGTCATCTGTTAGCAATTTCTCGCTCCCATTAAAGCCAGACGCTGGATCTGTTTGCGTCGTCCAGACCGTCACAGGGGATTCATTTTTACGTCTTGGACTCGGGTCTCTGAACCACATCATTTACAGCCCTTGGTGTTGCCAGTGGGGGGGGTGTGAGATGAAATGAGGACAGTCTTATTGGGAACAGTTCACAGATTGTGCGGAGATGAATCCTGCGTTCATGGTGAGAACAGAGGAGGGGGAAAAAATCGAGATTCTAGGCAAATCAACCCCCAAAATATGATGCCTAATCACGATCAGCAAATCATTGCATTGCGGAGTTTAGGCTGCATTCAAACCTAACTTTATGAAGGTCGGGCAACGGAGACTTAGGACCCAAATTTAAGGAGTAACTTCCAGAGTTACAGAAACAACATGCCGTTATTATTAGTTGTATTAGTATTAATTACAGCATATGAAAATTGAGTTGTCATTAACTAGCCTCATGGAAACTGTAAAGCACACAGTGGACCAGCCAGAGAAGAAACCTGGGGTTTGTCCTGGGTCTTCCATGAATTTCTCGGTGACCTTGAGTACGTCACAGGCACGGAGCCTCAGTTTCCTCTTCTGTCAGATGAAGGGTTTAGATGATCCAAATTTCCCTCCATCCCTAACTAGGACTCGGATTCTAAGCACCTTTAGGAGGTGTGGAAATAAACTGTCAGCAGAAAAAGTCATGCCTGACCTGAGAAATCATCGTACCTTAGCCACGGGCGCTGCTGGGCTGAAAGACACCAGAGCCTCTTAGACAGAAAGGCCAGTGCCTTCCCAGAGTCCACAGTCTAAGACAGCCATGATCGCAGCCACGGGAATTTGGGTCCACACCACAAAGCCCTCCGCCCTGGAGGCCACTAAATAGCTATGAGACTGCAGGCTCTCCAGCCTCTTGGCAACCATGTCCTGCCTTCCAGGGAACACCCCTCCCCCAGGAGAAGAGCCAAGGTTATGCCCTGGGACAGGTACCCTGGAAAGTATATGGAGAACAGTCTTCAGGGAACTCCCACACCTCACTGAACAGGCCTGACTTGGTCAAAAAACAACCCAGCCCCACAGGAGGCTCATCAGCCACGACAATTCCACCAAATCCTGGGAGAAAAGGGACGTTTGCAACCAAGAGTTTGCAGACTGTCTCCTCTCTTGCTCCTGTTTCCTGAGAGTGACTGATGGTGCCCTGGCCAGGAAGGGCCGCCGGGGAAGTCATTTCCTCCTCAAAGGCGCTTGACTCACCTCTGATTCACCTCGAGTGAGTCTGCTCAGAACCAGACAACGCGGGCAATTTTCCTGAGCCCTGATCTGTTGTAGTTCTTGACTCGAGGCCCCCATCACCCCACGTCATGTCGCTTGTGCAGGAAGCTGGGGGCTGGGGCCTGTGGGGCTGAGCCCTAACCCTGTTTCTCTGCTCTGAACTTGGTATGGTTCAGAAGGCGTCCTGCTCATCTCCAGCTTCTGGGCCAGGGGAACAGGAGGATAAGGCTGTCAGATTCACAGGGGCTTGGGGCCCAGCCACAGTCGGGACCAGGCCCCACTTGTCCTGAGCACACAGGAGACCAGGGGCACTTGGCAGGCACCAGCCTGGTCTTACAAAGGAGTCCGACAGCAGCTCTCACCAGGCTTGACATCCGCGGAGTTCACATCCTAAGAAAAAAGCAGAGGGTATTTTCCACTTAAAAATCTTAATTGTCCACCAACCACATTTCTTCCAGACTTACTCCCAAGGCTTTGTGGAGGGACCTGCAGCTGACAGCCTAGGAGAAAACAAGAAGACTCCATACCGTGCCATTTTTCTGAGTGTTGTGTGCCTGGGGACACACACACATGTACATGTACAACTAGTAGGGACCATGCCTTAGCAGCCCCATCAGGATGGGCAAAGGCATCAATGACCAGAATGGTTTTGGCCAAGATAGAGCTGCCCCATGGGCTCCAGCTGGTGAGAGAGGAAGTGGCAACTCCACCTGCATCCCGTAGAGGACGCTCTTAGCCTACACGGAGGTGACCTTCCTCTGCCCATTCACACCTGCCATTCCACCAATAATCACTGACTCTACAAGATGGACCCACATGGTTGACCTGCACCATGGCAACGGCCTGGGGCTGACCACCGTCTCCGTCAGACCATGGTGGGGGGCTTCCCAGGAGGCACTGAGCCCACAGCTGACGCCACTGAAAACAGGTGGGGTGGCAGGTGGTCACCTGAAGGAGGACAGACATGCTGGAGAGGAGCAGATGTCTCTGCAGATTTGCCCATTCCCGGGGGGCCTGAGCACAGGCAGGATGGGTGACCCAGGGGCTCTGCAGAAGCTTCCACAGACCCCGCTGATTCTCACAATCTGTGGATGATCCAGGAGCAGGCTTCTCCATGAACAAAATACATGGTGTGATCCGAGACAGGAGAGTGGCTATGGAGGAGAAGGGGGCTGGGGGACGGTCCTCATCCTCTGCTTGGGCACCAAGGGCAGCTGGTGAAGGGGAGGACACGGTGTCATCCTCACGGGACACGTGGAAATGTGAACCCTGGAGGGTTTCTCTTCCTGAATTTTCCCCTTTCGAATTCAAACTTTGTGCCTCAATGTCCCCTGAGTAAAGGCAGCAAGAATGAGAATAGGAACATCTATTGGCTACTCCGTGTGCACCAGGCACATTTATTATTAACTCTCTTAATTCCAAGGGAGGCAGGAGGCGGGCAGGAAGCAGAAATAGCCTGCACATTTCCCTGGCTTTTTGTGGTGGATGGGAGAGAGTCAGTGTCTTGAAGAAACTTACAGGGAGAAGAATCTGGCCTGCAAGGAAGGAACCAGGGGGGAGGAAGAAGGAATGAGAGAGAGGACTGCGGTTCCCAGGGGGGAGCCAGTGGGGCCCTGTACCCACACTCTTGGAGAGGGGCAGGTGGGAACACGAGCAAGACCCTCCTCCAGCCTCAAGCCTGATGTGGAGGTGCGGGGCCGACTGCTAAGCAGTGAATATTTCAACGGCTCCCGTGTAGACTGGGCGTCAGGCCACAGGACCGTCCCCCAGAGCTTTTGCTCTACTCAAGACCCTGGAATATGCCACAATCTTTGGATGGGGAAGCCCGGGAAGGATAGAGGTTAATTTTCCCAGCATCCTGGAGAAAGATGGGCGTGAGATCAGATAATTACATCGTTAATAGAAAGATAAAGTCGGCTGTTTCTTTTTGCACTCAGAGTCACATATGCTACATTGTCTTTAAATTCCCAGCTCAACACTCAGCAATTCTTCAATGAATGTTTATTAAATGACTGTATGAGCCAGAGTTAAAAAGAGGGTTAAAGATGGATAGATCACAGACCAGTTGTTCTCAAAGTGTGATACAGGGAACCCTGAGGGTGTCCAGGCTTTCTGTAACAATCCAATGACAGTTGCTAGTTTCCCTCTCAGTCTCTCACTGTGGAGTTTCCACAGGCTACATGACATGTGATATTGCAAACAATTGAGTGTAGAAGCAGATATTACAATCCCATGGTCTTCTATGAAGCCAGGCATGAAAACCACTTGCAAAATGGAGAATGATACCACTCTTTTCACTAATTTTTTTTGTTTTGGAAAACATAGTTATTACTCATAAAATATGTTGTGTTAATGTGCAATGAGTTTATTAATGTATTTTAATGAATTAATACATAATATATATTTTTAATTTCTCAGCTTTAACTTTTAACACAGGCATCCATCGATAGCTATAACCCAAATAAGCAAAAGCTCTTGGTCCTCATTAATTTTTATTTATTTATTTATTTATTTATTTATTTTTGGCTGTGTTGGGTCTTCGTTTCTGTGCGCAGGCTTTCTCTAGTTGCGGCGAGCGGGGGCTACTCTTCATCACGGTGCGCGGGTTTCTCATGGTCGTGGCTTCTCTTGTTGTGGAACACGGACTCTAGACGCGCAGGCTCAGTAGTTGTGGCTCACGGGCTTAGTTGCTCCGCGGCATGTGGGATCTTCCCAGAGCAGGGCTCGAACCCGTGTCCCCTGCATTGGCAGGCAGATTCTTAACCACTGCACCACCAGAGAAGCCCCTCATTAATTTTTGAGAGTGAGGGTGGTCCCAAGAGCAGGTTCTTTGGGAACTGCTTTAACAGAACAGAGCAGGAGGGATGAGGTCGGGGCAGAGCTGGGGAACAGGAAGGCAGATTTGCAGCTGACTGTCGACCTCTCCAGGCTCATCCACCAAATGAAGATGCTGGACCCATAGTTTCCATCCTTAACAGTCTCTAATTTCACAGGCAGAGGCAGAGATGGAAGCTCAAAAAAGCCAATGGGGCCCTCCCCAAAATTCTGTCTCCCTCAAGTGCACCATGGAAATGCCACAGGGTGGGTTCGAGGCTAAAAATAATTGCCCCAAGACCTGGGGGTCAGAGGGCTCCTCCCAGAGCCAGAAGGGGGGATGATGTCAGTGCCCAGGAGCCGGCAGCATTCCTGGCCGCTCAGGTCTGTGGGCGACTGCTCAGGAATCCGCCATCCTTTTGTGCCTCCAGAATCTCCGCCTGAGCCCTGTGTGTATGTGTGTGTGTGTGTGTGTGTGTGTGTGTGTGTGAAGTAATCCGATTCAGGCTCTAACAACGTCCTTTCACGGAAGCCCCGGTGGAAGAACAAAGCTCAGAGCCTTGCTTTTCAGACGGCCATGACTGCCCCCATGTTGGGGCCCCAGTGAGCAGAAGTGCTAAGGAGAGAGCGGGTGGTGATTCCAGCAGCCATGACATCTTTTCCTTTTTACCCCGTCCCTCGCCAGGGCTGGAGCCCACACTCCTTTGCGGGGTTATTGGAGAAATGCTCTGAAACACTGTTAAAAATACCCACTAATAAATAAACACAAGTCATTTCTGAAATGTACCCAGAAATAGCCAACTGCCCAAATAACCAATGTTGTTCTTCAGATTCTGGGAAAAATAGAAATGTAGGCATGGTTTATTTTTCCATTGCCCAAAGCAGCAGCATTGTGCATATATGCTAATTTTAAGTTTCTGTTTCCATGCTTTTTTATCCTATCATCTTGTAGCTTGCAGCAAGAGAGAAGAAGGAGAGAAAGGGAGACAATGAGAGGAAATAAAAAACAGAAGTGGGAAGGAAGATTCTACTCTTCTCTTCCAACTCTTTTGATAACATTCAGAAAAACAACATAGTCTAGGTCTTCATGCTTCCTTCACCCTGGTAGACATGAATGATAAAGACCCAAGATGGCAGGTGAGCCATAGAAGGATGTTACCAACTTCCAGATCCCAAAAGAATCAGAAGAAAAGAGAGAAATCTGGGAAAAAGAGAAAGGCCACGATAAAGACTGGGGTGACTTGAGGCATTAGAAAAGGAGTTTGAATGTAAGTAATATAAAATAACTAGTATTTACTAAGCACCTGTGATCTACCTGTCATTTGACATGCGTTGTCTCATTTAATCACCAAAAAGCCTTTTCTCGTGTACAGATGAGGTAACGGCTCAAAGAGGTGGACTCATCTCTGAGTTCTCAGTGGTCTGGCTGGTGTACGGAGCCCTCGGCTTGTCCGCTCACCGCCACACCTCAGTCGTCTGCCTTTCCCGTCTGTCCCCGCTGGGCGGCAGAGAACCCCGTGAGGAGGGGACCAGGTGGCGGTCAGCCTTGCAGCTCCAGCCCCTGCACGGCGCTGACACTGAGGCACCAGCACGACAGCAGATCCCAGCCAAGCGCTGCACTTGGCAACTAGGATGCGGTGCTGGAAACAAGAGGAGCCCATGTCCTCACGTTGTCAGGGGGCTGAAGGGCCCAGCAGGGGGGCCGCCCCAAAGGGCAGAGGTGGCACAACCTGCCTACGACCACCCCGACCCCGGGGGAGAAGGAGGTCGGGGTACGGCCCTGTGTTGGGGGGCTACGGCCAGGGGCTTTTCTTCCCCAGCCCACGGGAGAGCGTGCTCCTCTCTGAGGCCAGGTGAGGCTCATTCAGGTGTCCTTCCTCCAGGCAGGGCGCCGGCTTCCCCTCCCAGGCGGTACCTGCTGAGCAGGGGCGGAGCATGTGGAAGTACCTAGGAGTACATGACACGGTCCCCCAGGTGTGGGGTATGCGTGAGGGCCAAGGTCTCTGGGGTAGCCAAATCAGCAGGGGCTTTAAGAGACCAGGGCCCTGGAAGGAAGGAGAGGACATCCTCCCAGTTCAACAAGGCTCTGGAAGGTCAGAAAGGCACTCAGAACCTCCCACGGCTCCCCCTGAGCAGAGGGGAAAGAGGGGAACCCGGAGCAGGGGCCCCCCGCTCAGGAAGCAGATGGGGAGTGTCTGCCCGAGGTGGGGCTGGGGGACACAGCAACTCCTTCCTCGGGGATCCTCCAGTCGCAAAAGGAGCCTGGGACCACCACACACACACACACACGTGGGCACACACAGTGCACACACACCCACATACAGGCACACATGTGCACACATGCATGCACACAGCAGACACACCATCTACACAGGACCTGCCATGTCATGAGAGGCCCCAGTGCCCACGGAACCAGACTGACGTCGGGACCCTCCACCACCAAGCACAGCCTCACTCAGGTAAGCAAACTTCTTCCTATGCCACACCTCCCCCCCACCCCGTTTTAATTGAAGTGTAGTTGATTTACAACATTGTGTTAGCTTCTGGTGTACAGCAAAGTGATTCAGTTTTATATATATATATATACTCTTTTTCATATTCTTTTCCATTATTCATTATATACAAGATACTGAATATAGTTCCCTGTGCTGTACAGTAGAATCTTGTTGTTTATCTATTTTATATATAGTAGCGAATATCTGCTAATCCCAAACTCCTAATGTATCCCTCTCCCCTTCCCCTTTGTAACCCTAAATTTGCTTTCTATGTCTGTGAGTGTTTCTGTTTTGTAAATAAGTTCATTTGTATCATATTTTAGATTCCACATATAAGCGATATCGTGTAATATTTGTCTTTCTCTTTCTGACTTACTTAGTATGATAATCTCTAGGTCCACCCATGTTCCTGCAAATGGCATTATTTCATTCTGTTTTATGGCTGAGTAATATTCCATTGTATATATGTACCACATCTTCTTTATCCATTCCTCTGCTGTTGGACGTTTAGATTGCTTCCATGTCTTGGCTATTGTAAATAGTGGTGCAATGAACGTTGGGGTGCATGTATCTTTTTGAATTATGGTTTTCTCCAGATATATACACCCAGGAGTGGGATTTCTGGATCATATGGTAGCTCTATTTTTAGGTTTTTAAGGAACCTCCATACTGTTCTCCAGAGTGACTGCACCAGTTTACATTCCCACCAACAGTGTAGGAGTGTTCCCTTTTCTCCACACCCTCTCCAGCATTTATTGTTTGTAGACTTTTTAATGATGGCCATTCTGACCAATGTGAGGTGATACCTCATTCTAGTTTTGACTTCTATGCCCCCCTTTTTTTAACCTTGAAAAAATTGTGGCATATAACACACATAGAGAAAAGTGTGTAAAACAGAAATGTTTGTGAATTATTATGAAGCAACTGTGTAAGCACGTGTCTCTTCAGCTGCTGGAACGGAACAGCAGGCTGGGGCTTAAACAACAGAAACTTATTCCTCACAGTGCCAGAGGCTGGGAATCCAAGAGCAGGGGTCCAGTGTGGTCAGGGTTCTGGGGAGAGCCCGCTGCAGACTGCCTTCCATTGTGTCCCCACATGTCTGGGAGCAGAGAGGACGCCGGCTCTCTCGTGACTCTTACGGGAGCACAAACCCATCCCTGAGGCTCCACCCTCATGGCCTCATCTCATCCTAAGGCCCCACCTCCTAACACCATCACATGGGGCGGAGGGGTAGGGTTTCAACATGTGAGTTTTGGGAGGACACAAGCATCTAGTCTATAACACAAGCAGGCAGAAAGCTGAACATGGCCAGGCCCCCAGAATCCTCCTGCAGGTCCATCCCAATCTCCACCTTCCCCTCTCCCAACCCTCCCTGCTACCTGACTTCCAACTCTGCCCTGTAGCTTGGCCTGGCTTTAACTGAAACCATTTCTTCATTTTCCCTTCTCTTCCCCACCTTCACCTAGAGTTGTGTCATGGGTTGAAATATGTCTCCCCAAAATCCATATGTTGAAGTCCTCACCCCCAGTCCCTCAGAATGTAACCTTATTTGGAAATAGGGTCATTGCAGATGTAATGGGGTCATCCTAGAGCTGGGTGGGCCCTAATCCAACATGACGGTGTCCTTACAAATAGGGGAAAACACCATTGAACATGAAGGCAGAGATCAGGGTGATGCTTCTACAAGCCAGGGGACACCAAAGTTTTCCAACAAACCACCAGAAGCAGGGAGAGAGGCCTGAACGGATCCTCCCTTAGAGCCTCAGAAGGAACCAGCCCTGCTGACGCCTTGATCTTAGACTTCCGGCCCCCGGGACTGGGAGATGACCCATTTCTGTAGTTTCTGCTGCCCAGTGTGTGGTGCTTCGAAACAACGGCCCTAGAAAACGAATACAGTCCTTCCACAGCCTAGGAGAGGGTATGAAAAGGAGGTGCAGAGCTTTGAATTGGCTCATAAGTCATGGTTTCAAACTAGACAGACTAAATTTTAATATCAAGAGTGTGCAGAGAGCAGTGGAATCTGGTCCAGCTCCTGTTCAGGGAGAGGATTGGGGGTTGCAGGGGGGTGAGGCTGCCGTCGGGTTGGTCGAGGAGAAACACTTCTTGCGTCAACACACAGGTCGCAGCTCTTCGTGGGGTGGCTGGAGGCTGAAGGGGCTCCTCAGGGTGTCTCTGTGTGGTGAGGTATCTGAGGGGGGCCCACCCTGGAGCCGGTGGGAGAGACGTGACCCACATCTGGCTCGGTCACCCTGGGGCTGATGCCACCCGTCGGTATGGCCCGTGCTCTCACCTCCAAGGGAGACTGAGTCTTCTGCCCAGCGTGACCTCGTTTCCTGTTCTGTTTCCCCCTCGTGCAATGGAAAACTCCCTCCTGCACTGGGGGCGTGAGGAGTGACAAAGGGAAATTAGTCCAAGGCTTTCGTGATATAGAAGTTGCTTTAGAAATGGTAAACAGTGAGACCACGTCGTTCCCCTCAGGAGACATTTGTCTCTTCTCTAAATCACTGGGTCAAGACTTTGGTTAAACTTTAAAATTAAAAAGCAGCAGCAGCGGGCTTCCCAGGAGAGCGTGCATGTGTGCGATGCATGGTTTCGGCCCTGAAAAGCATTGCTCTTCAGTGGTTTTCTGGGTGGCGAGGACAGGGCATCCTTCCCTGGGTGTCGGGGCTCCTGGGCACTGGGGCAGCTGGTCAGCACGCCCAGCGTGACATGGTGGCCGTTGGGAGGCAGCACTTTGCACGGAGGTCTCGTTGGACCCACCCTGCCTTCCCCACATGGTCCTGTTGGGAAGCTGCCAGCTGGCTCCAATGTCCAGATGACACAACTTTGTCTGGGGCCCCTCGAGGGACGTGGAACAAAAACACGGATCAGAGGGAGCCAGACACAGAGAGTGCAGGTTGCCGGACCCTCCACGTGGGGCCCCAGAAGAGGCAGAACTGCCAAGCTGCTGGCGTCCGTGTGCCCCTGCCCTGGGCTTGGGGATCAGTGGAAGGGACAGCGACAGGGCCCCTGGGGGCTGACTCTGCTTTGTGTCTCCAGCTGGGGCTGACTTCACAGGTGGGCTCAGTTTATAAAATGTCAGCTAGCTGAACGCATACAGCTTGTGCATTTTTCTGTCAGTACATTCAGTGAAAAGTGAGACAGAGAGACAAAGAGAGACCGAGAGACATAGAGACAGAGACAGAGAGACAGTGACAGACAGAGAGACAGAGACAGAGAGAGACAAAGAGAGACAGAGAGACAGAGACAGAGAGACAGTGACAGACAGACAGAGACAAAGAGAGACAGAGAGGAGAGGGCAACAGCACAACCAAAGTACCCTTCAAATGTTGGGGTTTCTGCAGATTTCAAGCTGTCTTGTCTTCTTCTACATGGGATGAGTTCCTTCTCGCCCTCTCCTAAAAGTGATACTGTCTAATGTCCCAAATCAGAAAGAGCCTGTTCTCCAGCCTCAGAAGGGAGAAGTTGGCCCACTTTCCTGCTCCCTACAGGAAACGGCCCCATGAGGAACATGATGCTTGGGCTCCAGGACATCAGGCAGATGTGATATAATTACTGATGCAGGACCTGGGGGCAGGCAGCCGCCCCAGGGGCTGCATGGACACAGGGACGCCCTCCCCACCTGTCTCAGAATTAGGCTCCCTCCCACTGGCTCTGTCTTCAGTGGTCTCCACCTGCTTCACCCAGGATTCCTCTGGGGAAGACCTGAAGGTGAGGTGGAAACTGAGGCCTTGGGGGTGGGGGGCAGGGCTGCTGTGGAATCCACGCTCTGTTCCTGAGGCGGCGTCATTCCCAGAGCCCAGGTGAAAACAGCACATTAATTCGCAGAACAGGCATCGGCCAAACTGAGTTCCACTCCTCCTAAGACCTAATAAGTAATCTCTCTCTCCACCTAAAAATATAATCTGGCTTTAAATCCAGCCCACAGGGTTATATAAGGCGCAGGGAGCAGGGAAACAGCGAGGCTGAGCTCTCACTCTCAAAAACGAAAACAAAAATCGTGCCCACGAGCAGGTGCGGACCTTATGGGCAGAGGTCTTCTCGTGTGCCCTGATTTCCCCAGCGTCAGCCCTGATGGCTTCATCAGAACATGCCTCACTGACTCAAGTTAAAACCTTCACTTAGCTGCTTCTCTCACACTCTGTCACCTTAAAGCATCTTAAGGCCAGATTCCCCTAGGGCCACAGTGGAAAGGGACCATGATGTCCCCTCCTGTGACAACTACCTTCTGTCCACAGCACTCGAGCTCTGAGCTCTTTACCAGAGAGTCCAATGAGTCAGGTCTCAGAATCCTGAAATCTGGACAGACCCTCCCCCTGCCCCACTGCCCCTCGGCCATGGACACGTGAGAATGCATCTCAACGTGATTGGAAGGCCAGGAACTGGAAGTGATAAGACTGCCCAGGCGGCTTTTACTTTTGCTTTTACCTCTTAAAAGAGCTAAAGGCGCACATTGTTCAAGCCATAAATTCTTTAAAAGGTTAAGTGGATCCAGTTACATGATGTATTTGTAGTAACAAGCCCAGAAGTGGAGATCAGGAGGCAACAGGCCCAAGAGTTCTAATTTGGGGGTAGATCTTGGCCCCTCCCTGGGCCTCCATTCCCTATATAAGCTCAAAGGAGGGCATCAGATGGTCACTAGGTCCCTTCTGGGTCTCCAGGGTCTGATTCAATTCCTCCTGGGTTTCCCACATCAGCGTTGGGCCTCCCGCAGCCATGGCGTCTCCTGGTGTTCAACAGTCAGGCCCACGGGGTCTAGCAGGTCCAACCGGTGGGTCTCACTGTTCTAAAACCTGGGGTCCACCAAACCGAATGCCCCCGAATGGTTGTTGTGTGACCCCAACTCAGCAGCTGCGCATGCACCGCCATCTACCTAAACGGACAGGCACAGAGTATGGGCAGGTGCCGAGGTAGCCTGGACATAGAACACAGGTGCCCCGGAGCCAAGGCAGCTCCCTCACCAAGAGCATCACACACTCTCCAGCCTAGAAATGCTGTTGCCTGGACACGAGCGAAGTGAGGTGCGCTGGCCGTTTCCTGCCTAAAGGGAGCACAGTGGAGAGGTCACAGGTCACCACAAACAGGCAGGCAGGGCCCTTCCTGGACTTAAACACCAATACCCAGTTCCGGTTTGGCCATTGAGGTTCAGGCTGGTACCTAGAAGCCTGGCGCACAGTTTCCGCTGACGCATTTCCGCATCTTCCCTGGGGAGACTGAGGCCTGTAGGTGGTTTTCACCTCTTCCGTGACCACACCAAGTGGGGCTACGGTGTCACACAAAATGCTGGTTTCAAAGTGAGAAAGCAAGAGGGAGAGGTGTGCCCGGGTGAGTGATTCCATCCCGAAGGGCAGACTCACTGATGGCTCCAGCCCAGCAGGCCCAGGGCCGGCGTGCAGAGGTGCCCCTCACCCTGAACCCCGCTCCTCCCCTTCCGTAGACTAGATGTGTTCTCAGCAACCGTGCGTGGATGCAAGCCTGAGTCCAAGAGGAGAGCCTTCTAGAAGCACTGTTTCTCCTTTTCCAAAGAAGAAACGGTTCTTTCAGAGAAGCCCCCTCCCCGTACCCAATTAGTTCTCAGGCACATCCCTGCTGCCAGGAGCAGCAGTCTCGTGCCCAGAAGGAGACGGGGCTTTAACGCCCCACACGCACACAAGATCCCATCAGCTGCCCTCACCCAAGCCGCCCCTGGACGTTATTCTTTTTTTTTTTTTTTATAAATTTATTTATTTACTTATTTATTTTTGGCTGTGTTGAGTCTTCATCGCTGCATGTGGGCTCGTTGCGGTGCGCGGGCTTCTTATTGCAGTGGCTTCTCTTGGTGTGGAGCATGGGCTCTAGGCGCGTGGGCTTCAGTAGTTGTGGCATGCGGGCTCAGTAGCTGTGACTTGCAG
Source organism: Leucopleurus acutus (assembly GCF_964270905.1). Lineage (NCBI taxonomy): Eukaryota > Metazoa > Chordata > Mammalia > Artiodactyla > Delphinidae > Leucopleurus > Leucopleurus acutus. The sequence continues at coordinate 178,241,517 of NC_139142.1, forward strand.
ACTCTAGCGCAAAGGCTCGGTAGTTGTGGCACACGGGCTTAGGTGCTCCACGGCAATGTGGGATCTTCCCGGACCAGGTTTCGAACCCATGTCCCCTGCATTGGCAGGAGGATTCTTAACAACTGCACCACCAGGGAAATCCTGGACGTTATTCTTTTCTTTCTTTTTTTTTTTTTTTAACATCTTTATTGGAGTATAATTGCTTTACAGTGGTGTGTTAGTTTCTGCTTTATAACAAAGTGAATCAGTTATACATATACATATGTTCCCATATCTCTTCCCTCTTGCATCTCCCTCCCTCCCACCCTCCCTATCCCACCCCTCTAGGTGGTCACAAAGTACTGGGCTGATCTCCCTGTGCTATGCGGCTGCTTCCCACTAGCTATCTATTTTACGTTTGGTAGTGTATATATGTCCATGCCACTCTCTCGCTTTGTCACAGCTTACCCTTCCCCCTCCCCATATCCTCAAGTCCATTCTCTAGTAGGTCTGTGTCTTTATTCCTGTCTTACCCCTAGGTTCTTCATGACCTTTTTTTTTTCTCTTAGATTCCATATATATGTGTTAGCATAAGGTATTTGTTTTTCTCTTTCTGACTTACTTCACTCTGTATGACAGACTCTAGGTCCATCCACCTCACTACAGATAACTCAATTTCGTTTCTTTTTATGGCTGAGTAATATTCCATTGTATATATGTGCCACATCTTCTTTATCCATTCATCTGTTGATGGACACTTAGGTTGCTTCCATGTCCTGGCTATTGTAAATAGAGCTGCAATGAACATTCTCCAAAGAAGATATACAGACTGCCAACAAACGCATGAAAGGATGCTCAACATCATTAATCATTAGAGAAATGCAAATCAAAACTACAGTGAGATATCATCTCACACCGGTCAGAATGGCCATCATCAAAAAATCTAGAAACAATAAATTCTGGAGAGGGTGTGGAGAAAAGGGAACCCTCTCGCACTGTTGGTGGGAATGTAAATTGATACAGCCACAATGGGGAACAGTATGGAAGTTCCTTATAAAACTACAAAGAGAACTACCATATGGCCCAGCAATCCCACTACTGGGCATATACCCTGAGAAAACCATAATTCACAAAGAGTCATGGACCACAGTGTTCACTGGACGTTATTCTTGATGCGTTTTCTCAGCCTTATGCTGCTGTGGACACCAGGGGCCGCCCTCCCCCCCACCCCACGTCCATTGTTTGCAGAGAACTGACACAGCCCAAGCTCCAGGTGATTTTTCTCATCACAGGTGTGGTTCAGGGAAGGATGCAAAAACTCAGTCCGCACATTCAGGGTGAAATGCAGGGTTTGTTCTCTCTTTGGGGGAAGAGGCGCTCCCTCCCTCCTCCTGGAGGCGAACAGGAGAGCACATGCCCCGGGAGGTGTGGCAGCCAGGCCATCACCGTGAGGGAAGCCAGCCTGAGGACAAACCTGCCCCATGGAGGAGGCGGGACTCAGAGAAGCACAGACAAATCGACCTCTAGTCCTGATGAGACAGAATTCCCAGAGCGAATCCCCCAGGATCTGGCCCTACCTCTGGATGTTTTCGTCATGTAAGCTGACAGGTGCCCTGCTGTTAACATCAGGTGGATATGTATTTTCTTTACTTATTTTCTTTATTTATTTTGGCCACGCCGCATGGCTTGTGGGATCTTAGTTCCCCGGCCAGGGATTGAACCCGGGCCACCACTGTGAAAGCGCTGAGTCCTAACCACTGGACCGCCAGGGAATTCCCATGATGTGGATTTTCTTGACCCATGAAGCACTCAGGTAAAACCATCTTTAGAAACCTTTGCTATTTGCATGCATCTGTTATTACACAGGAAGTAAACACGTCATGCTTGCTATAGAGGTCACTCCAAGGCAAATCCTAATCCCTCCCTTCCAGCCAGTTGCCCCACCAAGTCCCGCTGTCCAGGCATTCAGGAGCCACGGAGCAGGAACCTCTCAGACGTCCCACTGTGACATCCCGACTTGTCCCTACAACATGCTGAGGTTATAGATCCTTGAGCAGAACGGGCAACGTGATGAGCGAGAGATTCTAGGAGGATTGTCTGGTGACGTGAAGAAGCAGAAGAGCCAGCGGGAGGCAGCAGCAGTGATGGGGGCGGGGAAGGGAGAAGTTTGAGAGACACGTCCAAGGAGGAAGGGCCGATGCACTCAGAGGGACCAGGGGCCAGCAGGGACCTGAAGCTGTGCAGTGCCCGGCAGAGGAGGACATGGTGGGGGTGGGGTCTGGGAAGATGAGCTTAGTGATTTGGCGACATGAACTGCGATGTCTGCAGGAGTGGTATCAGGAAGCACCTATTCTGGTCTTAGATTATTTACAATTTTGTTTCTGTTTTGCTTGGCGGGGTATGTGGGAGTTCGAGTGGTGAGTGAGAGGTTTATGGGAAAGAGAGCATGAGAAATCACTGCTCTGCTAAGAGAAGTAAAGACAGGGATGAAGGGAAACAATGCTTGTATTTCACTGTTAAAGCCTCATTGGCTGTGGGGCGAACATCACCAAGGCTGACATGCAGGAAATTCTGCTTGGTTCCTTAAAAGGTAAGTTCGGCTGAGAAGGTCCTTCCTTCTAGGAGATATTTTAGAATAAGTGGAGTAGATTCCCTCACACACACACAATGAGATAAACTCCCGTAAAGCGGCCGACGTTTGCTGGGTATCTAGAGTCAGAAAGTATCCCATGAAAACAACAACATTTTACAATGAGGAAACAGCCCAGACAGATGAGCGGTGGTGCTGGACTGCAATCAGGCCTCCCGGTCCCTGCACTAGAGTCTGGGGTCCATCCAAGTCCTGCATCATTACTGCGTTCCCCCTTTCACTCTGAAAAGGGCCTGATTTGGACCATCCATTATCTGGTCCATTACCTATGGGTTGAAAGAGTCTGGATGCAGAGTCACCAAGTCCTTTTCTTGGTCGCCGTGAGAACCTGGCGGGAGACTAGGATTGAGCGGAGGTGACTCTGGGTTTGAGAACCTGAGTTTTCTGCCTGCTGCCTGGTGGGCTCTGCATGGGGGCTGGAAAAGGGGTCCCTCCTCTTCGGGGTGTGCAGTACGAACTTCTCTCTTTGAATCTGTAGTCGGTGAGTCGCCTGAATGCCTGCCCATCCAGCTCTCTCCTCCGGCCAACCTCCTGGTTCACTTCTGAGCAATCTGGCCACCGAGGCGCCGTCGCTGCGGGGACCACGGGCCGCCGAGGGTGTCTGCGTCCCTCCGCACGGTCCACACGCCGCTCGTTTACGTTCTGAGCTCTCACAGCACAAGTTCAGCGGCCGCAATCTCCCGAGTCCTCAAGAGTTTCGGGGAACTGGCCTGGGCCAGGGGTGTCTGCTCATGGTCACTGCTGTCTGCGCCTCGGGACGCATGGCCGAGGAGACGGGAAGAGGCGCTAGAAGGTTGGTGTGGTCGACAGTCACAGGGATGCGGCCACAGACAGGGGACAGAGTCCCGTCGAGGCCTCGCTGTTCTTCCGGGCAGCTGTGCGGTCTGCTCACCTGTCCTCACTTCCCTGCGGACTGGTGAGAGAAGGGCATGTAGCAAGGCAGGTGCATCCTTTCCAAAGAGCAGAAAACCAGCGATTCCTCCCCAAATGGTCCATCAGGCCCAGAGCTGAAGGTCAAGCTCGACGTTCTGTGCCAGGACCTCCTCCACTGCCTGTCTCTGAAGAGGCAGCAAGACCTTGCCACGGTCTGTCCCTCTGCTCACCATCTGACTGACACTAATCTCGGCGTCCATGCCATGTGCCATCCCAGGCAGCCTCCCGACAGCAGGATGGGGCCCGGGGCTGCATTCGGAACCTGAGTTCTCCACACGTACCCCTGTGCCTGTGACCCCAGGCAGTGCAGACTGAGGGGTCTAACAGAAAATGGACAATCAACAATCTGACGGTGCTTCCCACTAACATGCGTGGGAGTTATCAGAAGCCACCGTGAAAGCTGGGTGTCAGGCCCCGTTCCAGCCACTGATCAATTCTGATTTTACTCCCAATGTACAGCTGAGGAAATGGAGGCCCAGAGATGTCAGCTCTTTTGGCCCAGGTCACACAGTTAGGCAGAGGCAGAGGTAAGATTTGAACCCAGGTACTTGGAACAGCAGTGATTCTCCACCGTTCACTGTGCAGACACTACACCCTCTTAGACCTAAAGAGGCGTCTCCCTGTGACCTCCAAGAAGCCATCCGCCTCCAATGCCTCTAATGTAGGTAGCAGGGCTGGGGGAATTTTAATGTCACCCCTTTGTCTTAGTGAGCTCGGCTGCTGTAACACAACACCACAAACTGGGCGGCTTATAAATAGCAAACGTTTATTTCTCACAGTTTTGGAGGCTGGAAGTCCAAGATCAAGGTGTGGGCAGGGTTTGCGTCTGCTGAGGACCCTTTTCCTGTTTCACAGACAGCTGTGTCCTCAGCTGGAGGAAGGGGCGAAGGAGCTCTCTGCGTTCCCTAATCCCATCATAACACTAATCCCATCATGGGGGCCTCCACCCTCATGACCTCATCACCTCCCAAATCCCCACCTCCTGACACCATCCCCTTGGGTTAGTGCTTCAGTGTATGAATTTGGTGGAGGACAAACATTTACTCTGCAGCACCCTTGCACTCCTTCCTGGGGCCTTTAGGTTTGGGTACATAGAAACATTATTTGTGGGAAAACTCAAAATGGACAAGCTTTGGGGAAATGCTGGGGTACTGATGTGGCATGGAAGGAAGCTCACATCCTGAGGGCAGGCACCGCGCCTGCCTGCTCCCTGCCGTACCAGCGTACTCTGGTACTCTGTACTCTGGCCCAGGGCCTGGTGCAGAGTGGTGAGAGCTCACTGATCGTTTCCTCCGTGAGTGACTGGTGATTTTTAACAGGTATAACCTATGTGACTGCCAAGCAGATCCACTGGAGTCTCTACGTCCTCAGGCTTTGTTTGCAGTCTCGCCAGCATCCCACTAATTGAAATGTTTGTGGACTTACATATTCTTCGGGTCTGCTCACGACACAGGAGCCCCCAGGTGACCAGGGTCTTTATCCTGGTCACCTTAACATCACCAAAGAGAAGAAGCATCATGGAAAATCTCCTCTCCACCTGGTCCTACCCTTCCAGAGGCCCCAGGCTCTGCTGGACCAACGAGCTGGAGGAACTGTGGGTGGGCAAGGCTTGTAGTATCCGCTTGGTGCAGCCAGTCCATGCCCGTGGGTGCACACACTGCATGTGTGTATCTATGCGTACGTGTCCAATACCATTTCCTGGAAGGCCACAGCTATGCCATGAAGAATGAGTGACTCACTGCCCCACGGAAGTCCTCGCCATCTCACAGGCCTGTCTGGAGCTGCCCAGGTCTCATGGTGAAGGATGCTCAGCTCACTGCGAGCCGGCGCCCTGGACCCCGCCCTCAACCATCTGTTTGGCTTTTGGCCACTGAGAAGAGAAACCTGCTAACTCTCCAGGTAATACCCTCTCTCTTTAGCTTCTTAAGTAAATATTCCAGAAGGGGAATCAGTCAGGTCTCAGACAACAGCAGAAGTCTGAGAGAAAACGGGTCCCGTATCTTCCCATCCAGATCACCAAGCCACCATCTCCTCTGCATTTCCCCCACCTCTGGCTCTGCAGATAACCTCTCTGTCCTTCTCCTCCTGGCATTTCCTGACTGTTACTCATCGTTCACTCAACACTTTAGGAACCTACTACTGTGTTAGATTTTATGCTTGGCCCTGAGGATACAAGGATGGGTCAGGCAGCATCCCTGCCCTGAAAGTAAAAACTGAGATCAACCAGGACAAAAAGCTTGCTCTGAGTCGAGTGTTGGCAGGTGTTGTGAAGAGGAAAAGGAGAAGCTGAGTCCTGGACCACTTCTCCTTGCAGGTGAGCAGTTCAGAGAGGAAAGTCTTCACTGCTTTGGGTCATCCTTGGAAACCGGAAGGCAGGACTGGTATGGGTATCCACATTCCCAAACAGTTCTGCTAGGTTAACAGTATGTGGTGGCTCTTTTTCCTAACCACGCACCCCTGGTCCCCCGGAAGTACTCTCTTCAGCATAGAATCGAAGACATGGCCTGTGTGTAGTTGGTCCCGCACAACCAGACCCCCTAGATATGGTGAAACCGGACCAGGATGGGACTGGAAAGATCTGACGCCTTTGCGCAGAAGCAGAAAGAACAAGGGGAGGTCTGGAGGCATCCTGAATCCAGTCTACCTTCGTCCTGACTCCTTTTTAAATTTCATGAGCCAAACCATCTCACGGGATGACCTGTACAGTTAGGAAGCAGGGAGAAGGCCTGTGTTCACAATCCCCTTGAACCCACTGGCCAGGATAGAATTTCCTCCCAAGCAGGTCAGGTCTGGGCCGTCAGAAGGATTTGTCTGCTTGTATGTTTTGTTTGTTCGATGGAGGGGGAGGTGGGGCAGCCTGGAAACAATCAAGGTGACCGTTGACCTTTCACCAGTTAAGGTCCTACGGTCCCAACACCCAACGTGTGAATAGGCGCTGGAGGGCCCAGTAACCAGACACACGCAGACCACCTCCCCACGGCCCCACTGATCAGGGAACAAAGTCAGACAAACAGGCAATCCGTGACATCCTTGAAAAACATGTCTCCAGTCCCAGCGGAGAGATGGGGGGAGGCTGGGAGAGGCTTTAATCATTCACAGGCCCCCAACCAGGAAGGTGCCCCTTCAGTGTCCGTCCCCCCTACCCCCGAGACTGAACCTGAGATCCGTCCCGTTCTGTACTCCACCTCCCTCACCCCTGCAAGCAGGACGAACAAAAGAGGCAGGAACACAAGGTTGAAAGCTCTAGTCCAGGTGGTTAGGACCACAGGGTTTGCTCCATGCTAGAGCTCCAGGTGGACCCCCGGCTCCGAGAGGCTTTGTAGCTGGAGGGGATGAACCCACAGCTCCAGCCAGTCGGGACCTGGGGTGACATCCCTGGGGATGCTGGACAGGGATGCTGGTCCAGTCTGTGCTGGGGTCACGAGGTGCCGGGCTCACCCAGCCCAAGGAGCTGCATGGGGCGGGGAAGGCGTACAGAAACGTCGGTGGTCTCTAGGGGGATCACAGGCGAATTCATCAACCTCAAAGCTGCTGCTTGTGATTATGGGGCAGAGGGCAGTGCATCGCGGTTTTGGGATCACTTTGTGGAAGTTTTTCAGGAAATCAAGGTCTGCGTGGAGCCAGGAATCTGGGTGTGTTTAGCCCCGCGCCCTGCCCTTGACAGTCATGGAATAGTCCTGAAATCCACATGCCCGACCCGCCCTAAGCTCCCTGTTTTGGTTGGGTTTGTTTTGCCCTGTCTGATCACTAACCCTGTGGTTTTCGAATGCCTCCTCCCTGCCCCTGTTCCATGAGGTCCCTCTGTCCCCACAGGGGTCTGCTGCCAGGAGCCAGAATAAATAGTGGGAGCTGGAAAAGAGGAGGGTTGAAAGTCAGCGGCTCCCACGAGTCTCTCTGTAGGGTCTACACCCCACCCAACCTGCGTTTCATCTGCACACCACGGCTGGCTCCGGCATTGCCCTGGCCCCAGCTGCTGGGACTCCTCGAGTTTCTTTAGGTTGGCAGCAAAGGGAACCGGATGCTGCTGCCCTGGAGGACGTCGTGTTCTTACATCTGCCTCAGACCACAGCCCTGTGACCACAGAGATGGAGAAATTGATTTCTTCCCTTTCCCCCAGCCGTCCCCAATGTGACTACCTCTGCCCCGCAGACACCCTGGTTGCCTTGGATGTGAGTTCTGCTTTCCCTTCATCCATAGAGGATAAATGGCTGAGGTGTCACAGCTCGCAGATGTCATAGCCACGGCTCAGATGCAATCAATACCTTCCTATAACAACCCCACACAAGATATGGGATCTTCGTTAAGTCAACAAATATTTTTCACAACTGACACTCAGATAGGAGCCTGATTAGCAATTGGTTTTCATTCTTCTTGGTTGTGGTATTTTAGCTATTTCCTTCTATCTTTCTTTTTTCCTTTTCCCCTTCCTTCCTTCCTCCTTTCCTTGCTTCCTTCCTTCCTTCCTTCCTTTCTTTTATTTGTTAGCTCTAATATCCTTATTCTTCAAAGTATTTAGGTAAAGAGAGTTCCAAAAAGCCTTGTGGTCATTTATTCGAGTGTCTTTCAATGACCACGGTCAGCAAGTTCTAACTTCAATCATGTTGGCAGCTAAAATAAACAGGGCTGTTTTCTCTCAAAAATGAGAATGTCTACACTAAAAAGCCTTAGTTAGGTTCCTGTATGAGTCATTCTGTGTTAACGTGGGAAGATTCGGACGATTAGCCCGAAGTTTCAGGAAGACATCGCATCAAAGGAGGGCTGATAAAACACAATCTCAGGAGGTGAAGCCTGACTCTAAGAGGCTGTCATACACCCAGGGCTCGAGTGAAGCTCATGAAATAACAGTAATTTATTGAACAACTACTCTAGGCCAGTCCTGTGCTGAGCAACTTTATTCGTTATATTATTTAATCCTCCCAACCGCCCTCTGAAAGAAATATTGTTATTTCCATATTCCAGTCAATGCCTTCAGAGTCCATGTTCTCCCCAGGGTCAGCCACTCACAGGCAGAGCCTGGTCCAGGCGGGGCTGTCCAGCTCTGAGGCTTGGGCTCTAACTGCCGGGACACTGGGGGTCTGGGTCTTCTTCCCTTGTTCCTTTTTTTTTTTAATTTCTTTATTTTTATTTATTTTTGGCTGCGTTGGGTCTTCCTTGCTGCTTGCGGGCTTTCTCTAGTTGTGGCGAGCGGAGTCTACTCTTCGTTGCGGTACGCAAGCTTCTCATTGTGGTGGCTTCCCTTGTTGCAGAGCATGGGCTGTAGGCACACAGGCTTCAGTAGTTGTGGCATGCAGGCTCAGTAGTTGTGGCTTGCAGGCTCTAGAGTGCAGGCTCAGTAGCTGTGGCTCACGGGCTTAGTTGCTCCACAGCATGTGGGATCTTCCCGGACCAGGGCTCGAACCCATGTCACCTGCATTGGCAGGCGGATTCTTAACCACTGCGCCACCAGGGAAGCCCATTCCCTTGTTCTCATTCTTGGCAACTAGCGACAAATTACTTTTCTTCGGTGGCTTCAGTCTCCTTACTTTGCAATGGCATTATTGGCATTATTGTCAACCATTCACTAAAGAACATCAATGGACAGTTCCTGGCACTGCTCTAAGGGCTGTGAATGGGAATTGCAGCTATACAGCCCCCAGGGTTGTTATGGAGATTATATTATGGGATGGTGTCTAGAGATCACTTAGCACAGAGCTGGCACACAGCTGGTACCTGACAGACAAGGGCTGGCTCCTAACGATGGCACATCACAAGGCCTTCCCAGAGTGCCCAGGGCCACCAAACTTCTCTTCTTCTGAGCTGACTCTGCTCCCACTGCCACACGGCCACCTGCTGATAAGGTCTCGCTCTGGCTCATGTATCCTCCAGTGTCTAGCAAAGTGCTAATGGCATAGAAGAGGCTCAGAAACATCATTTAGCTGGTGCCCCAAATGCTCTTTACCCACTGCACCAGGCACGCAAGTGTCTCCATCCACACCACTGGTGTGATCGCTCATTTCAAGTGTCACATTGGCTGAGCTAAGCGACGCCCAGTAAACATGATTTCCAGGTGTGGCTATGAGGGTATTTCTGGAAGAGATTAGCATTTGAATTGGTGGATTGAGGAAAGACCACCTCTGCCCACGCAGGTGGGCACCATCCAGTCCATCAAGGGCCCGAATAGAACAAAAAGATGGAGGAAGGGGGGAGTTTGCTCGCTCTGAGCTGAGACATCCATCCCTTGGACATCGACAATTATTCCTGGTTCTGGGGCCTTCGAACTTGGACTGAATCACCCCCCACCCCCAGCTCACTTGGGCCTCCAGCTGGTAGATGGCAGACGGTGGGGCTTCTCAGCCTCCATGATCACATGAGCCAATTTCTAGCACAAAGCTCCTCTGTATGTCTATATATCCGATTGATTCTGTTCCTCTAGAGAACCCTGAGCAGAGTGGCTGGGTCCTAGGCCCACTCTTACCAAAGCAAATAGACAGTCAACTCCCTTGGTACAGAATGAAACAGTTCTCCTTGAGTAACTGTTTTTGTTACAGTCATTTTTGTCCTGAGAGATTTCAAGTGCTTTTAAGGGCCCTTGAAGCTTGAGGAGACTTCTGTCGAATCAGCTGTGAGGGGAGTTTTCTGGTCCCTCCGCTGTCAGTGAGGGAACGCCAGGTTCAGGCCTCTTTGAGAGAGTCGGCAGGTGGAGTCTTCTTTGAACTCAGGCCGGGGCAGAGACCCCTGACCCCGGGTTCCCCCAGAGGCCCTGGGGGGAGGGGCAATGAGATCATGTCTGCAGAGGTCCCCAGCCACTTGGAAGGCAATACCGCTGTAATTTCTTGGAAAAGCCTTCTCCTTCCCATGGTTTCTGCTCACACCAGCTCAGTTTTCTTCACCTAACCGCCGCTCACAGCAGCCTCCTGCTCTTGCCAGATTTCCATCTGCTTGCCCTCCCGGCCCCTCCTCTGGGCTCTCCCCTCAAGGCCAGGTGCCCATCTGTCCACAGGAGCCTGAGTTTAAAATCCTGTGGTCTCCACCAGCCATTTAATCCTCCGGATCACTCTAACAAAGGGTGTTTGGGGGTTGGGGCAACATGTTTCATTTTGTTGTTTCATTTTTATGCATTCTCCCACTCTGGGTACAGGAGTCTGGGGAAGGAGGAATCCGGGGAGTAGGTTTTCGTGGTAGGAGATGCTCACCTGTTGGAAGCACAGTCATATACGTTTGGGGGGGTGCTCTGCCAGTCCGCAGCTTGTGTGTGATGACCCCACCCCCAATGGGCTCCTTCTCAGTGCCTGGGGTAGAGTTGGGCGGGGAGACCATGTCCCTCCGTAAACAACTCCACCCAGGACGCCTCGGATCTGGGTTCTGGTTCCGCTTCTTGTGTTGATTTTCTTGGGGGTGGACGGAAAACCCCTCCCCATCCTGAGTTCTGACCCTCTTATCTGAGGGATGGCTGTCGCCATCCAGCATCCACAATTTTCCGTGAGAGCATGGGATGCTTAAGTGGAGACAGAGACGTGAAGGAGTTTACGGGTCAGACGGATGTGTGAGCCATGAGTGTGAGGAAGGGTACAGGTGCCACTGGGGAGGGGCGTCCAGGGAGACCCTAGAGCTGACTTCTCCACATGGGATGGAGCAGGTGGCAGGTGGGCAGGGCCTTGAATAGCACTCCAAGGAGAGTGGGCCTTGCCCTGAGGACCAAGTGTTCTTAGCAGGTGTGGGCGGAGCTTGGCAAGACCAGAGCCAGAAGATTCTGCCAACTCATCCCTCGGGCTGGGGCAGCAGGGCACCTCTCGGATGCACATAGTGAGTAGAAGGCCCCGTGGAACGCAGTGACTCCAAGTCCTAAAGGAGCCTTGAGATCTCTGGACAGACTCAAGCCAGAGGGAATTTTCTGAAAGCGGCAAGCGTTGTGTGCTTCAGAGCAAGCTCCCTGCCCCATCGCTGGTTAGTCACTTTGCACACATCACCTCTTCATCCCAAAGCTGGAGGGTAGGGCTCCTCCAGCTCTGAAAGGAGATGCTAGGAGCTCTAAAAGCAGGGGAGGCTCTGGCTGACGCTTCCACACTGGAAGGTGGGACAGGGTGGTGATTACAAGTGTGGGTTCCCAGGTTGTACATTTCAAACTTCCACTATGTCATGTCCACTATACCATAATAAAGTCGGAAAACAAAGAGCAGGGGTTCTGGGCTACAACACCCAGGCTGGAGTCTCACCTCCACCACCAATAGGTATGTGACCTTGTGCACGTTCCCTAAGTCCTCTGGGCATCCGCTCTTCTTTAGCCAACTAGGGATCATGGTGATATCTACCCCACAGATGTAGTCTGAGGATGTCATGGGATAATTCGTGTGAACACTTGGACTGCACCTGACACATTAGAAGACTTCCATAAAATGAGCCTTTATGAGGACTGTTTCTCCAGCATTTTACTTTGAAACCATCCCGGGAAGATTGAATAATAAGGAGTCTTTTGGGATTCTTGGATGTAGGAACTACGAGGCTCCCCATGTTCCTAGTGAGAAAACTGAACCTCAGAAGGTTAAATACCATGCAGCATCGCACTGCTGAAAAAGGGGCAAAGCACAGTTGGGAGGCTGTCCTCACCTCTCATCACCCAGCCTGGCCGGGAGGAGGGACACGTCAGCCTGAGCTTCACAGAGCATCTAGTTCAGAGGCACAAAAAATTGGGGGCTGTCTGGCTTCCCTGGTGGCACAGTGGTTAAGAATCCGCCTGCCAATGCAGGGGACACGGGTTCAATCCGCGGTCCGGGAAGATCCCACATGCCGCGGAGCAACTAAGCCCGTGTGCCACAACTACTGAGTCTGCACTCTAGAGTCCGCGAACCACAACTACTGAAGCCCGCGCGCCTAGAGCCCGTGCCCTGCAACAAGGGAAGCCACCACAATGAGAAGCCCGTGCACCGCAACGAAGAGTAGCCTCTGCTCGCCGCAACTAGAGAAATCTCAAGCGCAGCAATGAAGACCCAACGCAGACAAAAAAAAAAATGTGGTCTGTCGTGTCCTGGAGGGCGTCTCCCAGACAGGGCTTGGGGTTGGGGGGGAAGTGCAGGATCAGAGGAGGCGGTGGTGGAGGCAGGACCGCAGCCGGCCACATCAACCACACAGGCCTGCACTGCTCCACGGGTCGAGGGAGGCACCCTCATCGCCTCTTCCAAGCAGGAAAGACACCTGACCCGAGGCGGCCGAGCACTCCATGCCAGGTAATGGGTCCCAGCTGCGGCCGCTGGCCCGCCAGCCCAGGCTCAGGCCCCGGCTCCCTGTGGTTCTGCAGCCTGGCCGAGCTGTAACTCAGAGCCTGGGTCTCTCCAGCCCAATGTCTGGAACCGCCCGCCTGCGGGTCTACAGAGAGCAGAGTAGGTGCTCAGGGCTCACTGAACGTTGAGACGACGCATGCGCGGTGCGTGGGCGCGTGCATGAGCGCCTGGCGTTGTCGGTGACGCCCGCCCAGTGGCCCGGCTCCCGCCCTTAGCAGCGCGGTGCTGAGAAGAGGGGCCTGCGGGGCGGGAGGACCTGGCCCCTGGAGCCTCACGGAGCACAACAGCAACAGCAGCAGCAGCAGCAGGCTGACCCCCCGGAGCTGTCTTCCGAGTGACCGCTCGCGCTTCCCCTGCGCGCCCCACGCCCGGACTCAGAGGCCCCGAGGCCCCACGCAGGGCTGGCTGCTGCCTCCGGGAAGAGGTGAGCAGAGAAGGGAGGCGAGGGCCCGGGGGCTTGGGGCTGTGCCCCCTCCCAGGGAGGGACGAAGGGGCTGAACTGCACAGGCCTGGGGCAGGAACGCTTGGAAGAGTTAACGGGAAACCCACCAGCCAGACTCTCCTCTCTGCTCTCCAAGAGGATGGGGGGTCGCTGGGGGGCCGAGGAGGGGGCGCGATGAGAGAGCAGGTCTGACCACAACCCGCTTCTTCCAGACGCCCATTTCCGAGGCGGGGCGGGGGGGACCCCCCCGAGGCAAAGCCCTCAGCCCAGACGCGGGAGCCTTGTCACTTGGCTGTTTTATGTGGTTTGGAAGTGAATCGGGTTCTGGGTTTTGAGGCCAAGATACCCTTTTTTATTTAACTCCCCCCCCTTTCCTCTTTGGTGAGCTTGTTATGACTGGTTTTGGAGCCTGGCTTACGGAGCGGGGAGAGTGTGCAGGCTGTGTGGGTGTCGGGGCCCTGACAGGGGGAGGCAGCCCGGAGGGGGCCTGCGGAGGCCCGGCACCCCTGCAGGGGGTGGGGGCTGCCTCCCCAAGGGCAGGAGGAGGGGCGGTGGCGTCGTCCCACCTGGCCGGGGTTGGGGTTTAGGAGGTGGGGAGGTAGTACCCTCAGGTGCAGGTACTTTGCGTCTGTGAGTTAGATTGTTCTCTGGTGCAGACATCATTTATCCGCTCAACTGTTTCTCCTGTGCGGGGTCAATCGAGGCCCACCAGGACGAGAGACGCTTCAGGCGTGCCCTCGGCCAGCCCCAGGAGGCGGCTGGTGGTGGCCGAGCTGCCCTGGGCAGGCGCGGGGGGCTGAGCGCCAGGGGTTTCAGGGGCGCCCGGCGTGCACTGCCACCAGCATTCCACAGTGACCGCAGCCCCGGAGAGGCTGAGGATGCGGTCCCAGACTAAACATGAGATGGGAAAGCCTGACTCTGAAAAAATGGCTATTTTTACATCCCTCTTCCCCAAATTCCAAGGTGCTGAGATACGATTTAAAACAAAAAGAAACCAAAAAAAATAAAAAGGATAGGGGGAAAAAACCCCACCCACTAATGAAAGTTATTCGTTCTTTCAACATTTCTGTGGGGTGCTTTTACCCAGCAGCCCGTTGAAAGAATGCTGATTTTCGGGGGCCCACTCAGACCTACAAAATCCATCACAGGAACAGGCCTGGAACGCTGTATTTTTAACTGGCACCCAGCTGACTCTTGTGCAGCACGTCTGCTCATTGTGGGGCCTGCTGCCAGCCACTGGACCAGGCACTGGAGACACCGGGTATTCAAATCCCAGGGAATTCACAGCCACATGGAGACACTTACCACAAAAAGCAACCATTTAATATCCCTCATCCCAGTGGGATCCAGGCAGAGCCAGTGAAAGCTCTTGTTGGAGGATCTGGGGTTGGTTTTGCAGCCCCAGAACCAGGAGTTCCTCTGGGCCTTGGAGGCAGAAGACAGAAGGTTCTGGTTTCCAGGTGTGGGGGTGCCCCCAGCAGCCTGCGTCCAGCCCCCTTTCTCTGCAATGGCCCAGCCCCCAGCCCTTTCTCAGCAGGAGAAGTCAGGGTCAACGGGGACACTCCAGACTGGCTGGTGGCCCACTGAAAGGCCTCTTTCTTACAGCAAGCGAGTGCGAACCAGAGAGGGAAAGTGACTTAGCCCAGGTCGCCCAGCCAGGGTAACTGCAGAGCAGAAGCGAAACCGGCCTTGGGGCCCACAGCTGTGCTTTGGCCCAGCTGTATTTCCTGCAGAATTAAATTTTGAGAGCAGAAGTGACCTCAGAGATCTTTACAGTCCACCTTGAGTGTCTCAGTAAGGAGCCTGAGGCCAGGGAGGTGACACTCCTGCCCCAGGGCCACACAGCTCAGCAAACCTGGGCCAGAAAGGGGGCAGCCAGGCTGACAGGGCTGAGATCCAGGCTGGTAGGGCCAGGCCTGGGTGCCAGGCAGCAGGCCGGACCATCGGTGCCCCCTTGTGGCCAAACACCAGAATGCCAGGCTTTCCCCCATGGCACCTTTCACCCCACAGGTCATCAGCCAGTGAGGCTAAGGGGGTCTGTGTGTATGGCGACTCCTCAAGTGGCTGGCCAGAATTTTGGGGTGAACCCTTAGTTCATCCATGAGAGCTGCAGACACACGGAGGACCCCAAGCTTAAGGGAGGTTCCTGCTGAGGTTAAAAAGCTTAAGTCGGGGATCTCTCCTGGCTCAGGCTTCAGTAGTTACAGAGCCCAGGTGCCACTTCCCCCAGAGCAGCCCCTCGGCAGCCCAGTGTCTAAATCCCTGGCCTGCTCGTTATCAGGCTGACTTTTCCAGGCAGGGGTGCTGCAGTGCTTGGTCCGTGGTGCTTCTAAGAGTCCGTGAAAACATTTCAACTTGAAGTTCTTCCAAAATAAAGAAGGAAGAAAATGAATATAATAATGATGACTATATAATAATCCAGCCTGTAATATGTAATAATCCTACAAACACAATCATGAAATATAATTTTTGTGTGTGTGTGTGTTTTTTAATGGGGCAGGAGACCATGAACACATGACATGCGTGACTCGGGCCCACGACAGTCACAATGCGGCCTGGAGCTCTTATGAAGGCAAAAAAATACATTTCCAGAGAAGGAACAAGATTAGGCCATCCTCGTTTGTTTACACAGAGTGGACTGGCTCATCTGTTCTCTGAGACATGCAGACAATCTTGAATAAATGGTTTAACCTCTCAGAACCTTCTCTCATCTGAAAAACAGAGAAGAAAGGAATATGTCCCCAATACAGCTCCTGTGATATACAGTAGAGGCTCAAGAAATGGGAGCTTAATAATAATGTCACAGACTGGTAGCTTATGTCCCCCCAGATTCCTGTGTTGATGCCCTAACCCACACTGTGATGGTACGTGGAGGCGGGGCCTTGGGAGGTGATTAGGGGTAGATGAAGTCATGAGGGTCATGGGATTCGTTTTCTTACAAGAAGGGAGAGACCAGAGTTCCCTCCCTCCACCCTGTGAGGACACGTGGAGAAGACCGTTGTCTGCAAGCTGGGAAGCAGGCTCTCACCTGGGCCTGGCAGTGCCCAGGACAGTGAGAAACGAATGTGTGTTGTTTCAGCCCCTGGCCTGTGCTGTTGTGTTGCGTTGTGACAGCCCGAGATGAGGAGAATAACCTCCATCGTTATTCTTTGCAGGACTGACTGCCAGGCGGGAGGAAAAGCAGACTCATTTGCTTCGATCCCAAGGAGGGAATGAAGGCCGGTAAGTAAGAGCTTCACCGTCATCTCAGAGCAAAGCCTGAGTTGTGCAAAGAGGGGACAGACGCCGTCTAGAAGTGGCCAGTCCCGCGTGGCCGGGCGGGTGGGTGGTTAGAGCCTCCACTAAGGGTCAGGCCCAGGCCCATGCGCCGCCGTGGGAGGTACGGTGGGGGGGGGGGGAAGGAGGACATCTCCCTCTGCAGGGGAGAGAGGACCAGGCTTCGGGGGAGTCACAGAGGGCCCGGAGGGTCTACTCTGTGTCCCTCTGGGTGGCAGTCTGTCGCCGACCACCAGCATGGCGGGGCTGATTGCTGAAGTGGAAGTTGCCCTGATTTATCTCTGGTTTTCGCTGATTCTCTGGCTTGAGGATAGGGTGCTGTGGCTTCTTTCACCCTCCAGGCACTGTGGACAGGTCGTGAGGCTGGGTCGCTCTGCCAGGACACCCTGATCACTGTTGGTTCAAAGGTCAGAAACCCCAAAGGGCAGCTGAACTTGTGGCAACTGTGGAGACAAGCTGTTGTGGTCTGCGAGCTTAGGAACCTTCTGCAGCACAGGACCATCTTAACCATTTCCCGACCGTTCCTCCCTGGCATTCTCTCTTTTCAATCTTCCGTGGAACCAGGGGTTGGCAGACTGTGGCCCATGAGCCAATTCTGGCCCACCACCTATTTTTGTAAATGCAGTTTTATTGGAACACAGCCATGCAATTCATCTGTGGTTGACTTTGCCCTGTAATGACAAAGTAGAGTAGTTGCAACATATGTTCCAAAAAACTGAAAATGTTTACTATCTGGTTCTTTACAGAAAAAGTTTGTCAACCTCTGCTCTAAACCACAGGCAGTACCTAGCTACCCCCAGACTTATTATGTAAAAATAATGAATCCTCCTTTGTGTAAGACAAGAGGTCAGCTTTCTGTTATTCACAGCCTAATTGATATAATAATACTTACACTTGAGGTACATAGAGTTTACACAGCTATGGGAGCATAGCATAGCAACTTTGGGGAAATTAAGAAAAAAGCACATCCCAAATTCTCTTCATTAGAAGAAGGAGCATGGTCATCCAACTGGACATAGTCCTACATAACTCCAGGAGGCTCTATTCACACCGTAGTCTGGGTGGAGTTGTGAAGTACACAGCCTGGGCAGCTGTACATGGCAGCCCTGTAGCCCTGCCTTCATGCATTCATTCAACCAGTATGTGTGGATTATCTCTGTGCCAGATACTGGGGAAGGTGAATATAACATGGTCCCCAAAACAGCTATACTCCAATAAAAATTAATTTTCAAAAAATGGTCTCAGGGCTTCCCTGGTGGCACAGTGGTTGAGAGTCCGCCTGCCGATGCAGGGGACACGGGTTCGTGCCCCGGTCCGGGAAGATCCCACATGCCGCGGGGTGGCTGGGCCCGTGAGCCATGGCCGCTGAGCCTGCGCGTCCGGAGCCTGTATTCCGCAATGGGAGAGGCCACAACAGTGAGAGGCCCGCATACCGCAAAAAAAAAAAAAAAAAAAAAAAAAAGGTCTCAGATCTTTAGAATCTTACAGTACAGAGGAAGTGAACCAAATATTGCTATGTTAGGGACAGAACTACATCCCCCTTACCCCCAGTTCATGTTGAATCTATAACTCCCAACGTGACTGCATTTGGAGATGGGGTCTTTAACCAAGCTTTGGGGTAAGTGTCCTTGAAGGCAAACATAATTCAGCACGTAGCTTAGCTCTGAGCCTGTGGGACAAGGACATGCTGGCCTGCCAGTCTACATTCAGACGGTGAGCCATGGCTGGCACCTTCCCTACGTTCAGGCGGGTGCACCCAACCCTGAGATTTTCCTTGACTGCTGTGCTGTTTGAGAAGCAGGAACAGACCTGGGAGATGTGAATTCAGTTGCCTGGATTTCTTTCTTTCTTTTTTTTTAAAATATTTATTGATTTTTATTTTTGGCTGTGTCAGGTCTTACTTCATTGCAGTGCACAGGTTTCTCTCTAGTTGTGATGTGCAGGCTCTAGAGCACGTGGGCTCTATAGCTTGCAGCACATGGGCTCTTAGTTGTGGCTCGAGGGCTCAGTAGTTGTGGCACGTGGGCTTAGTTGCCCCCACAGCATGTGGGATCTTAGTTCTCTGACCAGGGATCGAACCCGCATCCCCTGCATTGCAAGGCAGATTCTTAGCCACTGGACCACCAAGGAAGTCCCAGTTGCCCGGATTTCTTCTCTCTGGTCTAAATCAAAAGGTCCTCTTCTATCTGGGGGAGTAAAATGCTGACAGGCCCTGATGGGTCTCCGGGCTCACTTAGGCCGTGTACCTGACCTGTTCCAGGTGAAGTGTGTTGGACTTTAAGCTTCCGTCTCCCTTTGAATGCTTGATTTCCTGAGAATATGCTATTTTGGAAAATAGTGTTTTCTTTCCCTCAGCTCAGATGGGAACTCTTTCTGCTGCCCCTCCTGTCTCCCCGCTCCTTAAATGTTGGCGTGAGGCCGTGTCAGAGAAAATGTGGCCTCTGCTCTGCCCAGCGGCCGGTCCTCCTACAAGTCCAGTGTCCTGCAGGGCCAGAACTGAGTCAGGTTAGGTTGTCCCAAAGGAGGACAAGAGAGCAAGGACATGACATCTGGCTCCAAGAGGGACACAGACATGCCTCGGCCCTCATGGCAGAAATGTCCTTCTCCTCCCTCCTGTATTACATGCACAGCAGGTGCCCAGGGAGGCTGGTCCAAGCCTTAGATGAGGACGCATCTTCTTGGCCAGCAGAGCTGGGGCAAAGTCTAGAAGGAGGTTGCATTTTGCACACCTTATCCCCAAACCTGCACAGGGTCTTGCTGACGTTTCAGCCTGGTCTTGAGGGAATGCTACAGGTGGAACCGGGGTCCTAAGCTGAGTGAAGGGAGTGGTCAGCCAGCTCCATCTCTTGATCCCTTTACTGTGTGTGTGTGTGTGTGTGAGAGAGAGAGAGAGAGAGAGAGAGAGAGAGAGAGAGAGACTGACTGCCATTTTCCCAGGAACTCAGGCTTAAATTCACGAGACCACCATCCAGACTTAATGCAGTCATTCTGTCAGTCCAGTTGCTTTACATCTGAGCTGGAGGGCACAACCTTCCTCACTGTTGTCCCTCACTGCCACCTCTCCTTACCCCTCCCCCACTCCTCAAAGAAACTTTAACGGGCCTCACATCTCGTGCCTCCAGCCTCTGCATCTGTTTGTCTGTCTCCCAGCTCCTGTTATTCCCTAAAATCCCTCAGAAGATCCCCTCCGCCTCCAGAATAAATCTCCCTGCCCTCTTTCCTTTCCACTGTATTTCCTGATGCCATGTCGCACATGTCCTAGGCCACAGTAGGTGGCCTTTACTGTGTTCCCTGGTGGTCCCTTTGTGGGCCCCCAACACCCATTTCACCCCAGTGATTAGTCTAAGCAAATCTCCATCACTTCATTGCCAGCAATTGGTTCAGGAATGAACATTAGTCCACATCTGCCCAATGTCTGCTGAGTGGGTGGTGGGGCAGGGCTGGGGGGAGCTGCAGAAAGATGAGGGATGTCTGTTAGGGAGATTTAGGAAAAGTTTCCCCCATCCTAAAAGAGAACCCCAGAAAAGAGATGATACCACTTAGGTCCTGGAGGGGAGCTAAGATCTTTGCTTTCCCCTCCCAACACCCAGCTCAGAACCGTGTATTGGACATGTAATACATTTCTACTAAATAAGGCATAGACAGATAAATGATAGACATAGATAGATGGATGACAGATAGATACATAGACACACAGACGTGATGGATGGATGGATGAATGGATGGCTAGGTGGAAGGAAGGGAGGGAGGGAAGAAGGAAGGGAGATGGGGGGGAAGGAGGGAACATCAATAACATGGACAGCTGTTATCTCTGGCCTTGTGGAATGCTGTTGGAGCCAAGTTAAAGGTCCTGGCTAGATAAGGGACGAAGATGGTGGAGCAGAAGGACGTGCGCTCACTCCCTCTTGTGAGAACGCCAGAGTCACGGCTAGCTGCTGGACAGTCATCGACAGGAGGACACTGGAGCTCACCAGAAAGGGTACCCCACATCCAAAGACAAAGGAGAAGCCACAATGAGACAGTAGGAGGGGTGCAGTCACAGTAAAATCAAATCCCATAACTGCTGGGTGGGTGACTCACAGACTGGAGAACACTTACACCACAGAAGTCCAACTACCGGAGTGAAGGTTCTGAGCCCCACATCAGGCTCCCAACCAGAGGGTCCGGCAACGGAAGGAGGAATTCCTAGAGAATCAGACTTTGAAGCCTAGTGGAATTTGATTGTAGGACTTTGACAGGACTGGGGGAAACAGAGACTCCACTCTTGGAGGGCACACACAAAGTCATGTGTGCATCGGGACCCAGGGGAAGGAGCAGTGACCCCAGGGGAGACTGAGCCAGACCTATCTGCTAGTGTTGGAGGGTCTCTTGCAGAGGTGGGGGGTGGCTGTGGCTCACCGTGGGGACGAGGACACTGGTGGTGGAGGTTCTGGGAAGTACTCCTTGGCATGAGCCCTCCCTGAGTCTGTAATTGGCCCCACCAAAGAGTCCAGGTAGGCTCCAGTGTTGGGTCGCCTCAGGCCAAACAACCAACAGGGAGGGAACCCAGCCCCACCCATCAGCAGTCAAGCAGATTAAAGTTTTACTGAGCTCTGCCCACCAGAGAAACAGTCAGCTATACCCACCACCAGTCCCTCCCATCAGGAGACTTACACAAGCCTCTTAGATAGTCTCATCCACCAGAGGGCAGACAACAGAAGCAAGAAGAACTACAGTCCTGCAGCCTGTGGAACAAAAACTACGTTCACAGAAAGATAGACAAGATGAAAAGGCAGAGGGCTATGTACCACATGAAGGAACATGATAAAACCCCGGAAAAACAACTAAATGAAGTGGAGATAGGCAACCTTCCAGAAAAAGAATTCAGAATAATGATAGTGAAGATGATCCAGGACCTCAGAAGAACGGAGGCAAAGATTGAGAAGATTCAAGAAATGTTTAACAAAGACCTAGATTTAAAGAACAAACAAACAGAAATGAACAATACAATAACTGAAATGAAAACTACACTAGAAGGAATCAATAGCAGAATAACCGAGGCAGAATAACAGATAAGTGACCTGGAAGACAGAATGGTGGAATTCACTGTTGCGGAACAGAATAAAGAAAAAAGAATGAAAAGAAATGAAGACAGCCTAAGAGACCTCTGGGACAACATTAAACGCAACAACATTCACATTATCGAGGTCCCAGAAGGAGAAGAGAGAGAGAAAGGACCTGAGAAAATAGTTGAAGAGATTATAGTCGAAAACTTCCCTAACATGGGAAAGGAAATAGCCACCCAAGTCCAGGAAGCGCAGCGAGTCCCAGACAGGATAAACCCAAGGAGAAACATGCCGAGACACATAGTAATCATATTGGCAAAAATTAAAGACAAAGAAAAATTCTTGAAAGCAGCAAGGGAAAAATGACAAATAACATACAAGGGAACGCCCATAAGGTTAACAGCTGATTTCTCAGCAGGAACTCTACAAGCCAGAAGGGAGTGGCATGATATACTTAAAGTGATGAAAGGGAAGAACCTACAACCAAGATTACTCTACCCAGCAAGGATCTCATTCAGATTCGATGGAGAAATCAAAAGCTTTACAGACAAGCAAAAGCTAAGAGAATTCAGCACCAGCAAACCAGCTCTACAACAAATGCTAAAGGAACTTCTCTAAATGGAAAACACAAGAGAAGAAAAGGACCTACGAAAACAAACCCAAAACAATTAAGAAAATGGTCATAGGAACATACATAGCGATAATTACCTTAAACGTGAATGGATTAAATGCTCCAACCAAAAGACACAGGCTTGCTGAATGGATACAAAAACAAGACCCATATATGTGCTGTCCACAAGAGACCCACTTCAGACCTAGGGACATATACAGACTGAAAGTGAGGGGATGGAAAAAGATATTCCATGAAATGGAAATCAAAAGAAAGCTGGAGTAACAATACTCATATCAGATAAAATAGACTTTAAAATAAAGAATGTTACAAGAGACAAGGAAGGACGCTACATAATATAAAGGGATCAATCCAAGAAGAAGATATAACAATTATAAATATATATGCACCCAACATAGGAGCATCTCAATACATAAGGCAACTGTTAATAGCTATAAAAGAGGAAATCGACAGTAAGACAATAATAGTGAGGGACTTTAACACCTCACACCAATGGACAGATCATCCCAAATGAAAATAAATAAGGAAACAGAAGCTTTAAATGACACAATAGACCAGATAGACTTAATTGATATTTATAGGACATTCCATCCAAAAACAGATTACACTTTCTTCTCAAGTGCGCACGGAACATTCTCCAGGAGAGATCACATCTTGGGTCACAAATCAAGCCTCAGTAAATTTAGGAAAATTGAAATCATATCAAGCATCTTTTCTGACCACAGTGCTATGAGATTAGAAATGAATTACAGGGAAAAAATGTAAAAAACACAAACATATGGAGGCTAAACAATATGTTACTAAATAACCAAGAGATCACTGAAGAAATCAAAGAGGAAATAAAAAAATACCTAGAGACAAATGACAATGAAAACACAACGATCCAAAATGTATGGGATGCAGCAAAAGCAGTTCTAAGAGGGAAGTTTATAGCTCTACAAGCCTACCTCAAGAAACAAGAAAAATCTCAAATAAACAATGTAACCTTACACCTAAAGGAACTAGAGAAAGAAGAACAAACAAAACCCAAAGTTAGCAGAAGGAAAGAAATCATGAAGATCAGATCAGAAATAAATGAAATAGAAACAAAGAAAACAATAACAAAGATCAATAAAACTAAAAGCTGGTTCTTTGAGAGGATAAACAAAATTGATAAACCATTAGCCAGACTCATCAAGAAAAAGAGGGAGAGGACTCAAATCAATAAAATTAGAAATGAAAAAGGAGAAGTTACAACAGACAGTGCAGAAATACAAAGCATCCTAAGAGACTACTACAAGTAACTCTATGCCAATAAAATGGACAACCTGGAAGAAATGGACAAATTCTTCGAAAGGTATAAACTTCCAAGACTGAACCAGGAAGAAATAGAAAATATGAACGGACCAATCACAAGTAATGAAATTGAACCTGTGATTAAAAATCTTCCAACAAATGGAAGTCCGGGCCCGGATGGCTTCATAGGTGAATTCTGTCAAACATTTAGAGAATAGCTAACACCCATCCTTTTCAAACTCTTCCAAAAAATTTTAGAGGAAGGAACACTCCCAAACTCATTCTGTGAGGCCACCATCACCCTGATACCAAAACCAGACTAAGATACTACAAAAAAAGAAAATTATAGACCAATATCACTGATGAATATAGATGCAAAAATTCTCAACAGAATACTAGCAAACAGAATCCAACAACACATTAAAAGGATCATACACCACAGTCAAGTGGGATTTATCCCAGGGATGCAAGGATTCTTCAATATACACAAATCAATCAATATGATACACCATATTAACAAATTGAAGAATAAAAGCCATATGATCATCTCAATAGATGCAGAAAAAGCTTTTGACTAAATTCAACACCCATTTATGATAAAAACTCTCCAGAAAGTGGGCATAGAGGGAACCTACCTCAACATAATAAAGGCCATATACAACAAACCCACAGCAAACATCATTCTCAATGGTGAAAGACTGAAAGCATTTCCTCTAAGATCAGGAACAAGACAAGGATGTCCACTCTCACCACTGTTATTCAACATAGCTTTGGAAGTCCTAGCCATGGTAATCAGAGAAGAAAAAGAAATAAAAGGAATACAAATTGGAAAAGAAGAAGTAAAACTGTCACTGTTTGCAGATGACATGATACTATACTTGGAGAATCCTAAAGATGCCACCAGAAAACTACTAGAGCTAATCAATGAATTTGGTAAAGTTGCAGGATACAAAATTAATGCACAGAAATCTCTTGCATTCCTATACACTAATGATGAAAAATCTGAAAGAGAAATTAAGGAAACACTCCCATTTACCATTGCAACAAAAAGAATAAAATACCTAGGAATAAACCTACCTAGGGAAACAAAAGACCTGTATGCAGAAAACTATAAGACACTGATGAAAGAAATTAAAGATAATACCAACAGATGGAGAGATATGCCATGTTCTTGGATTGGAAGAATCAATATTGTGAAAATGACTATGCTACCCAAAACAATCTACAGATTCAATGCAATCTCTATCAGATTACCAATGGAATTTTTTACAGAGCTAGAACAAAAAATCTTAAAATTTGTATGGAGCCACAGAAGACCCCGAATAGCCAAAGCAGTCTTCAGGGAAAAAAATGGAGCTGGAGGAATCAGACTCCCTGACTTCAGACTATACTACAAAGCTACAGTAATCAAGACAGAATGGTACTGGCACAAAAACAGAAACATAGATCAATGGAACAGGATAGGAAGCCCAGAGATTAAACCCACACACCTATGGTCAACTAATCTATGACAAAGGAGGCAAGGGTATATAATGGAGAAAAGACAGTCTCTTCAATAAGTGGTGCTGGGAAAACTGGACAGCTACATGTAAAAGAAGGAAATTAGAACACTCCCTCACACCAAACACAAAAATAAACTCAAAATGGATTAGAGACCTAAATGTAAGACCGGACACTATAAAACTCTTAGAGGAAAACATAGGAAGAACACTCTGTGACATAAATCACAGCAAGATCTTTTTTGATCCATCTTCTAGAATAATGGAAATAAAAA
Source organism: Leucopleurus acutus (assembly GCF_964270905.1). NCBI lineage: Eukaryota > Metazoa > Chordata > Mammalia > Artiodactyla > Delphinidae > Leucopleurus > Leucopleurus acutus. The sequence goes on from NC_139142.1 coordinate 178,266,776, forward strand.
CAAAAATAAACAAATGGGACCTAATGAAACTTCAGAGCTTTTGCACAGCAAAGGAAACCGTAAACAAGATGAAAATACAACCCTCAGAATGGGAGAAAATATTTGCAAACGAATCATCAGACAAAGGATTAATCTCCAAAATACATAAACAGCTCATGCAGCTCAATATTAAAGAAACAAACAACCCAATCCAAAAATGGGCAGAAGACCTAAATAGACATTTCTCCAAAGAAGACATACAGATGGCCAAGAAGCACATGAAAAGCTGCTCAACATCACTAATTATTAGAGAAGTGCAAATCAAAACTACAGTGAGGTATCACCTCACACCAGTTTGGACATGCATCATCAGAAAATCTACAAACAACAAATGCTGGAGAGGGTGTGGAGAAAAGGGAACCCTCTCGCACTGTTGGTGGGAATGTAAATTGATACAGCCACCATGGAGAGCTGTATGGAGGTTCCTTAAAAAACTAAAACTAGAATTACCATATGATCCAGCAATCCCACTACTGGGCATATGCCCAGAGAAAACCATAATTCAAAAAGACACGTGCACCCCAATGTTCACTGCAGCACTATTTACAATAGCCAGGTCACGGAAGCAACCTAAATGCCCATTGACAGACGAATGGATAAAGAAGGTGTGGTACATATATACAATGGAACATTATTCAGCCATTAAAAGGAACAAAATTGGGTCATTTGTTGAGACGTGGATGGAGCTAGAGACTGTCATACAGAGTGAAGTAAGTCAGAGAGAAAAACAAATATCATATATTAATGCATGTTTGTGGAACCTAGAAAAATGGTACAGATGAACCGGTTTGCAGGGCAGAAGTTGAGACACAGATATAGAGAACAAACGTATGGACACCAAGGGAGGAAAGCCGCGGGGGAGTGGGGGTTGGGGGTGTGATGAATTGGGCAATTGGGATTGACATGTATACACTGATGTGTATAAAATTGATGACTAGGTCTTCCCTGGTGGCGCAGTGGTTGAGAGTCCGCCTGCCGATGCAGGGGACACGGGTTCGTGCCCCGGTCCAGGAAGATCCCACATGCCGTGGAGCGGCTGGGCCCATGAGCCATGGCTGCTGAGCCTGCGCATCCGAAGCCTGTGTTCCGCAACGGGAGAGGCCGCTGCAGTGAGAGGCCCACGTACTGCAAAAAAAAAAAAAAAAAAAAAAAAAAAATTGATGACTAATAAGAACTGTAATAAGTACTGTATAAAAATGTAAATAAAATAAAATTAAAAAGAAAACAAAACTAGTACTAAACTTTCTTTGGGTTATTTGTATGGATATATGTGAATATAAATGTTTCAGACGTTACATGAAATTCCTAAAAATCTTATATGTTCTGGTATAATGTTATAAGTCATAGTTCTAGTTATTATTTTAAAATGTATATCTCAGAAATAACTAAATTTCCTTGTCAATTGCATTATTATGAACTTTCATTAAATCTTTAACCATGGTCATTTTAAAGTCTTTTGTCAATTACAGACAGTTCTGGGTGTACTCTGATGCTTTTGCAAAAATGTTCCTATAAAAGGGTTTCATCTTCAAGGAATTCATGGAAAAGACTCTGACAAGTACAGGTTTCTGGTAACTGACTATACTGCTGAACTGAATGAATAAGCGTTTTCAGAACTCTAATGGAAAACTGATGAATTCATAAAAGTGCTAACAAAAGATCAAGATGAAAAAAAATTAATTACATGGCACTGAGTGAACTGATGAGGATGATTATAATTTTTGTGACTTTCTGTTTGAATAAAAAAAAAAAAACTATAACAGAAAAAAAAAAGTCCTGCCTGCACTGGGCAAGGGCTGGGTCCCCACTCTGGCTGTAGCTTCCTGAGCACCATGAGAAATACTCCTGACCCCGGGTACCTGCCTTCCTCAGTGTCCCCCCCAGGAACCAGCCCAGGTGGGCATTCTGATCTCCTAAGGGGACCAGATGTCCCAGTTTGGGCAAAAGGACGTCCTGAGGAAATAAGGTGCAGCTGAGGGTTCAGTCTGGCAAATCCCCAGAAGGGAGAGACGCATCCCCATCCTGCCATGCACTCGGATGCAGCCGCTCCCCAAGTTACATTTTTATTCTGCTGTTTTCAGTGCAGAAAATGGCAGCACGCCCTCTCCTTTACTTTATGAAGCTGCTCAAGGGCCAGGCTTTACCAGGGGCCTGGATTCACTTGGAAATATAAGAACACCAGAGGAAACTCAATCCGTGGTGGCCTGCCGTCGTTCACTGGTAAGACAGAGATTTATGCAACGTCTCTGGATCTCTTCCAGTCATCTGTCACTTCCTTCAGCCATTGGAAGGAACATCCTGAGGGAAATAATGATGCACACCGGGGCTGTGATCAGAGCCATCTGTCTGCACCAAGTCCGTACACTTACGGTGTATTCCTGAAGTTCAGACGCTTGGCTGCATCTGGAAGTCGACACAGACGGCAGCAGAGAGAAAGTGTTATTCTTTGTAGCCAGGAGCCGGGAATCAACGTTCCAAGGACTCCAGCCTCAGAAGCCTGGCTCCCTGCGATTCCTCCAGAAAGCACGGAGCAGGGTCCACGACAGCAAATGGCCTCGGCTGTGCCTGGCATCGCGAGGCTGCATACATCTCCCTAAAGTACTAGACGTCAAGGACATTTCACTAAACAGGGCCTAGAAGCTAAAATCCGAGAGCCTGGTGAAGAGGAAACCGCAGCAGGCAGAGCAGTGGTCCCCAAAGTGTGGGTCTTCCCGACACCCCTCCAGCAGCAGCCGCGTTCCCCTGGAACCTACTGGAAATGCAGATTTTTGGACCTCACCCCAGACCGACTGAATCAGGTTCTCTGGGGGTGGGGGCCCAGCAGTCTGTTTTAACAAACCTCCCAGGTGACTCAGATCCATGCAAAAGTTTGGGAACCACGGGAACAGAAGCTGAGGAAAGCCCGTGACCACCTCCATCTCCTTCCTGGCAGATCAGGGTGTGGGATTGGATATTTTAGGTCCGTTTGACCCCAACCCTGGAAATCCCAGCCTAGCTGCTTTCAGGCATTACTCCCTGACGGAAGACAGTGCTTAGTAGGTAGCAGACTATGCTACATATTTTAATAAATGCTGATTTTTAAGCCACATTTTTGCTTGGCAAATGGTGTGTCCTAAGTTTATGTTCAATAGACACCACCATGTTGAATCACGACCATCAGATTTGCAAAATACTCCTTTCTTGTGTTAGTCAAGGTTCTCCCCGGAAACAGAACCAATGGGATGTTCATATCCATGCAGACAGAGAGCAGGGGATTTATCACACAGAGCTCACTCGATTATGGAGGCAGAAAGTCCCACCATCTGTCTGCAAGCTGGAGACCCAGGGAGCTGCTGGTGTATTTCAGTCCAAACCTGGAGGCCTGGGGACCAGAGACACCAATAGTGTAAGTCCCAGTCAGAGGGCAGGAGAAAGCCCACGTCCAGCTCAGCAGTCAGGCAGAGAGTAGATGTCCCCTCCTCCCCGTCTTTGTTCTCTCCTGGCCATCGAAGGATTGGATGGTGCCCACACATTGAGGATGGTCATCTTCTTGACTCGACAGTGGTCTGCTGATTCAAATGCTCATCTCTTGCAAAGAGAACCTCACAGACACCCCAGAATAATGTTGAACCTGCTACCTGGCATCCCTTGGCCCAGTCAAGGTGACCCATAGAATTAACCATCACATTCTTCATAGAATCCCTTCCTCCCAATCCACCCCGAGGCCCCCCACCCCTGAGTGTCACTCCAGGTAGTAACCAAACTGTGCTGGGACAAGTTTTCAACATCTCTTTCACCCCTAACTTGTTTCTTTCTCATCCAACTTTTGCCCAATAACTTAGAAATTTATTTTCCTCTCTCTCATTATTCGTTTTCTCCCACTCTTCTCCCATTTGGGGCACCAAACTGGACTTGCAGGTGACTCACAGGAGTCCTGGAGGCATACCTGTGACAAAAGGCACCACCTCCGTTTAAAGTCACATCGGTGGGACAACCCATGTTACAAACTTCTAAAACCAGAAGTGCCTTGGGAATCTCGGTAAAGGTTTCCTCCTCCTGCTTTCTCTCAAGTTCAATATAAACCAAATGCCTGTCTTTGAAATTCTGTTTTGTTTAGTCTCGAGTGCATTCGGTCCTCATCCTTCACCATCCAGCCTTTGGACTCTGTCATGCTTCCATTTGCGGGTGACGGCCCCTCCCCGAGCAGTGTCCCCACAGCCCTGAGCAGAGCCCTCGAGTTTGCAGTCAGCTGGCTGCCTTGCTTTGGGTTTTATTCCTCTGTGACCAGGGCAGACCATAGCAGGATGCTCTAACCATCACAGGCAATCAGTTAAACCGATTACATGTTTCTAAAACACAAAGGAACACGTTGTTGCAGGCTGGGCTGGGAGCTTGTCATATTTGTTTCTGTAAAGCAATGTGTTCAACCAGGAACCAAAGTCCCCCGTCTGGTTCCTCGTGATTAGTTTCCTCGTGATTAGAAATGTCATTCGGTTTTATCAGGTCTCCGCGATTGTGCGGCCCTTGTTTTAGAGGCATGTGGAGTTGATCCTGGGGCTGCCTTTCAGGTGTGGCTCCCTGGGTTACAGGTGTGGAGGTTGATGTCCTCAAGCCTTGCAGGTAATATTGCTCTAATCGGTGCCCTATATGTCAGAAATAGCACCCTACTGTCAGCCTGTTCTGAGAGCTTTGGCCAGTCTTCTCTTGTGAGATGCCAAGGGCAGTTGGTAGAACTGGTAACCCCGACAAGCAGGACCCGGTGCCCCACCCATCTTCCACTAGCTCTCTCTTCTTTTCCCCTCCTCCGTGCCTCCACCTTCCACCCTCTCGCTGTGCTACCCTTATCCCTTTTCAGGTGGTTATTAAGTAGAACTAACTCCTATTTTTGCTGTACACTCTTTGCTTTCTTAAAAGAAGCAAGGGACCCCTCTGACTCTCCAGAATAAAAAGGGGGGAAAAAAAGTAATGATTAGATTCTTTGAAGGTAGCTTGTGATGATTTTTTTTCCTACAGCTCAATTAATTTCAGTTTTTTTAATCATCTGTCCGTGTTCTGCATGGTATAGATCCCCAGAGGCGCATAGGCAAAATCTCTTGCTCCCTGCGTGGCCCAATCTGGCCCTTTGTAAAAGTCTCCTCCAGGCCTTTGGAAACAGTAAGCATAAGAAGGGATTAGAGTAAACACTTCACACATGTAAAATTAAACTTCAGTCTCTTGTTTCTGTGTTTGGGAGAAAAGTATGAAACAAAAGAGAAACTGCATCAATGAGTCTGTTGCATCTTCACACTCACTCCGGAAAAGTCCTGCCAATAATTCAAGTCCTTATAAAGCTTTGTAAACTATACAACACCATGGATATAAAAATGAATGCAATCGTATTTATTAACCCCAGACTTGAGAAACAGAAGCGAGGTCATCTCTCTCTTTCCCTCCTCAGAGTAGAGTTGGAGCTTCCTTCCTGTTGGGGCTCATGACCCTCACCTGCCCTGTTTCCAGTTGCAGTTCCTGTGTCTGCTCCCTGAGAAGTGATCTCAGATCCTTCAGGGCCAGGATTTGTGTTCGTTTGGGGTGTTGGTTTTGGGTTTTGGTGGGTTTTTTTGGTATCCTCAGTGCCCAGCAGAGAACTGAAAATAGAATAACTGGTTAAAACAAGAAAGAAAAAAAGGACAGGTGTATGGATGTGGGAAGGAAGGATGGATGAATGGATGGAAAGTTGGATGGAAGGGAGGGAGGGAGGGGTAAGTGGACCAAGGGGCTGAGAGAATGTTCTGCTTCTCATCTCATCCAGTGCCCTGCCCCTACCACAGCAGAATGAGCCTCGGGATTTGGTGAACAACGAGAAGCGGTGGGAGTGTTCTCTGTAGATCACGCAGAAAGCAGAGAGCTAAGCTACTTGCACACCCAGCTCAGAGTTCAGCTGCCAATTCTCATCTCTGAGGTCTGTGGTTCCTGAGAACTACACACCTAGAGACCAGCTGTTGGGAAGTCAAATTCTATATGGGGAAGGAACTGTGTGTGAGAGAGAGACTTGTCACGAATCTCTCCTCCCTTTATTTGTGGTTTTGAGACATTAGGCTTTTAGGAGGTACCCTGTTTAGATGGGGCCAACTTAGGACATATTTGCATTCAAACTGCCAGAGATCACCAGACTTCGACTCCAACATAACATGGGCTTAGCTGTCGATGCATATGGTACTCACACTGAGGAAAGAGGAAGCAAAGTCTCCGGGATCTGGAAGTCTTTTCCAGGCCATTACAGGGAGAACAGTCAATGCTGCGGGGCTGCCGAGGGTGGGAAAGCAATCAGCCTGCTAGCACTCCCCTGGGACAGCATAGCTGTTCACAACGTGAGCTGGTGAGCTTCGTGCCGGGAGCCAGGTTTAGGCTCATTTTCCCGAATAAAGGAACTCAAATGCTTAAACGTGAGGGGTGTTACCCCCGGAAGGAAAGCAGCCCAGGAGAGGAAATGGGCTTGCAAAGGCATCCTTTGTGTCTGCAAGAACTTGTTAAAAGATAAACTGAGGAATATTAAAAGTTGTAAGAGTTTATTTGAGGAAACTGAGTCAAGTCTAGCAGCATCTGTCTAGCTGCACAAAATGAGAGACTTTGATAGGCCAGGGGGAGCCAGATTAAGGAAGTTATTTTAGGCAAAAAAAGCGGCTTGGTTACTGCAAGGTCACTTTTCTTTAGGGAGTGCAGGGGTCTCTCAGGCAGATTGTGTAACTAGTGCTGGTCAGGTGGTTCCTGATTGACTGCTCTGGGTTCAGTTCTGGGAGACTGGAAACTGTAATTATGTCTTGGTTTGGTGACGTGGGGCTTAGCATAAGTGGCTTTATCGGGGTCTGTTGTCTTGCTTTTAACAAATGCCAAAGCTCATCTAGGAGTATCGATGGGTCACCCCATGTAGCATCTCTGTGCAGGCATCAGTGAGGGCAGGAGGGAGGGTGGAGACTTCACCTCCTTTGAGGGAGATGGGGACACAGGCAGCCAGGAGACCCACTCTTTCCTGCCCCTCCCCTCGTTTCCACCTGCAGAGGTTGGGCAGTGCCCAGGAACCTGAGGCCAGTCTTCCTGCTGTGAAATGGTTCCTCCGGTTATAGGAACACACTTTGATCTCTCCAACGGCTGGGATTTGGAAGCTGGGGACTTTGGAAGGTTCACAGTCATCCAGGGAGTAAGTCACACCAAAGCAGGAGAGGCCAAGCAACGGAAGGGATCTTACCTGACGTTTTCCTTCCGATGAGGTGCAGGCCAGCCCTGGGAGCCACACAGCGCACAGCACGCTCAGGGCCTTTAAAGCCTAGTTTATCTAAGGAAGTAGCTGCAGCCTGTTTCCTCGTCCATGAACGAGGTGGGTCAAAAAGAAGTGTTAGGGACTTCCCCGGTGGCACAGTGGTTAAGAATCTGCCTGCCAATGCAGGGGACACGGGTTCGAGCCCTGGTCCAGGAAGATCCCACGTGCCACGGAGCAACTAAGCCCGTGCGCCACAACTACTGAGCCTGTGCTCTAGAGCCCGTGAGCCACAACTACTGAAGCCCGTGCACCTAAAGCCCATGCTCCCCAACAAGAGAAGCCACCGCAATGAGAAGCCTGCACACCACAACGAAGTGTAGCCCCCGCTCGCCGCAACTAGAGAAAGCCTGCGCACAGCAATGAAGACCCAACACAGCCAAAAATAATTAATTTTTTTAAAAAAGTGTCAGCACATATTGTGGAATGAATACAAGATCTTAGAACCCAAAACACAACCTCATCGCCAATAGGAAGCTGAGAGGGATTCTTAAACAGAATCCACTTAATAACAGTCACACAGATCTCTTTTTTTTAAGATAATTCTACCCTTTGTCCCTCCTCTGCATTAAATTTTTGTTATGAATAAAAATGCTGAAACACATGGAGAATAACACCCGTGTGTTATTACATGTGTGTTAACCCATGTGTTATTACATGTATATTAATGCCACATACATATTCACCACCCAACATGAACAAATTGCAGCATTCTGTCACATTTGCTTCATGTCTTTTTTTTAAAACAAATGAAACCTCACAGAGTTGAAGTTCCCTTTGTTCCCATCCCCAAGTCACATGTCCCTTCCTTACACAGAGGTAACCACTGCATGACACTGGCGTGTGGGTTCCATGATGTGTGTTCACTACACACGGGTATTCTTAGATAGACTGTTTTGTATTTCAGTTTATACAAATGGATTCATACTACATGTAAATAAGGTTGGCAACATTTTTTCGTTTGCCATTATAATTTTTAGATCCATTAGTGGTAAGACATGTAACTCTTAATTCATCTTAACTGTCACGGAGTGTAAGCATTATGTGAATACATGAATATCTTGTACAACTTCTCCCCTACTGATGGGGTCTTTCACTATGACAAACATTGCGGCACTAAACATCCCCACTCATCTCCTTTTGATACATCTGAGCGTTTCTTTAAGGTACATTCGCTAAAGTAGAAATACCAGGGGGAATTGGATGAAAGCGGTCAAAAGGTACAAACTTCCAGTTACAAGTTAAATAAGTACTAGGGATGTAACGTACAATGTGATAGAGATGATTAACTGCTGTACATTGTATGAAAGTCATTAAGAGAGTAAATCCTGAGTTTTCATCACAAGGAAAAACATTTTTTCTCTATTTCTTGTTTGTTTACATCTTTATTGGAGTATAATTGCTTTACAATGGTGTGTTAGTTTCTGCTTTATAACAAAGTGAATCAGTTATACATATACATATGTTCCCATATCTCTTCCCTCTTGCGTCTCCCTCCCTCCCACCCTCCCTATCCCAACCCTCCAGGCGGTCACAAAGCACCGAGCTGATCTCCCTGTGCTATCCAGCTGCTTCCCACTAGCTATCTACCTTACGTTTGGTAGTGTATATATGTCCATGCCACTCTCTCGCTTTGTCACAGCTCACCCTTCCCCCTCCCCTTATCCTCAAGTCCATTCTCTAGTAGGTCTGTGTCTTGATTCCTGTCTTACCCCTAGGTTCTTCATGACATTTTTTTTCCTTAAATTCCATATATATGTTAACATACGGTATTTGTCTTTCTCTTTCTGACTTACTTCACTCTGTATGACAGAGTCTAGGTCCATCCACCTCATTACAAATAGCTCAATTTCATTTCTTTTTATGGCTGAGTAATATTCCATTGTATATATGTGCCACATCTTCTTTATCCATTCATCCGATGATGGACACTTAGGTTGTTTCCATCTCCGGGCTATTGTAAATAGAGCTGCAATGAACATTTTGGTACATGACTCTTTGAATTATGGTTTTCTCAGGGTATATGCCCAGTAGTGAGATTGTTGGGTCATATGGTAGTTCTATTTGTAGTTTTTTAAGGAACCTCCATACTGTTCTCCACAGTGGCTGTACCAATTCACATTCCCACCAGCAGTGCAAGAGTGTTCCCTTTTCTCTGCACCCTCTCCAGCATTTATTGTTTCTAGATTTTTTGATGATGGCCATTCTGACTGGTGTGAGATGATATCTCATTGTAGTTTTGATTTGCATTTCTCTAATGATTAATGATGTTGAGCATTCTTTCATGTCTTTGTTGGCAGTCTGTATATCTTCTTTGGAGAAATGTCTATTTAGGTCTTCTGCCCATTTTTGGATTGGGTTGTTTGTTTTTTTGTTATTGAGCTGCATGAGCCGCTTATAAGTTTTGGAGATTAATCCTTTGTCAGTTGCTTCATTTGCAAATATTTTCTCCCATTCTGAGGGTTCTATTTCTTTAATGTAACTGTATCAGATGATGGATATTCGCTAAATCTAAGGTGGTCATCATTTCACGATGTACACCTTAAACTTATACAGTGCCGTATGTCAACTGTATCTCAACAAAACTGGAAGGGAAAAAAAAATTCCCCTACAAATAAAAATGCTGTGCACGTGTGGTATAAGCACTTTTAACAGTACCATTTAATAGCTCTCCAAAACACAAGTACCAGTTTATATCCCCATTGGCAGTCTGTGAGTTCCCATTTACCCATACGATCTATCAACATTAAGTAACTGTCAGACCTTCTCATTTTCGTCAAGATATTGGTATATAACAGTATCGTTTTGTTGAACTGTGTATTCACTAATTTGCATTTCTCTCTTCATTAGTGACCATCCTTTTCTGTCATGGGACATTTGAGGTTTCCGCTTTTGTAAATTTCTTGTTCATCATCTTTGCCTGTTTTTTTTACTGGGTTGTTAATCTTTTTCTGAATGATTTATAAAACATCCTTATATATTTCGATCACCATTTATATCAGTGTTGCAAATGTCTTCTCCAAATCTGTTAGCTGCATGTTGAATTTTTTTTTAATTTTGTTGAAGTATAGTTGATTTACAGTGTTGTGTTAATTTCTGCTGTTCAGCAAAGTGACTCATTTATACACATATATATATTCTTTTTCATATTCTTTTCCATTATGGTTTATCACAGTATATTAAATATAGTTCCCTAGGTGCACATTGAGTTTTAAAATGTAAACTGCGAGGACTTCTGAATCGATTACTCCTGAAATAGGTGGTCCTATCCCAAAGTCAGAAGAGAATCATTTACATGGCTGTAAGATCTACACACATCAGCAAAGCCACAGTACAGTCATACATACAACTTTTACATTTGAGGAGCACGTCTCAGTTTTCAAGGCATCTTCTAATCACCTAATTTTGGCCTCACAGAAACATCTGAGCCTAACAGGGCCTCATTTTCTCACTGCTAAGATTCAGTGGTTGATCATCAACATCCTTTCAGTGATCAAAGTCTGACCTTTGATCCCTCTCCTGCAGCTGGGAAGACCCAGGCTCAGAGGGCTGGAGAGATGTCTTCAGCCTCACCCTACGGATGGGTCTAGACTGAAGAATCTTATGTCAATTACATCTCAGTAAAGATGGGGAGGGGTAGGTACTGGAGGCCCTAGAATCTTAGGCATCTGATCCCTTGGGCAGGGTCTCTCCACATGTGGGTGGCATTGAGACCAGCACCAGGGACAGAGAGGCGGGAAGATGGGAATGTGAGACAGACATCACTTGACCATCTAAAACCCAGAGGAGATGACAGTGGCCCCTCTGACTCCCATAGGATGAAGCTCACACACACACACACCCAAGTAAGAAAAGGGCCATGTGAACACAAGGATGGACTCTCTCCAACAACCTTTATTGAGCAGTGAGTATGGGGACCGGATTCTGCCCTGAGCACTCCGCGTGTGGAAATGTTAGCAACTGTCATGGCTAGAGGCAAGTTCCTGTTACAAAGATGAAAGGGCAGAACCCAACGCTCTTTTTAATTTTATTAGTACACGCAGATACACTGATTTACCCAGAACATGCATGTACACCTGCAGCCAAATGGGAGGGGCTCTTATCTCCACATACGATGAAGCACCATCGTAACAACAGCCAGAACCGAGGAGCTGGAAAATACCCACGGGTGCCAGCATGGAACTTTCCACCAGATCTGGGCCCCACCCAAGTAGACCTGCCAAGAGGTGCCTCTGGTTGTGAGCACAGCTGGTGTGGCCTTGGCCCATCCCCGCTCACTCTGCTCCCCACACTCCTGGGGGAATCTGGTGAGGTCACATTTCTGGGGACGATGGCTTCAGGCTTGACCCTCAAGAGGGTTCACAAGCGGTACCTTCTCCATTTCCCCTGAAACCAAACAGACCTCAGCTACTTATACAGAAGTCCTCTAGTTTAACTCCCGGGTTTTGGGTTCGTTTTTTAAACTATGATATAGAATCTTAAGCAGACAGATGCAGTCTAAACATACTACGTCATGTTACCTCATGGTTTATCATGTAGAATTACTTGTTTCTATTACTAAAGAAACAGATTGTGAAACCGTTTCTTTCCCTGCCTTGATGGTGAGTCACATTCTTAGCCAGTTCAAAACACTGAGCCAGTGCCTGAAGCATAACAGATGTTCCTTAAGTATCCACAAAATGCATAAGTCCATGGTTGACAGTACCCACCAGGTGCCAGCGACCTCTCCTGCCAACTGCAATTGCAGAGCTTCAAGGAATGAGCAAAACTTAGGGTGGCAATAGGATTCATTTGGCAGCTGTAGAGAGATGAAAAACAATCTCTGAAGAGCTTCCTAACAGTGCTTCACGTTGGATCACTACCCCTGGGAAGATGTGCTGAGATGCCTTCCTTTTACCTGTTGCTTTAGAGACTTGTTAACGAAACCTAAGTGTTACAGTGTATGTGTCTAAAAGTTTTTGCTTTATACACTTTTTAAAAGAATTAAGACCTCAAAGAAAAACTTCCTAAGAAACACTGAGCTTATTGTGGGGAATAAGAAGCCTGAGGCTTCCCCCACTAAGACCCGTATAAAGTCCCCTGAGCGATGGGTACACCTGGGCGCAGGTGGGTCTCGGAAAGTGCCAACTGTGGCTTCAGAAAACAGCACCCAAGTGGCAGGCTGTCCCCAAAGTGGCGTCCAGGCCGCAGTCAGGACCCCCCCTCCCAAGGCCCCACCCCTCTTCAGCACAGGTCCTCCTCTTGAACACCCAGGGCCACCTGGTGATGAAGGAATCATTCCCGGGCGTGTGGAATCAGCATCCGGGCCCTGGACCCCCAGCCCCGCCGGGCTCCCTTGTGCTCCTGGGAGAGTCTTTCCTGACGATCCCTCCAAGGGAGGTCTGTGAAGAGAGACAACTGCACGGCCGGGAGGATGCCAGAGTTAGACTGAAGTCCCAGGAGGACCAGCCCAGGGCCTTCCCAGGGCCTCAGAAACACCTGCCAAGGGTCTGCAGAGAAGACGAAACAGGACGGCCCGGAGAGACTCCAGTTCTCTACAGCAGCAGCATGGCTTCAGGCACCCAGGGCAGAGCGACCCTGTGGCCCAACGCTGGGCTCAGCAAGGCCAGCAGCCCGGTGTCACCAGCCCACCCTGACCCTGTGTCTGCAGCTCAGTTGTAGGAAAGGTAGTCAATGAGCCGGGGAGGGATGTTCAACCTGGCAATTTTCTCCAGCCCCCTGACGCCAGCCGCCCTCCTCAGGCTCACCCTGCAGAGCTGGGACAGGCTCAGAGGTGTCTCTGGAAAAAGGGGACAAGACGCACGTGAGGTTAGCTTAACTTAAGGAAGAAGCACAGCATCCTTCAACTTAACAAGTACCAACATGGAACTGAAAACACCTCCCTTTTCCTGAAAAGAGGCTGAACCCTGAGTACCTTCTCTGGAAGGTGACCAGGAAGGACAAATAGGGACCAAGGATGGAAGATCAGGAAATGGAATTCAGGTCATGGCCACTGGGATTTCACTTTGTGAGCTTCTGGCTTTTGGGGTTTTGTGATTTTTTTTTCCCCCATAACGTTCTAACTCAGCACACAGATTTGCCAGCAAAGCACTAATCTACAGCTAGTAGGCTTGTTTGTCAAACTTCCAGACAAATGAGGGCTGGGGGAGGGTTTGGGCGGGCAGTGCTGGCTCTGCTCTGCTCCTGATCGCTGCAGGCCACAGGGACCCACGGAGAACTGACCCACAGGGGCAGACAGTCCACAAATGCACATCCTGGTGGCAAAGGGTCAGGGCCACAGGCCTGAAGATGAAGCCTGGAGCTATAGCTCACGAGGGATGGACACCAGGGCCAAAGAAGGAAAGTGCCTGGAGGTCCCTGGCAGCTGGGCCATGGGAATGTGTACAGAGCAGAGCCTGGCCTCGAAGACTGCCTTTAGGACCATCTGTGTTTGATCAAAGTATAAATCAACCAAAGAAAGTATTCTCAACTTATGAAACATTATGAAAGACAAAGCTCCCTGAAAGAAAAATAAACAGAATTACTAGTGACATTCATTTTCCCATTTACTTCCTCCCCCAAATTATTTGAATGCAGGAAAAGAAACACCTTCTAGGAAATGTTTCCCCAGTAGACGTGGATGGTATTTGCCTCTAAACTCATGATGGATTTTGGTTGGGTAAGGTTGGCAAAATGTGGAATAAATGGGCTCTTTTTCAATTGATAAGTGTTTGAAAGCCTCTTGTGACTGTAATTCTATGTAAACTCATTTAAAAATGTGTCCCAGAGAGGAGGTCTTGTCTTAGCCAGATGGTTTGTCCTTTGTTTCCTGAAGAGTGAGGGCTGCATCTATATCATCGGCCTCATAGGGACCCAGTCTGAGTCAAGAAACGACTGACTCAGAGATGAACTGATACGTGATCAGAACAAAGCCCTCCTGCACGAGGTTCCCCTGCAGACCTTAGTGCAGGCGTCACACAAACGACACACACTCACTCTCATAGTGCTCCAGGCACTTGGCGGAGGCACTGCTGCTCCATGTGTAGTCGGATGGCTTCCGCCCCCGGTTGTCCCGGGCATAGATGTTGCCTCCAAACTGGATGAGCATCTCGATGAGGTCCACGTTCTTCACCTTGGCTGCATGGTGCAGTGCCGTCTCGTGGAGCTTTGCCGCGTTCACGTTGGCCCCTGCAGGTCCGGAGCAGGAACAAACGTCACCAAGGAGCACAGGACACAAAAGCGGCAACCCCTCCCCGGGAACAAAATCAAGACTCTGCTGCAGCCTTTTCAAAACCTTCTTCAAAATCCAGAAGCACTGATTCCTTTTATTTTTCCTTAGGAAAAGAGAGCTAAAAAAGAAGTATAACTGGAAACAACCAAAAAGAAGAAAAACAAGACAGAAACCTTCCCTGTGAGTTCAGAGGCTGCTCTAACGCCCTATGCTGTCTGTCCCCAGGTCCTGAGGCTCTGGAAGCTCAGGTGAGTTGCTCAAGCTCTCCTGCCGTCTCCCACGTGTACACACACACACACCATGGACACACACACACTGACACATACCACAGACAGACACGCACAGGCACACACACGTGCACACAGGTACACAGTTGCACACACCTCAGATACAGACATGCACTCAGGCACACACATCACGTGCACGCACACACCACGTACACAGGACAGTGGCTCTAAAAATGTGTGTTGTATGAATGAATGAACATTAAATATAAGAAATCTTTTACAAAAGGGAAGCTCAAAGGGAAAATAGGGAATGTTCCCCCCAAATTCCCTGAAGGTCAGATAGAGAGGAAGTATAGTAACTGTGAATTCAGCTCTGCCATCCACCTCGCTCTCGGGATGACAGCATACATTCAGAAAGATGCAAACAAGTAATAGCTAAACACAGCATTTTTAGACGCTTTTTAAAAATAAGAGATTTTGATAAAAATATGATTTGTGTAAAACACCATTCTTAGGGCACGACCATCACCATTCTATACAGTGGGATCCCCTGGAGCCTCAGAATTTTTTTTAAGAAAATACCAACTTCTTTGAGGTCTGCTCCCAAGTGGATAAGGAGGTTACAAGAGAAAGGAGATGGGAGAAAAGTATTTTCAAGAAGCCAGCAAAGAGCCCAGGATCAGTGAAGATATTCCCTCCAATAACAGATTCAAATCACAATCATAAAATATTATCAAGGGGAGGCTTAAAAAAAGTCAGATCACCAGTATGTCACTGTGTAATAAGAAATTCTGAGGGTCAGAACAAGAGGAAATGAGGGGGTATAAGGCTATTAGATGTTTTAGTCCCACAGCTCAAAAATACTTGAAAACTTCTGCTTTCTGACTTAAAATCATTTTAATCCCCTAGTAGAATATAAGAACTGTGTTCCTAAAGCGGCCTGTGTGATGCTAAGAAGATAGCAAGCATGCAAGCACACAACACACATGAAGAAAAGCTCCCATACTTCCCAGAGTCAAAACTCAGACGGCAGTTCAGGAAGAAGAATCCGTCAGTTAGGAAGCAGGATAAATTACCTAATTGTTTAACTTAGCAGATACGTATTACAAAAATAAGAGTAAAATCAACCCATGAAATAAAAGAAGCATTTTCCCCACAATCTAACCAATCTACCACATCAGGGGTTTCTTCCAATAGTGCTGATACAAATAAGTAATGTTATAGTGTTGCAGTCATAATGCAAATATGAATTTGAACATTAAACTTGTAATGAAAAATAAGCTGCAAAGTCTGCAGAATCTAAAGTCCCTGTGGCTTCCTCTCAGGTCATTAATTCTCTCAATATTCTTGCCAATCGGGGAGGAAAGAGGCTGTCTCTATTTTAGGGATGGAGAAGGGTGGGTGGGGAAGCAGAGTCACTCTCAAGGTCAAGGAGAACCAGCACTGAACAGCTCTTCCCTCCCGCCCACTGTGGGTTCTCGGTACACAAGGCTTGGTGGGGTGACTGTTCCAAGGGACAAACGGGATCTGTTTAAAATGTGCCTTGGTATCACTGGATTGGGCGCAGAGAGAGGGCTGGTGATTAAGAGGGGCAGCTGGCATCTCCGCAGAAGCTGGAAACAACGGACCAGAGCTTCCTGGAGCAACACGGGTGGGTCTCGAAAACTCAGGAATGGGTGAGCAAACAGGAAGGAGAGTCAAATCTATAACAACACCATTTACCGCGATGAAAAGTTCATGTCTCAACCAATAACACACAGATACTCATTAGAACAGTGGGATGGGGAGGGGGGCAGAGGAAAGAAGGGACAGAGAAGCCAGGGAGAAAGTGGCTTTATGGGACTAACGATGACATTGCCTGGAACTGAGGACAAAAGCCAGAGCCAGCAAAACACCTGACGCCACCTAGGCCTTAAAAATTCTCAATTCACGCGTCAGAGAGAAGGGATCAGTGTTTGCTCGTGATCAAAAGCCTGATTTCAAAGCAAAACAGGATTAGAGTGGATTCAGTAAAACCTCAGGGAACAAGGACAGGGGCTGTCACACGCCCACCAAGAACCCAGCACGACACTATGGAAAACAGTATGGAGGTTCCTCAAAAAACTAAAAATAGAGCTACCATATGACCCAGCAATCCCACTCCTGGGCATATAGCCAGATAAAACTCTAATTCAAAAAGATACATGCACCCCTATGTTCATTGTAGCGCTATTTACAATAGCCAAGACGTGGAAGCAACCTAAATGTCCACTGACAGATTAATGGATAAAGAAGATGTGGCACATATATACAATGGAATACTACGCAGCCATGAGAAAGAATGAAATAATGCCATCTGCAGCAACATAGATGGACCTAGAGATTGTCATATTGAGTAAAGTAAGTCAGACAGACAAATATATGATATCGCATGAATGTAGAATCTAAAAAAAATGATACAAATGAACTTATTTACAAAAACAGAAATAGAGTCACAGATGTAGAAAACAAACTTACGATTACCGGGGGAAAGGAAGTGGGGAGGGATAAATTGGAAGACTGGGACTGACACATACACAATACTATATATAAAATAGATAACTAATAAGGACCTACTGTATAGCACAGGGAACTCTACTCAGTACTCTGTAATGGCCTATATGGGAAAAGAATCTAAAAAAGAATGGATATATGTATATGTATAACTGATACACTTAACTGTACACCTGAAACTAACATAACATTGTAAATCAACTATACTCCATAAAAAAATATTTTAATATACATATATATAAAAATAGAACCCAGCGCAATGCCCGGGACGGGATGGCAAGCACAGGGTCTTGGGATTCGCTCACTGAGACAACAGCAGAGACGTGAGGGACCAGCACTGCTGGGAAGGTGGACGCCCCTTCTGAACGCTCCCAGCACGGTTAAATATTTACTGCCGGGGACCAGATTAAAAGTTACCTCACCAGAAATAACTGGACTTTCACCCCCTTGGCCGCAATCCTCTGCCAAAATAATCCACAGCTTGGCAGCTTGACCTCGCTGCCAACAGAAAGCCTCTGAGTCCACCCCGGGGGGCACCATATGGCCCCGACGGCTCTGCTCCTCCCGCGGGGCCAGGACCCTCTCCAAAATCGCGTGCAAAAGCACCTGCACGCGTATTTTTCTAGAGGTGTGGTCCATAGCTTTCATTAGATGTTCCAGCAAAAAGTGACAAATCACTACTCTAAAAATAAAGCATATGCTGTCCTCTTCTCTCTACTTTTCCGTATGTTTGAGATTTTCCATAGTTAAAAAGTAGTTTTCTTTAAGAAGAAAAAAAGAATGCATGTGATCTAGGAAGGGGTGTCAAGGAGACCATCTGAGATTACAACAGAATCAGGGATGAAATCTGGAGCTGGTGGTAGACACTGACACCTCAGGAACCTGCCCCAGGGGAAATCTCAGCCCTCACTCCCAGGGGATGGAAACCCCCTTTGTAACCACCGGATCCCCTGCTTAAGGCCGTCATGGACATCATGGCTGCCTCCCACCCAGGAGCTGCACCCTGCGGTGTGGGGCAGGGGTCCCGGGGCAGGGGTCTTGGGGCAGGGCTGGGCCCTGATTGGGTGAATCCCTTTCCTCAACCCAGACACCCCCTTGGCCGCAATCCTCTGCCAAAATAATCCACAGCTTGGCAGCTTGACCTCGCTGCCAACAGAAAGCCTCTGAGTCCACCCCGGGGGGCACCATGTGGCCCCGACAGCTCTGCTCCTCCCGCAGGGCCAGGACCCTCTCCAAAATCACGTGCAAAAGCACCTGCACGCGTATTTTTCTAGAGATGTGGTCCATAGCTTTCATCAGATGCTCCAGCAAAAAGTGACAAATCACTACTCTAAAAATAAAGCATATGCTGTCCTCTTCTCTCTACTTTTCCGTATGTTTGAGATTTTCCATAGTTAAAAAGTAGTTTTCTTTAAGAAGAAAAAAAGAATGCATGTGATCTAGGAAGGAGTGTCAAGGAGACCATCTGAGATTACAACAGAATCAGGGATGAAATCTGGAGCTGGTGGTAGACACTGACACCTCAGGATCCTGCCCCAGGGGAAATCTCCTCAGCCCTCACTCCCAGGGGATGGAAACCCCCTTTGTAACCACCGGATCCCCTGCTTAAGGCTGTCATGGACATCATGGCTGCCTCCCACCCAGGAGCTGCACCCTGCGGTGTGGGGCAGGGGTCCCGGGGCAGAGGTCTTGGGGCAGGGCTGGGCCCTGATTGGGTGAATCCCTCTTCTCAACCCAGACCCCAGCCGCTCAGAATGTGGCACAGTTCAGCCAAAGGGATGGGATAAGGTTTGGACACGAACCCATTTCAGGCCGATGGGACATGGAGGAGGTGTGAGGGGGGAGTTTCACTCTTCTGAGGGGAGGAAGCCATCAGAAGCCTCAGGAGTCGAGAATCTGCATTTTAGCCAAACTCTGCTGCTGCAGCCATTTCTCCCCTACTAGGGACGCCAGGCGTGGGATAAAGGGAACGGTGAGGAAGGCAGAGATGTGAGATTCAGACGAGGTGAGTTCTTGCTGACACTGCTGAGCCCCCCGCGTCAGAGAGACCCTGAAATCTGCTCTAGTTCTGATCCTTTCGGTTACTGAACCAGGAAACTCCATCACCCAGGGGTCGAGGGGAGCTGGTTTCCTACTTCTTACAAAGGAGTCACCACTTACACAGGGTCCTCAGGACACGGAAAGGACAGTGGGTTACACCACTTGCTTGATCCTCTCCCCTCCAACCACGAGAAAGGAACCAGAGAGAAAACAGCTGAAGGTGTACTGCACACGTGCACGCCAGGCGCCCCGCAGAGGGTGGCTGTGCTATGAAATTTTTATTTTAATAAGCTCAACAGGGCTTCCCTGGTGGCGCGGTGGTTGAGAGTCTGCCTGCCGATGCAGGGGACACGGGTTCATGCCCCGGTCCAGGAAGATCCCACATGCCGCAGAGCGGCTGGGCCCGTGAGCCATGGCCGCTGAGCCTGCGCGTCCGGAGCCTGTGCTCCACAGCGGGAGAGGCCACAGCAGTGAGAGACCCGCGTACCGCAAAAAAAAAAAAAAAAAAAAAACCTCAACAGGAACAATAGGTAAAACGGGATCCAACCATCCCATGAGCGACTCGGCTGGAAGACCCACTGTTTCTAATCTAGATATTTAATCTTTGCATAAAAAACAAAAACTACCCCAGTGACTAACCTTACACAAAATGAAGCGTGTTCACTGAAAAGACTTAAGAGTGGCACGTTAAAGTGAATAAGACTCAGTAGTAAAAAACTGTATATAACTGATGCTCAAAAGACCGTCATCCGGAAAGAATTCATCCTCTATTTCTGAACCATTTTTCCCTAGGTTGCCCCCAGAATGGACAAGATGGCTGAGCTAAAATGTTCCCTCAACAAAACATTTAAGTTGGGGGCTTCCCTGGTGGCACAGTGGTTAAGAATCCGCCTGCCAGTGCAGGAGACACGGGTTGAAGCCCTGGTCCCGGAAGATCCCACGTGCCGCAGAGCAACTAAGCCCATGCGCCACAACTACTGAGCCTGCGCTCTAGATCCCGCGAGCCACAACTACTGAAGCCCACATGCCACAACTACTGAAGCCCACACGCCTAGAGCCCGTGCTCTGCAACAAGAGAAGCCACCGCAATGAGAAGCCCGCTCACCGCAATGAAGAGTAGCCCCCGCTCACCACAACTAAAGAAAGCCCACGTGCAGCAACGAAGACCCAATGCAGCCCAAAGTAAGTAAATTAATTAAAGAAAAAAAAGAATGCATTAGATTTGACCCTACTTTATAAAGAAAATCTTGAAAAAAAAGAAATTTAAGTTGGGTTCATAATAACTCCTTGCCCATAGCCGCTTTGGCTACATTTTAAAACTTCTGTGGTCGACAGGTCCTGACTCTAGCTTCAGTTGGGCAGGTTGTTTGTTTGTTTTTAATAAATTAATTTATTTATTTTTGGCTGCGTTGAGTCTTCGTTGCTGTGTGCGGGCTTTCTCTAGTTGTGGCGAGCGGGGGCTACTCTTTGTTGTGGTGCGCGGGCTTCATTGCGCGGGCTTCTCTTATCGCACAGCCCGGGCTCTAGGTGCACGGGCTCAGTAGTTGTGGCTTGCAGGCTCTAGAGCGCAGGCTCAGTAGTTATGGTGAACGGGCTTAGTTGCTCCATGGCATGTGGGATCTTCCCAGAACAGGGATTGCACCCGTGTACCCTGCATTGGCAGGTGGATTCTTAACCACTGCGCCACGAGGGAAGTCTCTTGGTGGGTTCTTTTTATGTTGTTTTTGTTTTTCACCATGGGAACCTCTCTATCCTTAGGACACCTGACAGCCTCCTGGATCCTGACTCAACTGACCCGCTTCCCCTGGACCCCATCTCCTGATTCAGACCAGGCAGGCCCTGGGGACAATCCCCTGCGGCTGCCAAAAATAATCATTCGTGTTCGTTGAGCACCTACTGTTCAGCAAGTACTGTGGAAATGTTATCACGAATCCTCCCAACAGTCCTGCAAAATAAGTTTTATTTGTCTGGTTTTATAGATGCAGAAACTGAGGCCCAAGGACTCAGCTGACAAGTGGGAGAACCAGCTGCAAACCTGGGCTGCCTGACTGCACCAGTCAGCTCTCTGCCAGCTTGCAGCACAGGTGAACTCAACACCCGCAGTGAGCTGGGCAGGTATAAACATGACACACCTGCGTTAAGCAGCATTTTGACGCAGTCCAGATGCTCCCGGGCGCAGGCCACGTGCAGAGGGGTCCCAAAGTGGCAGTCGTGCGCTTCCAGGTTGGCCCCAACGTCAATAAGAAGCCTCACACACTCAGAACTTCCTTAAAAGAAATGGAGACGGAGGAAAGGCATCGTATCACATATATGTGAAATAACAGGCTTGGCAGACACGCGGCTGCTGGAGCAGGTGAGCCCCGAGCTTGGCGGCAGCAGGAGGGAAGGGAAGTGGGCCTGCATCCTGACCAGGAGCAGTGGGTCCTGGACACGGCGCGGGTGTCCTTCCCCCGGGAGCTCAGTGGCCCCCCGAGCTCACCAGGCAGTGGGAGAAAGGGAGGGAGGGCACGGCTGGCGCCCGTGCTGGGAGAACACAAAGTTGGGCTCACCAGCTGTGGACGCAGAGAAGGCTCCTCTCTGCTCTCGAGCCCTCGAGGGAAAAGGAAGGGGCTCCCCATCTCCAGCTGCCCCCCAAGCTGTGTCAGGAATGCCAAGCCGCCTGGATGAACTTCCCTAAACTTCCCCACTGCTTGGGTTCCCTGCCCCCTCTCAGCAGACACCTTTCTGGCCTCTTTCCCGGCTCCTCTCCGGCATCTTTAACTCTGGTTTGGGGTCAGGCTTCATCCCGTCCCAGACTCCATCCTCTCTCACCCCTTGATCGTGCTTGGCTGTTGGCACCGACTCTCCATGTCCAGCCCTGAAACCCAGCCCCACCTCCACCACCGGGCGCTGGCCCTTCACCGGGGGACATGCCCCCCACGACGAGGTCCTCCCCCCACTCCCCAGCCAGCCTCCTCCTCACCCTGAGTCGGTCTTGACGCCGTGCTCTCCTCTCCCTCACGTCAAATCCCATTGATTCTTCCCTCAAAGCTCTGCACATGAATCCATCCCACCTGGGCTCCAAGAGCTTTGCACTTGGGTCACTGCGATGGCCCCCAGCTCATCTCTTCATTTCCAGGATATCGCCCCCCCATTTCATATTGAAGGGCAGCAGAATATGCCACCCCAAAATATGCCACTTTGGCATAAGGACTGTTTGGAGCTGAAGACAAGTAAGAAGCAGCAGATACAAGAAAAGCTCTCTTGTCTTCCCCCATTTGCCTAAAAGCAGGACATAAATGTATAAAGGTGTCCCCTCCCGTCTCTACTAGGAAGGACAGAAGTGAACCACCAGGGACAACTCTAGACCCTGATCAGCCCAGAGCCGGCACCAGAGGAGTCCACACCGCAAATCTTACTAACTGGCCTTTGTCTCCCAGGAGTTCCCCGCTGTATTTGCCTTCATGTAACTTATCATCCCTAGAAGCTCATAGTCCTTTTCCTTGGTCTTGTGTCTGCTCGACAGAATTACTGCTCTTTGTTAAGATGCTACATAAACCCCAATTCTAACCACCCTTTGCCTGAGCTCTCCCGTGTGTATGTGCAATGCACACGCTAACTTCCACTTGTTTTTCTCTTGTTAATTGGTCCCTTGTCAGCCTCATCGGCAGGGCCCCGGCCAATGAACCAAAGATAGGTGAAGGAAGAAAAATAAGCTTCCCTCCCCTACGCTGCACATGGATGGCCACTAAACGAACCTTTCAAAAATGTGTTCTTATCATTCAGCATCTGCTCAAAAACCTTCTGAGCCGTCTGTAGCAATTCCCAGTGCCTGTGGGCGACCAAGGTGCCCTAACTGTGGGATTCGGGGTGAGGGCAGCAAAGACTGGCCCTGTGTGCAGCCGTGGAAGAGCCCACACCCCGCACCCTAACAAATGCAGCGAAGACGAACACCGTGCCGACCAAAGCACAAGACACAAGTGTGCAAACCTTGCTCAAAACAGTCGAACCCAAACTCCCTGGTCTGTCATCTGAAACACTGCCCATCAGCTGGCCTCACCCCAAATTTCCAGTTCTGCCTATTGTAGCTCCTCTGCTGGGCACGTCTGACCCAGCGAGGCTGGAGCAGCCATATCCTCCCACCGTCTGAAATCCACCTATTCTCAGAGGGCAACCCTGAGCCTTGAGGACCAGCTCTCGGCTCCTCTGAGAGTTCCTGCCTGGGGGTGCGTCTGGGCCTCATCTCCCCACAAGATCAGGGGCCTGCAGGCCAGAACGACAGCAGCCACTAAGTAAGCGGCTGCCGAGGGCACCCGTTTCCAGGGTTAGCATCTGAAAGGCACCGAATGAGCTAGAAATAGAACCCTACCTTCAGCCCCCAGCCCTGGGTGAGGACTGTATCTCCAGGAGGAAAAGCGTCAGATTCCACGGCTGACGGACCAAGAGCCAGACCCAGCCTGGGAGCCCGGCTTCACCAGCGGATGGCTTCCCCTCCTGGCTATCACCGCTACCCGACTCACCGCTCATGCAGGCCTCGTGCAGCGGGGATGCCGTGTACAGGGGCGGGTTGACCTTGGCCCCATGGGAGAGCAGGAGCTTCACGCACTCGATGCTGCCCGAGGCACAGGCGTCACAGAGCGGGGTGCTGCCATCGATGTTGCGGGCGTCCACCTTGAGCGGGGGAGGAAACGAGCATCAGAGGGCAAGGTGCAGGCCACTCGCCTTCTCATCCTGATGCACGTTCATCTTTGAAACACCACGTAGTTTTTCGAAGTTCTTAGGTTTTCTATTACGTGCTGAGGTGCCGTGCCAGGCAAGGGGGTTCAGAGATAGAAAGTAGGGCGTGTCTACTGGCCGCCTGAGTACAGCGGGCGTGCAACTGGGGGCTTTTTTTAGCTTAGCCTCACTCCGGCCACCACCCCAACACCTACTAAGCACAGGCAGGGTGTGAAAACGGGCTTTAACTCCAGCCTCAGCTAGGAGGTGTGCCTGAAACTGTTTAACATGCCTCCTCTAGTTGGAAAATCATGAGGCAGGAAAAGGCAACTCCCCAAACTGGCAGATTCTGCTTAGAATTTGTCCAAATTCAGCTGTTTACTTGGGTTCACACTGAAGCCTGTTCGATTTCCTCTGGAACCGCCTTCATAGCTGAGTTCTGGGAAGAGTGAGCAGAACACAGCCTTCCCTTCTTCCTCACCCCCCACCGCTGTCCCAGGGCAGCTCCTACCAGCTCGCCCAGCCAACTGGTAAATACCCAGCAATTCTACCAGCCGGATACCAGATACCATATGCTGGGGACTCCACGTGGGCTGTGGTGTGAGTACGTAAACTAGGGGAAAGCAGCGAATCAGAATCTTGTTCTTGTTCCTTTTACCTGTCCTTCCAGAGCTAGTTTGCCAGCATCCCACTTAGTCATCCTGCTCTCTGAGCCCAAAAGGCTCCTGCCGTCAAGGCCCCGCCAGCCCGGTAGGCAGCCCGCCTCTGTGTCCACAGCCTGCCTGCCCACGTGCAGAGCAGAGCATGCCATCACTTTGCTAACCCGGACTTCTCTTCCACCACCAGTGACCTCCCAACAGCCAGGTCCACGAGCACCCTCACCGGTCCTCTCAGGGTGTGGTTGCCATGGAGACCAGCCCTCCCTCCTCCTTCAGCCTCCACTACAGCCCACTCTGGTTTCCTCCTTCCTCTCCTTCTCAGCCTCCTGCAGTGGTTTCCTTTCTTCCCATGTGTTGCATAACACAGAACGCTCTTCCCAAGCCTCTTTTTCTCTGGAGCTGGTCCCATCAGTCTGGGGACCATGCTGCAGGTGGCTTACCTGGGCCCCGGCGGCCAGCAGCAGCTGCACGCACTGCGCCTGGCCCTGCAGGCTGGCCGCGTGCAGGGGCGTGATGGAGTCCACCATGACCTGGTTGACGCAGGCCCCGCTCTCGATCAGCTGCTGCAGCTGCCGTGTCTCCCCCCGCTGGGCTGCCTCGTGCACGGGGGTGCGCTCCACCCAGAAACCTGGAAAGAAAAACATGCAGTGCTAAGAGCACGCCACTTCTGTCCAGGTCAGATGAACCCCAGGACCCTTTACGAAACCCAAGCCATTGTATACACAGTGGTGTAATTGGTCCAAACACCCCTACTCAAAACCCTTGAGTGATTCCCACTGCCCAGGGGTGGAGTCCAAGTCTTTGGTGAGGCCTGCAAGGTCCTTCATGATCTGGAGCTTGCTCACCTCCTTGACCCATCTGCCGCCACTGCCCTACACAAGCCCCCTCTCTCCAGACACACAGCTGGCTCAGTGCGGCCCCCTGCCCTTGCACACCTGCATCTCTGCATATATTCTCTCTGCCTGAGAAGCCCACCTTTGCCCCCACCCCGATCATCCACTCTGCATCTCCTGTTTAGATGTTATGTCACCCACGTGGACCCATTTGAAATAGCTCCTTCTCCGGAAGACACGTCTCCCACAACCCTGACATCTACATGCTTATAATGCAGCACTTATACTGTCCCCGCTCCTGGCCTGGGAGAGCCTTCAAAGTAGGGACTTGATTTAATTATTCAATTTTAGCAGAAATCTCAGGATTTCCTACATTTAGATAGAGGTAGCTGTGCTTCTTCCTTTCTAATCTGAATGCCTTTTCTTTTTCTTGCCTAAGTGCCTTGGTTTGAACGTCTAGCCCCACGTTGACCAAAAGTGCCGAGAGGCACCTCCTGCCATGTTCCTGGTCCTGGAGCTATGTCCTTCACCACGAACCACCATGTGAGCTGTGGGTTTTCATAAATGCCCTTTATCAGGTCAAGGAAGTTCTCTTCTATTTCTAGTTTGTTGAGTCTTTTTATCATGAGAGGGTGTTGCATTTTGTCAAGTACTTTATCTGCATCTATTGCAAAGATCAGGCTGGCTTTTTTTCCTTAATTCTGTCAAAATGCTGTATTACATGGATTGATTTTCAGATGTTAAACCAACCATGCGTCACTGGGATAAATTCCACTTGGTCATGGTGTATAATCTTTTTTATACATTGCTCAATTTGGTTGGTGCATATTTTGAGAATTTGGGGGTCTACATTCATAAGTGTCATTTTTCTTGTGATTGATGTATTTGTCTGGTTTTGGCATCAAAGTAATACTGGACTCAGAGAATGAGTTGGGAAGTATTCTCTCTTTTAATTTTTGGAAGAGTTTATGAAGAATTGGTATTCAATCTTTAAATATTTGGTCAAATTCATCTGTGAAGACATCTGGGCCTGAGCTTTCATTTATTTAAGTTTTTTTAATAATTCAATCTCTTCATTTGTTATAAATCTATTCCTTTTTTTTTTGAGTCCACTTTGGTAGTTTATCTTTTTTAGGAATTTGTCCACTTAATGTACATTATCTAATTTGTTGGCATACAATTTGTTATGGACTGAACTGTGCCCCCTGTCACAAAATCCATATGTTGAAGCCCTAACCCCTAATACCTCAGAATGTGACTGTATTTGGAGATGTAACTCCAAATAAAGTGAGGCCATTAGTGTGGGCCCTAATCCAATCTGACTGGTGCCCTTATAAGAAGAGGAGATTAGGACACACAGACACCAGGGATGAGTATGAACAGAGGAAAGACCATGTGAGGACATGCAAGAAGGCGCTGTCTGCAAGCATAGGAGAGAAGCCTCAGGAGAAATCAAGCCTGCTGGCACCTTGATCTTGGACGTCCAGCCTCCAGAACCTCAGAAATAAACGTGTTGTTTAAGCCTCCAGTCTGTGGTGTTCTGGTATGGCAGCCCAAGCAGACTAACAAACAATTGCTCACAGTATTCCCTTATAATCATTTTATGTCTGTAATGTCCATACTAACATCCCCTCTTTCATTGCTGATTCTGTCATTTGAATCTTTCCCCCACACACACCCTTGGTCAGTTTAACTAAAGACTTGTCAATTTTGTTGATCTTTTCAAAGAACCAACTTCTGTTTTGTTGATATTCTGCATTGTTTCTCTATTTCATTAATTTCCTCTCTAATCTTTATTATTTCTTTGCTTCTGCTGTCTTTAGGTTTAGTTTGCTTTTTTATTTCCAATGTCTTAAGATGAAAGGTTATTAGGTTATTGATTTGAGCTCTTTCTTCTTTTTTTTAATGTAAACGTTTACAGCTAGAAATCTTCTCTAAGTATGGCATGAGTTGCAGCTTATAAGTTTGGTATGTTATCTCTTCATTTTCATTCATCTCAAACTATAATTATTTATTTTTGCATTCCAACCTCGTAAAATACACATTCAACAACAATGTGTTGATTAAGAAATAAACAAAGGCACGACTCCTCTCCCAAAAAGATGTAAAATTCTCTAACATCCCCCCTTTCTTCCACAATGCCTTACCTCTCCCCCTCCCCTGCCCTCAGCTCTAGAGAACCAGGTGCACGAGATGCAGCACCCTGACCTCCCACGTTTTAGCCAAGGGTTCTCAAACTGGAGCTTCCATCAGCATCGCCTGGAGGGCTTGTGAAATCGAAGGCTGCTGAGCCCCACCCCCAGAGCTGAGTGGGTCTTGGTGGGACCTGGGAATCTAAGTTTCTAAAACGTGCCCAGATGATGCTGACGCAGCTGGTCTGGAGACCAGACTTAAGAACCGACACCACTTCTCCCTCTAAACAAAGCCCCCTTCTCTCCCCACCTCTAGCCTCTCTATCTCACCTTCCACCCCTCCCTGTTCATCCTAGATAACGCCTACTTGTTCCTTTCCTGACTGAAGTGCAGTGGTCAGGTTTGCAGGAGGCCTTGCCCAGCCTCAGCCTCATCTGTGCTGGGTGAGCCCCTCGTCTGTGCCTCCACCAGGGCTTACTGTGCTGCGGTCTCCACCTGGCTGTCTGCCGTGCAGCAGAAATAGACTAGTAGTGCCATGCATCCATCCCACCCAGACAAGCGGTCTAAGTTAACCACAGGATTCCCATTTCCCGTAGGACGTCTGACCCAACTCCAGTGAACGACACATGAGGGAGAGGCTGCTGAGAGCGTTCACAGTTTCGACACACCCCTCGCCCCCGATGTTGCCTAGACGCGAGCTGGGAAGTGCCGTGGCCGTCGGACCACCTGCCTAACGTCGGCTCTGAGGATGGGAAGCACCAGGTGAGTCACTGGTCACGTGGGGCCTGCAGCCCTGACAGCCAGGCTTCCTGTGGTGTGAGGGTGATGTTTCTTTACGGTTTAAGCCAGGTGCAGACAAATGCATGCAAACTCAGAGTGTAAACTCCCCAGATGCAGAAACTACAGGATGTTTTCTCAACACCCGTCAGAGCACCTGGGATACAGGGCAGTCTTCTAGACACTCTTTTAAAACGTCATAAATGACAACAGTGCTGGATTATGCTGACACATCCTTACTGTCAAGCCCCAACTTCGGCAGATGACCACAATACACACCTCTTCATAATAAGCAGTTTCCTTTTATTATAACTACATTTTATTATCATATCTCCCTAGAAAACCTTCTGAGCAACCACATGGTTCCCAAGTCTTATCAGAAGCACTTTCACGAGCCATATCTGGGGTGAATGTATTTCCTTGGCAGATGGATAACCTCCTGGGTTATGTGTTGATGACTGTCCCCTCTTGGAGATCCCCTCATTTCCGCCGACCTACAGCCCTACCCCACCCCCGCAGCGGAGCCGCATGGTGCATGGCTCAGGGTTCTCCAGAGCCAAACGGCTCAGGGCTAAAACTCAGCGCGGCCGTTTATTAGCTTGTGCGAGAAATAGCTTCCCTGACTGTCGGTTTTGTCACCTGTAAATTGGGATAATAATATAGTTCATTCATCGGTGGGTTATGAAAATTAAATGAATGAAAGTAAAAGCACTTAGCGTTGGGCCCAGCACAGAGTACGTGCTCCATAAATGGAGTCTATTTGTGGTATTTTAACCCCCTCATTGTACCTAACTGTGCGACCCCACCGGGGTCATGGGGGGCCAGGGAAGTGAAGGGAGGACTGGAATGCAGAGGAAGATCTGATCCCCACAAACGTAAGAGCCAAGCTTGGGGAACTTCTTACTTACTGTCCCAGGAGTAAGTAAGTAAGCCAAGCTTGGGGACCCCAGTATGTCTCCCAGTCGTGATGAATGGCCGCCTGCATGCCTGTCTTGCGGGGTGGGTAGTGGAAAGCAGCTGTGGATCACTCTCAAGTCAGTCTGGAGGGAGCAGAACCCCAAGGGCAGACTGAGTAAAAAGAGGAGAGCAGGGCGAGTCCTGGGTCCTGCAGGAAGGAGGAAAGTGCAGCTCAGGAAGGCGGTGCAGGGAAGGCCTGAGCATCCCTCAGCAGCCCGCGCAGGTAGATGCAGCCTCTCCCACCGCGTTGCACAGAGACGGATGGACATGGCAATCAGCAGGTCACGGTCATGGGCTGGGGAGGGTGGGGAAACAATTCAAGACAACAGGACAGGACGACTGCGATAGTGGTGGAACAGGTCACGCTACGGGAACTTAGAAGCAAGACAGCCCATCAGGAAAGCATCACCGAGGAGGCGGGGCTGCAGTGAGTCTGCTGGGCATCACTGGCTTGGCTCTATTCCCAGCACCTGGCACAGTGTGAGGCCCAAAAAAGATGCTCACGTCACTTGCTTGTTGAGTGCATAAGGGACGAATGAATGGAAGGAATTACTAATGTGAATGATAAAGTATGGACATAAAATTTTTTAAAGAAAATCTAATTCTATCTCCTTATGACCAGTGCAACTTACTGGGAACCATATTTTCTAGTGAATAAACATCAGCTGCAGTTGTCTTAGCAGCAACTGAGGGCAGAGATCAGAAGTAGCAGGTGTGATAACACAGGAGAGCATTGTGGGCATCAAAGAGCACAGTCAACAGTGAAAAGGCACCTATAGGATAGGGAGGAATATTTGTAAACCATGTATATCAGAATATATAAAGAATGCCTACAACTCAATAACATAAATAACCCAATTAAAAAATTACCAAAGGACTTAAATAGGTATTTCCCTAAAAAAGATATACAAATGGTCAACAGGCACAAGAAAAGATATTCAACATCACCAGTTATCAGAGAAATGCAAATTAAAACCACAGCGAGGGGCTTCCCTGGTGGCGCAGTGGTTGGGAGTCCGCCTGCCGATGCAGGGGACGCGGGTTTGTGTCCCGGTCTGGGAAGATCCCACATGCCGCGGAGTGGCTGGGCCCGTGGGCCATGGCCGCTGAGCCTGCGCGTCCGGAGCCTGTGCTCCGCAACGGGAGAGGCCACACCAGTGAGAGGCCCGCGTACCGCAAAAAAAAAAAAAAAAAAAAAAAAACCACAGCGAGATACCACCTCACACCAATTAGGATGGCTACTATCAAAAAACAAAAAATAAATGTTGCCAAAGATGTGGAGAAATTGGAACGCTTGTGCATTGTTGATGGGAATGTAAAGTGGTGCAAGGACTTTGGACAAGAGTATTCTGGTTCCTCAAAAATTCAAACAGAACTACCATAAGATCCAGCAATTTTTATCCTAAGAAAATGCAAACACTAACTTGATAAGATATGTGCACCCCTATTCACTGCTGTATTATTTACAATAGGCATGACATGGAAACAACCTAAGTGTCCATGGAGGGAAGAATGGATAAAGAAGATGTGATATATACACACAATGGAATATTTATTACTCAGCCTTAAAAACGAAAGAGATTCTGTCACAGGCTACAACGTAAATGAACCTTGAGGACATGATGCTCAGTAAAATAAGCAAGTCACAAAAGACAAATACTGTACAATTCCACTTATATGAGGTTCCTAGAATCAAAGTCGTAGAGACAGAAAATGGAATAGTGGCTGCCGGGGGTGGGGAAGGGGAGAAATGGGAAGGTGAACAGGTGCAGAGTTTCCTGTGTTATAAGATGAAAAAATGCTGGAGCTCTGTTGTACCAAAATGTGCATGTAGTTAATACTGCTGAACTGCACACTTAAAATTTACCATCTTAACCATTTCTATGTTTTTAGCCACAATTAAAACTTTAAAAATTATGTTTTTTAAATGTCACTTTTAAAATTTTTATTTATTTTTGGCTGCGTTGGGTCTTCGATGCTACACGTGGGTTTTCTCTAGTTGTGGTGAGTGGGGGCTACTCTTCATTGCAGTGCGCGGGCTTCTCATTGCAGTGGCTTCTCTTGTTGCAGAGCACAGGCTCTAGATGCGTGGGCTCCTGTAGTTGTGGCACGCGAGCTCAGTAGCTGTGGCTCACGGGCTCTAGAGCACAGGCTCAGTAGTTGTGGCGCATGGGCTTAGTTACTCTGCGGCATGTGGGATCTTCCCGGACCAGGGTTCAAACCCATGTCCCCTGCATTGGCAGGTGGATTCTTAACCACTGCACCACCAGGGAAGTCTGGAGCACGGGCTTTAGGCACGCGGGCTTCAGTAGCTGTGGCTCACAGGCTCTAGAGCACAGGCTCAGTAGTTGTGGCGCATGGGCTTAGTTGCTCCGCAGCATGTGGGATCTTCCCAGACCGGGGCTCGAACCCGTGTCCCCTGCATTGGCAGGCAGATTCTTAACTACTGCGCCACCAGGGAAGCCCTAAAAATTATTTTTTAAAGAAGTAACAAAGATGGAGGAGGCCCCAGAGATGGGGGAGGTTGTCACCCACAGCTGGTACCAACCACAGGATGTCACTGGGGGGACACCTTTACAGTGGGAGGTGGGGGTCAGGGGGAGGTGGTAGCCTCAATGGCCTCTGGAGACCCCGAGAAGCACAGGGGGAGGGGAGAGCCACCCCAGAGATAAAGAACACGGGGTGCCTGGTGGCCCACGGGGCTGCAGCTGCATGAAGGAGCGCTGGTCCTCAGTGGGAAGCTCAGAGGCATCCACCCCCGACCCCCTCCCACAACCCCCCACCAGAGAGAAGATGGGGGACGGCTGACCTGTACTTATCAACTTTAAAGCAAAAAGACGTCTGCTAGCAGGGAAGAGAGGCAGGAAAACGCTGTACGTTGGTCAACCCACTGACCTCAGGCTTTGTTTCTGGCCCTGTGCCTGGACCCACTTGTGACCAGATGCCCCCACCCCTGTACCATCGCCCTGGGAGAGGGGCCGCCCTGGAAACCTGAGACCCTCCCTCTGGCAAGTTCCCTCGGGGATGAGCCTTCCCCTAAATCCCAGCCCTGCCACATAAGTGGTCTCCTAGCACCCCCTTCCCGTCACCCTCCCTCCCTTCATCCCGTCAACAGCCCCCTCTGGTGCTCCCCTGCCCCAGCACCCCCTCCCCTCGCCCCCTCCCTAATGCAGCCAGGTCATCAGCGGGTCACGGGGGGCCTGTTCAGGACCCTTAGATTGCTCCTGATTCCAGAAAAGCATCCACACTCCTTTGCAAGCCAGCCAAACTGACCCTCCAGGATGGAGTCCCAGCCCCATTTTCCAGTCTCCCCCGACACCCTCCCATCACCACCCTCACACACACACCCTTGTCTCCAATTACACTGAGCTTCATGTAGCTGACATAGGGTCGGGTGGTCCAGGGCCTGTGCCTTTGGGGGTGCTGTGCCCCACTCAGCCCCCCACTCTCCATCCTCCCCACCGAGACCGAGTCTTAGCGCCTTCAGGAAGCCTTCCAGCGTGCAGCCTGCCCACCCAGGCCCTCCTGTAAGCCACCTCTGTACACACAGCTGCACCTGATTTCACGCCTCTTCCATCCTTCCACGAGCATCTTTAGGACAGGACCGCAGCCGCCGACCTCCTGTTCCAGCACAGCGCCTGACACACAGGTATCAAATAAATAGACTCTCCAGAAGCCTGTTCTACTTGCCGGAAAACTTCTACTGCAGTTGGGTCTGCCCCCGCCAGAGTACATCCCACTACCGGCCCCTTACAGGCCTGCCCAGCCCTGACACTGACCTGGGCCACACCTTGGCCTTGCCCACTCCGGCCGTGCCAGGGGCCAGGGCATCAATTAAACAGGAGTTTGTTGTAGCAGAGCCCAGGCTGCAGTCCCCAGAAGACAGAGCACCAGGGCGCTGGTGCTGCAGGGCAGACAGCAGCGCCCAGGCCCCTCCTGCCTCCTGCCCGTGCTTCGGTTCAAGGTCACGGAGATACCTGTGTCACTCCTTCTGCTGAGTGGCTGCTGGCAAGCCAAGCTCACGAGGGACTAAGTGAAAACCGTCATCTGCAAAACTAGAGTCTCACCAACACCACCTACAGGATCTTCTACCAGACAAGTGCAAGGTCACCCCGAGAAGGAATGACAGACGCTTGAGAACATTTCTGCCACTTTTCTGCACCCCTGCCTGACCTGACTGATCCAGC
Source organism: Leucopleurus acutus (assembly GCF_964270905.1). NCBI lineage: Eukaryota > Metazoa > Chordata > Mammalia > Artiodactyla > Delphinidae > Leucopleurus > Leucopleurus acutus. The sequence goes on from NC_139142.1 coordinate 178,300,334, forward strand.
CTGGGCACCAGATGTGCACCTGCTGACTCCCAACCCGACACCCCTGTGTACCTTGGCCGGGCCCTGACACTCTCACATCTGAGGGCTGGCCCTGCCCGGCCCAGGCCCAGCCTTCGGGAGTCAAGAAACCCCAGCTGAACACTTCAAGTGGTTCAGCGTCAGCCTTCCCTTGGGAGCGGGATACATGGTGAGGAGCCTCAGGGACCACCCAGCTCATGAGTCCAACGCCTGTATGTCCTTTAGCCCTGTGACCTGGGGCACGTCACTTATCCTCTCAAAGCCTCAGTTTTCAATTACACATCAGTTTTTTTTAAGCCTCAGCTTTCTCTCATATAAAATGGCGATGTTTTTGCCTACTCCCCTGGGGTGGCTGTAATGACAGTGAAATCCTGCTGGGCGTGACCGGCACGGTGGCAGGCAGGTGTACGACGACAGCGCACACTATGACCATGATGGAATTGTTAGCATCATTCTATTTCTGCTGGTCCTGCTTGGGTCCCAGCCTCCAGTTCTACTGTCTGTCATGTTCCAAAGCCCCACCTGGGACTCCGGCTCCAGCACCTGGATCCCGCATGAGTCCCCTGCATGGAGTCCCAGCCCCTTGGCCCTGGCACCCGCCTTCTCTACGCGTGTCCAGCAGTGGGTGTTCCAGACCAGCTCCCCTGGCCGACTGTTCAATATTCAGCAATTCCGCCAGGCGGAAACCCCTGGGAGCTGAAATCAGCGTGGGGGTGAGTATTTACACCAGGGAAAAAAGAAAATCAGATCAGGTTTCCTTTTTTTTTTTTTTTCCCCCCTTTTTTCTCCAGAGAGCCAATTTACCAGCATCTTGCTTAGTCATCCAGAGCCCAGAATCCTGCTCTTTGAGCCCAAACCGCAGCTCTCAGCAAGGCCCCACCGGCCCTCCTCGAGAGCCTGGCCTTGCGATGTGCAGGGCCTGCCGGGCTCCCGTTCCACATGCAGAGCGGAGCACTCATCGGCCCTACCCACCTGTCCAGAGTCTAGAACCCGACCCCTGTGCAGACCCTGACCCTGACCGCTCCTCCCTCAGCCAGGGGCCCCTCCACACAGCAGCCCCGCTCAAACAAAGAGTGTTTTCCAAACGCCACGGAGAACACCTACACCACAAGCGGATCCAACGTGCTCCGTATCCACCAGGCACCCTTCAATGCTGCTTGGGTCAGGAATCTTGCTCCAGGTATGTCATGAAGGGGGACCCAGGGCCCTCGCTGCAGACATGTCCTTCTCGGCCACAGCTGCAGCTCTGAAATAAGCCCTTCTCCCCAAATACCCCAGTAGATAAATATTCTTGAAATGATGATGGATAGCCTCCCCATACCCCATCCATGCCCGTGGGGCACCTGTGTGCAGATGTAGCCGCCGGGAGCGGCTGCTGAAGCCACAGTGGAGCTGGTGTTTTGAGGACCGCTCTCAGCGGGCTAAACTCAGCTTTCGGGAAAATCAGGGGTCCCGAGTGACTTGTCCCCCAAGGTCCCAGAAGGCCAAGGATTTGTGTGTACAAAGCAAAAACAAATTGAAGAGCTAAAAGGACCTAGAAATCATGGCAAAGTGCACCCATCCATCTGACAGTAAAGAGTGAAAAAACAAAATAGGGGCAAAACCCCACAAGGACAAAGAAACCAGCACCTGAGAATGACAGACCTGCTCCGGAGGATGCTGCAAGGACCAAAGACACAATACATGCAAAGTGCCTGGCACAGGTGGTACTTAATAAATGCTTTGTGGTGACCACCCATCTTTAACGTGCTGTCCGAATTAAAGTTCAGTGAGCTTGATATTACCAGTCACCTTGATTCTCAGGGAAAATGGAAATCATTTTTATATGTAGAAACACTTATTTAGAAACTGGGGCTGAGAATTTTGTTACTCTTGAAGAGATTTTTCAACAAGTTCTATTTCAGTGTTTTAATTATGAATACCCCAAATACTGTTTGTCAGTAAACTTGAGGTTGGCATACGTGGTTTTAAGATCTGTTAAATGTGATAGAAATTAAAGAGAAAAGGTTTACTTTCCTACAGGGACAAGACAGTCAAAGCTCAGTTAGGAGAGGCAAAAGGAAAGTGAAAGAGAACAAGTGAAAGCAAAAGAGAAAAGTGGGAAGAGGTTACCGAAGCAGCAGACATCCAGGGAAAAGGAAAGAAAGATCTTCCTAAACATGCTTAAGGAAAAACGCCGGAATCCAACTTTCGCCCTCACTCAACAGCCCCTACTAACCGCTTATCCAATTCTCTGCCACCCAACCCCTCCCCTTGCCTCCCTCCCACCCCACGGTGCTGATGACCAGGGCAGGAGGGTTATACCAAAAAAATCAAAACTCACTTGTACTGCTATAGTCGGCAGCCACTCCTGGCCGCAATGACTACCCAGAATCCCAGCTGGTGTTAAAATCAGCCTAATTTCCTTCAAACGTTGTTATTAGCAGTGTAATATAGTGCCCAGAGGCTTCTCCACTAAAGGACACATCTAGACACTTCTAGAATGCAGCTTTCGCTAAGGCAGAAACAGAAGCACGATTTGAGAAGATTTTAAGGAAGTTGACTTCCCAGCCAGGGCACTGATTATCTAGATCTCTCAAAGTACTTTCCATATTATTCTATGTTTAAAAAATCAAATTCCGGAATTCCGTAGCAGTCCAGTGGATAGGACTCCTTGCTCTCACTGCCAGGGCCCCAGGTTCCATCCCTGGTCGGGGAACTAGGATCCCGCAAGCCACGCAGCACAGCAAAAAAAAAAAAAATCCAATTCCACAGACTCAACAAAAGGATGAACTTGGATATAGGTTCCCGGGCCCGGGGACTCAGATCAGTCTACCATCCTGATTGTGGACCCCTGGAGGCAAAGACATTTCTCAGAGCCCGAAAGGTGCTATAGTACAGAGATGACGGCTGGTAGCGCTGCTCCCCAGTCCCCTGAGAACCCACAGCGGACACGGCTCATCCATCCCAGTCACAAAACCAGCTCAGCGCTCCAGGCAGCCCTACAAATTGATTACAGATGAACCTATCTGATAGGAAGAACAAAAGGATTTTTAACATAAAACAAGCAAAGCAAAAAGAAACGAAACAAAAAAGAACCACCTGTGTTAAAACCTCAGCTTTGTGACTGCCTAGCTGTGCGAACTCAGTTTCACCTCTAAGTTAATCGATAATGATGACTGTCCTGCAACTGTCACAGGGCTCGTGGCCAGCGCCTGGCCCACAGCAAAGCAGCTCAGTGGCTCTCATCACGGTCCCAGGGGCTGCCTCTCCTTTTCTCTCTCCATCCCATCTTCCCAACACCCCAGAGGCCAATGAACTGGTTAGACTTCTCGGTTGAGGATAACTGAAGAACACCAGAAGCTCACCTTGCTTAGAGCCCAGATCCCTAAGGCACCCTTTCATCTTCTGCCAACCTCTTGCTTCCAAGTCAGAAGCCCTTGAGCACAGATGCTGAATACGAGAGTCACGTTTTCAACTTTACAAATAGACACAACCTAGGGTCAATAATGATATGAATTACATTTGCTAAGTAACAAACACTGATTCACTTTAGGATGTGACTTGCCCTAAATTCTTGGTTCTTATTGATAAGGCCATATTATAAGACTGCAACCTTTACCTCTGTGAGGTGTTATATTAAAAATAAAGCTACAGGGCTTCCCTGGTGGCGCAGTGGTTAAGAATCCGCCTGCCAATGCAGGGGACACGGGTTCGAGCCCTGGTCCGGGAAGATCCCACATGCCGCGGACCACCTAAGCCCATGCACCACAACTACTGAGCCTGCGCTCTAGAGCCCACGAGCCACAACTACTGAAGCCTGTGCACCTAGAGCCCGTACTCCGCGACAAGAGAAGCCACCGCAGTGAGAGGCCCACGTACCACAACGAAGAGTAGCCCCCGCTTCCTGCAACTAGAGAAAGCCCGCACGCAGCAACGAAGACCCAACGCAGCCAAAAAAATTAAATAAATAAATTCATTTAAAAATAATAATAAAACTACGGAGAACTTACTGTATAGCACAGGGAACTCTACTCAGTGTTCTGTGGTGACCAAATTGGAAGGAAATCCAAAAAAGGGGATATATGTATACGTATAGCTGATTCACTTTTGCTGTACAGTAGAAACTAACACAACATTGTAAAGCACCTATACTCCAATAAAAAATTTTTTTAATTTAAAAAAATAAAAATAAAGCTACACGGTTTGGTTAGAGTATACCACATGTATAGAATTTGAGATCAGAATGATAAAATGCGTTAAAGTTCCTATGATGGGCCTCTACTTCTGCTGCGATAGCCGTGTCGCTCTGGATTCAACACATTGAGTTTATTCATTAGTGTTGAGAATAAAACTGTCAGCAGGATGTATTTTGAGAGAAATATATGAAATTAAACAATGACAATGTCAAAAGTAGCCACAAACCCCAGAAACGGTGCATCTATTAGTTTAGAATATGTTTTTCTTCTAAAGATACATTCCTTAAACTATACAAAAAACATACTCGGAAGTGATGCTATGCTATTGAAACTTGCACATGAACAAAAATATTAAAACGTGTTTAAAAAGCTTCCACGGTGAACCAACCAAACACAGCACACACTGGCAGGGTCAAAGCCCTGTGCCTGCCTGGGGTGGAATGCCAAGTAAAAACAGAGATGCTTATTAAATGCCTTTGATCCTGTGGCAGGTGGCTGTTTTGCAAAATCAACTAAAATAGCTTTGCGAGGACTGCACTTCGTCTTAAGCTAAATTACCCATAAGACTTCTCACTTTCATTCGCACTACATTTTTTTTTATCAGTGTAAAAATACTTTATAGATTATTTTTTTCTTTGCAGGCTTTGGAAGTGTTTTCACTGCTCATTTGCCCTAGAATTACTCCGTAGGCGGGAAAGTTTGCTTCCCCAAAGAATGGCCTTTTGCCCTCGAATCCATTTTATTCTCGGGTTGCACAAACGGTAAAGAAGGTTCAGTTAAGAACCGAGGTCGCATGTCTCACACAGTGCGACAAGGGCACATGCTCCTTCTGGATTGGATTCCTGGGTGTATCCGTTGCATGCGAACGACCCTGCGCACGACCTTCCCACAGGGCGCCTGGATGACGGTCCAGCTCCCACCCCGGGCCCGTGCCAGGGCTGCCCTACGAGTGGTCCCGCGTGGGCATTTCCTAGGTTCCCCTCGGAACCTGGCAATGACCACGCACAGTCCCGCATCCTCCCCAGGGTGCGCAGCGCTCCGGTGGGTCTCCGGTTCTGAAGTCACAAGGATGACCCGGCCGGCAGGGGACCAGGAGCCGGACGCAGAAACCGCGTCTGAGCTGCATGGGATCCCCGGACCTGCTCCTTTAAAGACACGGCCCTCCGACCCGGACCCAGCCAGACGCCCCCGACGACCCCTCGGAGCGGGTTCGTCCCTGCCCGGGGCGAATGTAAGCAGATGCAGCTCTCGGTCCACGAAGGCGGCCCCGCGCTCCCGGCAACTCGCACGTACCCAAGTCGCCCAGGAAGCTGCCGTCTGCGGCACGGGTCTCCATGCCACCGGCTCCCCGCGTCCCGGCTCTGCGGCCCCGCCACTAGCACCGCCCGCTGGGCGGGGCCAATCGGCGTCGCCGCGCGTCCAGGAGAGGCGGCCGCGCGCGCTGGGAGTTGTAGTTCCAGGCCCGGCCGGCGCGGCTCCCCCAGCTCAGGGCCTTCGACAAGCCGCAGACACCTGCGTCTGACTCCGCGCTCGCCGCTGGTGTTTGCTAGGCAAACGTGTTCATGTGCAAAATATTTGTTCTTGTGCAAACCGTGCCGTGTGTCCATGTGCAGAGGGTGTCAGTGTGCAAAACGTGTCCATACGTCCCTCTGCAAAACACGTGTCCAGGTGCAAAATATGTCCACATGCAAAACGTGCCCGTATGTCCATGTGCACAGCGCGTCCGTGTCAGTGTGCAAAACGTGTCTAACTGCAGAACAAGTGTCCGTGTGCAAAACATTTCCACATGTCCAAGTATCCACGGGCAAAATCAGCGTCCGTGTGCAAAATATGTATGTTCATGCAAATTGCGCCCATATGTCCACGTGCAGAACATGTCCTGTGTCCGTGTGTAAAACGTGTCCACGTGTCTAAGTGTCCGTGTGCAAAGCTGCTACAACTCACTACCTTCCTTTGTATTGAATCGACCTCAGCAAAGCTCCAGAGCCTCCCCGCCCCTCCCCCCCATACTTTCATTTTAAAGACAGACTTCCTACCCGAGTTGGCATACCCCTGTTTCTTTCATCTTTCCAGAGAAATCATAAATTCCAAATTGTTCAGGTTCGTTAAAACGCACGCATACACCACGCCTTTTGAAGTCTCATGACAGAAATGAAGACTCTGTTTACAAATGATTCCAAGTGGGCGATTGAGTAATCGATTGCAGCCACATCACGGGACCTGTACTGAGCCTAAATGCAGAAGTTAGTTTGAGCTGAAAAGTAAAAATATCAGGAATGATCCCATCTGGAAACACATAAGGACTAGCATAGAGCAGACCCAGGAGAGGTCTCCCCTAAGACTGAGTCTTTACCACCAGTCCGGCGCTGTACCCACAAGGGTTTGAACCCCGTCTATCCGAATCCCAAGCGCGGGGAAATTCATAGCCCCAGGCCTGGAAGTGACATTTCAAGCCTATTAGCAATATGTGTTTATAACCTTTTTGCCACTTGTCTACCAAAATTAGGCTCTTGCGTTTTTCTTGCAAGTTTCTTGCATTTTTTACTAAGTGCAGTACATTTTTTAATGAATATATTTGCCCAGGGGATGTTATGTTTTTCCCTATGACAATGCCGTGTGTTTGTATGTTTGTATTTTCTTCAATATTTCTTCCTTAACAAAGGATCATCTAGATCTGAGTATAGACTATATTTTAAAATTTATATTTATATATGTATATACCATATATTTATATACTTATGTATAGATGTATTTATATCTGTATCTGTATGCATATATACACACATATATGTGTGTATGCAAGTATTTACTAAATATATTAGAAAGCAAACATTTCCTTATTATTAGCTTACTATGTTATAATTTTTCTCCACTCTGTTGCTTGATTTCAACATTTTCTTGTAGAAAAGATTTTTTAAGTTTTTATATATTCAGAAATATATTCTCTGAGAGTATTTCTTTTATCTTCAATATTCTGAATGTATTTACCCACCAAGAGCCAGAATATGTCTATTATTCTGTTTTGTTCTGTTCTGTTAAGTCTTTAACCCATCTGGAATTCGTTGCTATGTGTAGAATCTAAGGTAATTTTTTTCTGAACTTAAAAAGAATTGTTCCCAAGATACTTATTATGTAGTAATTCATTTATCTATTTTTTTGTTAATCTCTAAGGCTACTATTTTTTTTGCTAACCTACTAAGGCAAGGCTTTCAGGGGTTTCTCCTGAATGCCCCAGGTGTTCAGCAAGGTCTTTCTTTCCTCTCTGGTAGGTCAGAACTCAAATGTCTTCCAAGCCTGTGTGAGCTCTGGTACTTGGTAATTCTACAGCTCCCCAGGAGTCTTTTTCTAGGAGTTCTTTTCCTGACCTCTTGGAGTCTCTCGCTATACATGTGAAACTTAGTATTCAGTCAGACTTTAGTGAACCCCTATGCAAATTTCTGGAGTTCTTCACATATCTTTCTCCTCCTTGTGTACTGTCCCAAAAATTCAAACCACCTTAGTTTCTTGAAACTCAAATTTCTGTTTCCTTAGCTCAACAATACCATCATTCTATGTGGGGTTCTCCCTTCCCACCCATGGTGCAATACATGCATCCAGTCAGAAAGCTTGTTTGTTCACTTTCTTTCAGTTCAGGGATCAAAGTGCTGGGCTATCTCTTGTTCAAAGTCTGAATATAGTTGTTGTAAATGTTTTTCCCAGTTTTCCAGAAATTTATAGTGAAAAGCTAAAATGACACCAGTTACTTCATCATGGCCAGAAAGCAAAATGCTGTTTTGGTGTTTTTAGTTTTAACAACTATTAATGCGTGATTAAACTTGTTTTGCCTAAAATTTCCCAATTCTCCATGCCAATGGTTACTGTCTAGGAGCATCCTGAAGGAAATGTGAATGCCATGGTGGGTCCAGTGGGCTGGCTGCTGGAGTCCGTGACTCAACTACACTTCCACAGCAGGTGCTCTTGAACGAGTTCACCTCCAGTGCCATCACAGTCAATCCTTTGCACCACACAGATCCATTTCTCCACACACATTTGGGGAGCAGTTCCTCCGTGGTTCCCAAGGCCCTCTCAAGGGGGAACTTAGGAAAAGAAGGTTTACTTGTTGATCTTATTATTCTATCCATTATTGAAAGTGAGTATTGACGTCTCCAACTATGTTGTTTAATTGCCTATTTCTCTCTTCATTCCTGCAGTTTTTTCTTCATGTGTTTCGGAGTTCTGTTATTAGGTGCATATCTATTTATAACTGGTATCTCTTCCTTATGAATTGATACTTATATCAATTTCCCTCCTTATCTCTAGGAATATCTTTTTTGTTTCAAAGTATGTTTTGTCTTATATTAGTATAGCCATTTCAGCTTTCTTATGGGTGAATATACTCCCATCCTTTTACTTTCAATATATTTATATCTTTGGATCTAGAGTGTCTCTCCTGCAAACAGATTATAGTTATATCATCTTTTAATCCATTCTGCTGAACTCTCTACTAATTCTCCTTTTGATTTGTTGTTTAATCCATTCACATTTAATTATATTTATATAGTTGGATTAATGTCTTGCCATTTTATTTTTTGTTTTCTATATGTCTCATGTCTTATTTGTTTCTCTGTTCCTCCGTTACTGCTTTCATTTGCATTAAGTAATATTTTCTATTGTAGCATTTTCATTTCTTTAATTTTGTTTGTTTATTTTAGTTTTTCTCTAGGATTTGCTATATACATCTTATCGGAATCAGCTTCAGATTTATACTAGCTTAATTCAGTGATATATAAAAATGCTACACCTATTTCGATCTAATCCATTTTTTCCTTTTGCATTATTATTGTCATACATATTACACATACAAATGTTACAAACCCAAGAATACATTCTTATAATTATTACCTTACCATCTGTTGTCATTTCCTTAGCCAAATGCAGCTTTGCCCCCACTTACCTCCTTTGTGCTTTTATTGGCAACTGTACTGTACATATATTTCATTTCTACATGTTATAAGCCCCAATAAGCCCCATATTACATTATGTACATATTATTCCATGGCTTTTAAAATTAGTTATGAGAATGAAGAAGAAAAATATGCATTTATACTGTTTTTTATCTTTATGTAATAAATTTTACCAGAGTTCTTTGCTTTTTCATGCAGATTCAGATTACCATTTGTGGTCACTTGGTTTCAGCCTGAAGAACTTCTTTAGTATTTGTTGTAATGCAGATCTGCTAGCAAAAAATTCTTTCAGTTTTTGTTTATTTGGGACAGTCTTTTATTCACTTTCACTTTTGAAACATAAAGTTGCTGGATATAGGATCCTTGGTTGACAGTTTTTTTTCTTTGACTACTTTAAATACGTCGTCTCACTGTCTTCTAGATTCCACTGTTTCTGCTGAGAAGTCGGCTGTTAATCTTATCAGGGGTCTATTATAAGCGACAAGTTATTTTTTTGTTGCTGCTTTCAAGATTTTGTCCTTGTCTTTGACTTTGAGCATTTTTTTTCCTATGATGTGTTTGTTTGTGACTCTCTGAATTTATACCACTTGGAGTTCATTGAGCTTCCTGGATGTCTATATTATTATTTTTCAATCAATTTGGGGAGTTTTTAGCTATTATTTCTCCCAATATATTTTCTTCTCTGTTCTCTCTCCTCTCCTGCTACTCCCATTATACATAGGTTAATGTACTCTGAGTAGTATTCCACTGTATGTATGTACCATATCTTATTTATCCATTCATCTGTCGATGGACACTTAGGTTGCTTCCATGTCCTGGCTATTATAAATAGAGCTGCAATGAACATTGTGTTACATGACTCTTCTTGAATTATGATTTTCTCAGGGTATATGCCCAGTAGTGGGATTGCTGGGCCATATGGTAGTTCTATTTTTAGTTTTTTAAGGAACCTCCATACTGTTCTCCATAGTGGCTGCACCAATTTACATTCCCACCAAAAGTGCAAGAGGGTTCCCTTTTCTCCACACCCTCTCCAGCATTTATTGTTTGTGGATTTTTTTGATGATGGCCATTCTGACTGGTGTGAGATGATATCTCAATGTAGTTTTGATTTGCATTTCTCTAATGATTAATGATGTTGAGCATTCTTTCATGTGTTTCTTGGCAATCTGTATATCTTCTTTGTAGAAATGTCTGTTTAGGTCTTCTGCCCATTTTTGGATTGGGTTGTTTGTTTTTTTGATACTGAGCTGCATGAGCTGCTTGTAAATTTTGGAGATTAATCCTTTGTCAGTTGCTTCATTTGCAAATATTTTCTTCCATTCTGAGGGTTGTCTTTTCATCTTGTTTATGTTTTCCTTTGCTGTGCAAAAGCTTTTAAGTTTCATTAGTTCCCATTTGTTTATTTTTGCTTTTATTTCCATTTCTCTAGGAGGTGGGTCAAAAAGGATCTTGCTGTGATGTATGTCACAGAGTGTTCTGCCTATGTTTTCCTCTAAGAGTTTTATAGTGTCCGGTCTTACATTTAGGTCTGGAATCCATTTTGAGTTTATTTTTGTGTATGTTGTTAGGGAGTGTTCTAATTTCACTCTTTTACATTTAGCTGTCCAGTTTTCCCAGCACCACTTATTGAAGAGTCTGTCTTTTCTCCATTGTATATTCTTGCCTCCTTTATCAAAGATAAGGTGACCATATGTGTGTGGGTTTATCTCTGGTCATTCTATCCTGTTCCACTATCTATTTCTGTTTTTGTGCCAGTACCATTCTGTCTTGATTACTGTAGCTTTGTAGTATAGTCGGAAGACAGGGAGCCTGATTCCTTGAGCTCCGTTTTTCTTTCTCAAGATTGCTTTGGCTATTCGGGGTCTTTTGTGTTTCCATACAAATTGTGAAATTTTTTGTTCTAGTTCTGTGAAAAATGCCAATGGTAGTTTTATAGGGATTGCATTGAATCTGTAGATTGCTTTGGGTAGTATAGTCATTTTCACAATATTGATTCTTCCAATCCAAGAACATGGTATATCTCTCCATCTATTTGTATCATCTTTAATTTCTTTCATCAGTGTCTTATAATTTGCTGCATAGAGGACTTTTGTGTCCTTTGGTAGGTTTATTCCTAGGTATTTTATTCTTTTTGTTGCAGTGGTAAATGGGAGTGTTTCTTTAATTTCTCTTTCAGATTTTTTTATCATTAGTGTATAGGAATGCAAGAGACTTCTGTGCATAAATTTTGTATCCTGCTACTTTGACAAATTCATTGATTAGCTCTAGTAGTTTTCTGGTAGCATCTTTAGTATTCTCTATGTATAGTTTCATGTCATCTGCAAACAGTGACAGCTTTACTTCTTACCCAATTTGGATTCCTTTTATTTCTTTTTCTTCTCTGATTGCTGTGGCTAAAAGTTCCAAAACTATAAAACTATGTTGAATAATAGTGGTGAGAGTGGGCAACCTTGTCTTGCTCCTGATCTTAGTGGAAGTGGTTTCAGTTTTTCACCATTGAGACCAATGTTGGCTGTGGGTTTGTCATATACGACCTTTATTATGTTGAGGTAACTTCCCTCTCTGCCTACTTCCTGAAGGGTTTTTATCATAAATGGGTGTTGAATTTTGTTGAAAGCTTTCTCTGCATCTATTGAGATGATCATATGGTTTTTCTCTTTCAGTTTATTAATATGGTGTATCACATTGATTGATTTGCGTATACTGAAGAATCCTTGCATTTCTGGGATAACCCCCACTTGATCATGGTGTATGATCCATTTAATGTGCTCTTGGATTCTGTTTGCTAGTATTTTATTAAGGATTTTTGCATCTATGTTCATCAGTGATATTGGCCTGTAGTTTTCTTTCTTTGTGGCTTCTTTGTCTGATTTTGGTATCAGGATGATGGTGGCCTCATAAAATGAGTTTGGGAGTGTTCCTCCCTCTGCTATATTTTGGAAGAGTTTGAGAAGGATAGGTGTTAGCTCTTCTCTAAATGTTTGATAGAATTTGCCTGTGCAGCCATCTGGTCTTGGGCTTTTGTTTGTTGGAAGATTTTTAATCACAGTTTCAATTTCAGTGCTTGTGATTGGTCTGTTCATATTTTCTATTTCTTCCTGGTTCAGTCTTGGAAGGTTGTGCATTTCTAAGAAATTGTCCATTTCTTCCAGGTTGTTCATTTTATTAGCTTATATTTGCTTGTAGTAATCTCTCATGATCCTTTGTATTTCTGCAGTGTCAGTTGTTACTTCTCCTTTTTCATTTCTAATTCTATTGATTTGAGTCTTCTCCCTTTTTTTTCTTGATGAGTCTGGCTAATGGTTTATCAGTTCTGTTTATCTTCTCAAAGAACCAGCTTTTAGTTTTATTGACCTTTGCTATCGTTTCCTTCATTTCTTTTTCATTTATTTATGATCTGATCTTTATGATTTCTTTCCTTCTGCTAGTTTTGGGGTTTTTTTGGTTCTTCTTTCTCTAATTGCTTTAAGTGTAAGGTTAGGTTGTTTATTTGAGATTTTTCTTGTTTGTTAAGATAGGACTGCATTGCTATAAACTTCCCTCTTAGAACTGCTTTTGCTGCTTCCCATAAGTTTTGGGTTGTCGTGTTTTCATTGTCATTTGTTTCTAGGTATTTTTTTATTTCCTCTTTGATTTCTTCAGTGATATCTTCCTTATTAAGTAGTGTATTTTTAGCCTCCAAGTGTTTGTATTTTTTACAGGTTTTTTCCTGTAATTGATATGTAGTCTCATAGCACTGTGGCCAGAAAAGATACTTGATACCATTTCAGTTTTGTTAAATTTCCCAAGGCTTGATTTGTGACCCAAGATATGACCTATCCTAGAGAATGTTCCATGAGAACTTGAGAAGAAAGTGTATTCTGTTGTTTTTGGATGGAATGTCCTATAAATATCAATTAAGTCTATCTTGTTTAATGTAGCATTTAAAGCTTGTGTTTCCTTATTTATTTTCATTTTGGATGATCTGTCCATTGGTGAAAGTGGGGTGTTAAAGTCCCCTGCTATGATTGTGTTACTGTTGATTTCCCCTTTTATGGCTGTTAGTTTTTGCCTTATGTATTGAGGTGCTCCTATGTTGGGTGCATAAATATTTAGAATTGTTATATGTCTTCTTGGATTGATCCCTTGATCATTATGTAGTGTCCTTCTTTGTCTCTTGTAATAATAGTCTTTGTTTTAAAGTCTATTTTGTCTGATATGAGAATTGCTATTCCAGCTTTCTTTCAATTTCCATTTGCATGGAATATCCTTTTCCATCCCCTCACTTTCAGTCTGTATGTGTCGCTAGGTCTGAAGTGGGTCTCTTGTAGACAGCATATATACGGGTCTTGTTTTTGTATCCCTTCAGCCAGTCTATGTCTTTTGGTTGGATCATTTAATCCATTTCCATTTAAGGTAATTATCGATATGTATGTTCCTATTACCATTTTTTAAATTGTTTTGGGTTTGTTACTGTAGGTCTTTTCCTTCTCTTGTGTTTCCTGCCTAGAGAAGTTCCTTTAGCATTTGTTGTAAAGCTGGTTTGGTGGTGCTGAATTCTCTTAGCTTTTGCTTGTCTGCAAAGGTTTTAATTTCTCCATCGAATCTGAATGAGATCCTTGCTGGGCAGAGTAATCTTGGTTGTAGGTTTTTTCCCTTTCATCAATTTAAATATGTCTTGCCACTCCTTCCTGGCTTGCAGTTTCTGCTGAAAGATCAGCTGTTTACCGTATGGGGATTCCCTTGTGTGTTATTTGTTGTTTTCCTTTGCTGCTTTTAATATTTTTTCTTTGCATTTAAGTTTTGATAGTTTGATTAATATGTGTCTTGGCGTGTTTCTCTTTGGATTTATCCTGTATGGGACTCTCTGTGCTTCCTGGACTTGATTGACTATTTCCTTTCCCATATTAGGGAAGTTTTCAACTATAATCTCTTCAAATATTTTCTCAGTCCCTTTCTTTTTCTCTTCTTCTTCTGGGACCCCTATAATTTGAATGTTGCTGTCTTTAATGTTGTCTCAGAGGTCTCTGAGACTGTCCTCAATTCTTTTCATTCTTTTTTCTTTATTCTGCTCTGCAGTAGTTATTTCCACTATTTTATCTTCCAGGTCACTTATCTGTTCTTCCACCTCAGTTATTCTGCTATTGATCCCTTCTAGAGAATTTTTAATTTCATTTATTGTGTTGTTCATCATTGTTTGCGTGCTCTTTAGTTCTTCTAGTTCTTTGTTAAACGTTTCTTGTATTTTCTCCATTCTATTTCCAAGATTTTGGATCATCTTTACTATCATTCTGAATTCTTTTTCAGGTAGACTGCCTATTTCCTCTTCATTTGTTAGGTCTGGTGGGTTTTTATCTTGCTCCTTCATCTGCTATGTGTTTCTCTGTCTTCTCATTTTGTTTACCTTACTGTGTTTGGGGTCTGCTTTTCACAGACTGCAGGTTAGTAATTCCCATTGTTTTTGGTGTGTGCCCCCAGTGGCTATGGTTGGTTCAGTAGGTTGTGTAGGCTTCCTGGTGGAGGGGACTAGTGCCTGTGTTCTGGTGGATGAGGCTGGATCTTGTCTTTCAGGTGGGCAGGTCCACATCTGGTGGTGTGTTTTGGGGTGTCTGTGACCTTATTATGCTTGTAGGCAGCCTCTCTGCTAATGGGTGGGGTTGTGGTCCTGTCCTGCTAGTTGTTTGACACAGGGTGTCCAGCACTGTAGCTTGCTGGTCATTGACTGGAGCTGGGTCTTGGCATTGAGATGGAGATCTCTGGGAGATTTTTACATTTGATATTACGTGGAGCTGGGACGTCTCTGGTGGACCGATGTCCTGAACTTGGCTCTCCCACCTCAGAGGCACTGCCCTGACACCTGGCCAGAGTACCACGAGCCTGTCATCCACACGGCTCAGAATAAAAGGGAGAAAAAAAGAAAGAAAGAAAAAAAAAAGAAAATAACGTTATTTAAAATAAAAAAAATTAAGAAAAAATTTTAAAAGTAATAAAAAAAGGAAAAGAAGAGAGCAACCAAACCAAATAACAAATACACCAATGATAACAGGCACTAAAAACTATACTAAAAAAAAGAAGAAAAAAAACCGGACAGACAGAACCCTAGGACAAATGGTAAAAGCAAAGCTACACAGACAAAAATCACACACAGAAGCATATACACACACACATTAACAAAAAAAGAAAAAGGGAAAAAATATATATATCGTTGCTCCCACCATCCACCTCCTCAAGTTATGATGATTTGTTGTCTATTCAGGTATTCCACAGAGGCAGTTACATCAAGTTGATTTTGGAGATTTAATCCGCTGCTCCTGAGGCCGCTGGGAAAGATTTCCCTTTCTCCTCTTTGTTCGCACAGCTCCTGGGGTTCAGCTTTGGATTTGGCCCTGCCTGTGCGTGTAGGTCGCCTAAGGGCGTCTGTTCTTCGCTCTGACAGGACGGGGTTAAAGGAGCAGCTGATTCGGGGGCTCTGGCTCTCTCAGGCTGGGGAGAGGAGGGGTACGGATGTGGGGTGAGCCTGCAGCGGCAGCGGCTGGTGTGACGCTGCACCAGCCTCGGGCGCGCCGTGCATTCTCCCGGGGAAGTTGTCCCTGGATCACGGGACCCTGGCAGTGGCGGGCCGCACAGGCTCCTGGGAGGGGAGGTGTGGAGAGTGACCTGTGCTTGCACACAGGCTTCTTGGTGGCTGCAGCAGCAGCCTTAGCGTCTCATGCCCATCTCTGGGGTCTGCGCTGTTAGCCGCGGCTCGCGCCCGTCTCTGGAGCTCCTTTAAGCGAAGCTCTGAATCCCCTCTCCCCGCACACCGCGAAACGAGGCAAGAAAAAGTCTCTTGCCTTTTCGGCAGCTCCAGACTTTTTCCCGGACTCCCTCCTCGCTAGCTGTGGCGCACTAGTCCCTTCAGGCTGTGTTCACGCAGCCAACCCCAGTCCTCTGCCTGGGATCCAACCTCCGAAGCCCAAGCCTCAGCTCCCAGCCACAGCCCGCCCCGGCGGGTGAGCAGACAAGCCTCTCGGGCTGGTGAGTGCCGGTTGGCACTGGTCCTCTGTGCGGGAATCTCTCCACTTTGCCCTGTGCACCCCTTTTGCTGCGCTCTCCTTCGCGGCTCCGAAGCTTCCCCCCTAAGCAACCCGCAGTCTCCGCCAGTGAAGGGGCTTCCTAGTGTGTGGAAACCTATCCTCCTTCACAGCTCCCTCCCAGTGGTGCAGGTCCCGTCCCTATTCTTTTGTCTCTGTTTTTTCTTTTTTTTTTTTTTTGCCCTACCCAGGTACGTGGGGACTTTCTTGCCATTTGGGAGGTCTGAGGTCTTCTGCCAGCGTCCAGTAGGTGTTCTGTAGGAGTTGTTCCACATGTAGATGTATTTCTGATGTATTTGTGGGGAGGAAGGTGATCTCCACGTCTTACTCTTCTGCCATCTTGAAGCCTCTTGTTCCTTTTTCTTTATTGTTTATGCTGTTTTTCAGCTTGATCAATAATCTCTATTGATCTATATTCAAGCTTGCTAATTCTTTCTTCTTCCAGTTCTAATCACTGTTGAGTCCCTCTAGGTGTTTTTATTTCAATTATTTTACTTTTCAACTCCACACTTTCCATTTGGCTCTTTTTTGTAATTTCTCTTTGTTTTTTTTAGAATTGGTTTCATAATTTCGCTTTATTGATATTCTTCATTTGATGTGATATTGTCAACATATCTTTCCTTACTTCTTTTATCACACTTTCCTTTAGTCTGTTGAACATGTTTATAATGGCTACTTTGAAGTCTTTCTTTCTTAAATACAATTTTAGTCACTCTCACAAGAGTTTCTGTTGCTTGCTTTTTTCAGTGCATGGTCATACTTTTCTGTTTTCTTTTCATGACTCATAATTTTTGGTTGGAAGCTGAACATTTATGTAATAAATTGCCACAACTCTGTATGCTGTTCTCCCCTCACCCCTTGGGGCCTTGTTACTGTTATTTGCTTATTTATTTGCTCAGTGACTCACTGGATTATTTTGGTGGTATCTATTTCCTCAAACACACAGTGTTAAGCTTCTGCTGTTTCTCCTTGGGGCTTTGGGAGAAAGCCCATAGTCACCCTGCTGTGACAGTGGTATTGGTAGAGCTCTATTCCTCCAAAATAGATATTCTTAATAACTCTATATCTATTAATGAAATAAAATTTGTACTTAAAAAAACTCCCTATAAAGAAAACACAGGTCCCTAATGACTTCACTGATTAATTCTATTAAACATTTTTGGAAGAAATAATACCTACTTTAATCAGAGTATTTTGGAAATTAAAAGATGAGGGAATACTTACCAACTCATTCTGTGAAGCTAGAGTTACCCTCATACCAAAACTAAGATATCACAAGAAAAGTAAACTGTGGACCAATATCTCTCATGAACATACATGCCAAAATCCTTAACAAAATATAGCAATTCATGTCCAGTAATATAGAGAAAGGATAATGCATCCTAAGTAAATTTGGTTCATCCCAGGAATTCAAGGTTGGATGAACATTTGAAAATAATGTAATTCATCATACTAGTAGATTAAAAAAAACTATATAAGCCTCTCAATAGATGCAGACAAAATTCAACATTCATTTATGATAAAAGCTCTCAAAAACTAGGAATAAAAGGGCAAATCCTCAACCTAAAAAAGGACAGAAAACACCAAAGGTAACATTATACTTAATGGTGAAATATTGAATGCTTTCCCCATAGATCAATAATAAGATGTTTGCTCTCACCTCTTATATTCAATATTGCAATTGAGGACTTAACCAATGATATAGGAAAAAAAATACAGATTGGAAACAAAGAAAAGTATTTTTATTTGCAATCAACATGTTTGTCTTAGAAAAATCTTAAGGAATACACACACATACACACACACAAATAGCTATTAGATCTAATTAGTGAGTTTAGCAAGTTGCAGGATATAAGGTTGCTATGGGAACATCATTTGTATTTCTATATACTAGCAATAAGCCATTATAAATTAAAATTTCAAAATACCATAAAAATATGAAGAGATAAATATAACAAAATGTGCACAAGACCTGAACACTGGAAAATATAGATGTTGCTTAGAGAAAATATGAGACCTAAATAAATAGAGATATCATGTTCATGAATTCAAAGGTAGAATATTGAGACGTTAATTCTCTCCAAATTGATCTATGTATTAAACACAATCCCAGGCAATATCCTAGAAGCTGTGGGTTGTTTGTTTTTTTTTTTGATTTGTTTGTTTTTGTGTGTGTATGTGTGTTTTGAGGTAGAAAATAAACTGATTCTAAAATTTATACAGAAATTCAAATGACTTAGAATAGCCAAAACTATTCAAATATTGGAAAAAGAACAAAGTTGGAGGCAATGCAAACTCAAACCATATGACACCCTTCAGAGTAACTAAAGTTAAAAAATATTGACCAAGATGTAGAGAAACTAGAATTCTCATACATTTCTTGTGGAAATATAACTTTGTAAAACCAGTTTGCAAGAAGTTTGACTTTATCTATTAAAGCTGAACATATGCCTTCTTTATTGCCACAATAATGCTGTATAATAGACCACCCCAGGCTCAGTGACTTAGGACAACAGCATTAATTCTCATACTCACCAATCTTTGGGATGTCTAAGTTTATGCTAATCTAAGATTGGTTTGGCCTGCAGGTTGGATTCACATCTGCTCCATATGTGCTTATTCTGAGGGCCCAGACTGAAGGGGCAACAGCTACATGAGACTATGGTCTCCTCATGTGCATCACCTGCACTCAGGAGCCAAATCAAACTATGCAAGCACACAAGACTCCTGCATATATCATGTCTGCTAATATTCTATCAGCCAAAAACATTCATATGACCAAGGACAATATCAATGGGGTAGAAAAGCAAACCTGACCAACAGTAAAAGAGGGAAGGGAATAAATACTTGCTGAAGCAAAAAGTCCAAATCATCATGTCCAGCACGTCCAGCATGTAATACACCCAACATAAATGATGCCCAGGTGTACAGAGATGTGAATAAGAAAGTTCAGGGCTTCCCTGGTGGCGCAGTGGTTGAGAGTCCGCCTGCCGATGCAGGGGACATGGGTTCGTGCCCTGGTCCGGGAAGATCCCACATGCTGCAGAGCGGCTAGGCCCATAAGCCATGGCCGCTGAGCCTGCGCGTCCGGAGCCTGTGCTCCGCAGTATTATTCATCATAGCCAAGAACTGGAAATAACGCAAATGTCTATCAACAGTAAAATGGATAAAGAAAATGTATTACACCCACCCCTATATATATAGCAATGAAAATGAAAGAATTGTGTACACAAAAACATGAGTCTCACAGTGTTACTCCAAAGAAACCAGGCACAAACGCATTCAGTTTATATAAAGTTCAAACCACAAGCAAAACTAAATGATAAAGTTTAGGGATGCATATTTAGGCAGCAAACCTACTAAGAAAGGAAAGGAAGAGATTACCATGGAAGTTAGATTCGTTGTTAGGTTTGATGGTAGGTAAGGGGAGTGGGTATTGATCCATAGGTGGCGCAAGAAGGAACTTCTGGGTTTTTGGCAATGTTCTATTTCTTGACCAGGGTGATGGTTTCATGAATATTTGCTTTGTGATAAACCAGGGAGTTGTACGTACTGGTTTTATGTACTTTGAAAACATCGGCTGTACCTCAGTCTCTGCTTCTACAGCCAACCTTCCTCAGTTCTTGAACACACACAATTTCATGTCTAGGACTTTTGTACTTACTTTGTCTTCTGCTTGGAAAGTTCTTCCTCCTCATCTTCCAAGAACTAATTTGGTCTGTTTTTATCACTGAGGTTTGACCTCAAATGTCCCTTATTCAGTGAGACGTTGTAGCTCTGCCTCTTCTGCTCCAGCCTCCAGCCTCCAACCCCATCCTCAGCATTTCTGGCTTGTTTTCACTGCAGTATTATTAAGTTCTGTTCTGGTGGTGGTGGTGGTGTTACTTGTTACTGTTTGTCATCCACCTCTAGAATAAGTTCCACTCTGTGCAGGTCCTTATCTGGCTTATTCATGACTGTAATCTTAGTGCCTAATTCAGCACCTGGCCACAGTAAACAATAAAAGATGCTACTGAATGAGTAAATTATTCTATTCCCATAGTGTGGCCCAGTGTCTGGCTCACGGTTAAGTGCATCACCTAGTATCTCTGATTGGTATAAGTAATGCTATTTGTGGTGACAGCATTGCTATAGTAATGCTATTCCCTTAACTCTGCATGGAATAGAAACTTCTAGTGGTGTTTTCCTAGGGAACCCACCACATAAACAAATGTTACATGGATCAACGTTTATTAAATTACTACAAAGGCGTGATTTCGTAAACGTCGCTTTTGGGCAAGACAAGACAAGCAACGCTGCGGCAGCTGTAGCAGACTCAAGGAGGTATATACTCCCAACGGTGAGGCGCAAGACGCCCGCCAACACATTCAAGGCCGTCACGGCTGCGCCTCCGCGGTTCCCCTTGCGCGCCTTCCGCTTCCGGTAACGCGTCAGCCCCGCGAGACGCCCCGCTCCGCCCGCCGGGCAACCGCGCCCGCCAGAATCCTTTGTCCAATCCCGGGCCGCGCCGCGGGCTCGCGCCTGCGTAGAGGAGAGAGGTGAGCGCTGCGTGGACGACGGCCGCAGCTCGCGCCTGCGCGTCGGCTTCTCCCCAGCGATTGGCTCCTGCCTCCTAGGGACGCCACAGTTCAGTTTTCACTTTCTCTCCCCCCATCTCCGCTTCCTGTGGGCGTGGGGTTTTATTTCCGGGTTCCAGCGTCAGTCACTGAGAAAGTCGACTTGTTACCTCAGGTGGTGGGGAGTTTCAGCGTTCGTGCCTTCCTATGACCCTCTGGGGCAGGAGCAGCGTTTGGCTGACGAGCGCGGCGAGGTCTGCAGGCTCCGAGCCTGGACTCCAGGCCCGCGTCACTCCCGCCGGCGCCTCGGAGCCGCCCCGCGACGCCCGGGCGGCGTTCTTGGCACCAGGGCGGAGAGGAAGGACTGTTTGCGACGTGGAGGGTCCCGCGCGCTGCTGACGAGCCTGTGCGAACGCGGGCCCTGTGGAACCGGGAGGAGGGGAGTCCCTGCAAGGGGCGGCCCGAAGGCTCCCCGGCCCGGGGAGTTGGCCCGGGCGCGGCTGGTTGGCAGGTTCCGACGGGATCTGTCACGCTTGGCCTCGAGGGCCTGAGGGGAGGAAGCGCGTGTGGAGGCGCGGACAGCATTTTAGCATGGGGAGGAAACTGAACGCTGATCTTCGGTCCGCGGGGGCGGCGGCGGCGCACAGGACAGGTGAGACTGCCTCTCGTGAACGCCCACCCAGAGGGCAGGCGAGAGGAGCCCGTCCTCCGGGGCCGAGTGCCCGGCGTGGCCGCTCGGGCTGTGCGGGGTTCTTGTTGTCATTTTATTTTTTAATGAAAAATTGAGTTCCAGTCGACTTTGCATGCTTCTCATGGATGCTGAGTTGACTCACGCGTTCTTGCCTGGTAGCGCTGCTCTGGGTGGGAGGGGCGGGGGTCGGAGGTTCTCAGAATCGCTTTTGCTTTGCTGCTTCGGCTCTGACTCCACCTGTGGCCGCTTTCAGCTGCTAACACACCGATCTTCACCTGTTTCTAGTCAGTCAGCGTCTTCCAGGTGTGTAAGGCGTCAGAATTCCTGTTTCCCCTTTCGGAGGTGGAAAGTGTAGGGTGGTTCAGCACATCCTTTGAGTTGCCTGTGAGAGGACCGCTGCATCCTCGTGGACGTTGTAAGAAGTAGCCAGCTGAAGCTTTCTTTGCTCCTTGGGTTGGGACTGGCAGTGAAGTACTTTTCTAAGGATTCTTGGTGAAGTCCGCACCTCCGCTTTCCTTCTGCATAGACTTCATTGGCCGTGTGTGACCTTTTCTTTTTTAAAGTAGGCATAGAAGAGGTCTTTCCCCAGGGAGGGTCATTTAGCTGAAAACCGAAGTAGCGCGTCATCGTAGGTTGGTCCATTCAACCCAGCAGTTTGTCTGAAGGTGGCACCAAGCAGCATTTGTGGGAGAACGTGGCACATTAACCTCAAAATTGGGGGGAAGATCCTTTGAAAATCCTCAAGTTTCTCTTAATCACCACTTGTCTATTTGAAATCCATATATTTAAATACACCTCTTTTACCCTTTATTCTCCCTGTAAGGTAAAATTAGAACAGTAAGGTTTTTGAAAATATATTCCAGACGTTAAGTGCTGTGCAAGCATACGGTGTTATTGCAGTAACGTTGGTGATCCAAGGGCCCACGGTGTTCCCCTGAAAAAGCATTAGAAGGGGAAAGGGGTTTGGATATATTTAATGTTATAGGCTATGAGATTGGTAGTAAGCCTACTCAGGAGGTTTATAACAAAGCTGCTATTCCTTAATAGTGTAAAAATACTTTTCTGTTGAAAAACTGCCTTCTAGAACCGGATAGCTCTATACAGTATACTCAGTACAACAGTAAATAACTCATACTGGAGAAAAATTAAAAGTGACACAGTGTTCACAACTATTTTAAGGAAGACAAAGAACAGTGTTTGAAATTTTGTGTTTTCAGGACATTTGTCCAAGTGTAACCAGTTCTTTTTTAAAAAGAGCTGTATCAGGAGCATCTCCTGTAATCCAGACATAGTTGCTTAAATGAATTAAAATCTGCAAAGTGTCTAAAAACTTAACTGAGACGTAGTGTTTGTTAAATAAATGCAGTGTGATATATCTACTTAGTGTAATTAAATAGATATGGCATCTATTTGTCAAATGAGTCTTTCATTCCTGTACTGATGGACGTTTAAATTATTTTCAAGTTTTCCCTTATAACTAAAATGCTGCAGTGATTTTTTTGCCATTATAAGCAGTGTTTCATGTGCTCATCATAGTATTTCTATGAATCGTAGACTTGATTGCTTCTGAGAATGATGGATAATAATGGTATTAAATTACCCTCAAATGATTGTACCTTTTTATATTCACTTTCTCAAAAGATGTGTTTTATCTCCCCACTAGCCAGCACCGGATGGTAATATTTTACTGATTTTCTAATAGTTGAAATAACATCTCATTTAAATGTTTATCTTCCTTGGGTAGTAGGAAAATTAAGCATTTTTGGCCAGGTCATATACTTTGCTGATTTTTTTTTTTAATTGAGTTCTGAATTTTCTTCTTTTCTTTGACTCATTTATCTACTACCACACTGTTTTAATTATTGTAGCTTTATAATATAGTTTGGTACTTTCTTTTGAAAAATGTTTTGGGCTCTTCTTTTGCATTTTTCTTCCAGATGAAATTTAAAATCATCTTTTCAAGTTCTGTAGAAAATCTTGTTGGGATAGATATTGTTTGTGATTGCATTGAATTTATAGATTAATTTGAGAAGAGACATTCTTTTGAGTTTTTCCTTCTAAGAGGATAGGTATGTCTCCTTGTTTCTTCTGTTAAAATTTTTGTTGTGAAATATACCATTTGTATATACTGTTTTAAAAAACAAAAACAAAAAACTGTATCTGTGTACTCTGCTTAATAGACCATCACAAGTACCTTAGAAGCCTTTGGTGTGTGCCTTTCTCCAGAAACAAAGGATTCTCTGCCCCCATCACCATGGTCATCCTGAATTTTGTGTTAATTATCCCTTTGCTTTTCTTTACAGTTTTATCAACCATATATGTATCCTTAACCAACATATTGTTTACTTTCACCTGTTTTTGAACTTTAAGTAGAATCACGTTGTGTACTCTGTGAATTACTTTCATTAAACGTTATGTTTCTGAGATCCATCCCTGTTGAAGCATGTACCTATAGCTCAATTCAGAAACTTGAGGACTCCTTCACAGTTCTAGGAAGTATTGAGGATCACAAAGATCCTTTGCTTATGTGGATTATATCATATTAGATATTAAAACCAACCAATTTTAAACGTAGATGTTGGTATATTTACATATACCATTAAGCATATGGTGTATTGCTTATAGATTTGTATACCTCTAAAAAATACTACTACTAATAATAGTAAACCTACTACATCTTAAACAACATTTTTAATGAAAAATAACTATGTTCCAACACCCAAAATAAGTTAGTGGCAAGAGTGTTTTTGTTTTACGTTTTCACAAATATATTTAATGACTGGAGTCTCATGTTTGCTTCTGCATTCAGTTAGTTGCAATATACTGCTTTAGTTGAAGTATATGAAAAAATCCGGCCTCACTAAGCTGTATGTTTAGAAGAGGGACGAATATTTTAATATTCTTTTAAATAGTTATCTTTTTCTTTAATACTCATCAAAACCTAATAGTTTCTTAACGGTTAGCTGAAATATAGAGTTTGGAATCAATGAACTTCTCAAACTATGCGATATTAAAACCTATTGGTCTAGCTTGCATTTTTTTTAACATCTTTATTGGAGTATAATTGCTTTATAATGGTGTGTTAGTTTCTTCTTTATAACAGAGTGAACCAGCTATACATATACATATATCCCCATATCTCCTCCCTCTTGCATCTCCGTCCCACACTCCCTATCTCACCCCTCTAGGTGGTCACAAAGCACCGAGCTGATCTCCCTGTGCTATGCAGCTGCTTCCCACTAGCTATCTGTGTTACATTTGGTAGTATATATAAGTCCATGCCACTCTCTCACTTCATCCCAGCTTACCCTTCCCCCTCCCCGTGTCCTCAAGTCCATTCTCTACGTCTGCATCTTTATTCCTGTCTTGCCCCTAGGTTCTTCAGAACTTTTTTTTTAAAAAAACTCCATATATATGTGTTATTGTATGGTATTTGTTTTTCTCTTTCTGACTTACTTCACTCTGTATGACAGACTCTAGGTCCATCCACCTCACTACAAATAACTCAGTTTTGTTTCCTTCTATGGCTGAGTAATATTCCATTGTATATATGTGCCACTTCTTTATCCATTCATCTGTCAGTGGACACTTAGGTTGCTTCCATGTCCTGGCTATTGTAAACAGAGCTGCAGTGAACATTGTGGTACATGACTCTTTTTGAATTATGGTTTTCTCAGGTATATGCCCAGTAGTGGGATTGCTGGGTCGTATGGTAGTTTTATTTTTAGCTCTTTAAGGAACCTCCATACTGTTCTCCATAGTGGCTGTATCAATTTACATTCCCACCAACAGTGCAAGAGGCTTCCCTTTTCTCCACACCCTCTCCAGCATTTATTGTTTGTAGATTCTTTGATGATGACCATTCTGACTGGTGTGAGGTGATACCTTACTGTAGTTTTGGTTTGTATTTCTCTAATGATTAATGATGTTGAGCATCCTTACATGTGTTTGTTGGCAATCTGTATATCTTCTTTGGAGAAATGTCTATTTAGGTCTTCTGTCCACTTTTGGATTGGGTTGTTTGTTTTTTTGATACTGAGCTACTTGTAAATTTTGGAGATTAATCCTTTGTCAGTTGCTTCATTTGCAAATATTTTCTCCCATTCTGAGGGTTGTCTTTTCATCTTGTTTGTGTTTTCCTTTGCTGTGTAAAAGCTTTTAAGTTTCATCAGGTCCCATTTGTTTATTTTTGTTTTTATTTCCATTACTCTAGGAGGTGGGTCAAAAAGGATCTTGCTGTGATGTATGTCACAGAGTGTTCTGCCTATGTTTTCCTCTAAGAGTTTTATAGTGTATGACCTTACATTTAGGTCTTTAATCCATTTTGAGTTTATTTTTGTGTATGGTGTTAGGGAGTGTTCTAATTTCCTTCTTTTACATGTAGCTGTCCAGTTTTTCCCAGCACCACTTATTGAAGAGGCTGTCTTTTCTCCATTGTATATTCTTGCCTCCTTTATCAAAAATAAGGTGACCATATGTGTGTGGGTTTATCTCTGGGTTTTCTGTCCTGTTCCATTGATCTATATTTCTGTTTTTGTGCCAGTACCATACTGTCTTGATTACTGTAGCTTTGTAGTATAGTCTGAAGTCACGGAGCCTGATTCCTTGAGCTCCGTTTTTCTTTCTCAAGATTGCTTTGGCTATTCGGGGTCTTTTGTGTTTCCATACAAATTGTGAAATTTTTTGTTCTAGTTCTGTGAAGAATGCCATTGGTAGTTTGATAAGGATTGCATTGAATCTGTAGATTGCTTTGGGTAGTAGAGTCACTTTCACAATGTTGATTCTCCCAATCCAAGAACATGGTATATCTCTCCATCTGTTGGTATCATCTTTAATTTCTTTCATCAGTGTCTTATAGTTTTCTGCATACAGGTCTTTTGTGTCCTTAGGTAGGTTTATTCCTAGGTATTTTATTCTTTTTGTTGCAGTGGTAAATGTGAGTGTTTCCTTAATTTCTCTTTCAGTTTTTTTTATCATTAGTTTATAGGAATGCAAGAGATATCTGTGCATAAATTTTGTATCCTGCTACATTACCAAATTCACTGATTAGCTCTAGTAGTTTTCTGGTAAAGTATTTAGGATTCTCTGTAGTATTATGTCATCAGCAGACAGTGACAGCTTTGCGTCTACTTTTCTGGTTTGGATTCCTTTTATTTCTTCTTCTTCTCTGATTGCTGTGGCTAAAACTTCCAAAACTGTGTTGAATAATAGTGGTGAGAGTGGGCAACCTTGTTTTGTTACTGATCTTAGAGGAAATGGTTTCAGTTTTTCACCATTGAGAACGATGCTGTCTGTGGGTTTGTCATATATGGCCGTTATTATGTTGAGGTAAGTTCTCTCTGTGCCTACTTTCTGGAGGGTTTTTATCATAAATGTGTGTTGAATTTTTTCAGAAGCTTTTTCTGCATCTATTGAGATGGTCATATGCTTTTTCTCCTTCAATTTGTTAATACGGTGTATCACATTGATTGCTTTTTGTATATTGAAGAATCCTTGCATTCCTGGGATAAACCCCAGTTGATCATGGTGTATGATCCTTTTAATGTGCTGTTGGATTCTGTTTGCTAGTATTTTGTTGAGGATTTTTGCATCTATGTTCATCAGTGATATTGGCCTGTAGTTTTCTTTCTTTGTGACATGTTTGTCTGGTAGCTTGCACTTTAAAGGGATCTTTCACCCATGCATTGGTCATGAGGAAGATACTAGTTCACTGAATTATGTAGATTTCCCAAATGATGGCACATTTCAATATATAATACCAAAAACTCACTTACATTATCATCACCACTTTGGGAACCACTCCTGTGATTCATTCGTTTTTGTTGAAGTATAATAATCTACTCTAAGAATATATTATACGTTTATCCATTTTATTCTTTATGAACATATTGGTTATTTCCAACATTTGGGCTATTATAATTAGCGGAGCCATAAATGTTCTCAGTCATCTCCAAGTGCATATACACAGTACTGTTGATCGGGCATATTTGTAGTGGAAGTGCTAGATCCATTGGGAGGATATTTGCATGTTCAATTTCATTAGATAATATCTAACTTTTCCCAGATGGTGATTCTGATTTATACTCCACCAGTTGTGAATGAAACCTCCCTTTGCTCTCCATTCTCTCTACGTATGGCATTGTCCAACTTTTAAAATCTTTGCTGGTCTGGTAGAAGTGAAATGATATATTACTGTGGTTTTAAACTGCATTTCTCTGATTACTTAAAAGAAACTCAGGGTCTGTTTTCTACAGGCTGCTTGTTTTTTCTTACTAATATCTACGAATCAAAATGAAATATGTTATATATATTAGTTGATGAACTCTTCCTGTTGCTAAAAAAGTTACTAGGATCATTTATTTAAACAATTTAAAAACATGTAAAGGCATGTTTTAGTCTTTCTTCCCTGTACCTGTCCAGCTCATTCCCCCAGTGTATTTTTTTATATTCCTCCTTCTTACTCTAATTTCTGCTATTATGCTCCTTTATTTTCCTCCACTTTTCAGTATATTCTAGAAGTCTTCACAAATAAGTATAGAGGAAGCGTACTCATTCTATAGGGTAGGAAAAGCAGTTTTCTACTTTGTGGCTGTACCGGTTTTACCTAATCTGTAGTAGATAGAGTATTTGATATTTTTCTAATCTTTTGCTATTAAAAAAAACAAAACAGTGGTGCTTGGAGTAACTTTGTAGAGTTGTCATTTTGTATGTGAGATTTCTATACAGTTAATTTCCAAAACTGATTGTTGGGTCAATATGTAAATGCTTTTGAAATTTTGGTAAATATTGCCAAATTGCTTTTCCTTGGATTTTGCACTCTTACCTGCAGTATACCTAAGTGACTATTTTTCCTAAAACCTCGCCTCACGGAATATGCTTATAAATTTATAGGTTTTGATAGTGTGATCAGTGAAAAGTGGTATCCGTTTATTTGAATTTACATTTTCTTGGACTGTTTGAGCATCTTTATATATGCTTAAAGGTCTTTCCCCCCTCTTTTTTTGTACTAACTGTTCATATCCTTTGTCCATTTTTCTGTTTTTTATTGGGTTGTTGAACTTTGGGACTTCTTTACATACTCTAGGTACTAATCTTTTGATAGTTAAGTAGGTTGCAAATTCTTTTTCTCTTTGTGGTGCTAGTAATTCTTAATTTTAAACATTTTTATTTCATGTCTGTATATTTAGACTTGTTATTTGTGGGTAGTTTGGAGTATAGCTGTAATTTTAACTTTATTCACATATGGATAACCAGTTGTGGTAGAAATTACCATTGAATCCACTTGGGTTTGAAGTTTTGGTGGTGGCAGATTCTTGACTAGTGATTTAATTTTTTTAATAGTAGCAGGATTACTTAGATTCTTAAAGAAAATTATGTCAGTTTTGGTAAATTAGATTTTTTCTAGGACTCTGTCCATTTTGTCTAAATTTGTAATATTTATTGGTACAGGGTTGTTAAAAGTGCCCTCTTCCTATTTTTAATGTCTGAAGAATGTGTAATTATGTCTCCTTTTTTCATTTCTGATACTGCATACTTCTGTTCCCAACTCCCCTCTTCCTTTTCTATTAATTCATCTTGCCTGTAGTTTATCATCTATCTTATTAGTCTTTTCAGTGAATCCTTTTTTAGCTTTGTGATTATCTCTATCATGTATTTGTTTTTATTTTTTAATTCTTTTTTTATTAATTTATTTGTTTATATTTTATACTCAGCTGCGTTGGGTCTTTGTTGCTGTGTGCGGGCTGTTTCTAGTTGCGGTGAGATGGGACTACTCTTCGTTGTGGTGTGCAGGCTTCTCATTGCGGTGGCTTCTCTTGTTGCGGAGCACAGGCTCTAGGCTCTCAGGCTTCAGTAGTTGTGGCACGTGGGCTCAGTAGTTTGGCTTGCAGACTCAGTAGTTGTGGCACATGGGCTTTGTTGCTCCGCAGCATGTGGGATCTTCCCAGACCAAGGCTTGAACCTGTATCCCCTGCATTGGCAGGTAGATTCTTAAGCACTGAGCTACCAGGGAAGTCTTATCATATATTTCTTTTTGTGTTTATTTTTTGTTTTTTCATTTATTAAACTATTTTTGAGATAGCTATAGATTTGTATGCATGTGTATGCTTTAGATATGCTCATTTTAAAGAGCATCAGTTGGAATTTTAATGCAATTTTCAAACATTTTTAGCTGGGATATATAGCCTATTTACATTTGCTACAGTTGCTCTTATTTTTGCTTTCTATTTGTCCTGGCTGTTTTATATTTCTTTTTTCTCATTTTTTTTAAATAGCTATTTAATATCTTATATCATTTCATTTTCCCCATATATTATTTCAGAAGTTTTATACTTTTTTCTCTTTTTATAGTTATCCTAGAAATATCATGCATCCTTGACTTTTCAAAATCTAAAAATAACCAGTAGGGCTTCCCTGGTGGCGCAGGGGTTGGGGGTCTGCCTGCTGATGCAGGGGACGCGGGTTCGTGCGCCGGTCCGGGAGGATCCCACGTGCCGCAGAGCGGCTGGGCCCGTGGCCATGGCCGCTGGGCCTGCGCGTAGAGGGCAACAGTAGAGGCCGCGGTGGTGAGAGGCCCGTGTACCGCAAAAAAAAAAAATTTTTTTAATAATAAAAATAAAATAACCAATATCTTTACCTTCCTCTTAGATAATACAAGAACCTTAGTAGTTTAATTTTATTCAGCCCCTCATGACTTAACATGTTATTATTATGTAGTTTAATTTTTTTTTTAATATTCTTACAAGACAGAAGGAGACCTGTTTAGAATTGTTATTGTGTCTTGCAGTCAGTCCTTTTTTATATTTCCCACATTTTTGCTACTTTCTCTATTATTCATTGATCGTTTTATCTTTTAGACCATCCACCTAGGGCCATTTTCCTTCTGCTTAAAGTCTATCCTTTAGAATAGATGAACTTTCTTAGTTTGTGTTTACCTGAAAATGTCTTTGTTTCACCATCACTTAAGGAAGATGTTTTTGCTGAATATAGCAGTTTAGGTTGGCAGTTATTTTCTTGTAGCAATTTGAAGATCTCATTCCTCTGTCTTTTGGTTTCCATTATTGCTATTGAAAAGTCACCTGTCAGTCTTTCAGTTCCTTGTCTCTGGATGCTTTAATATTTTTCCCTTTGTTTTTAGCTTTCTGCTGTTTCACTGTATCTATATTTATCTTGCTTGGGTTTATTTGGCTTTTTTAAGTCTGTAAATTGGAGGTGTTTTGAAATGTGTTTATTGACTTATTCATAACTCCTAAACTGTGAATTTCCATTTTATGTTCTATTGATCTGTTTGTCTTAATGTATAAATAAATCTTTTATAACCTTCATAGTAAATATTTTCTCCTGGTCTTTTGCTTTTCTTTTCCTTTGTTTCCCACAGTTTCCCCAACAGACTGCATTGCCAAACTCATGGATTTTTGATAATCTGATAAGTGAAAAGTGAACCTTGACAATAAAACTCTGGAACTGGTCTTTTGAGAGGAGTAGGACTGTGACTACTCTTTCAGTTTTTTCATCATAATTGGTTTATTCAGATGTTTCTTCCACTTAGACCAATGTTAGTAAATTATATTTTTATAATTTTCAAATTTATTGGTATAGTGTGTGATAATTTATTATTTTTGAAATTTTTCCCTGTATTTGTGGTTAGCCTTCTTTTGTTGATATTTAGTTTTTTCTCTTTATTGATTATATTTGCTAAAGGTTACTTATTCCAAAAGAACCAGTTTGGGGACTTCCCTGGTGGTCCAGTGGTTAGGGCTTCACCTTCCAATGCAGGGGGTGTGGGTTCAATCCCTGGTGGGGGAGCTAAGATCCCACATGCCTCATGGCTGGCGGGGGCGGGGGGGGGGGACAAAAACCATAAAACAGAAGCAATATTGTAACAAATTCAGTAAAGTTTTTTTTAAAGAAATGGTCCACATTAAAAAAAATCTTTTTTTTTAAAAAAAGAACTAGCTTTTGGTTTTTATTGTTTAACTCAATTGGCCTTTTGTTTTTAAATTTGGCCTCTTTTTATTTATGAATTTTCTAAGAAGTGTCTGGGGCATACTTTCTGTTTTTTCTTAAGAATTTAGTAACACTTAATTGGATAACTAAATCCCTTGGTAATATTCTATGTTAAAGACTCTGCCCTCCTTGGTATGGTGAAATAGACCCTGTTTAGAACCTTTGGGTACACCTGCTCCCTCATTAAATATTCAAGACCCCAACTCCTGAGGCCTGTTTTGACCAGTTGAAGCACCTGCTTCACCCTGTGGTTATCCTCCACTTCTCTATGAGCCACCTTTAGTAAATAGGCCTATTCTCTGCCCAGGGCATTTGTGATGGGATATATCTAGGGGTGGTGGTGATTAAAAAAAAAATCATTGTTATGGTATGGATTAGATGTCACTTTCCCTTTTGTTATATGTGATAATCAAAATAATCTAAAGCAGGTCTTAAAATGTAATTGACCTTGAGAGAAATTTAGTCTTAGGATTTTCTTGTAAGAAGGACAAAACTACTTAACAGTATCTTTGTAGTGTATAAATACAGTAATGTGTTTAATGCAGCCATTTCATTGCAGGCTGATAGTTTGATGCTGAAGCACAAATTAGTAAACGTGGTTTGATGAGCCAGAACAAAGGCCGGTTCCTTTATACAGATGTCTGAAAATGGCA
Source organism: Leucopleurus acutus (assembly GCF_964270905.1). Lineage (NCBI taxonomy): Eukaryota > Metazoa > Chordata > Mammalia > Artiodactyla > Delphinidae > Leucopleurus > Leucopleurus acutus. The sequence goes on from NC_139142.1 coordinate 178,332,433, forward strand.
CCATATAAACTTTGAAGTGATTCTAATAAAAAGTGCATAATCTTGAATATGGAAAGTATGTTCTCCAAAGAATCTGTTGACTTTTTACACAGCATAGCAAGAAAGAAAACAAAATATGATATAAGATTATAAGCATCTGTCTGATATATAGAAATCTTTTTTATAGTAGAAATGGATTTTGAAAATGTTAAAACAGTCTTCAAAAATTGAATATTAAGTCTAAAAGTAAGCCACAGTTAAATGAAAAAATCATAGTACAAAGGGATTTTTAGCAATGGAAATAATTTTTTTTTTACTTTTGAATTTTCTTTATATTTTTATACAGCAGGTTCTTATTAGTTATCCATTTTATACATATTAGTGTATACATGTCAATCCCAATCTCCCAATTCATCACACCGCTACCACCCGCAGCCAATTTTCCCCCAGCAATGGAAATAATTTTTTAAAGTTTTTAAAAAGAAGGCAGTTGCTCTCCCATTGCATATGTTAAATATGCAAAGTGATTTTGCTATTTTAAATAGTAATTAATCTACGTGATTCTTTATGAATTTAAGTAATTTCCTTTGTGAGTTGAGGTTTTCCTGTATGTTTTCTATTTGTACAATACCATAGCGGCAATGATTCTCTAGGAGCTCCTGATTAGTTTTCCGCTAGCAAGTGCAGATACGGTCCAGGAAATGCATATGGATGTCTTAGATTACTTGGTTAAAACATGAGCCAAAAGGAAAGACGTCCTTAGATCAGGCCAAACACCACACACACACACACACACACACACACACACACACACACACACATGCACACACGCACATACGCACACACACACTCCAACTTTATTTTTCATGAGTTTTGTTAAGGCTGTGTGGCTTAGTGGGAGGGACAAGCACCCCATCCCAACCCTGGGTGCTGGTATCAGCATCTCCTGGGCATATATGGAGTATCCAAAACCATATTCAGTAGACCTTTTATTTTTGTAAATTACACAGCAAAGCCCCATGAAACTATAATCAGCGAGTTTACTAGACAATAATGGGAAAGCTTTATAGCAGCGGTGAGTTAGAACAACTTGGGGTCACTGTGGTGAAAAGACGTGGATTTCGGTTTAGGTCTAGGATTTGCAATCCAGAATGGTTACTGAATAACCTGCAGGCAAGACCTTCGAGGGAATTGAAGCTTGGAGCGATCGTTGTAAAATAACAATAAAACTGTCCACCTAGGAGTACTGGGAGACGTCAGAAACAGGGAACTGAGGACACTCTGCTTGTCCAGCCCTCGGACCAGACTGCGGCTCCCCGACCCGGCGCACAGCCAGGCTACCTGGCTGTGCGCGTGTGCGCGGCTCGCGGTTCGCCACCCGCCCTCGTTGACTTTTAAAGGCACAACCCGCGCCGCCCCCGCCACACTGGCTTTCGCTGGCGGGAGGGGGCCGGAGGGGCCAGCTGGGCAGAGGGACAGCCCCCTCCGCCACACACCATGAGGTGAGGAGGAGGGGCCGGCCCTAACCCCCACCCAGCCAGGGGCTCCTGGAGACACCTGCGTCTGGGGCCTCCCACCTGGCCGCTGAGCTGCCTGCCAGAGAACTGGGTGACGAGGAGACTGGGAGAAGGGACGGACTGGGTGTCCCACCTTCAGGGGGCTTTAGGGAGTGAAGCTTTGGTGGGGCCGCCGAGGTAGGTGGTGAACAAACGGTTTTATGTACTTAAGGGTTTACGGAGCGCCTTTGCCTCCTGACTCATGGGATTCTGCGAGGGTGGAGTGGAGAAACCCTTGCCGAACTGCCAGAGAGATGGCATCACTCTTTACAACTCTTCTGTGTGTGTAGACTTCTGTGTGTGTACAGTATTTTAGGAAGTCTTTTGAATTGTAAAGCAGTGATTCCAAATGGACTTTTGCACTTCAAATAATAGCAAGGGTATCTTGGTTTTTATTCTTTCTGTGGGTGATTATCTTGACATTAGAAAACATTTAAACTTTTGTATGTGGTAGACTTTTTTTAATTTAAGAAATTTAAAAAATTTAAAGTTTAAAAATTTTTAAGAACTTAAAAATTGTTATAAAAATCATACATTTCTCATTCTGTAGTATTTTTTAATAGAGAAGCTTTATCTTATGGGTCTCTTACTGTTTTGGCTTATGGGAAATGTTATTTCCGTTCATTTACTTTGTGTTCATTTTAAAAACTAACTTGCTACTACTTAGGGCCATGGAAGATCTTTTTTTCCAAAATGAAAATAGCTTTACTTCCCCAGATTATATTTATGCTTACGTAAAATTTCAGATAATACATAAAGCTGTAAAAAGAATGAAACAGGAATTACCTGTACTTGACCTACCCAAAGATAACTTGGTAGAGCGTTGAGTACTGTGGTACTAGGAGCTCTGCTGGGTACTGAAGGGCTTTGTGAGCAAGACAAAGAGTATTTGCCTCTATGGACCTTACATTCTGCTGGGAAAGATGGACACACACACACCCAAAAGTAAATTGACAAAATAGCTGTATGTTGTAATGAGTGATTTAAAGAAAATACCTACTTTAGGTGGGGTGATCAGAGGAGGTTTATCTGAGGGAATAACTTGAGATTTCACTAAAAGAAGAGAGGGAGCTAAGCCAAGGGCAAAACAGGAGAGCGAGCGTTTCAGTCAGAAATAACAGCAAGTGCAAAGGCCTGAAAAGAGCAAAGAGCTTGAATGGAAAGACCAGGGTAGCTGGACCGTAGTAGTAAGCCAGAGGAGGGAGGATCAGGTGAGGTGGAGGAAGCAAGCAGGGGTCAGATTTCACAGGGCCATGGCAGGGAGTGTGTGTTGTATTCTGGGGGGCAACGAGAAGCCGCTAAGGGTTTAAGTAGAGAAGTGAAGTGATTTGGAATATGGATTGATTCATTCAATACATGAATGTGTATTGAAACCTTACTGTGTACCAGGCACTGTTCTGGGCACTGGGGTACAGCATGGAAAAGGATAAATTCCTGTATTCATGAAGCTAATAATCTAGTGGTGGGAGCATAATCAAATAAACAAGAAAAACATCAGATATTGATAAGCATTATACAGATGATGACCATTGTTTAAATCATAGTATATGTTTTTAAGACTTTGTGTATATATATATATACACACTTCTCCTTTGTTATCAGCTTTTCTTTCCCCTAAACAACTTATGGTAGGATTTTTTCTGTGTTACATTAAATGAACAGCTTTCTTTTATTTGGGAGCATCAATTTGTTTTGTAGATTAAGTATGGCCAAAATAATACTACATAAATGAAAAAATACTGTGCAGCAACAAAAACTTATCTAAGTCATCTGTTTGGAAAGAAGTATATAGTAACTTCCTTTGGACAGTCTGACATGTGGCTCTCCTACCTCATCCCATGTTCCAGCAGCCCCTCATGATAACTTTGACCTGTTAATGTGGTTAGTTAAATTTATGGATTTCCTATTTATTGAACCAATTCATACATTCCTAAAATGTACCTGAATTGACTTCTGTTATTATATTAGTGTCCTGATGGATTCTCTTTGCCAATACATATATTTTAGGATTTTAGTATCAATATTCATGAGATAGATCTATAGTTTCCTTTCTTAGTATTTTCTTTGTCAGATTTTGGTGTTAGCATTTGACTGCTTTATAAAAAAAATTGGGAAGCTCTTTTTCTGAGTTTTGGAACAGATTAAATTGCATAAGTATTATTCTTTCATTTAATTATCAAATACATATTTACTGAACATTCACTGCGTGCCAGGCATTGGGCTGATGCTGGGTAATCACAAGTAGACAAAACAGACATGATTCCTGTCCTCATAAGGCTTGGTTTATTAGGTAAATAGACATTAGTGAAATAATTATGATTATGTAATTATAAACCATGATAAATACTCTGAAAGAAATCATTGAAGATCTACTTTGACTGTTCTTTTCATGTATTTGAGTAAATGGTTATTGCGTTAATACACACTAAAAATTAATTCTTTTAAAATTGATATTTGTTGAAGATTTGATGTGTAATTACTTCCGTGATAAATACATAAGTAAATAAAATGAGGTCTTCATAATTATAAAAGTTAAAATAAAAATAATGGTGATAGTAGCTACCATGGTAGGTGGTATATTGCACATTTTTTGATTGAAGAAATTAAGACTTACATTAAGTAGGCACTTCAGTTATGTCTGTGACACCTCCAGTTGTACACTCCTCTGGAAATTCCACTAAGATTATAGTAAAAGAGTAAAGATATAAATCCACAAAGATCAAGAGAGTGAGAAAGGAGAAGATAAATGAAATCAGTATTTGGGAAACTACAAAAGAAGGTGGTCAATTACTAAATGATTTAGTGGATTAGAGAATGCTGAAGGCTGAAGAGAGGTAAGCCAACAAGAGCAAGCCAATTCCCTCCACAGAATCTGGAAAAGGCTCAGGATTTAGAGGTACCAAGTACTTCTCAGGGCAGGAATATGGGTGGAATAGAAATAGAAGTATCTGTAAACTGTGGTATCTTTAAAAAGAAAAGAGAAATACAACTTACATAAAAGAAGAGATTCTATTTTTTAAAAAGGGAGAGAAATTATTCAGGAAGCAGGAAAGGATTAGATAATAAAGCTGAAGAACTCTCCTAAAAAATAGAATAGCCACAACAATTAGACAAAAAGAGTGAGAAAGTATTTAGAAAATAAAGGTCCAGTCAAGAAAGTTTTTCATCTAATCCAGTGGTAGGGAGAAAAATCTATAACGAAATCAGTACTATAAATATGTGGGAGAATCTGGAACATGATACAGTGGGTACCCAGTGATACCAACAGCCAGTGTCATTGAGATGGGATATGTCATGAAAGGTTTCAGAGAGGTACTGATACCTGAAATCTAAGTAAGTATTCAAATGATAAGCCAAAAAAGGGCACTAGTGTAAACATTTTCAGGGCAATAGAAATAGCAAATGCAGAGGTGGAAACGACGATACACATGAGGAACTGCAAGCAGTTCATTATTTGAGAAATTCAGTATACTTTACAAAAAATAGCATGTATAGTTTTATAATAGTACACCTTTTTTCAAAAAGGATTTGAGGTAGAACTGTGTGAATATATTTAAGATTCTTTAGAAAAAGTAGCAATATTGATTATATCATTCATTATGTCAAGAGGGGAGAATTAAATTGGGATTCAGGAGACCAGGATTCTAGTGCAGACCTACCACTAACTTGTTGAGACCTTAGTGTGATAATGTTGTTGACTGCCTTCCCAGTAATCACCTCCCTTTTTCTTCCCTTCCCCCAAAACACAATTTTGTCTAGCTTTTGGGGTGATCCCATGCTTCAGGAGCAGTTTGGGCGGGTGAGAGTGGGGGGCTGTGTGACTGTTAGTTACTCTAAGCTCATTATGGTAATTCCACTCTCTTTGGTTAGTGATTGTTTTAGGAATAAACGTGTGACTCAGTTCTGGCCAATGAGGTGAGAATGGGGTGCCTGCAGAGAGAATTCTGGGAAAGCTTTCTCACCAAGGACAAAGGAAAAGATGCACTCTCCCTGCCTTCATCTTATTCTAGCTCTGAAGATGTGTTTGAGCCCAGTGTAGGGATGCAACAGAGCAGTTTTCAGGCTTAAGGGTTCCCTCCTCTGCTCCTGAAGCTGAGGATTGTTTTTTAAAATATGGTGCCTTTGTTGCTACTCCTTTTCTAAGTTGCAAGTGTAATCTGGTTTGGGAGGGTCTTTACTTCCAGCTCTGCTTTCCTCTTTGAGACCGCTGTCACCAGGAGATACAGCCCTTGCTTTCCAAAGGTCACACACTCACTCTAGGAGTATTTTGTGAGCACATTCTAAGATCTCCAGGCCACCCGGACACTTTCATTATAGAGACTTTTTCTCATTTGTCTTGATAAAATCCAGGGTATAGCATAGTACTAGATACATAATAGTCATCACTAATAGTTTTGTTTAATGAAGGGTGAATCAAATATTACTTATTTAGGGGTGGGGAGAGGTTTTATTTGTGTTCTATTTGATTTTATTATTTCCAACCAGTAGAACATGGGTGTGGTTCTATAATCTGTGCATTTTGAAAGTTTTTTTTCAATGAGGCAAAATTGATTCCTGTTTATCTCTATGAAGAAAATTTTCTTTAGAAATTAAATAATTGGGGGGAAACCACTTCAATTTATGTGTGTTACTACTTCTTATACAGCAAATTTAGCCTTTAGCTCTGGAGACTTGACAAAGAAGGGAAACATTACAAAATTGTACCTAATGCAAACTAGATGCTCAGTAAACATTTATTTATATAGTAGATATGCCTGAAATAGAACTATTCACTTTATGATTTAATTTTTTCTTTTTTCATTTTAGCATTTATGACATTAGCAGAGAACAGGACTATGTCAAGAATTCTGGGGGTATACTTGGTGAAAATGAATTAAGACCACCCTCCCAGCTACATTCCCTGTTAGAGAAGACCAAGACAAGGTTCATATCAGAGAAGAGTGGGTATTAAACTAAATGCTATAAGCTATTACTAATGAATCCAAAGTTGCACAGTACAGTTTTTTTAGATTTTAATTTAGATCGTGTAAAATGAAAGGACTTTTTAAAAAATTATAACTTCCAGTAGCTACAGATTTCTTATAATTATTAGTCCAAAATTGATAGGTGATTAAGTTTGCAAATTGCATCAGAAAAGGTGTGTGTGTTCAAGAGAAGTTGTCACACTCCTGTATTTGTATTTCTTTGAAATTATGATTTATTTTACTTGATTTTAAATTGAGATATTTTAAATAGTAGAAGTAATACATGCTTATGTAAGAAAAATCTAAATTGTAGTGATATATATAAGGTAAAAGTATAAGTTCTCCTTTTTGTCCACTCTCCAATCACCATTGGTGTATATACTGTTAACGGTTGGATTTCCCATCTTTCTACATCTTTTTCTGTATACTTCCAAACACATAATTTTTTATGGTTTTTTTTACCAAAATGACATATAATACATATTATTCACTCAGTAGTATACAATAGATATCTTTGTACGTCAGTATATACAGATTTACTTTGTTTTTATTTAGTAATTGCAAGGTGTTTTCCTATTGATGGCAATTTAGGTTGTCTCCAGTGTTTTTGCTGTTATAGGTGTTGGTGCATGGAACACCCTTGTACATACAACCCCTGCACTTATGCTAATATTTCTGAGGAATAGATTCCCAGAAATGGAATGGTTACTTGGTATGCCATGCCCATTTAAGTTTTTGTTACTTTCTGCCAAATTGTGTTCTAAAAAAGTTGTATATATCTTAAACTGGCAGTCCTTTGATATCTTAAAGGTAAGGGTAGTACATTTTAGGATTAGGTGATTAAAGAATGGGCTGTTCCTTCAGCAACTGTCAAATGACCTACTTAGAGGAGATAAAGTATATAGGCATGGAGAGTATTAAAAGGTGTAGGCTGCATTCTACTAATAAGGGCCTTTAATGGCACATATTGTTGGGTTCTTAGTGTTTCTGTCTTTGATAAGTGCTATTGCTTAATTCACAAACAGGAGTTGCGGTCATGTAAGTCTGGGGGAGATGTAGAAGTGGCTAGATTCTGTTAGATTACTGTGACACCTAAGTTGTTGACGTTTGTTCATCTCATTATTTGCTTTCAGACCAGATGCTTATAGAATGGAAAATAGATACCTGTGGTATAGCATCAGAAACTGGTTTATAATTTTTTTATCTCTCTTATTAGAAGTTATAAAGAGAGAAAAAAGTGTCCCGAAATCAGACACTCAGTATCCCTGTCATGGATTTTGAGATGGGGGAGATTGATGCAGGGCGCTTTGAGCAGAATCCAACTTGTTGTGTCAAGCTTGACCTAACTTTTTTTTTTTTTTTTTTTTGCGGTACGCAGGCCTCTCGCTGTTGTGGCCTCTCCCGTTGCGGAGCACAGGCTCCGGACGCGCAGGCTCAGCGGCCATGGCTCACGGGCCCAGCCGCTCCGCGGCATGTGGGATCTTCCCGGACCGGGGCACGAACCCGTGTCCCCTGCATCGGCAGGCGGACTCTCAACCACTGTGCCACCAGGGAAACCCAAGCTTGACCTAACTTTTAAGATCCAATCCACAAATGGCAGAGAAACGTGCCCAAAGCCAGGTGCTACAGGAAAGAATATTAACTCAGTTTTCAGAGCCATTTTGATTGAACTTCAGTTTTTTCCATGTGCTCTCTGTTGGTCACTTAAACCGTAAGGGATACTCTTTATGCTTTACAGACAGGTACTTTTCAAGTTACCTTCTTAGATGTTGCTTTAGATTTCTTTGTGGAATAGCCCCCTCTTCTTTCTCTTAATATTCTGATCATCTTGAATGTTTAACTAGAGCATGTGCATTGCTCAGCAAAAAATGAAACTATCCATTTATTTAATGCTCCTCGTTTTGTACATTTGTTTTAGGTGGTTAAATGAAAGCGCATTGTATGGAAAGAGACAATGTCAAATGATTTATCAATAACATTCTCATTATCTCCTTAATTATAGAGCAGGAAACTTGTGCTTTCTTGAGAGTATAATTGAGGTCATTTATTATGAAGTCATGAAAGATTCAGGGTTTACTGTGGTTTTCCATTAACTTCTCTTTTGATATGCTTTTCCTTCTGCCAACTGTAAAATTATTACTTTTCTAACGTATGGCTATTTGGAGAGTGCTGACATAAAAAGGAAGCATTTTTAACCATAAATAAATAGTTTTAGAAGTTACAGTATAAAAGTACAAAATAAGTCATTTCTTACTTGTTCCTCCTTGTTTATTTTAAATCATTACCATTAGTCCTAGCTTTATTGGGAGCAGTACTCCCCACATTGTATTAGATAGGGTTTTTTAAATTGCATTATTTCTCACAGTTTTCAGTTTATTATTGTGCGTTGACGCTCAAAATTGGGGATATATGTAGTATTCAGTACTTCTGAAACTTAAAATCTATTAACATCTTGCAGAATTTAGGGAAGTTGATAATCATAGATTGGTCATTTCCAAAGCTATGACAACTTTTATTTCTTTCACTTGTAAGCAACATCTTTCACAAATATTGAGCCTCATAGTATAATTAGATTCTTTAAATATTATATTGCCTTTTAAAAAAATTAAATACTAGGTTTCCAAAATTATAATTTTTAAAGGAATCCTGATTTGCATTTGAGCTAGCTCTACAGATTATTTGTAAAAGGAGTTTGCAAGTGCATAGGCTTCCCAGTTTGTTTTGAGGAAGTAGCTAAAGAAAGCCATAATTTTTTAATTGTTATCACTGGTGTTTTGCTATTTGAATCTCTTTAGAATATCCATATTTTTCACAGCACTGGTATACTGATATTGAAAGAGAGAAGGTGAAACTGAGGAAAAATAAAAGTAAGATACAATTGGTATAGATCAGATGTGCCAACTTCAGAATATTCTTAAGTGTTTCATCCTCTTTTCTTTCTTTCCTTGCTATTTATAATCTTTTATTTTTGATACTATGAAGTATTGTTATCAAAATCATTTTTAAATTACCTTGGGAATTGAAGCATTAGGACAGTTTAGTCCAAATTAATTTTACTGAAATGTTTGTTTTGATTTCTGTAGTAGTCTAGGGTTTTTTAATCTGTTGTTCATAAATTAATTTTAATTAAAAAGCTTATGTTTTCTTTAACTTTTGAACTTTAGTGTAATTGGCAGAGTCCTGGTATAAGTAGGAAGCCATATTAATGTACTTATTTATACTGTAAGGCCCAAACTTCCAGTCTTACATAAATTATTCTCTCTATTATTTACAAATAATCAGTGTGTATCCTCCCCCCAACCTTGTTAAAGAGAATAGAGAGGATATAAATAGAAAGGAGTAAACAAATCAAATAGTTAAATGTTATGAGAACTCATTAGGCTCAGTTCTTGCTAAGTGAGGACTGGTAAAATCAAAAGACACAAGGGCTCAATCAAGAGAATTACTGGATTGAGTCAGTAGTTCTCAATTAGGAAACATGCCTCTCATGGGAGGGGTATACCAACATCTTTGGGATAACACATGGGTATGGTTTGAAAAAAGCACTTTCAAAAAAAGTAATAAAGTTTTATTTTTGTAAAATGATGATTTTATAATACAGCCCATAAGAAGTAAATTTTAATAGACATGTACAGGCTGGTGAGGAAGCCCCAAAGAAATATGATTTCTAATGTGTTTGCTGAGTGTGCAGTAGTAGGCTCCTTCCAAGGAACCTAACAGACTTCCTTGGGGATTTGGTGAGAAGACAGGAAGGGTAAGTTTATCAAAATGTGGCTTAGGTTTAAAAAAATTTAAGAATGAGAAGCATTGGTCTAAGCAGTTGCTGACCACCAACTTGACACTACAGTTGCATCTGCTTTTACCCAGTATGGTTACAGCACCCAGCTTTAAACCAAAAGGGATTTATTCTTGCATTAAAAGTAATTCACCCTCAGTTATAATCCATTTAGGTTATTTTCACATGTGAGATCTTTTAAGATAGTCCAGATATGGTAGCCAAAACACATTGTAAATGTCTTAATTATACAGGAAGGAAATAGATGATTATTTCCTATTATCATAGATGATATATTTCCTGTATCAGTATTCAGTGATATTTAGTGTGCCACTTTTCCCCATCCTTTGGTTATCTTAAACAGTTGCATTATTTTTGTTTGTGTTTTACAGTTTTTGAGACAGTGTCCTTGAGTTCAGACTCTCTCTTCCAGAGGGCAGTTTCAATTCTCCATACTTCTTACTTGGACTCTGCATCTGAGCATGGTTTTCAGTACAGTCAAGTGACTTTGGTGAAAAATGACATTTTCTTAAATGAGGTGAGGTGCTTGGTACACACTGTGTCTGTGTGTTCGTTTTATTTTAGTTTTAAAGAAATAGACCCATTATTTTTGATATATAAGCCTAGTTCTTTTTAGCTATCACATTTCAGCTGAAATAAAAGATCCTTGGAAATAGTCACTTGAAAGGTAATTATAATATATTCTAGGGAATAGAAAAATAATAAATTTCATTAGTCTTTTAGCAGGAGGAATTCAGATGATGCATTTTTAAAAATTAATTTTCAAGGCAAAATAACATGTTTATAACATTTGATTATTCTCTCCTTATACAGTACAAAACTTTTTACCAAGAAAAAAAAGCAAGTAACTATACTCACGAAGAACTTCAAGAAACTTACGGATTTCTTCTGTTTGAAACTGAAAATCAGGTAAGGGAATTCGATCTTAGAAAAGTAATTTTGTGATGTTAAGGTACAAAATTAATTATATCATTAAAGTTAAATATTGGTATTTTAGGTCTATAAAGTTTGTAAGATTACCAGTTCATCAGTCTTTTTTGTTAGTTTGGTGGCAATGTAAATGACCGTGAAAGCTTGTCATGAAAGAGATTGGATTTCTACAACTTTCCATAGGTTTTCTTTAGTTTTATCTTGAATACATTTGTAAGCTCGTGGTGAGATTTTGATTAATACAGATTTCTTAAGTATTAATAATGACTTTTAATGGAGTGAATGGATATTTTCTATTCTCGATCATTGTTTAGATAGATATTTTCTATTTCTTGTGGAGGTTTTTCAAGTTTAAATTACATGATTTTGGGGACAAGATGAACACGTTCAGCATTCTAGTTACTTGGAATTGTTTCATGCCTTATTTTGAAAATTGAACATCCATATTATTGGTTGTACCTAAATTGTGGAGAAGGAAACTGCTGTGTGCAGGTATGTCTCCAGAGATGTGTGTGGCTTCAAGATACAGTTCAGCAATGCTAGAGATCTATAATCCAACTTAAAGTAATTCAAAGGTAGTATTTCGGTTGAGGTCATGATTTTTAAAGAACAGGGATAGATTTGCTAAAGAATAATTAACATTACCGTATAACTTATGGATTATATAGTAATACTAGAGAGTTTATTTAACTTCCAAATAAGATATGTTATGGATTCATACCCAAAAAAAAAAAAAAAAAGCATTTGCGGATAAGACATTTTCAAATTTACTGATTCCCCAGCTGTAATTGAAAAAGTAATCTTCAAGAGAGGACTTATCTGTGAGCTTGTTTAATTTGGTTTTGCTGGTGACATTTTTGTTAACAGGAATAATAAAATTTCACGAAAAAGTTTGAACTGTTAATATTAACTAAAACACAATTGCCTTACATAAGCTTACTTTGTGCCATGAATGCATACAATGTACAGATTCTGTATTGAAAGTTTGTATATAGATTATAGAGTTATTTCATTGACCCTCCCAAGAACGATATGATAAGCAAAGTACGATCTTTTGTTTAAGGCAAAGTTGGTATGTCAGCGTGGACTCTGTGTTGGCAGCAGTGCTATCACCACTCTGGGTGACCCAGGGAAAGGTACGTCTGTAAGGAAAAGGAATCTCTTTTACAAGGTGAAGTGGGGTTTAGTTAGTTACATAAGATACCTATGTTAAATGCTAGTTTCATTGATGATAAATAGTAATCTTTGGAAGCAGACCTTTAAACATATAAATGAGCTTTGAATCTAAGACTTAAGGTTTTCTAATAGGAGTTATCTTTTTTAAAAGGATGGTTGGACTAGAAAAGGTACTGAAGGTATCTTTCAGTGCCAAGAGTTTAGTGCAGTCATCTGGGGCTAATGAGGATTTCTTCGGAATTATCATAATGGCAGTTAGGAACACATAATAGATGGGACTGACGCACCTTGGCAACTGTGGAATGTGAGGAGTAACAGAAAGGAAAGAATCAGATATAAGGTAACTTACACTGCATTGGTATTGTCAGTAGAGGAGAGACACGGAGGAGAGGAAATTGTAGCGAAGCTGTTGAGTTAAACGAGAAAGGTAATCTTATTGTCAAGAATGCGGATTAGCACTAATTTCTTTAAGCTTCACTTTCCTCATCTGTAAAATAGATAAAACTATCATCTAGATTTGCTGTGAGGATTACATGAGACTGTGTCAAGTGCTTAGCTTGGAGCTTACACCTAAATGAACACTACTACTTCAGTGAGCTAAATTTGAGAAATAATGAGGTGGTCATAAGTGTTTCTGAAAGCTGTCCTGCTGGTGGTAAAAATAGTTGGAAAAGGGATTAGAACTGGAGGTTGGGGTTCAAGGTGGCCTCGGGTGGGTGTTAGTTGAAGCCAAAAACATTGTTACATGGGGCAGCAAAGATGGCAAGAGCAGAACTTTCAGGTGGTTATGGGAGCAAGGGATGGGGCCATGGGGCAAGACTAGGAAGAGGGAGTTGAGAGCAGTCCAGGGGATGAAGAATCAGGAGGTGGAGTTTCACAGAGAACAGAAGGCTGTAAGGAGGGGTGTTAGCAGTGTCAGATGCTACAGAAGTTGGAGATTAGCACTGAGAAGGATTACTGGGCTTCATGGCTACATTCCTGCTGACCATTTCTTTTAAATAACAACTTTATTGAGATAACATTCACATACCATTCATTTCACCTGTTGAAAGTATACAATTTTTTTTAGCATATTCACTAAAATGAATATGCAGCCATCAGCACAATCAATTTTAGACCATTTTCATCAGTCACTCCCCACTCCCACCAGCCTAAGCAACCAGTACTCTACTTTTTGCCCCTATGGATTGGCCTATTCCAGACATTCCATGTAGATGGAATCGTATATGACCTTTTGTGACTAACTTTTTTACTTAGCTTAGTGTTTTTGAGATTCATCCATGTTGTAGCATGTACTTCATTCCTTTTTTGACTGAATAATATTCCACTGTACCACATTTTCTTTATCCATTCAGCACTTGATGGACATTTGGTTGTTTCTACTTTTTGGCTATTATAAAAAATGCTACTATGTACATTCTTGTACAGGTCTTTATGTGGACATGTTTTTTCATTTCTGTTGGGTTTATACCTAGGAGTGGAATTGCTGGCTCATATGGTAACTCTGTGTAAAACAAATGTTGTTTTAAACTTATATTCAGCTCTTCTAAAGGACATGAAAGGGGATAAGTTCATAACCCCAATAACAGTTTACCTAAAACCTATTTTTCCTTCTCCCCTACTCTTTTTAACCCCCGCTTCTTTTCATTATGAAAAATGCTAACATAGAAAAAGTAGAGAGCATAGTATGATACACCTATCACCTACATTTAACAGATAATGTTTTGCATTATTCTCTTCATTTGTTTAAAAAAATTTTTTTTTCTGAAAATTGTGAAAGTGAATTACAAGCAAACACCTCAGCTTACATCTCTAAAAATTAAGGCCATTTTTGTGCTTTACTGCAATCGCATGAGTTTATTGTTGATGTTTGAGAGGCTGGCTTCAGTAGGGTGGTGGAGTAGATAGAGGCTGGATTGCTCCTATAAATACACAATCTTCTTCATCACGTGTACTGGGGGTAATAATAAAATAGCACTACTGCCTGTGCGTGTTCTATAGTTTTGGGCTCAAATAGAAATGGATAGTTCTGTGAATGAAAGTAATCCTTTATATTACTGTAGTGTATTATAGTTTTAAAAGTTTATGGATCTTTTTAAATCTTCCTGAGAACCCTGTGATTTATGTATCTATACTCATGCCCACCCTGCCCGCTTAAGTGACATACTCCTCAGTCACATGGTTATTATTAGCAGTAAGTGAAAAACCTGGAACTGGAACCCAATCTTCTGGCCACAAGTTTATTGCTCTGTCTGCTATATCCATGTCCTCACCATTGTCTTTTATATTTCAAAAGAGATACTTCAGGAATATCTCTGAAATGTGTCCTTGCCTCCTTATTCTCACTGCTGCTGCCGTGTGGGGATCCTCTTCTCCTGTCGTAACTTAAAGGAGTCTCTCCCCTCTTGAGACTCACTTCTCTATTAAGCTGCAGTGGGCTGTGATGTGGCTACAGTGGTGAACAAAACAAATATAACCCCCGCCTCCCTGGAATTCACAGCCCAGCAGAATAAGCTGCTTGAAGGCAGGACCTCGTTGTATTTCCCTTTGTGGCACTGCTGCCTGCCCCTGGCACACAGCTGCAGTGTAGTAGACCTCAGCACACATTCTTAAATATGAGTACTTACTGAGATTTTTTGCAAAAAATAACTTGAGAATCAGATTACTATAGGCCTTTTCACTGAATGATTGCATGGAGAAAAAAAAAGACTCACGAAGACTTTTCCAAAAATGTGATACTCTTATCCCTTTTCACTTACCATACCCAAATAGAAAATTGGTTGTCGAACAGATGTATTGTATCTCAGTTCTAATGTTTCCATACCTTTAGAATATCTCAAATAGTTTTTAATAGGTAAGCAGTTTCAAAATAGTTTTTTAATGTTAGCATTTATTTGTCTTTTGTGTTGTCTTGTTCAGTTAAAGGTAACCCATGTGTAAGTAATCTTTTTAAAGTGTAAATTAATCTATTTTTATACTTTTATAGGTGTATACATTTCCAAATACTCAGACTATCTTCATGCAAGACCTTGGTATCATGGGAAGTCTGGTTATGTTGTAATTTTTAATCTAATTAAGGTAAAGACTAAATGTGCTTCTATGTAATTTTTCTTTTAAAAATGAAAGATTATCAGTCTGTGATAATGTTCTTTGCAGATCATTTGCTACACATAGTCCTTGCCAAAGACAGCTATCTAAAGTCAGAAAAAATAACTGCTTTTTGCTTTCCTTTACGGACAAAGCTTTTTTTAAATTCATTTTATAGATGATCTATGAATATGTTTTTTAAAAAAAAACTTCAAAATAATACAACAGGTATTCAGTGAAAAGCTTTCCTCTCACCCTGTCCCACAATGCCACTTTTTAAATAGTAAATAACAGAAAACAAGTAGCTGCTTATAAAGCAGTGTGATTTCAGTTATAAGAGATGAATTTAGAAAGCAACGTTCATTGATTTAAATTGTCAAAATGAGAAACCTTTATATATTTTTTTAACCCCTAAAACATCGAGACCTTGTTCACAGTTTCATGGGGCACCTGCAACTGATGATCTCAGAAATGTTTAAATGCCCTTAAATAGTCCAGTATAAATGAATCACGCAATTAGAATTTTCACTCAAATAGTAGGAAAACTCTAATTTTAGAGGTTGGGGGGCTTTTTGAGGACATATTCTGTGGTCTTGTTTTGTTTTTGCTTTTGTTTTAGCTTTCCTACTATCTTAAGTTCTTTGGTTATAAACCTAACGCTACTGATTTTTTTAAGAGTATGAACTCTTCATATTCCAAAACTTGTCCCCAAGAACTGGAGGGAAAGTAGCATTGCATTGGCTCATAGTCACTGCTTCCCTCCCTTACTCTTCCCTCTCCTGCTCTGTGATAAGTGCTGTAGTTCTGCCGCAGACAACGTGCCTGTCAGCTCAGGTAACAAACATTTTTTGCTTATGTCAGATTGTGCCTCGCCATTGGTTTCGTGCCCCCATATCCCACCCTGTCTGGTGGATACTGCTGTTTAGTTTTTGCCTATGTGCTCTCAGTCTTCCTTACTTTACTGCTTAGAAGCCAGCCCTGCCCAACATCATAAGCTGTTTAATGGGGAGAGGATACAGGTTTTGATTGCTCACTGAAGTACCATTTATATCATTTGTCTTCTTAGTATTGCCTTTGGTGGTCCTGTTGATGAAGAGGCGGGACCTTGACAGCAAACGTGTATATGTTCTTTATTAGGCTACTTTTAAATAAATCCTAGAGTAAGATTATTGCTATTTGAAAACATTTGATTAGTCTTAATATTTTCATTCTAGGGAAGAGTCAAGTTTGTGTCTGAGAATTATACAACTAACTATACCAGCCCATCTTCTGGCTATGATTGCCACGTGGCTGTAAATACTAACAAGGTTTCTCACAAGACAAGTCATTTTCGCACCTTTGAACTGAATCAGGTATAGTCACCTGGGAATAAATCATTTCTAAATCTAATGAGTTAAATTTTGGGGTTGGGTAGGGTTGAAATAAGCTTGATGCACGTGGAATTCTGTAGTATTACCCTGATAATACTTATTTTGCTTCTTTCAGTATTACCTCTATGAACTTTCAGGCAGCACTGTTATTGAGCGACCCAGACAGATCTGTCCTTATGTGATTGTAGCTTTTCAGTACAGGGAACCTAAAAAAATGGCAGCACCAGCTCATAATCATAAAAGCATGTAAGTAATTATGTACATACTTTGTTTTACTGGATTTCTTTCCTTTGCTCTTATAAAATATGTTTCTTTTTTTTTCCCCCTAGACTTGAACTCAAAGAAGATGGTAAGAAATTATTTAATTGGTTCTTTTAGCTGTTTCTTTAAGTAAATGTTTTGTTCATAAATAAAATAATCAGTTTCTTTCTTACCCTCATTTCTTACAGTTCTCATCTATCCATGGAAAGGGAAATTAATTATTCAAGGCTGTCTGATGTGTGATATAACTCTTTGGTCCTCTTACGGTACATTGGTTCCAAAACAACTGTAAGTATTGAATAAGTGCCTTTACTGATGCTTGTATAATTTTTTGATTCTCATTTTTAGGTCTTGCTTGTTGGCACTGGTGTGAAATACAGCAACTGTACTTGGTTTTAGATTACTCTTGGGGAGATGTATAGAGCACAGGGCCATGACACAGGAGACCTAAATTCAGATATAAATCTGACCGTTGCCTTGAAATAAGTTAGTTTTATAATCTTTGACAAATCACTTTTTATATTTTAGTATCTTAATCCATTTATGGGAGAATGATCGCTCAGGCTAAGATGCTAGAAGTTTGACTTTCCCCAAGAAACAAATTGGACTTGCCTAGATAACAGTTGCAACAGATTCTAGCCACTGAATTCTATTAGAATCTTTATAAGGTTTGCAGTATCTAGTTTTTTAATTTTCACATGATTTTCCTAGACTAGTATTAGAGTAGCTTTTACATGTATTTACATTATGATGAATTACAGTATTTGCTTCTGCAGAGAGAACTGTGAAGGGCATCTTGTGATATCTTTTTGTTTAATCTATTCTTAGTTTGCACCCAAAACTGTTGAAAGTTAGACATGCTTTAATTGAAAAATAAAATGAAAACTGGTGTGCTATTAGAAATCATTTACTTTCTACTGGCCTTTTTTAAGAAGAGGGAGGGAATTTATAGCCCATAGAATAAATTAAGGATTCTGTGAATAAATAAATGGGAGAGAAGGGAAATTTCTTTCTCACTATAGAGTGCAACTAATAGGTATAGAAAGAGTGATGGAATTTGGAAATCACATTTTGGCAACATCATAATAATCAATGGAGGCTTGATACAGTAGGTGAAAGTTTGATGGTATTTACATATCTCGCAAAGGAAAAAATAAAGACTTTACAATGGAAGAAGCTACAGATACCATCTTAACTAAGTGGTTAAGTTAATGTCACCAGGAGAGGAATAAACATCATGTGCTTCCTGATATGATGCACAGAGAATAACACGATATCAGTCTGTGGTGCTCCTGCCGATCTAATCAGGAAGAAATGTTAGACATGCCCAGATTGAGGGACATTCTGCAAAATAAATGGTCTATATTATTCAAAAATATCAAGGTCACTGAAGATAAAGACTAAGAGATTGTTGCAGACTGAAGGAGACTAAAGAGACATACGTAAATGCAATGTAGCATCCTGGATTGGATCCTGAACCAGAAAAAAGTACCTTCTTTTGTTACAAGGGACCTTAGTGAGACAGTTGGCAACATTTGAATGAGGTCTGTGGTTAAAAGATTGTCCTGTATCATTGTTAATTTCTTGATTTTTGCTAATTGTTTTGTGGTTATATAAAGAAATATTTTTCTTAAGGGTACACATTAAGAAGTATTTGGGGGGAAAGGAGGCATCTGTAAGTCTACAAGTATTTAAAAATGAGTTTTAAAGAAGGAAAAGGTAGTCGGGGGAAATGATGCAAGTCTGGCTGCGGTTCATCCTGTGGCACTGCATGGTCGGCAGTCCCATATTATCAAAAGTTCTTACGTAGTGTAATTTCTAGAAGATTCTCATTCCAATATGCATAATTCTTCCACATGTCTGGATATTTTGGTTATAACAGAAATGCATGAATTCAGAAAATGTGAACATATTTGCAGACCATGGTTTATGAGGTCACATACTCAAAAATCTATAATATTTATGAATATGTGCATTATTTGATCTGGCGTTTATAGATTTAAGAATTTTTTGTGGTTATAATATTTTTGTTTGCTTTATATTAGAAAACCAAAACTTATGAAGCTGTAGTTTCAGTGTTTATTACATTACATGATATTGTTATTTTGTTTTTTAGACCACATGAACTAGATTTTAAGTATGTAATGAAAGTGTCGTCTTTGAAAAACAGACTACCAGAAGCTGCTTTTAGAAAACAGAATTACGTGGAGCACAAAGGTCTGTTCAGATGTCATGGTACACTGCATGTCCTGAGCTTTGTTCCAGTTCTTTTCCACCCTCTCTTTCATACACACATGCACGCGTGCATGTGCACTCTCTCTCTCGCCCTCTTACTTCTGTTTTCCCTTAAGTAATTCTTAAAAGGGTCTTTTGTGAAAGGTGTAGAGTAGCTCTGTGATTCAGTTCTTGGGAGGTTCCCTTTCTACCTCCTTTCTGGAGAGTTTATATCGTAAATGGGTGCTGAATTTTCTCAAAAGCTTTTTCTGCATCCATTGAGATTATCATGTGGTTTTTATCCTCCAGTTTGTTAATATGGTGTATCACATTGATTGATTTGCGTATATTGAAGAATCCTTGCATTCCTGGGATAAACCCCACTTGATCATGGTGTGTGATCCTTTTAATGTGTTCTTGGATTCTGTTTGCTAGTATTTTGTTGAGGATTTTTGCATCTATGTTCATTAGTGTTATTGGCCTGTAGTTTTCTTTCTTTCTGACATCTTTGTCTGGTTTTGGTATCAGGATGATGGTGGCCTCGTAGAATGAGGTTGGCAGTGTTCCTCCCTCTGCTATATTTTGGAAGAGTTTGAGAAGGATAGGTGTTAGCTCTTCTCTAAATGTTTGATAGAATTTGCCTGTGAAGCCATCTGGTCCTGGCCTTTTGTTTGTTGGAAGAATTTTAATCACAGTTTCAGTTTCACTGCTTGTGATTGGTCTGTTTATATTTTCTGTTTCTTCCTGGTTCAGTCTCGGAAGGTTGTGCTTTTCTGAGAACTTGTCCATTTCTTCCAGGTTGTCCATTTTATTGGCATATAGTTGCTTGCAGTAGTCTCTTATGATCCTTTGTATTTCTGCAGTGTCAGTTGTTACTTCTCCTTTTTTCATTTCTAATTCTGTTGATTTGAGTCTTCTCCCTTTTTTTCTTGATGAGTCTGGCTAATGGTTTATCAATTTTGTTTATCTTCTCAAAGAACCAGCTTTTAGTTTGATTGATCTTTGCTATTGTTTCCTTCCTTTCTTTTTCATTTATTTCTGATCTTTTCTTTATGATTTCTTTCCTTCTGCTAACTTTGGGGGTTTTTTTGTTCTTCTTTCTCTAATTGCTTTAGATGTAAGGTTAGGTTGTTTATTTGAGATGTTTCTTGTTTCTTGAGGTAGGATTGTATTGCTGTAAACTTCCCTCTTAGAACTTTTGCTGCATCCCATAGGTTTTGGGTCGTGTTTTCATTGTCATTTGTCTCTAGGTATTTTTTATTTCCTCTTTGATTTCTTCAGTGATTTCTTGGTTATTTAGTAGCGTGTTGTTTAACCTCCATGTGTTTGTATTTTTTACAGTTTTTTTTTCCTGTCATTGATATCTAGTCTCATAAAGTTGTGGTCCGAAAAGATACTGGATACGATTTCAATTTTCTTAAATTTCCCAAGGCTTGATTTGTGACCCAAGATATGATGTATCCTGGGGAATGTTCCATGAGCACTTGAGAAGAAAGTGTATTCTGTTCTTGTTGGATGGAATGTCCTATAAATATCAGTGAAGTCCATCTTGTTTAAGGTGTTATTTAAAGCTTGTGTTTCCTTATTTATTTTCATTTTGGATGATTTGTCTGTTGGTGAAAGTGGAGTGTTAAAGTCCCCTACTATGATTGTGTTACTGTTGATTTCCCCTTTTATGGCTGTTAGCATTTGTCTTGTGTATTGCGGTGCTCCTATGTCAGATGCATAATATTTACAATTGTTATATCTTCTTGGATTGATCCCTTGATCATTATGTAGTGTCCTTCTTTGTCTCTTGTATTAGTCTTTATTTTAAAGTTTATTTTGTCTGATATGAGAATTGCTGCTCCAGCTTTCTTTCAATTTCCATTTGCATGGAATATCTTTTTCCATCCCCTCACTTTCAGTCTGTATGTGTCCCTGGGTCTGAAGTGGTCTCTTGTAGACAGCATATATACAGGTCTTGTTTTTGTATCCCTTCAGCCAGTCTATGTCTTTTTGTTGGAGCATTTAATCCATTTACATTTAAGGTAATTATTGATATGTATGTTCCTAGTACCATTTTCTTAATTGTTTTGGGTTGGTGTTTATAGGTGTTTTCCCTCTCTTGTGTTTCCTGCCTAGAGAAGTTCCTTTAGCATTTGTTGTAAAGCTGGTTTGGTGGTGCTGAATTCTCTTAGCTTTTGCTTGTCTGTAAAGGTTTTAATTTCTCCATCGAACCTGAATGAGATCCTTGCTGGTAGAGTAATCTTGGTTGTAGGTTTTTCCCTTTCATCACTTTAAATATGTCCTGCCACTCCCTTCTGGCCTGCAGAGTTTCTGCTGAATGATCAGCTGTTAACCTTACGGGGATTCCCTTGTGTGTTATTTGTTGCTTTTCCCTTGCTGCTTTTAGGATTTTTTTCTTTGTATTTAACTTTTGATAGTTTGATTAATATGTGTCTTGGCATGTTTCTCCTTGGATTTATCCTGTATGGGACTCTCTGCACTTCCTGGACTTGACTATTTCTTTTCCCATGTTAGGGAAGTTTTCAACTATAATCTCTTCAAATATTTTCTCAGACCCTTTCTTTTTCTCTTCTTCTTCTGGGATCCTTATAATTCAAACATTGGTGCTTTTAATGTTGTCCCAGAGGTCTCTGAGACTGTCCTCAGTTCTTTTCATTCTTTTTTCTCTATTTTGCTCTGCGGTAGTTACTTCCACTGTTTTATCTTCCCGGTCACTTATCCATTCTTCTGCCTCAGTTATTCTGCTATTGCTTCCTTCCTGAGAATTTTTATTTTCATTTATTGTGTTGTTCATCATTGTTTGTTTGCTCTTTAGTTCTTCTAGATCCTTGTTAAACGTTTCTTGTATTTTCTCCATCCTATTTCCAAGATTTTGGATCATCTTTCCTATCATTACTCTGAATTCTTTTTCAGGTAGACTGCCTATTTCCTCTTCGTTTGGTCTGATGGTTTTTTACCTTGCTCCTTCATCTGCTACATATTTCTCTGTTTTCCCATTGTGCTTAACTTACTGTGTTTGGGATCTCCTTTTCGCAGGCTGCAGGTTCGTAGTTCCCTTTGTTTTTGGTGTCTGCCCCCTGTGGGTAAGGTTGGTTCAGTGGCTTGTGTAGCCTTCCTGGTGGAGAGGACTGGTGCCTGTGTTCTGGTGGGTGGGGCTGGATCTTGTCTTTCTGGTGGGCAGGGCTGTGTCCAGTGGTGTGTTTTGGGGTGTCTCTGAATTTAGTATGATTTTAGGTAGCCTCTCTGCTAATGGGTGGGGTTGTGTTCCTGTCTTGCTAGTTGTTTGGCATGGGGCATCCAGCCCTGGAGTTTGCTGGCCATTGGGTGGAGCTGGATCTTAGCGTTGAGACAGAGATCTCTGGGAGAGCTCTTGCCGGTTGATATTACATGGAACCGGGTGGTCTCTGGTGGTCCAGTGTCCTGAACTCGGCTCTCCCACCTCAGAGGCTCAGGCCTGACACCAGGCCGGAGCACCAAGACCAACCATGTCAGCCACACGGTGGGTCTAGGGAGAAACGGAATTTTTCACAATAGCATTTTAAAATAGGAAATGTTCTGTGTTTCTGATTTTCTTCACAGTCTGTTGCCAAGATATGTGCTTCAATATGTATGAGGTGGAACTATCCAACAAACAAGGGGAAAAAGTAGATAAACTAACGGAGTACATTAAAAGGGAGCAATTGGTAAGAATCATCAGTTTAAAATATTATTATTATGTTTTCCTTAAATTGAGAAATTGATATCTATTTATTAGTTGGCTCTGCCTAGATTGAATTGTTTTAGCTTGCTTAAAAGGATTTTTTTTTTTTTTTTTTTTGGTCACGCCACACAGCTTGTAGGATCTTAGTTCCCTGACCAGGGGTCAAACCCCGGGCCCACAACAATGAAAGTGCCAAGTCCTAACCACTGGACCGCGAGGAAATTCCCTTCAGAGGATATTTATCATTTAATATTTATTGACATGATATTTATTGGCTAACATATTCATCCCCTTTGTATCTTAGTTTACTTTTTCTGTGTCTCACTAGTCAGTTCATACTCCTGGTTTTAAGTATAGGAGGACAGTTTTTCTCAAATCCTTTTTTGTTGTTGTTTTTGTTTTATGATGGAAGAATTGAGTAGATCCCTAGTATTTCTGCATTAATCAAAGGAGATTGATTTGTGGGATATTTCTTTAAAAGTGACCCTTGTCAACACACAGGTGTATAAAGAAAGAAAAGTTGCTGCTTCTATTGTTTTCATAGCTTATAAAAGCACGATTCTACTGAGAAATATGTAACATCCAAAGACCTCTCCACTGTGTTAACCAGGGCTCCTCGGTCTGAGGAAAGGAGTAGATGCTGACCTTACAGTGAGTGATTCCCAAACATCCCAAAGGAAACAGTGTGCGTGATGGAAGTGACCAAACAAGTCTGCTCAGCCCTTTAGTGGCACAACGGACTTATCCCCATAGTAGACAGTATGAAACCAGTAAATTAACAGAATAGATAGGTGAGCTGCCTTGGGGGTAGTGTCAGGTAAGATGCTTGAGTTGCATGTAACAGAAATTCAAACTGGCTTAAACAATAAAGAGTTTTGATGGGCTTACTTTTCAGTTTTAGATGGTAAAGCAAGTTCAAGTGCTGTTTGCTCAGGACTCTTTTTCTTTCAGCTTCTCCCTCCTCTGTGCAATAGTTCTGTCCTCGGCTGCCAGGCAGGGCTGCATGCTTCCTTTTTGCATCCAGAGGGAACCCGTCCTCCAAATCATGGCTTATGTCCTTAGACCAGTTCCATCATCTGCATGTCTCTCAGCAGTAACTAGAAAGGGAATGGCCCACACTGATTAGTTCAGGCCACTCAGAGCCCACCTTCCAGAACTGGGTGCGAGGTCAGTGCCCCCCATTCTGCAGTAAGGAGGTGCAGTGGGTGACACAAGATGCTGAGCAGATAACCACTGAATATCGACTGGGATTATAGGCTATGTGTTTTTGAAGTAGTGTAGTTCATTTTATATTTGGAAATTCAAAAGAAGGAAGTTCAAAGATACTTTCAGAAAATGCATTAGTGAAGGGTCTACTTGTGAGTGCTTCTGGTATTGAACTCAGGAGACTCAGTGCCCAGCTTTACTTCACAGTTTGTGTGTTAATTACTTAACAGAAATTACTTATCACATAAGGTCCTTCGCTCTCAGTGCTCCAGGCTGCTTTTCCTGCCTCATTTTATAATGAATAATCTTTACATATCGGTCTCCCTACCTAGACATTGAGCTCCTTGAGGGTAGGTATCATGTCTTAAGCATCTTTGACACCTTGGTGCCTGGTGTATAGTGGACGAGCAGTAAATGTCCCTTGTACCTACAACACTGGACTTCAAGAACAGTACTGAGGAAGGTCTCTTCTTTAAAAGGTGGTAAAGACATGTATGGCTGGATTTTTCTGTGTGTGAATGGAAAAGGCTAGAAGTAGATATTTCAAAGATTCTATGATTTTTTTCCCCACAAAGGTTAAAATAGGAATTTTATATAGCCCTTTCAGCGCATAATTTGAGAGACTAATAAGATACACTACATATTTGTTTTACTTGCACATATTTTGGAATAAAGAAATGTACAGTTTTAAGCAGATACAGGATTTTACTTTCATCTATATTACAAAACTAAAATTCAGAATAATGTAGCTAATTATTGTCACTTTTACTCTTTACACCGATAAAAAAATAAAACAAGAATTACATCTGTTTGCTGATAAATACCAAAGATATGGGTATATATAACTGTTGATACATTTATTCAGTAATTCTTTCTTGAGTGCTTACTGTGTGCCAGAAGCAAAAAGACAAATAGTCCCTGCCATCAAGGAACTTACAAGACTATAGGAGACAAAAATGTAAACCAACCAATGCATAGGGGCTGTGATAGAAATGTTTGGACACTCACAATAGTGATTGTTCCTGTGGGTGAAGTTTCAGTCTCATAATTAGTTCCAATAAATAATTAGAAAAGACGTCTTTTTTTCATACTTGAATTGTTGAATAATTTATTGATTTATCATATTTGTAGGCTTATGACCTGTCAATTTTTGAAGTATGTTTTATCACTTTATAAAGTGGTATATTTTATTGTTTTTTTAACTGACAAATTATTGTATGACATTGAATTTTATCTTTGTTAAGGGTATATAGGCTTTTGAAATGGTGACTAATGGGGAAGAAGAGCTGTTATCTCTGTGATTTAGAATGACAGAAGATGCCACTGAAGACTGTGGTAGAGGGAAAATAGAAGTATTTATTTTCATCTGCATTTCTTATAACCAGGGGACCTAATGATGTTATTTTCTTTTATTACTCATCTCTTAGGAAGCTGTAGAAAGGATTCTTTTAATGGATGGTATCTTCCAGTTTTTCTAGTCCCAGGATTCTGTGATATGTTTTGTATTAAAATGAGCTTAACATGTTAATCATAGGTCTGATTGACCTTGAATTTGTAGTGGCTAAATGGGAACAGAGCGGCTACTTAGCAGGATGAAATGTCCAACATGTCAATGAAAAAAATGAAAGACGTTGTTTCTGATTGATTTGTTATGTAGTTGAACACTATCCTAAAACTAACCCATGATGTTCTAGTTATTTATTATATGTAGCCATAACAAGGCCAAGATTACTTGAATGCTAAGGAACTTGCAGTTTCTGATACTGGGGACAAAATTGTCCTGATTCCCATAAATACTGACATTTCAAGAATTTTCTTCTTTAACTTTTCATGAGCTTAAAAATCACTGAAGAATGTGGTAGAGGGAGAAGGAGAGAGTAATTGAATCTTCTTTCTTGCTATTTTATGTTTAAGGCAATCGTCAAATGCTTAGAAGATCGAGAATTTTTCATTTTACTTACGTCGTCAGCCTTTATGTCAGAAACAAGTAAGAACAACTTTTTGAGTAAATGTTTTTCAGTATGTTTACTTTTATTGTATAAGATCAGCAACCTCACTTTTCTTCTGATTCTCATTCTGTGTAGGTTTTGGAGAGGAGCAGATGGGTCTTCACGGGTTGCATTTATTCCATTCATCCCCGTCAGCAGGTAAGGACCAGGACTGGCAGTTCACTGCACCTGTGGGCCATTTTTCAGTCCTCATCTTAAACTCTCAGCAGCATATGACCCTGGTAACTCTTTTCTTCTCTTAAATAACTCTTCCTTTACTCTCCCTGGTTAATCCTTCATCTCCTTTCTTTGTAGGCTTATCCTTTCCTGTCTGCTCCATGTTCAGATATCCACCTGCCTATGGACATTTCTCTCTACTTAAATGTCTCAGATGGTCCTCACATTCAGCATGTCCAAAACTGGATTCATTTGTTATTGAACAACAAGAGCTGGGAGTTGGTTTTATCATAGTCTCCCCGTCAGTAGGACTTAAGGTCCTCACAGAAGCACTTCCCTCTGTCTGGACTACTTGTCTCCTTCCCCCTGATCAGATGATGTTGACCACCCCCCGAGCCAGGACCAGGAATTGCCTGTTAGGGGCAAAAAATATTGCTCCTGCAGTATGTAAATAGATATACAGTATATCTGTGGTATTAGAATTTCAGAGGGCAGTTAGGAAACAAAGTCTAGAAAGGCTCTCTCTGGTGGGGGTAGATAATGAATAAAATTGGAGGAGAAGTGCTGGTCTAGCCACTTACCCATAGCTGTCAGGTGTCAGTTTAAATATCACTTTATTTATTCCCATCACCACTTTTCCTTCAATGAGGACCCCTAGGCTTTTCACCAATATAATTTAAATATTTATTTCTATAATTATTTAATGCCTGCCTTTCTTGTATTCTACTGCATCCCTACTGCTTAGAAATGTCAGGTACCTAAAAAATAATAAATGCTTGCTGAGCAAATAAATAAATTAAAGTAAATGAGTCATTTCTTTTTGTCATATGAGGAAATTTTCCTCATTGTTTTATAATCACACTGTGTATGTTTAAACATAATTTGTATATAGTATATAGTATTTATAAAGCTACAACCAACCCCCCAAAATTTTTTTAATTGATGTTTTTAAATTGTATTCAGCTACTCAAAGCAGAGAACTACTGGCATTACCTGTTTGGAATAAGCAAAATATTACCAATTATAATAACATAATGGCAATAGCTGCTTGCATTTTTCAAGCATTTACTACATTGATATTCTGCTAGGCACAATTGATTTCACAGCCCTTAATAGGTATTTTTATTATGACCATTTCAAAGATGAGGAAACTGAAACTTAAACTTGCCCAAGGTCAAACAGCTGAGTCTGAGCAGGCTTCCAGCTCTGTTCCCACACTGCCTCCCTCCGTATGCAGGAGCTCTGCCTTTATTCTTATTTTTAGGTGTACACTACCACCTGAGTAAGAAACATTAGTTCCTGTACCATTTGGTGTTGAACAGCACAGGATTTCTTTTTGAGTAAACATTGGATTGTTGTGTTCAATGTTCACAGCCTCCTCTAGTTCATTAAGACACTTTTCTATTTCTGGTCACTCAGAAATGTTCAGTGCTGTGGTTATTTGTTTTAAATTGAGTGACTCTTCGCTTAGCAGACTTAAAAAGTTCTTTTTCTTAGATTTCATAATAGCCTGTTACAAATCGTTCTGACTTCTGCCTTTCCAAATTCTTGAAATAATGAAGTTGTCTAGAAAACTACTGCTTTATTGTGAACTGTTAGTAGTACCTAAGAACTTTGTCATGTTTTATTTTTCCTTGTTACTATCTAAATGAACTGCAGAGAAAGGAATTTTTATTTTAATGGCTAGCCACATTTTCCTATTTATTTTTATTTGCCATTCTTTTCCTGATACCTGCTCAAGTATAAATGTATTCAGCTAGGTGTTTCTTAATTTTGCAGTTACTTTTTCGTTAAAAAGAATGGTATAATTCATACTTCAGTTTAGTAGGCACCAAAGGTCTTTATTATCTGTGGGTTTTTTATTACTGATAAATTACATTTTCTAGGATTTTATTACCTATTTCTCAGTGACCTGACCTTTTCTCTTTTTTCCCTGTACTATTTTCCTTTAGGTTATTGAGTTGCTGAAAATTAGCATTTCAGTCAGAGAGTGAACCAGGGAGAGGAAGTAAAATACAGACTAGTCAGTCTAGTTACATAATATTAAAAAATTTCATTTGATAGAGAAGGTGATGAAATATATACCAGTAGTTAACCATGCGACTTGGGGGTTACTTAGGGTTTACTTTCTTTTAGTTCAGCTGGTTTGTGTTGTAACTCTAGTTTCTTCCAGTTTTATTGAGATATTATATAATTGACATACAGCACTATATAAGTTTAGGGTTTACCAGCATAAAGATTTGACTTACATACATCATGAAACAACTACCACAGTAATTCTAGTGAACATCCATCATATCATATAGATACAAAATTAAAGAAAATAGAACAAAAAATTTTTTTCCTTATGATGAGAACTATTAGTATTCCCTTTCTTTTTCCTTCTTTGGCTGCGTTGGGTCCTCGTTGCTACAGGCTTTCTCTAGTTGCGGCTAGCGCGGGCTACTCTTCATTGCAGTGCACGTGCTTCTCATTGTGGTGGCTTCTATTGTCGCAGAGCACTGGCTCTAGGCACGCGGGCTTCGGCAGTTGTGGCATGCAAGCTCAGTAGTTGTGGCTCGCAGTCTCTAGAGTGCAGGCTCAGTAGTTGTGGCGCACGGGCTTTGTTGCTCCATGGCATGTGGGATCTTCCCAGACCAGGGCTCGAACCCGTGTACCCTGCAAAGGCAGCTGGATTCTCAACCACTGCGCCACCAGGGAAGTCCCAGTATTTACTTTCTTAACTTTCATATGTAACGTCAGCAGTGTTAATTATTTTTTATTATGTTGTACATTACATCCTTAGTACTTATTTATCTTATAACTGAAAGTTTGCACCTGTGACTACCTTCTTAAGAGAATTTGAAGTAGGTCATATAAGGTACAGATCAGATATATTTTAAAAGCAGAAAATGAGAATAGAAAAGTAATTCTGCCAACTCTAAATGCCGGTGCATTGAGCCCACACTGGGCTCCTGGTCAGATGAGATGGAGCTGCAGGCGGGCCTGCCTTCTTCATTCTCACCTGATGATCCCATCTGAGTGACTCTTTTTTGGTTCTGTGTGTGCGTGTTTTCATATATATGGAGATAATATATGTTCATTAAGTGCATCCATAAGTCTTCTATTAATTGCTATTTAGATTACCATTTGAAACACTGTATCATATTTAACCATCTTGTAATTTTGTAACCTAAAGCGTTTTTTCCTGCATGTTTTTGGAAAAAAAAGAACTTTGGGTTTTTAATACATGTGTATATATTTTAGGGCTGAAAGACTTGAAAGTTGAAGATGACATCTCATTGAAGGTGGTACCTATTTTACCTGCCCTTAATTGTGCCCTGCTGGAAGCAAAGAAATCATTTTCTGAAAAAGGAATCTGTCTAAACACATTAGTAAAGCATAATCTCCAAGAACTGTACAAGGTGGACAAAAGTCCTTCACTGACTGCTGCTTCTCAGGATGGAATTAAAGAGACTGCATTCTTTGGCAAAGTGTCCAGTGGTTTTGACGTGACTCCTCCAGCTGAAAAGTGCCCTTTACGGTCTTTAACTCAGTTGAGATCTTATTTTTCAAATCCTAATGGGTACATTTTGGAAGTATCTACTGCACTAGACTTACTGGCAGAGTGTCCTCAGTCTCCGTGTATTTCAGATGGAATTTGTGATGCTGGATTTTCTTTAGTTATGACTCCAGATGCTGAATTTCACGACTCAGAGGCAGAAGTAAGAAAAGAAACAGAAACACAAAAGAATTCTGAAGAGATGTTTAAAGCAAGGCAGGGAGCTCTGGTCCCATTAAGTCCACCATCAAATCTGAGAGTTCAGCCTAAGAGAAAAGCAGGCACGCTGCCCGTGGTACAGAGTAAAAGGGTGAAGTTGTGCCGTCCCTTTCCCAGAAGAACTCCTGCTGGAGCAAACAAGCGTCCAGACTCTCCCACAACTCTCAAGTTTCCTCAGAAAAGAGAAAACGGTAAGCATGGTCTGTATGGATTTTCAGATGAGCAATTAGTAATAACTGTTGTGTGTTAACCCTGTTCCTGTGTGACCATCCTGGACTGTAGCTTGACAGTGTCCGTTAGCTCTCTCCAGGTGATCTGTGTGCATGCTAAAGTTGGAGAAGCACTAATCTAGATAACATGAAAATCAAGAAATAGGACAAAAGCCCACCCACCAAAAGCTTGTATTTCACTTGTAAAACTGCTCAAATCATCACTCAGTTGTTTACTTACCTGTCTAAGAAATAAGGTATTTCAGATGGAATTTGTGATGCTGGATTTTCTTTAGTTATGACTCCAGATCCTGAATTTCACGACTCAGCGGCAGAAGTAAGAAAAGAAACAGAAACACAAAAGAATTCTGAAGAGATGTTTAAAGCAAGGCAGGGAGCTCTGGTCCCATTAAGTCCACCATCAAATCTGAGAGTTCAGCCTAAGAGAAAAGCAGGCACGCTGCCCGTGGTACGGAGTAAAAGGGTGAAGTTGTGCCGTCCCTTTCCCAGAAGAACTCCTGCTGGAGCAAACAAGCGTCCAGACTCTCCCACAACTCTCAAGTTTCCTCGGAAAAGAGAAAACGGTAAGCATGGTCTGTATGGATTTTCAGATGAGCAATTAGTAATAACTGTTGTGTGTTAACCCTGTTCCTGTGTGACCATCCTGGACTGTAGCTTGACAGTGTCCGTTAGCTCTCTCCAGGTGATCTGTGTGCATGCTAAAGTTGGAGAAGCACTAATCTAGATAACATGAAAATCAAGAAATAGGACAAAAGCCCACCCACCAAAAGCTTGTATTTCACTTGTAAAACTGCTCAAATCATCACTCAGTTATTTACTTACCTGTCTGAGAAATAAGGTCATTCAGTTTCTGAACTGTCCTTGGACAAATTCGAGTGGAAGAAGAGGATCTGCTAAAATCAGGCACACTAAGAACAGATGGCAAAAACTGATAAGTGATAGTCTGAACATGTTTAAAGAGGGGGGAAAGTGCCTGGACTCTCCCAGAACTAGAGCATCCTGGGGCAGAATTTCTAATCCTTTGTGTGTTTTAAAAGTGGTCGTCTGGATCCTACTACAGACCTTCTGAAACAAGGTCCAGTGGCCTCGAGACATATATATTGAAACAGTTCCTCAAGTGGTTTTGTTGCCCCCTGAAAACTGAGGGAGAATCAGCGTCCAGAGCCATTTAATGTTAGTCAAATGCACTTCAGTGAACAGAGCACAACAAATAACACAATTTTGGCTGAGAGTCATCTCAGAGTACGTGTGGTGTATTTTGTTTAAAACTAGGGAACTTATGCTCTATGACCCCTTAGAGAAGAGGTGAGCAGACTTGGGCCAAAGGGCCCTTCAGGCATTACCTGTTGTCTCTGTACTTCACTGCGCTGGCACAGGTGGGCGGCTGTGACTGAGGTCTGGCCCTTCACAGAAAAAATTTGCCAACCCTATCTATAGTATTTTGAATTTAAAAATTCTGGTGCCTAAAGAAGAAACATCGGAGGTGTGTGGATCCCCAGGATCCTAGATAATTAAGATTTTACCCTGTGGTTTAACAAGTAGTTATTTCTGGCCAATTATAGTTTGAGAAATTGTGTGTGTATGTGTGTTTAGGAGGGTGGTAGAAAGAACGGCAGTATGAAGCAGCGACTCACACTCTACATTTCCTCACAAATTCCAGGCCAACCATATTGGGTTTCTCTCTATATGAACCATGTTAAAGGTATTAAATAAATTACCTATAGTTCAACATATATGTTGTCACTGTTTCTCAAGTGTGCTAATTTCATCCACTATAAGAAATATGTTTTAGGGATGTCCCTGGCAGTACAGTGGTTACAACTCCACACTTCCAGTGCACAGGGCATGGGTTTGATCCCTGGTCAGGGAACTAAGACACAACATGCCACACAGTGTGGCCAAAAAATGAACAACAACAACGATGTGATTAAACCAGCCAAGATGACTAAATATAATACCACAAAAGCTCAAAAAAAAAAAAAAGAAAAGAAATACGTTGTATATTGTAGTCCAGTACACACAAATTCATACATTACTGAAATAGAAATTTCAGGGAGCATTTACCCTAACTATGTGTAATACAATCTGATATCTTCTGTTTCATTTAATAAAGAATTCTGGTTGCAGCCCATTAAGTTTATTTTATAATACACCCATGGATTATTGCATGCAGTTTGAGAAACATGTCATTGAGTGATGCAAATAAGCAGGGCAGTCCCTGCAGGATCACCTGTTTTGTGTTTCTCCTTTTCCTCGCAGGACCTAGGTTGTGAGAGATGTTCCCCTCCTGCCCATGCAGATGTTACGCTTCCCCTAGTCTTGATCATCTCATCTTATTTTCTTTCTCTTCTTAATTTAGTCTTAACAGTTTTCCTGCTTGACTTATATTTTGCCTTTTTTAATGCTAAAAATTTTAGAAATTGTAACCGGTATAAAATCAGAAGTCTTACTCTAAAAACAAATAAAACTGCTGCTTTATTGCCTTTAATAGTTTAGTAGGGAAGAAAATAATTAGACCCAGGGAAATGTACAACATTAAGAGAGTCTAAAAGCTTTTTTAAAAAACCATTTGTTTTTCTAACCTTCAAAAGAATAAAATGAAATTGGTCTCTTTTCTACATTTCACTAATAACCATCACATTCTGAAACTGTTTAATATGTTTTCTGTTCTCAATCAATTAGAAATAGTATTTTCCATATAATGTGATTTTAAAATATTTGCAAGCATTCACATGTGTGATTATTTTATATAGTCAATGGGGAAAACGTTTTCACGGGGAACATTTATTAACATTTTTTTTTTAACTCTTAAAGGATTGAAACACTTTCTGCGTGTGATACAAGCAGGTTGTTAATAGTTTTTTCTCCTCATGTGCCTCCACCTTTAGTTCTTTCCTTCCTTCCCTGTGAGAAGTAAAGCTGAGCATTTTGTAAGAGAAATGAGCAATTATAATAGATTTATAGGAAGTTAAATCAGAAGAGGACTTTCTTCAATGTACCTTCCTCTGTCTTAAGAGATGATTTTTCAGGCAGTGTTAAAGCTTTGATATTTAGGTGTAGTGAAGGAAAATATGTAAGATGGCTCTTTGTGAACCTACAGTTCTTCTCTACATTGTGATCATGGTTTTAACCATATGGCTTTATGGGAGCTGTGTCGCTTTTGTGTAAATTGAATTATCCGTCACCCTGTGCTGTGAACTAGCATGTTCAGCCTTACCTGCCACATCAGTCAGCAAAGATTATGGAATCTTTTTAAAAAATTAAGTCATGCCTTGTTTTTATAAAGTTATTACTCGGATATTTTTCTCCTAATCCTAATTAGGGATACAGACCAACACTTATAGCAAGTTCAAAAATCTTTTAATGAAATACCCCAAATTTTATATTTTGTTCCCCATTATTAAAGTTTCCCCCCCAAAACAAATCAAAGGAAAGCTATGCTGATAAATATGTGAGCCCCCTACCCCTTAAAAAACGGTGTCTTTTCTGCATAAGGTGCTGAAGTGCTGACTGCACAGTTTGTACAGACAACCAAATTGGATTGGAAAAACCAAGAAGCTCCTATTTCTGAAGATGTTCCAGGGTCAACGAATGCTAAAAGGGCAAGGAAACAAGAGACATCTCCAGTCAAAACTGTTCCAAGGGCTGAGCCACCTGTGAAGAAATCTCCACAAAAACAGAGGGAAAATACAGTAAAAGGCAATCAGAATCCCAGAATCAGAAAGCAGCCACAACCTGGTAAGAAGTCCTCTTCCTGTAAATTTCAGCACCGTAATACAGACTAATCGAGATTATAAAATAGCATATTGAAACAGTGTAAGATCAGTTGAAATCTGTCACGTTCTTATGGTCTTCTTTAGTTCAGACACTGACAGGACAAGTAACTTGGTTTCCCATTGTGAATAAATTAGAAAGTGCAAAGATTCATACCTTCACTAAATAGACCCTACTTTTCATTCTGCAGAAAGCCTGAACGTGAACTGTTTAGCAGAGTTAAAGTATAAATGGCCTTTTTTAATGACTAAATTCACAAGCAAGTAGCATCTGGCAGTATTTTTCTGGACCATAATCAGTTATAAAAAGGATATTATAAGTTTGTCCAGAGGGAACTGTAAAGACATGGTTCAAAGCAGTCAGTAATCCCGAATCCTGTATTTCATTTGTATTTTTTCTTGTTTTTTTTGGTTTGTTTTTTTTTTTTTCGGTACGCGGGCCTCTCACTGCTGTGGCCTCTCCCGTTGCGGAGCACAGGCTCCGGACGCACAGGCTCAGCGGCCATGGCTCACGGGCCCAGCCGCTCCGCGGCATGTGGGATCTTCCCGGACCGGGGCACGAACCCGTGCCCCCTGCATCGGCAGGCAGACTCTCAACCACTACGCCACCAGGGAAGCCCCTCCCTGTATTTGGTTTTAAAAGGCATTAAATTAATTTTAAAAGCAGTTTTACTTTTCTACTTCTACTTGTGCGGAAGTGAATAACCAAGTCTCCTTCTGTGAGCCAGCAGCTGACTGCTAGTTCCGTGTTCCACCTGCTGGAACCTCCTCGTTGCTGGCACGTTCCCTCATCACCGCGGACCTCACTTTTCTCCCAGCTCCATGTCCCTCTTCGCACCCCTCTCTCTGAGTAGAGTGCAGCTCCACCAAGCTGCAAAATCTATACATTTTACAGTATCTTCGGTATTGAGTCCTACTGTGTTGTATGTGTGGTGGTGTTTTTTGTTTAGAAAAACCTTCATTTCCTCATATCTCTGTATTTCCATCAGTTTTCTGTCTAATCTCGTGATTCTACTTTCTCTCATCTACCTTTAAGTTTTTTAAAAGCCTCAAATTTAGTGGAATTCAGGGAAAGAAACTCTTGTTTTGTTGGGGTGATGGTATTATGGATGAGCTTGGTTTTTTCTTTCCTCATTTTTAAAAAAAAATTTTTCGGCCACGCCTTGCAGCATGTGGGATATCGGTTCCCTGACCAGGGATCGAACCCACACTGCCTGCATTGGAAGCGCAGAGTCTTAACCACTGGACCACAGGGAAGTCCCTTTCCTCAGTTTCGTTAATGTTGTTTATGGCTGAAGATTTTTCTGAAAGCTCCTCAGTCATATCACCGTACAACCTGTAGAGAGTCATACCCAACACAGACTCTCTGCTTGTCTCCCCAGGCAGTTACGAGGTGGTCTTACCCACGGGTCCACATTTCTCTCCTGCTGTTTCCCAATGCGTGCCTTCCCTGCCAGGCACATGGTGCCACCCACACGAACCACGCCTGTTGTCACCCCTGTGCAGTCCCCTCTGCTCAGCTAAGTCCACACGGAGCCATTTCCTGATGCTCTGATCTGCACTCATTTCTCCTTTTTTTTTTTCGTTTCTTTTTTGGGTTTTTGAGAACATTAAAGAGTTAATTCATACTATTTTCCAATCATCTGGTGTGTCTTGGTCCTGTCTTTCCAATTAGTCTGTAAACAGGATGAGTATAGATACATACATAATGCATTGTATTCCCAGCCTTGTCATTAGAATTCCTTGTGCTGAATTGGCTTCTGTATACTTGTAGGCTAATCGATTAGCGGGAGGAGGTGTGCAACTGGGCATTGGCAGAAAAGTGAGCCCAGAAAATGAAAAGTTTCCAGAATGGGTATTCAGAAAGAGGCCGATTTGTATTGCAAGTGTCTGTATATATAGTGCAGCCACATTCCAAGTTAAAATTTTAAGATTACCACCTTTTAAATAATGTGTTAATTTTTCTTTTATTTCTTAATCACCCATGCTAATCCACTTCATTTCTTTTACTTGAAATATCAGAGTTTAAGAAGGCTCAATCATTTTGTTGCTGAAACTAATGGTTTTCTGTCCTTTTTAAAGTTTTCAATATGGTTTTTATTTACTGAACTCTTTAATTTTTTATA
This sequence comes from Leucopleurus acutus, assembly GCF_964270905.1. Taxonomy (NCBI): domain Eukaryota; kingdom Metazoa; phylum Chordata; class Mammalia; order Artiodactyla; family Delphinidae; genus Leucopleurus; species Leucopleurus acutus. The sequence continues at coordinate 178,368,735 of NC_139142.1, forward strand.
ATTTATTTGGCATCATTTTATCTATATTTCTTAAAAGAGATAGATTATCAGTATTGTATTTTTAATTAATTGAAAACTTCTAACAAGTCAGTTATTAAATGATTTACCTGAAATGACACATATTAAAATGAACCCTTTTTCTTGACTCAATACAGTGTTCTCTATATTCGACCTTCCTCATAGTGATACTCAGTGTAAGAACCATAGTGTTTAAGGATAGAATGAACTTAGTGTCAGTAAACACATCAGATCCTAAAATGAATGTGTTTCCAGTACACCCGGAGGGTTCACGAGACAGCCCTCTTTGGGCCACTTTCTCGTACCTCACCCCGTTGGGCTCTGATATTTTAAATAAAAACTGGGCCGTGGTTGATTAATTTTACCCTCCTCACCATACACACACTCTTGTCATTCTGTTTGATGACCTCATAGGCCAGAGTTTTCTCTGTAAATGTACTGTCATTGGGCTTTGCAGACAGGTCAGTAATTTATTTCAGACCTGCTACTGCTAATTATAAAGAGGAGCACAGTTGGCTTTTCTGTCCATCCAGCCACCTGCTACAGGGACTCACTGCCCAGTATTGTTGAGAACTTTGTCCTTCATGATAACCACATTTTAAAAGGCTGAATCAAAGTCCTGAGAAGGCAAGTAAACCACCTGAGAATGTTAGTTTTCTGACTGAATGCCAGTGGGTAGATTTGAGTACCTGCTGTAAGAAGAATTATCAGTAGATGAGGAGATTTGCTTTTTTGCAGATAGAATAGAGAGGAAATGTTTTTAATGCAGAAACTGAAGTTTTAAAACTTGAAATTAATTGGCAATTCTGAATATTCTTACTTTTCTCATTTTTTATTTGTATCATAACGTATTATAATTAAACATCAATATGGTTAAAAATCATCTCTATTTTGAACTTAGGTGATTTCTCTAATAACTTGCCAAGGGAAATGATTTCTAAGAAAGTACATTAACCTTCTATAATATACACTTTAAACTTAGAAATTCTTAGATTCTCACTAGATTGTAAGCTCTCTGAGGGCAGGAGTCTTGTTTTCTTTTCTTGTTTTTGTTTTTTTCTCTTTGTATATTTCTTTAGCTGAGCAGTATGCCTTGTGTGTAGATCAGTACATGCAGGTTTTTTTTTTTTTTTTTTTTTTTTTTTGCGGTACGCGGGCCTCTCACTGTTGTGGCCTCTTCCGTTGCGGAGCACAGGCTCCAGACGTGCAGGTTCAGTGGCCACGGCTCACGGGCCCAGCCGCTCCGCGGCATGTGGGATCTTCCCGTACCAGGGCACGAACCCGTATCCCCTGCATCGGCAGGCAGACTCTTAACCACTGTGCCACCAGGGGAGCCTGAGTACATGCAGTTTTGAAGGGTGATTTCTTTTTAAATTAATATGCACATTCCTTAAGACTTGTTCCTCTGGTAAATACATTATAATACATCAGGAAGTTGGACAAGACCTCACTCTGGTAATAAAAATTTAACATACAATTTATGCAACATATCAAGAGGTTTTTCTTGAATATGTTGACTTAACTGTTGATTTTCACTGAACCATAGTAATATGACAAAGAATTAATTCTATGGAAATCAAGTGTCATGTGTCTTTTTTTCTTTTATGCTGAAGCCAAAGGAGAAACTTCTTCACAGCTTCAATCAGAAATTTCAGATGGTCAAGAAGATGTTATTAGCATAAGTACAGCTCAACCAGAAAATATCACAGTGGCTCCAGAAGACCCACCTGAAAACTCCATTGTCAACTGTGACTCCCAGGCCCTAAATATGTTGGCTGATCTTGCATTAAGCGCTGCTACCTCTACCACACCATCCTCTGAGCCCAGAAACTTGCCCTGCTCCTCTGAATTGCCACAAAACGATATTTTGCTTTCTAAAGAACATTCTTTGCGCGGTACATCAGACCACGAATATCATAGAGGAGTTAAAAGTCAAAAAGGTGGACCGTTATCCAAGCCCTCCTCTGATAAGAGTAATCTGACATCAGACCCCACGGTCAGCCAGGAGGAAGAAAGCTTGGTTGCTGGCATTCAGGCCCCTGCAGAAGCCCAGTTGGCACTGCCTGAGGAAACCCTAGAAAGTTCCGACGCAAGCCAAAGCTCTTTTGTTGCTGTGGAGCATTCCTATGCCCTGCTCCTTGCAGAACATTCAAAGAAGCATCTACAGCAGAGAGGGGCCCCAGGCCCTGCGTTTGCCAAGAATGGCACAAAAGGCCCTGAAGCGGGAACCCCAGTGGGGAAAGTGATGCCATTTCGGCATCAGCAGGTCACCTCCCCACTGCAGCAGCTTTCCGAGGCCCCAGCGCTCAGGCGCAGGAGCAGGGTGCTGCCCTCCAGCCTGAAGGACTTCTGCCGCTCTCGTACCGTATTCAGCTGTGACGGCTCCTTTAAGGTCACTTTCATATGGGAAGCAGATTACGTGTTCAGCTTAGACAGCAAGTATACCAACAACCCCCTGGAGAAGACTGTAATCAGAGCACTACACGGGTGAGTAGGAGTGACGCTGAGATGCAAATGGATGAACTTTTCTGTTGAGATAAATGTAGCGAGAAGGGATACTTGTGCTAAACTCTGGGGAGGGAGAAGGAAGTGTGTAAAATCCAGTAACTTGGGAATAATACCAGGCAGATTCACTGTAATTATTTGTTACATCAACTTCATTTTTATTTTACTCATTGTTTCATGGTCATGTAATTTTTAAAATAAAAATGAACACAAAAACTAAGGTTAATAATTAAGGCACTTACTTATGATAAGATAATCAACTAAAATAGTCATTTTCAATGATTTTGGTTTCTTCTTTCTTTAAAATCTCAGGCCTTGGAATACTGATTTACCAGATAACATGGAAGAAGTGAGGCTTTTACTTCATATGTGGGTAGCTCTGTTTTACAGCAATCAAAACAAAGGCATACAATCATCCCGAAAAGTAGTAGAACACAGCAACCCAGCAAAATACGTGTGCATAAATAGCACGTTAGAATCGTTTGAATTCAGTGAAATTGAGGAGTCCTCCGGTGTAGAAAGGTGCTCCGTAGACCCTCTGTTGGAGACTAATGAGGCTCCCAGAGGTCCTACTGCCAAAGTGTCCTTCCCAGACACTGACCCCCTGCTTCCTTTCATGAAACCACCGCCTGTGAGAGGCTTGGAGCTTTGGGTGCAGAATGAACAGAAAGAAATGTTTGCAACAGCAGGTCATCCAGAGACCCCGGAAAGCCAGAATTTCATCTATTCTTGTAATAATGAGGTAGGTAAAAGCTGAATACTGTAAATGCTGGCATTATTTTTGAAGAAATTTTTTTTGTACGTAAAATCACATTCATAACAAGGAATTGGTTTCTTTAGGAAAGTGGATTCTCTAGCTATGTAAAGGATTAGAATGCCAGAAACTTAGTTTACAAAGTCTGGATTGTCTGCAGGTGGAGCTTATCTACCATCCTGATTGAAGAAACAAAAGTAGGAAAAAAATCGTAGGCCTCAGATGATCTGGGAGCCAACCATAATTATGTAACTTTCTGGTTGTATGATTTGGGGCAAATTACTTGTTCTCTGAGCTTATTACTTTTTAAAAGAGGTGAATAATACTTATTCTGTTTACCTATAATAGTGTTTATGGATCAAATGCAGTAATAATAAATATAAAAAATCTTTGATAAACCTTAAAGGAAACTAAAATTGAATATATTAAAAAGTATTTTTAAAAACAAATCCTGAGGGCTTCCCTGGTGGCGCAGTGGTTGAGAGTCCGCCTGCCGATGCAGGGGACACGGGTTCGTGCCCTGGTCTGGGAAGATCCCACATGCCGCGGAGCGGCTGGGCCCGTGAGCCGTGGCCGCTGAGCCTGCGCGTCCGGAGTCTGTGCTCCGCAACGGGAGAGGCCACAACAGTGACAGGCCCGTGTACCGCGAAACAACAAATCCTGAGACAGTAAATAAAATGCCAGACCTCTCATAGGTCTGCAGATAACTGTTTGTAAATATGGAAAATACACTTTGTTTCATTTCACTGTTCTCAACTGATAGGACAGATAATCGAATTTTTTTTTTTTTTTTTTTTTTTTTTTTGCGGTACACGGGCCTCTCACTGTTGTGGCCTCTTCCTTTGCGAAGCACAGGCTCCAGACGCGCAGGTTCAGCGGCCACGGCTCACGGGCCCAGCTGCTCCGCGGCATGTGGGATCTTCCCGTACTGGGGCACGAACCCGTATCCCCTGCATCGGCAGGCAGGCTCTTAACCACTGCGCCACCAGGGAAGCCTGATAATCGAATTTTAATTGGAGCAAATTAAAAAGTTGTATCAAGATTCTAAGTAAATGGATTGACAAAATACCTGCCTTTTTAAGCTTTCAGAGCAGATTTATTACAGAATAATTTTACATGGGTTTGGGCACCTTCAGTGCCTGTGTTAACATTGAGTTTCTGTACCTGGGCTTCCGTGGGGATTTGCAGGTCCAGGGGTGAGCCTCAGAGGGTCTGTGAGTGTCTGCAGATGCTCATCTTCATCAGAATGAAGACTGGTGGAACGCTGTGGGCCAGAGACTGGTCTGAGCCCTTCACTCGCATTAGCTCAGTTAATTCTCACACAGCCGGGTGAGGTAAGGACCGTGCCACCCATCTTATAGGTGAGAAGACTGAGGATGGAGAAGTACAGAATGGCCTGGAGGCACATAGTAAATTGTCCGGCCAAGACTCAGATCTGGACACTCTAGCTGTTTCTCAATGTCTAATTCTGTGGATGTATTTATGTATATATATGCACATATGTGTGTGTTTATATGTGTACACATAAAATATATGTCACGTGTGTATGCGTTTTTTTTCTGAGGATGGCGTTCATAAATTTCATCTTATTCTCAAAGAGATACATAAAATCACTACCTTAGAATAAGAAAGTATTTATGTTTAGTCAGGCAGATTTTATTATTACATATATATTTATACACACACTAGTTTCTTATAAAGTATTTTTGGTTGTGGTACTTTAGTAATGTCCAATTAGGAATGATTTTCTTGCAAACATGAAAGAGTATTAAGTAGAAAGTAGAATGTTAAAATTAACGATTCCTAACACTTTCTATAGCATATACTTAGAAATATGTTTCCGTCATCTTCTTGAATACTGTACCCATACTTTAAAGGTGCACACACATCCTGTACCACTCCCTATTCTAGGGCAAACTAGGATTATCAAAGTTTTCATTTCACTAAGAGCACAGGCATGGTGAGATTCACGACTATGGCCCAACATTATCAGCCACAGTATGATTGGGAGGGTCATAGAACTGTTCTCAGAATGAGTGTACCATCAAGAGTTTTCTATGCTTTGTATCTGGCCAGTCGTGTCCTCTTAAAACCAAGTCTCAGCTCCTCCCTGCCAATTACTCAGGTCAGTGTCTTTCTTTGACTAAGGCAGAAATGTTTTTAACAAGAGATTTGAAACACAGGTCCTGACTTACAACACGACTGCTTCAAAATATGGCAGGAAATCTGTGACCGTAGTGTTCCAGAACTACAGGTGTAGGTCAACTGTATGATCAATCCACTTTACCATATTCTGAACAAGACCATTCTACAGCCTTTAAAAAAAAGAAGAAAAGAAACAGCCTTTTTATGAGGTTATCAAAATTGTCCAGAGGTATTTCTGTTACTGTTTATCCTAAATCCTTTCTGGTACTGTTTAAATCAGTCCTTTTAGTTTAGTTTATTAATGCAAGCTGCACTGTGTTTTCTACTGCTTTGTTGAATAGGGAGGTATTAAAATGAGAGAGAGATTATGTCCGCTTATAAGCTAAGAAGACAGCTAAGGGGTAAGGGACCTTCATTTAACAGGATAGAGATTGATACCTTGGGAAAGCTGCTTATCAGTGTATTCTGAGTACAAGAGATAATAATTAGTGTTTCCTCATGGGAACATTCCAGATGACAGTGCATTTATAGTCTAATTGAAAGCTGGTGTTTAAAATAAGTTATTCTTTGCTTTAAAGATTATCTTTTAATCTTACTAAAAATAATTTAAATTAATTGAGCACTTTTTCCTCTACTGCTGCATTTCTGAATTAAGTGATGCTATTTAGCAAACAGTCTGCATTTTCAAGTCTTTAAACTGCCAGTGGTCTAGCCACTTTTCTTCCCAAAAGTCCATTAAAAAAAAAAAAGGCTGTGCAACTAAGAAAGTTTTGGAGTTCTCGTGTGTGTGTATTTAGATAAAACAAATTCCTATTTGGGGGGTATTTTAAGCCTATCTAAGAAGAGAGGGATTTGCTTGATCTCTACCCTATGAAGATTCAAAAGAACAGAGCAAACTAAAATTGATCTTTGTCTGTTCTGTTCTTCACATATGTAAATGCTTGAAAAAAAGATCTATTTGGCTCTTGATTTTTTTAATTAATTTATTTCTTTTGCTTTTATCGTTTCAGATAATTGGGGGGAAAGCCGAACAAGAGTCATCAGATAAACTAGAGACCTCTAATCTGGTGCTTTCTAGCATTGGAAGCACCCAAACTAATGGATCTTCTATTCCTGCTGAAGATAAAACTTTTGAGCCACTTGATGGCACACAGGTGACTTCTTATAATGATACCGTCACACAGTCCACATTCGCCAGGACTTACGATGGGATCAGCAATCCGTCAATGATTTTTCAAAAGTCTGTGTACAGCACCCTTGAAAGCAAAGTTGATGTTTTTCATGCAAAAATGCAAACAAAAACAGGTGCTTTGCAGGGCCTTATCCAGCACAGCAGCTCTATAAACAAAGAATGTCAGTCATCGTTGGAAGGGGAGGATGATACGGAGTATGTAGTGATTAATCTGGAACCAGTTACATTCACTTTTGAAAAAAATGCCTATGCACCAATACAGACAGAAGTTGTAAACAGAGCTGATAAACCTACAACCTTTAATGTGGAGTTGATTAAACAAGTATCACCTGCTACAAGCCTTAGACATCCTGTGTCCGCATTTGAAAAGGCACAGACACAGGGTCTTAGGGACGTTCCCTCTCTGGCAATGTCAGGACAAGGCGCTAAGTACCTTTGTGCCTCCTCAGTGAGTAGAGAGATACTTGCTAAAGAAATGTGTTCATTACAGAAAGGACAGGCTGTTGCAGGCTCACCATCGCCGTCTGATAATTCCCTTGTAACAGAGGCATTATCACTAGTTAAAAGTTCTAGTTATTTGTTACCCAGAGAAGAAATGAAGCTCTCTCAAGAATGTTTTCTGTCAGCTCAGAGTCTCTTTAGCATCTCTTCGGAAGAGACTGTAGAGTCGTCCCAGCTTGAAGAAGTAGTCTCATCGTCGGCCTCTGACCCCTTGGAAGAAAAGGATTCACTTGACTGCATCCCATCAATGAGGAATGCTTCGGATGGCTCTTCAGAACTAAAGAATGACAAGAGTGGTCTAAACAGTGAAAATATGAGTTTTGAAACATTTAATTCTGCATTTACCAAACAAACCAGCCTATCTGTGACTAGAGAGGAAGTCAGCCTCGAGTTATCAGAGGAGGATTCTGACCTTGACCTCACTCTCACCATATCACCGCCCACAAGTCCCTGGGAAGAAGCATCCGCTGGTGAAATGGAGCAGCAGCAGGAGGCCACGTTACCCTGCTTAGAGCTTCAGGAGACAGTGGAAGAAATAATTGAGCCTGAAGAGGTGCCTGATGTGAACTCTGCTGATCACACGTCAATGAAACCACGAGAAAGTGAGAGAAAAGGTGATAACTTACAGACAGTGGCTTTCATACTTTCAAAAGAAACCTGTGCCCTTGAGGTTGCAGAGGAAGTTCATGCTGGTTCAGACTTCTCCTTCAGTTCTTTAATTGAAGAAGTGTCACCAGCTTCTAGCCCTGACTGCCAGGTACCAGGTGAAGAAGCACAACCAGCTTGGGCTGTATCTCCAAGTAGTTTTAAACTCTGTGATGCACACTGTAAGAAAACTGACAGATCCTCCCAGGTTGAAACAGTAGATTTGGCCATAACAGAAAAAGAAAATTCTTTTGTTGGTCCCACCCATCCAGTGGGACAAGATAACTTAACTCAGATACAGCAAATGCAGCTTTCTGCTGAAATGCCTCTAATACTAAAAAATCACCCAGGAAGAAAAGATAGATTTTTAACCCTTCCTGGTGAAGTCACTGAGGAAACTGTCCCAAGTGAGTGTGGTGAGGGTTACTCTTTCTCAGAAAAGGTGCCGCACCATGATGCAGAGTTAAACCAGCCTGCCTCAGCTGCCACATGCAGAGATTCTCTAGAAAACCTGGTAACGTCAAGAAATCCACTGCAGCCAATGAGTGTAGAGAACAGAAATCCCCACCTAAGTCATCTTGTCGTGGATACCAGTGAGCCTCCGTTTAGCCCTCAGAAGATCCTTGAAAATAAGTCTTTTGCTGACACGTTTGTTTCTACAACCACACCAAGTGGTGTGAATGTGTCATTAAAACAGCAGACCAGCTCTAAGAGCCTTAAGGAAAATGACTCGAGCAGTGATGTGAAAACAAACGAACTCTGTTACATCCTGGTTAAGTCCTTGTGCCTTGACCCAGTTGCTGGAGCTGAGGCTGTGCAGGCCCGCGGGTACCTGGAGCTCCCCAAGCCCACCCTCTTCTCGGGAGGGGCCACCCTAACCCACAGGGCAGGACCCAGCGATGCAGAGATGGAGTTTGAAACACAGGAGATGATCGTCAGAATGGCCAGTCTGCTGAAGAATAATGAAACTGGAGCTGAGTTATGTGAAACAGCTATAGATCTAGGAGGTGTCGGCTCTCAGCTGCACACCACCTCTTCAGAAGACAGACACAAACCGGCCCACATGCTGCAAGATGAGTCACCGTGTGCAGCAAGAGCTCTGCTGAATGGTGGGCTTTTCCCCGTCTGTTTACATGCTGATTCTTACCAGAATACAGCAGCAACCGGTGAAACTATCGATACAGAGCCTTCTTCCTTTGTTCCCAAATCTTGTGCCCCTCTTGTTTGTGGGGTGTTTGAAGAGCAGGTGGAAGATAAGAGTGCTGATGAGGGGCTGAGGGCTGAGTGGGGCTCTGTGACCCGAGGTGGAGGCCTGGATGTCAGTGTGAACTCTGACATCCATTATGAACCACTTTCTGGAGACTCGGATCAAGACTCTTTTGGTGAGTGTGGAAACCCCAGATTAGATACGGAAGAGTCCTGTACTTTGCGATATAGTCACAGCGAGAAAAAACAACGTACTTCCAAAGATGGTTTTGACTCTTTCCTGAACCTAAACAACAGTGATTATGATGACTGGGGCTACTCGAGCCAGGTTCCAGGGCTGGAGACGGGCATTCCTCCCAGAAGCTGGCCCATGGGATTAAAGAAGGAAGATAAGTGTGTGCCCTCTTACGTCCAAATCCGAGATCTCCGTGGGATCCCCAGGACCTACGCTAACTTCACTGTCACTAAAGACCTGAGAGACACTACGAGAACCCTGCATAGCCTGTGCAGGCACCCCGGCATCACGGCCAAGGGCGGCTTGCTCAGCTCCTGGACAGACACTTGGCAGGTGGCAGACGACCTCACCCAGAACACTTTAGATCTGGAGTATCTGCGTTTTGCACATAAACTAAAACAAATTGTGAAGACGGGAGTTGCTCCATGTTCCGCCCCTTCCACCGCCTTCTTTCCTAAGGAGCCCCCTCTCCAGGGCGCCATGGGGGCTTTCCCTGCGACAAAAGTGCCCGAGGCCCCAGGGCTGCCTCCTTCCTCCCGTAGCAGGAGTCCCCTCATGGTGACAGTCGTGCACTCAGACCTCAGACACCAGGGTCAGCAGGCGAGAAGGCAGACACCCAGCTGTGTGGGCCGTTCCTCCTCCTCCTGGAAGGAGAGGTGTGGACACGATAGAAATCATCTCCCAAACTCTGAACGAAATTCGACTGTTTCATACCACCTCAACAAACTGAAATATAACAGTACATTGAAAGAGTCCCGGAATGACATTTCCCTCATTCTCAACGAATACGCCGAATTCAACAAGGTGATGAACAGCCACCCGGTCATCTTCCAGGAGAAAGAGCCACATGCTGCTTCTGGAGAAGCCAAACCCCGAGAGCTGTGTCCCTCTATCCCTCGGTCAGCCTCCTACGATGACATGGTTGCAGACCTGTGCACCAGTCTGCACGTCAAACTGGAGAGGGTTGTGAAGGAGGCTTGTACCAGGACCTTTCTCTTCCACCTCGTGGAGACAGAGGACAAGTCATTCTTTGTAAGAACAAAGGTAAAGTGCCAGATTTTTCTTAACAGTTTATATTATTTTGATTGCTGTCTACATTTTTTGTAAGTAATAACAGGATTCTCAGCTTCAGAAAGAAGCCATTGATATGAAGTGGTGTTTCAGCTTCTCAGCTCAGTCTTTCCCTGCAGACTAAAGGTTTGGCCACAGGGATCTGCCGTTTGTACTATATTTGAAGATTTGTATGATTACCCAGGATTAGTGCAGTGAGTTCTTTTCGTAAAACAGTACCAGTGGAGGCATATTCAATTGTACACACAGGCCAAAGGTAAGATTCAGCTTTAAAAAAAAACTTACCTGTGTACCTCCATTAGTGTGGAGAGTGAGGGGGATCCAGGGTCCTTCTCAGGTGTGCGTGTTGGAGCCCCGCGTGCGCAGGTGAGGGGAACGTTGCCTCTCCTGATCCTCACGGTCTAACGGGACGTGAGAAACATGGTAAAGATAACTGTGCAGCTGTGGCAGGTGTGGCGGGGCAGGTGCGAAGATGTCATTCTGAGGGTGGCAGACCTGGTCAGGGGCCCAGGGACGTTATCCTTCAGGAGAGGACGCCGGCCTCTCACCAAGTGTGGACGGGTAGACCAGTAAGAGTTCGGGTCCCGATGCCCGATGAGATTTGTTTCAGGTCCACGCGTGTCTGCCCTCGTGCTAAGTCTTGGGTTAAGTCGGGGTGGCTGCCCCGGGATGACGTGTCCCAGGAGACCCCTGCCAGCGCCAAGCTGCTGAGGAGCACAGAGTGCCTGCAGATGTTTGCAACGTCTGGGCTGAGTGACGAGCGTGACGGTCGCCATGACGGGTGCACGGCGTGTAGATGCCAGGGCCGCTGCGGAGGAGCGAAAGGCCCCAGACCGCGCCTTGCGCCTCCTGGCAGGTCCTGCCCCGCATCGGTCAGTGTGGACGTCGCAGTCATCAGGCACCTGCGGGCCGAGGCTCAGCGCTGCCCCGGGGGGAAGCACGGGGCCTGAGGAGGCTTCCTGAAGGGTGGGGGGCGGTCGGGGGTACGGCGATCACCGTCAGGGGTAAAAGGGCCACATGGACGTCACGCGGGGGCACTTGGGCTCTCCTGAGGTACCTGCAGGGCACCGAGAAATGTTTCTGAAAGATGAGGAGCAGCACGTTTGCACTTGACAGAGTGGTCCCTCCACCACAGCACGGAGAGTGGATTAGAAAAGCGAGGCAACCGGCCTCAACGCGAGGCTTCCCCGTGTCGCCCGAGTCAGCAGTACGTTCTCCTGTGAGGCGGCTGATGGCTCCTGTTTTGTATCATTTAATATGATTTTTAGTTTTTTCCAAATTTGTGGAATCAAGGATCCTTTTGTTGTCCAACATTCTTCACAAATGGCTGCCATATCTGGTCTGCCCTCCACCCGCCCCCCTCCCCATTGTCTTTGTTGCAATTTCTGTGCCATTTGGGTAAGATTTTAGTTGAAAAAATAAAGCATTAAGTGGCCTTCAGTCTTTGGAAGGTGATTAGCCTCCAAAAGTAACCTGGAAATTATTTATTTTAACCTTGAATTAAAGTTGATTTTCTCTGGCTGAGTAGATACACCACACCCTGACCTGCGCTGAAATAAGTCAGGGATCGACTGAGTTAGCACCATGGCCATGTCCTTGTTTTACCACATTGAGCAAAATACTTGATTTCTTTTTGCTTCCATCTGAAAAGCAACAATGCACTATCTTAGTTCTCATGTCTTTTACAGAGCACAGGTGACGCTGGTTTTCATACGGGAGCAGTCACAGTGATGTTTATCGAAGTAACACTTCTAGATAACACGCTTGTTTCGGTAGTGACTGTATCATTTCATGGTACTTCTAGATAACACGCTTGTTTCGGTAGTGACTGTATCATTTCATGGTACTTCTAGATAACATGCTTGTTTCGGTAGTGACTGTATCATTTCATGGTACTTCTAGATAACACGCTTGTTTCGGTAGTGACTATATCATTTCATGGTACTTCTAGATAACACGCTTGTTTCGGTAGTGACTGTATCATTTCATGGTACTTCTAGATAACATGCTTGTTTCGGTAGTGACTGTATCATTTCATGGTAATATTTTATCACGTGGCCACTATTTACAACAGAAAATAACAAATTGTTTGCACCTTTAAAACAACTTCAAGTGAGAAAGTGGACATAGTATAAAGTACATTTGAGAATAAAGTGTGATCAAGAGCAAAGTGTTTTTAAAAAGCTCAGAAAGCTATGGTGGAGAATCCGTCTGTCCTGGAGCATTCACCAGTGATGGGGTATCAGGTCCTGTTTACTCATAAGGTGATTCAGGGTGTGACAGGATGGCCCAGAATTCCACAGGAGCTGATGAAAATGTTGAACCTATCAGAAAATGTATTAATTCAAATCGTTCATTAGTAAAATAGGTGAGGATTTATAAGGATTTATATTTAGATATTTTAAGGAGCTCTTTGTTAAAAGATATCTTGTCTGTAGGAATGTCTTTGAAAATACATCACCATACTTTTCTCATTTTATTTTTAAATTTTTATTGGAGTATAGTTGATTCACTATGTTGTGTTAGCATTGCCATACATTTTGAGTGAAAACTTGAAGTCAGAATTTGAGTTGTCTTGAGATCTGGCGGGGAGACTGACCAAAGTAACACCTTTTTTTAGAAAGGAAATAACAAGTGATGGTCCGTGTTTTTGGTAAACCTCCAGAATCCTTCAGAGAAACAATGTCAAAATCACAAAGGAGGACAAGGTTAAGGAACTTCTTTAACTACACGAACTTATCCTCCCAATGAGGCTTATTGCAGAACTGCTCTGTGGAACACAGCCGCGCCCCATAACCAGGCACAGTGTAACACCCGGCTCCCGCCACTCTTCAAAGCCTGGGTCCAAGCCACTGCCAGCTTCCAGAATCCGTCCTTGTTATCGATACTCAAAGTAATGCATAGGCATCATAAGTATTGTCAAAAGTCGTAGAAACATTTTGACTGGAGATGGCATTTTTAAAGTAAATATCTGCCTTCCCAAGGTAACTCCTTTGAATAGGGTGAGGTTCATGTATGTATATTAGTCTGAGGTTTCAGAAGAATCCACCTTTGATACTTTATGAACATGAAAGATTCATTATAAAGTGCTTTGCCTTTGAAATAAACTTCTAAATCCAGTTGTCAGTGATACCCAGGAGTCATTTTATATGTGAAAGCTGACATCTAGTAATAAGATAAACTGCCATTTATGTTGCCTTATTAGAATGTAATTTAGTAAACAGGATGTAGTCTTTGATATTTTTAGTAAACTGTAAAAGTAGTTCTGTGCAAGTATCCTTTTTTAAATCATGTCTATTTGTAAATCTTTCAGCATATTCTAAGGAAAGGAGGCTACACAGAAATTGAACCTCAGCATTTCTGTCAAGCATTTTACAGGGAGAAGGATATGCTCATAGTCATCATCAGAAATGAAGATATATCATCACATTTGCATCAGGTAGGTTTGGAAGTAACTTTCTTACGGAGAAATGTATTCTGGGCATTTTATGTTATTCTATAATTATCAGGCTCATCACTGCCTTTTTATTTAGGGAAGAAGTTAAAGCACAATACCATTTGTACTACTGATACTAACGTTGTAATTTACCAAGGTATTTATAAGGCAAATTATGTCTCAGAGTTAAGAACATTTTCATAGTAACTAAGGGAGAACTTCGATGAAGAGAGACTGGTAAAATTTTCTCACCTGAAATATAAATCTACATTTGTTGATGTCTAACAGTAATAAATCTTGCTTTAAAAGGACTTTTGAAAATTTTAACTCTTTGTTACCATATTTACCTATCAGTTAAATAAAAGTAATTGCTTCTCCCAAAAAGCTCTGACATCGAGGCTCAGCCTGGGCTTACGGTCCTGCGTCAGGAGGCAGGAACTGAACCCACAGCATGGACGCCACGTGAAGCGGGAGACTAGGGTGGTGGTGAGCTTGCCACCTGCCTGATTACAGGTCCCAAACCTCAGGTGTTCTCCCCTCATTCCGTCTTCCACCTTTGGAGTTGAGAGACCACTTTGTAACCAATCTTAATGAGTTTGCAGCATTGCTGATGGAGTTAAAATTCCTTATTAACTGACAGAATTACCAGTCAGTCATCAAGGTTAAAGATATTTCCAGCTGTTCCTGAGTTTGGACACCCTTGGATAGAAATGACAAAAGTGACCCAATGAACCTGTCTTCACCGGGGTACCTTTTTATGTTTCAGATTCCTTCTCTGCTGAAGCTGAAGCACCTTCCCAGTGTCATCTTTGCTGGAATCGACAGCCCTGAAGACGTCCTCAGTTACACCTACCAAGAGCTGTTCCAGACAGGAGGCTTTGTGGTGTCAGATGACAGAATACTAGAAACTTTAACATTAGGTTTGTCTCTCATTTTCCTTTCATATCTAGTCAAATCAATTTCTCCTTGCCCAGTGATTCAAATATTATTTCATCAAAAAGAAATCAGCATTAACTCAATATGTCACCGTCTGTTGAGGGCTTAATTTCTGTCATATGCTGTGCTAAATAAGCACTTTGCTCTTGACCTCTTTTGTATTAAAACCTCTCAGTAATGTGGCTAAACTACTCATACACATTTGAGAGTTTGTTATATTCAATTCTTCCCTTTGCCAAATCAAATCAGCTACATATTGGTTTAGAATCAGCCCTCTTTCCTCCATTTCTGTTGCCATCACCCCTACCGTTTTGTCGGTATCATGGAAATCTAAAAAAGGCTACTGGAAGTCTCCTCAGTTATCTGCTTAAACACTCATATATAAATAGTTTCTCTCGGGGCAATGAATTTGACGTCAAAGAATGTTAGAGCACAGGGCAGACACTTTATGTACAATCAAAACCTGCCCAGCTCTGATAGCACATTAGAAGTAAATATGGATACCACTTCTCCATTGAAGAGGAGGAGGACGTACCTTAACAAGCATGAATGTTGCATAGAAAGTGGAGTTGAAAATATTTGTAGATTCTGTATTTAGAAGCCTAGACCTATCTTATCTCTGTTGCAACAGGACCCCACTTTCGTTCCATCCACAGATTTATATACACTCAGAGCTTTTAACTGCTAATGACTGCAGTGCTCTTCTCTCCTGCTAGTGTGAGAAGGTGGGGCTGGGTTGAGGGACCACGGGTTAAAGTGTGGCACAGCATCCTTCCTGCCCAGCTACAGGAGTGGCAGTGATGGTCAACACTCAAACATGGGGCCTTATTCTCACAAATCATCATCCCTGGGCTTTGACTAGACAAGCCAAAAATCCTAAAATACATCTTGTCTTGTCAAACTTGTTCATTCTGTAGTACAACTGAAGGAAATTATCAGAATCCTGGAGAAACTAAATGAAAATGGAAGATGGAAGTGGTTGCTTCACTACAGGGAAACTAAAAAGCTAAAAGAAGATGTGAGGTGAGACCTTTATGGAATTTGAGGCCTGGGTGTGGGAGAGGGTGGAGACACCTGGGTTCACCCAGAAAGGCTCCCTGAGCTCTGGACCAGTGTCATCCACGTGTTGCCACAAGGTCACTTTGTAAGAACATAAATCGTCTATGTCACTGAAGGCAGTGTTTAGGTCTGTGGACTGTTTTTCGGGTTTTGTTTTTATAGCAAGGCTTTCAGTGCAGAAAGCTGTGTTGTGACCATAATCCAGGGTCTGAGTTGCCTTCTCCAGACCAACAGTGACCAAGTCAGACACACACAGGAATCCTAAAATGTAAAAAAAACAAATTCACCTATGGGTTTTTGTACATTTATTCATAAATTAGGTTGCTCCAGTTATAAGGACAGAAAAATTGAGACCAGCATGTAGCCTTAATTTAACTCTTAAATAATAGACTAGAAACAGGCAGACTCCCTTAAATGAAGAGACTTGGGGCCTGCGGGAGGCCCTTCCGTATCAAAGATGGGCCTGCAGGTTGTAATGAGACGGGAAAAGGAGTGTGGGAATGCAGAGGTGGACTGGGGGAATCTATAGATGGGACAGGTCATCTGTCACAGGACTGTCCTAATAAGTTCACACATAGGAAGTAGACAGTACAAACCCACTTTAATGATGTGGAAGTTGAGGCACAGAGGATGCCAGACCTGACCCAGGCAGACAAGGAGGAAGTCAGGAAGCTGGGCTTTGACCCGGAATGTTCGTCTCCAACCTGACAGTTACCTTCTGTTTGACCGCACTGCTTTCTCCGGAGGAAGACAACTGAAATCGTGGATGTGCACGGGATCTCGAAAGATGGCCGAGAATAGCAGTTGGGGAAAGGCTTGCACTTAGGAGAGGAACTTGTACAGGAGGAAAAGAGGGAGCGGAACCGAGAGCTGAGACTGTCAGGGAGGAAGGGCTCCAAGGGGCCCTCACAGGGCTTAGTTAACACAGCACTTCAGAGGGAAGGTTCAACTTCAGGAGTAAGTACAGAAGCAGATGAAAGCTGAGGTGGCAGAGCACACCTGTTAAGATCGGTCAGTGTAAATTAATTCAGCATGCATAGGACTTTGCGTAAACAGAGACACTTATGTCACTGGAATCTCTTCACATCAGGCCAGTCTCGAATAGTGAGAACTTTTCAGAAAACTTATCATATCCTTTTGCCCTTGGAGGCGGGGAGAATTTGTCCAAAACTAAAACAAAACAGAACAAAAACCATGCGTGGTTATCAGTAGCTACAAAACCATCCTCTAATTCATCTCTAGGCAGATACGGGACTAAATAGATACATAATTTTTTAAATATGCAAAATAATGCCACACATAGCATAAAATAGTAACTAGAAGCATATAAAAAATTTCTATTCACAGTGATAAACTATGTACAGTATGATGCCAGGCATATAAATTTACACACATGAAGGATAAAACCTGGAAGGAAATTCATCGTGATGCAGTTCATGGTGTGACTAGAGCTATGGGAATACGCAGGCTTTGGGTTTTCTCCAGCAAGCAGGAGCGAGGGTGTGAGTACTGGAGGGGCTGCAGGATGGAACACTTTCCTCTAAAAGGAAGAATAAAAGGTAGAAACAAGATTTAAAGTGAGGTGAGAAAATTCTAGCTGTTAGATGATCTTAATGAAGTTGGTGACTATCTAACCAAAAAGAAGTAGAGTGGTTCTGGAGAGCCAAAGCACGGGAAGCACTGCTGTATGAGACAGGATGCAGGAAGGGGCCCGCTGGGAATGAGTGGGAGGCTTGCCAGCCACATGGCTGGAAGCAGTGTTCGATGGCCATGTGCTGTCCTTCCTGACGGGACGAGGAGTAAGTACACTCGGAATGTTTTGAGGGAATTCGACAGGACGGTGACATCTGGGAAGCCAAGTGTGTCGTACAGAAGAACAAAGAAGGGAAAAGGAGTTTGACTAAGTATAGTGAAGGCCAGAAAAAGTCTAGGAATAAAGCAACTGAAAATTAAGATACAGAAAATCTTTCACAAACTTAGACTTATCTAAATTTAACATTTTTGTGTATTTTTCAGAGTGGATTCAATTGCATATAAAAAGAACTTAATATTGAAATCGTATCAGAGTGCAAATATCTTTGAGCTGCTTCATTATCACCAGTGTGACTCCCGATTATCAACAAAAGCTGAGCACCTGAAATGTCTGCTAAACCTGCAAATTCAGCGTGTCCACGCGAGGTTTGCCGTCTTCCTTACAGGTAAATTCATAGCCTTAAGTTCTAATTTTCATCAACCAGTTAACGCCCAGTAGGTCCACTCTTTAGAAACGTCCTTCCATCCAAGTGGAGTCATTGGCGGCCAGGAATAAACGCACACGAGGCTGGGGCAGCAGGTATTGTGGGTTTTGTCCTGTTAATAGAAGAAAAAAAAAATCCTGTACTAGATCTGTTAAGTGTAACCATCTAAGCTTTTAAAAAAGTGCCCATCAGTGGCTTCAGGTCCCTCCCTCCCACCACCGCCCATGGAGGCGGCTGCTCCCAGAGCTCCAACCTCATTCCTCACTTGAAACAGGCTCGCTTTTTCCTTCACGTGTATGACTTTTTTTTTCAATAAAAGGGATTTTGCTACTTTTAAAAAGTATTAATGAATTTTTTTCACCAAAAAAGGTTATTTTTCTTTTTACAGAAAAGCCTGTTGTCTCCAGAGATGTCTTTGAAAACAGTGGCATCCTTGTTACAGATGTAAATGACTTTATTGAAAATATACAGAAAGTAGCAGCTCCGTTCAGGAGTAGCTACTGGTAAGAACACTTGTGACTCTCTCCCACGTGAGCTGGAACTGACAGCAGATGCTGACATCTGTGTCTGCGGGAAACCAGTTGCTCAAAAACTTTTGTACGTTATACGTCATGCTGTAAATTTAAAGTTTTGTTTATTTAGGGGTGCTGCTAGTTTGGCATAAATGGGACTTTCTCAAGTATCACTAATGAAATAACTAACCTCCATTCTATGAGTGTTTTCACCTGCAGTCCATCTGCTGCCAGGACGGAAGACAATGTAGCCTACATGCATAGACATTTTCCCCTGTAGGTAGCATCCTATTTATGGAATAGTTCTTGGTTATTTTATTTTAAAGACGGAATTATCAATTTTGTATTCAGGTGATTTAACTGCACCTTACCTAGACATCGGTGATGCCAACAACAAATGAGTATTTTCCCTTTTCTTTGAAAACCTTTGATTTATATGAGAAGACTGTTCTGTGTATCTCAGTGTTCTACAACTTGGGGGAACATTTTTCTTCATGTTCTACACATTGCCAGAATGTCTGACTTTGTTGTCTGGCTTTGTTCACAGCAGCACTGTAGTTTTCCATTAGTTTTGGGTTACAGTGTTCAATATTATTGTTTTAAATTATTCTCATTTTAAGCAGAATAGCTTCAAAGCTATTCATTGAAATTAATGATAAAAATAAGAATTTCACAAGTGTACTCAATTGTAGCAAAAATAAGTCTATTTTAACCAGTAGCTTTGTTTTTGCACGTTAAGGTCAGAAATGCACATGTAATGCATGTTGTAGTCTGTTTTAAAGGTTTTACCACCTGTGTAAAAACTAACATCTTCAATGGCTCTATCTGCTGTTATTCATGCTACACTACATAAACATTTTTTTCCTAAATGGTACAAATTTATAAACTGTCATTTTCACTTACTCAGTTTTTGTAAACAGCGTACTACAAAAATCAATCCTCTGAGGAAGAAATAATCATTTATTTATATTAGAAATAATTTCTACAACAATCTTTAAAACTCAAAACCAAGCAAAAACATTGGTAAGATACATAGTATCTATTTGGAACAAAGGTTTTTGTACCTAATTTGTTTCATTTTAATAAAGACAACTAAAAATCATTCAACTGCTTCTGCAATGATTTTATAGCAAATATTAAATTTGTAAGAGAATGTTTTACAGCACTTTAAATTTTTTAGGCCATTTAGCAGAATAAGTAGCTTCCAAAAGAATCCTACCACTTACCTCACTTTGGCCGCCATCTGTCAAGCCTCATCCCCGCAGGCCTGCCCGGTGCTTTCACCTCCCTCGTGCGGTGCCGAGCAGCAGGCTCCAGCAAGAGGACACTTCACACGCTCCAATTGGCCCTTCCAGGGGGTCATGTCAGCCTGCACCGGAACTTCCCTCAAAAGCCATTTATCTGCTTTTATACTCCCCCTACAGAACCCAAAGTGTTCCTTTCCCCTCGGTATGTTCTTAGGAGGAGGAAGAATGACTGAGTTTTAATTCTTACCCTAGCTCTTGCTTAGAGACCCACTCAGCTGATTTTTACCCCAGGGATAAGAATCTAATAGGACCATAACTGTATTTGGTACACTGAATTAATCTGAAATTACTACGGAAAAAGGAAAGTAACATTTACAGCGCACCTGCCAGCCGTGCTCCTCCCCTGAAGAACCTTCCAGCACCCACGAGGCCGCCCGTTCTGTAACTGAAGGCTTAGCCAGGCCACAGAGGAGCAGGCGCCTCCAGACTGAGCTTCTGCAGAGACTCTGCCCTCATCACCTTTGTGCCCCGTTGGCCTGGCACAGAAATGTTAGTTGTTCCAATAAATATGCCGAGTGCAGAATACGAAGACATCCTGATGCTTCCTTCGTACTACTAACCCAGCTTGTGCCTCCACCTGCATTAATGGTTCACAATGTGAAATATTGCAGGAAAAGAGGGGAAAGTCCTGCTGGAATTTTAGATAATCTTATGAAAAGGAAGCAGTTGTTTTCAACCGGGGTTATCTGGGGTTGTCACGCCAAGGAGGTGCGTACAATGTGCAGAACAGCCCACCTACAACAAAAAATTCTTCAGCCAAAAATGGATAGTATGAGATTGAGAAAGCTAAAGTAATCACTTGGATAATCGAAGTTATTATTACCCTAAATCCTTTAACAGATCGCCTACCTTAGTCTGTGTCCTTCAGACTCAACTTTAAAAGAGAATACAGTTACAATGTCCTCATTCCTCCGACATAAATGACAGACTCAACTATAAAAGAGAATACAATGTCCTCGATATAAATGACAGCACATACAGTGAGGCTTGTAACAATCAAGGGGAAAGGAGGTACCACTGAAAACTGTCTACAATCTGAATTAAATGAAAATACTGGGGCTTCCCTCGTGGCACAGTGGTTAAGAATCCACCTGCCAATGCAGGGGACACAGGTTTGATCCCTGGTCCGGGAAGATCGCACATGCCACAGAGCAACTAAGCCCGTGTGCCACAATTACTGAGCCCATGTGCCACAACTACTGAAGACCACGTGCCTAGAGTCCATGCTCCGCAACAAGAAGCCCAGACACCACAACGAAGAGTAGCCCCCACTCACCACAACTAGAGAAAGCCCGTGAACAGCAAGGAAGACCCAACACAGCCAAAAATAAAATTAATTAACTTATTAAATAAATATATTAACGCACCCATTCCACCGGATGTCACTTACTCTCTGATGGGAACGAATCCTTGTTCTACACCACTACTAAGGATATCTAAGAAGGTCTAATAATTATATTGTACCAAGAAGTAATTCGGGGTCTACTCACAGTGAAGCCAGATGGCAGCACTCCACCAACCACTAGGGTCTTCAGCACTCTTCCCCAGCATCCGTTTTCAGCTCTAGTGAAGGAAATGAGCAGCTGTGTCAAGGCCAGTACAATACTTACTAGCTCTGAATTGTCAGGACACAAAAGACCAACAAGAGGGAGCTGGTTTCCAGAGTTTGGCTTTATTTTGCAGTACAGAAATCATTTGGAGCCATTGTGAGACAGACATCATTGAAGCAGAGGCTCTGTCAAATCAATACTGCGTTGCAGCAGCTTGGTCCATTGAAGAAGCCACACCTGGGATACAAAAGAAGCTTCTACGTTTACCTGCTTTATGATAGTTTCTTTCCCCTCTGCTCTCATCAAATTTATTAGATTAAAACACCGCACACAGGCTTCCTCCAAAATGACTCTCAAAGTCTGGAGTTTGGTTAGAATTGGAGGCCCACATAAACCCAGCTTGTGGCTATGCTGCCTGGGCACTGTTCTAACACTTGATGTAAATGTAAAGGGGTGGGGAGGAGTGAGGGATACTGTCCCCAACGATGGAACATTCGATTCCGTATCTCCTTAATGTCAAGAGGACAGATGGCACGCAAACTGTACTGACACAGCTCTTGAGCAGCAGAAGCTCATAACTGCAAAGGCTACACTGATTAAAAGATACAAATACTGTATCAAGTTCTCTGTATCAGTATCACAATGTTTTAAAACTGATCCTTCACTAGAAAAAACAAGCCAGTATTGGTTAAATTGAACAGAATGTGGGAACCTGCCAATTCTGAAGAGCCACTCCATGAAAACAAGTTAATACATGATATTAGAAAGGGGAAGAATATTTACTGGTACAGTGCTCTGCAATCTCTCAGCTTTGATTACAAAAGCAGGCCTTACAATATTGATTTCATACAATATGCATCATTTGCCAAATTTTAAGTTTGTCCTAATTAGATGATAACATGTACTGCTGTTAGTCTTCCCCATAGATGTCATTTTTCTTGCGCTTCATTTCCTCAAAGTCAAACTCGGATCCCATCATCCTCTTATAGATGTCCTTAATGTCATCACAGGTTGTCTCAAAGTGAGTTGTCGCATCATATGTACGGGATATAAAGATCTGGAAATGAAAGTCACAAAGACCTAAGACTATTTAGTGATGTCTCCCAATAAAGCCTGGTAATTACCCTTTTCAGATTGCCACTCACCTGGCTTTCTGTTCCCAAATCTTTTGGTACAAGGAGGTCACTGATGCTTACGAATCTGGAGGGGAAAAAGAATTAAGTAAGCAGGGAAGTTGACACGCCCACTCACCGCTTTGCCTGAAATTCAAAACCCAGGCTGGTAAGAGATGATGGCTGCTCTCATTGTTCTCATGGGGTTCTGTTCACCATGGAGCCAAAGGCAATCCTGGGTTTGAGCTGCTATAAATGAACGCATCACTTACTTCTGTTCAATTGGTTCCAAGAGTTCCAGAGCTGGTCTGATTTCTTTCTCGGGCTCCTTGGTCTCCACGGTTGTGCTGGCGATGGCAATGTACTTGCCCTGTGCGGCCACATTGTGTGCGGAGGAGATCATGCAGACATAGATATCTGCAAGCAAGCAAAGCCACCTCACTGCCAGGGTCTTTAAACCTTGGGCCTGTGTGTGCACTCAGTTTCACCCATACTTCACTGAGGTGTGAGTTAAAATTACTTGGAACAGACTGGATATTCTAAGATTAAGTTTTATATGGAGACAAACAAGGTCATACATAAAATATACAAATATTCAGCAACTCTTAGCCTACTGGAGATGAAGGGATGAAGGATTTATGTGGCAGTGAACGGTGGACGGGGAGATGACATTCTCTACCCAGATGTCACAGCTCACTGTGGAAACCTGTCTTCCTCTCTGAACCCTGCATTTAGAAAGGTTTTGAATAGCTAAGATAGGATTTATTTAACTACTGATTTCTCATTTTTTAAGCAATATAAAATTGCAAACACAATAAGCTATTCTTGAGTTGGCATAAGCTCATAATAATTCCATAGATTCTACTTGTCTGTATACTACTAGTTAACTACATAATTTCCAATATAAGAGATAATTACTAATTACTGGGTTCCCTTTACTCTTTTTACACTCTCCCTGACCCTGAGATCTACTTGGGAACCCTTGAAAGATTACTTTCATCTGTGTCTCTTAGTTCTCATAATAATCTTCTGTGATTTCGTCTCTTACATGGAAAAAAAAATTAAAAGCTTTAGGGCTTCTAACTGAAAGGGGGGAAAGCTAGTGGATGAAAGAAAACTGGTTAAAGCAAACAGATTAGGAATTACGATTTCAGAGCTAAGTCCTGATCTTTTTTTTTTTAATTTACTATTTATTTTTGTCTGCGTTGGGTCTTCATTGCTGCATGCGGGCTTTCTCTATTTGTGGCGAGTAGGGGCTACTCTTCGTTGCAGTTCACAGGCTTCTCATTGTGGTGGCTTCTCTTGTTGCAGAGCACAGGCTCTAGGTGCGTGGGCTTCAGTAGTTGCGGAGTGTACGCTCAGCAGTTGCGGCTCACGGGCTCTAGCGTGCAGACTCAGTAATTGTGGCGCACGGGCTTAGTTGCTCCGTGGCATGTGGGGTCTTCCCAGACCAGGGATCAAACCCGTGTCCCCCGCATTGGCAGGCGGATTCTTAACCACTGCGCCACCAGGGAAGTCCTGCTAAGTCCTGATCTCAATCAGAGAAATCAAAGTTTTTTCTAGCACACTGCTAAAATCAAATACAAGTATTAGGTTGACAAATCATGACACAAAAGCAGTGCTGTCATCAGCTCAAAGTAACACTGAAATCAGGTCAACTAATAAGCATAAACCTCCACAAGGCACACAATGTTCAAACCAGGCAAGACTGCCTGCTCATCCAGTCCAGCCTCTCAGTTCTACAGAAGAAGAAATGGAGGCCCAAAGAGTGGGGGGTACAAGTCCAAGGCGGGGCTCCTAGGCAAACGTTTCCATTTCAAAGTGATGACTTAGGATCTCTATGAGCTAAAAGGGATACATCACATTTTATTTTCCATATGTAAACTAGAGTCTCTTCACTATAATAGAGCAGATAAAATTTGGAATTTCTACACACATCTGCTTATCTTCAAAACTGACCTGACTTCCGATTGACTTGGTTCTGTGGAATAATGATCTGGCAGGAGTTGGCATCATTGGTGTTCTTGATGGGATGGCTGAGGATACAGATGACTCTGATCACCTGGCCCACTTTTTCGACTCGATCTTTCACGTAGCTGGGATCACAGATGAGCTGCTTACAGCGAGCAATCTGTAATAAAACATTAAAGACTTTCTAATGGGTATAATGATGCCATCGTTCTTGAACATCACCTGTTATCTTCAAGTTAACTGTAGATAATTAGTGAATTATAGCTAACTATTAAAACTAGCTTTGCCGACAATCCCTATAAATTCTCCTGGAGCAAATCTATAAATTCTAAATCTTCTTGAAATATTAGGAAAAGTGTGTTGCATGGTTTTCAGACACATAAGTTTTAAAACTGGGCAGAAGAGGGTTAAAATCCTTGCTCTACCCAACCTCAAAGAGGTTGTTGTTAGGAGTAAATGAAACAGTGTATTTAAGGAATGTCATTATATGTAAATGGACCCAGTGAAAAGTAAATGGTCTATAAATAGTTCTTTCTAATATTAGAAACAGACCATAATCTCTCCTTTTAAGACTATACTTACTAAGTAAAACTTAAGTTGCAAGATAAATTATGTATTATATTATAGTCTTCCTCTTTATATCAAAGCCCTGAAATGTCCTAAGAGGAAGCAGTTGCCTGAAGCAAAGAAAAATGGAATGAATAAAAAGAACTTTGAGATATCAGATTAAGACATTTATCCCTATTCCTAAACATCTACTATGTGTACGCTGGAAGCACAAGGTAGTTACAAAAGACCTACAACAATAAAGGGTCAGATGGCCAGCTAGTGAGTATAGATTATATGGTCTGAACCCATAGAATACCATCAGGAATCCCCAAATATATATATATATATATATATATATATATATTTTTTTTTTTTTTTTTTTTTTTTTTTTTTGCGGTACGCAGGGCAGAGCACAGGCTCCGGATGCTCAGGCCCAGCGGCCACGGCTCACAGGCCCAACCACTCCACGGCATGTGGGATCTTCCCGGACCGGGACACGAACCCGTGTCCCCTACATTGGCAGGTGGACCCTCAACCACTACACCACCAGGGAAGCCCCCAAAATATTTTTTTAAACATAGTTTTTCAGTTTCTTTTTTGAACGGTTCCATTTGTAAAAGTTGATGGTTCATGAAATATGGTCTGGCTTGCAGACCAACAGCACTGGCACCATCTGAGAGCTTGCAAGAAAATGCAGACCCACCACAGACCTACTGAATGAGAAACGTGTACTCTGACGAAATTAACAATTTACATTCAAATTTGAGAAACACTGCTCAAAACTCCACCCGGCCAGTTCCTTGGCTAAACCCAAAATAAAATAATGTTAACAGTAATGATTAACATTACTAATATTTAATAATTTAATAATAATAAACTAAATAATAAAATAGTATTGGCCAAGCCCCAATTCAACCAATAAGTTATAAGTGGTACATATAAAGCTAAATTTAAATGAAAATTTGGGAGACAGACACCAACCCACACTACATATATAATACTTACCATTTAGAGCTCATTCATAATTTCTGTTTTAGTCTTAAGCAACAATCAACACAACAGAAAATATTAAACATTATAAGTTTTCAGTCATTATGAATACCAAGTTACCATAAAGAAAACATACATGGTGTGAAATCTAGGATCGATGTCCATACCAAATTTAGTACTTATTAAACAATAAAGTTTTCTTTACAAGAATATAATATTTCTTAAATTGTAAAAGCTACTTACCTCTCCTTCAGATTTTACACCAATCACTTTTCCATTTTGCATAATGATTTCTTCAATTGGTTTATTCAGCATGTAGGTACCTCCATAAATAGCACTTAGCCTAGCAAAGTATTTAAACTATAATTAGTAATTATAATTGTAATTATAATCAATCAGTAATTTATAATTATTTCAACTACTAAAGTCTCCTTTCTTAGATTTTAATGAGTTACAGGAAACATGTATTTATTTGTTCAGTTTCCTTCCAGACGGCATTAGTTTAAGTCATAAAAGCATCAATTCTAAAACAGTCAAAACCATGTAATGATGTCTCACATTCGTAGTTATGAATATCAAGTGCAAACAAACCACACTGACCAGTAATGGAAGAACAGCTTGTAAGTCTAATCCTCCTGCATATTAAAAATTAAGACTCTGAACAACCAAAAATCTATCAGAAAGCACACTGGACAGTGAGTAAAAGCAGGCAGAAACTAGACAAGAGACTTGAAGGAAGCAATTGGATGAGATCTTCATGTGGTTTG
Organism: Leucopleurus acutus; assembly: GCF_964270905.1. Classification (NCBI taxonomy): domain Eukaryota; kingdom Metazoa; phylum Chordata; class Mammalia; order Artiodactyla; family Delphinidae; genus Leucopleurus; species Leucopleurus acutus. Next base: position 178,395,433 of record NC_139142.1, read on the forward strand.
TATGGCTCTTCCCCTGACAGAATGACCTACCCAGTCCTGGTAACATGGGACAGCTAGAACAGAAGCAAAAAACCTGCAGTCTTACTGATTTAACGTGCCATAAGATAGAGTTTGGGGCTGTATGAGGAGATAAAAATTGTGGGAGAAAGTCTTCCAAAACGGGGAGCAACCAAATTATAAAATCTCTTCAAATCCTTAACTAACTCCAGAAATGCTTGTACACAGGAGAGAGACTCCAAGGAACCCAGGAAAAAGCAAAAGCTAAAAGGCAAAAAGACTTGAGGAGAAACTACAGCTACAGGCCTTAAGGACAAATAAGTTCGAAGTTTGAAACTGCCATATTAGAGGAACTTGGTACATACCTTGGGCTTTCCAATGAAACCCCAGAGGACCACACCTCATGAAGGATTCAGCCAAAGACAAAAGACCCCCCACCTACAAAGTATAAAATCAAGTCTCCAAAAGTTCAAGGTGAACAGCCAATAGTTTAACTGCCAACTCAAAACTAAAATCAACACTCATCACAGAAAGAATCCACCATCTCTACAATATACCAATCAGTTATGTCCAATATACAATCAAAAATTACTGGACACATGAAAAAAAGAAAATGGAAAAAAGTAAAGAAGAAGAGTGATCAAAACAAACAGATGCCCAGATTACTGATGCTAAAATACGCAGGGAGTTAAATGCAGCTACTACGAATATGTACAAGGACAAACATCCTTGTTCAAAGATCTATGTTCAAGAACGTTATAGGAGAGAAGTCAAGAGGGCGATGTGGGAAGACACGGAGTTAGCGTCTCCCCAGAACTGCCGGGCGCTGGTGGGGGACTCTGACCCCCAAGGAGACAGAAGGAACTCCATAATGAACGAGTAGGAGGTAAGGGGACCGAGGGGGGAGGAGAAGTGGAGGCCAGACAAGATCAGCCCCTGAGTCTGGGGAGATCAGGAGAGGCAGGTGGGAGGGAGTCTCCAGGAAGAGCGGGAGAGCAGTGGAGGGCGACTGCCCCACCTACTCGGGCACGGGGAGCTCCCAAGCCGGTTCCCCCAGCTCCAAAGCACCATCCAGGCCACATGTGTCCTGGGGGGCACAGAAAGGAGGCCAAGGGGAGTACCTGAGAGGCAAGCGGGAGGGGCCCTCCAGAGGAGTGGGTGAGGAGCAGAGGGTTACTGTCACCCCGTGCACTCAGGCACGGGGAGCCTGCTGAGCTCCCAGATGAGGTCCCCTGCCCTCTGAGACCAGGGGTGGGGAGCACGCCTGGGCCCCTTCTGTTCCTTGAGCCTAAGCCCCACCCCTCACAGCCCCCAGGGCCTTTTCCAGCCCTGTGGGTCCTGAGCATTGGCCCCACCTACCACCCAAACCTCACCCTTGCTTAGGCCCCGCTCTCCACAGCCAAGGACCTTCCGCCCGCCCCCTGCTTTTTTTTTTTCCTTTTCCCTCCTCCTCTTTTTCACTATTGTGGTACTGATGTACCTTCTGGTTGTTGATTCATCTATATTTTTATTTTTACATTCTTTATAATACATCTGTTAGTTTCCTAGTCTAATTTTACTTTTTACTTTGTTATTCTTTTTTTTCTTTTTTGCCACCCCACACGGCTTGCAGGATCTTGATTCGTGAGCCTGGCGTCGGGTGGAAGCTCCTATGGTGGGAGCTGTGAGTCCGAACCACTGGACTAACAGAGACCCTCAGGCCCCAGGGAATATTCACTGGAGTGAGGTCTCACAGAGTTCCTCATCTCAGCACCAAGACCCAGCTCTACCCAATAGCCTACAAACTCCAGTGTTGGAAGCCTCTGGCCAAACAACTAGTAAAATAGGAACACAAGCCCACTAATAAAAAAAAAAAAAAAAAAAAGGGAGATGGCAAAAAAATGTCACAGATGAAGAAGCAAGGTAAAAACCTACAAGACCAAATAAATAAAGAGGAAATAGGCAATCTACCTGAAAAGAATTCAGAGTAACGATAGTAAAGATGATCCAGAATCTCAGAAATAAAATGGAAGCACGGATTGAGAAAATACAAGAAATGTTTAACAAAGATCTAGAAGAACTAAAGAATAAACTAACAGAGATGAACAACACAGTAACTGAAATGAAAAATACACTAGAAGGAATCAATAACAGAATAACTGAGGTAGGAGAACGAAAAAGTGAGCTGGAAGACAATGGTGGAAATAACTGCTGAGGAGCAGAATAAAGAAAAAAGAAAAGAATTGAGGACAATCTCAGAGGCCTCTGGGACAACACTAAACACACCAACATTTGAATTATAGGGGTCCTAGAAGAAGAAGAGAAAAACAAAGGTCTGAGAATATATTTGAAGAGATTATAGTGGAAAACTTCCCTAAGATGGGAAAGGACATAGTCATTCAAGTCCAGGAAGCACAGAGAGTCCCATACAAGATACACCCTCAGAAAGACACACCAAGACACATATTAATCAAACAAACAAAAATTAAATTCAAAGAAAAAATATTAAAAGCAGCAAGGGAAAAACAAAAAATAACATACAAAGGGATCCATCCCCATAAGGTTATCAGCTGATTTTTCAGCAGAAACTCTGCAGGCCAGAAGGGAGTGGCAGGATATACTTAAAGAGATGAAAGAGAAAAACCTACAACCAAGATTACTCTAACCAGCAAGGATCTCATTTAGATTTGATGGAGAAGTCAAAAGCTTTTCAGACTAGCAAAAGCTAAGAGAATTCAGCACCACCATACCAGCTTTACAACAAATGCTAAAGGAACTTCTCTAAGCGGGAAACAAAAGAGAAGAAAAAGAACCACAAAAACAAGCCCAAAACAATTAAGAAAATGGTAATAGGAACATACATATCAATAATAACCTTGAATGTAAATGGATTAAATGCCCCAACCAAAAGACACAGACTGGCTGAATGGATACAAAAACAAGACCCATATATATGCTGTCTATAAGAGACCCACTTCAGACCTAGGGACACATACAGACTGAAAGCGAAGGGAAGGAAAAAGATATTCCACGCAAATGGAAATCAAAAGAAACCTGGAGGAGCAATACTCGGGATCAGATAAAATAGACTTTAAAATAAACACTGTTACAAGAGATAAGGAGGGACACTACATAATGATCAAAGGATCAATCCAAGAAGAAGGTGTAACAATTATAAATGTTTATGCACCCAACATAGGAGCACCTCAATACATAAGGCAAATACTAACAACCATGAAAGGAGAAATCGACAATAACACAACAACAGTAGGGGACTTTAACAACCCACTTACAAATGAACAGATCATCCAAAATGAAAATAAATAAGGAAACACAAGCTTTAAATAACACAACAGACCAGACAGACTTAATTGATATTTATAGAACATTCCATCCAAAAGTGGCAGAATACACTTTCTCCTCAAGTGCACATGGAACATTCTCCAGGATAGATCACACCTTGGGTCACAAATCAAGCCACAGAAAATTTAAGAAAACTGAAATCGTATCAAGCATCTCTTCTGACCACAATGCTACTGGAAATCAATTACAGGAAAAAAAATGTAAAAAACACAAATACATGGAGGCTAAACAGCGCACTACTAAATAACCAAGAGATCACTGAAGAAATCAAAGAAGAAATAAAAAGACACATAGAAACGAATGACAATGAAAATACAATGACCCAACACCTATGGGACGCAGCAAAGCAGTTCTAAGAGGGAAGTTTATAGCAATTCAATCTCATCTCAAGAAACAAGAAAAATCTCAACAATCTAACCCTACACTTAAAACAACTAGAGAAAGAAGAACAAAGAAAACCCAAAGTCAGTAGAAGGAAAGAAATCATAAAGATTGGAGCAGAAATAAATGAAACAGAAATGAAGAAAACAATAGCAAATATCAATAAAACTAAAAGCTGGTTCTTTGAGAGGATAAACAAAATTGATAAACCCTTAGCCAGACTCATCAAGAAAAAGAGGGAGAAGATGCAAATCAATAAAATTAGAAATGAAAAATCACACAACTGACACGGCAGAAATACAAAGGATTATAAGAGACTACTACAAACAACTATATGCCAATAAAATGGACATCCACGAAGAAATGGACAAATTCTTAGAAAGGTACAGTTTTCCAAGACTGAACCAGGCAGAATTAGAAAATATAAACAGACCTATCACAAGTAATTAAATTGAAACCGTAATTAAAAATCTTCGAACAAACAAAAGTCCAGGACCAGATGGACTCACAGGTGGATTCTATCAATCATTTAGAGAAGAGCTAACACCGATCCTTCTCAAACTCTTCCAAAAAACTGCAGATGGAGAAACACTCCCAAATTCATTCTACAAAGCCACCATCACCCTGATACCAAAACCAGAAAAAGATATCACAAAATTATAGACTAATATCACTGATGAACACAGATGCAAAAATCCTCAACAAAATACTAGCAAACAGAATCCAACAGCACATTAAAAGGATCATACACCATGGTAAAGTGGGATTTATCCCAGGGATGCAAGGATTCTTCAATATACACAAATCAATCAAGGTGATACACAACATTAACAAATTAAGGAATAAAAACCATATGATCATCTCAATAGATGCAGAAAAAGCTTTTGACAAAATTCAACACCAATTTATGATCAAAAACTCTCAAGAAAATGGGCATAGAGGGAACCTACTTCAACATAATAAAGGCCATATATGACAAACCCTCAGCAAGCATCATACTCAATGGTGGAAAACAAAGCATTTCCACTAGGATCAGGAACATGACAAGGATGTCCACTCTTGCCACTCTTATTCAACATAATTTTGGAAGTCCAAGCAACAGCAATCAGAGAAGAAAAAGAAACAAAAGGAATACAAATTGGAAAAGAAGAAGTAAAACTGTCACTATTTGCCAATGACATGATACTATACATAGAAAATCCTAACGATGCCACCAGAAAACTATTAGAACTAATCAATGAATTTGGTAAGGTTGCAGGATACAAAATTAATGCACAGGAATCTCTGGCATTCCTATACACCAACAACAAAAAACCAGAAAGAGAAATTAAGGAAACACTCCCATTTACCACTGCAACAAAAAGAATAAAATACCTAGGAATAAACCTGCCTAAGGAGGTGAAAGACTTGTACTCAGAAAACTATAAAACACTGATGAAAGAAATCAAAGATAACACAAACAGATGGAGAAACATACCATGTTCTGGATTGGAACAATCAATATTGTGAAAATGACTATACTACCCAAAGCAATCTACAGTTCCAATGCAATTACTATCAAACTACCAATGGCATTCTTCACAGAATTAGAAGAAAAAATCTTACAATTCATATGGAAACACAAAAGACCCCGAATAGCCAGAGCAATCTTGAGAAAGAAAACGGAGTTGGAGGAATCAGGCTCCCCGACCTCAAACTATACCACAAAGCTACAATAATCTAGACAGTATGGTACTGGCACAAAAACAGAAATATAGATTAATGGTACAGGATAGAATGCCCAGAGATAAACCCACACACATATGGGCACCTAATTTACAACAAGGGAGGCAAGAACATACAATGGAGAAAAGACAGCCTCTTCAGTAAGTGGTGCTGGGAAAACTGGACAGCTACATGTAAAAGAAGGAAATTAGAACACTCCCTAACACCAAACACAAAAATAAACTCAAAATGGATTAGAGACTTAAATGTAAGACCAGACACTATAAAACTTTTATAGGAAAAACACTCTTTGACATAAACCACAGCAAGATTTTTGACCCACCTCCTAGAGTAACAGAAATAAAAACAAAAATAAACAAATGGGACTTAATTAAACTTAAAAGCTTTTGAACAGCAAAGGAAACCATAAACAAGACAAAAAGACAACTTTCAGAATAGGAGAAAATATTCGCAAATGAAACAACAGACAAAGGATTAATCTCCAAAATATACAAATAGCTCATGGAGCTCAATATCAAAAAAACAATCCAGTTATAAAATGGGTAAAAGACCTAAATAGACATTTCACCAAGGAAGACATACAGATAGCCAAGAGGCACATGAAAAGATGCTCAACATCACTAATTATTAGATAAATGCAAATCAAAACTAAAATGAGGTATCACCTCTCACCAGTCATAATGGCCATTATCAAAAAAGCTAGAAACAATAAATGCTGGAAAGGGTGTGGTGAAAAGGGAACCCTCCTACACTGTTGATGGGAATGTAAATTGATACAACCACTATGGGAAACAGTATGGAGGGTCCTTAGAAAACTAAGAATAGAACTACCATATGACCCAGCAATCCCACTAATGGGCATATACCGTAAGAAAACCATAATTCAAAAAGAGACATGCACCACAATGTTCACTGCAGCACTATTTACAATAGCCAGGACGTGGAACCAACTTAAACATCCATTGACAGATGAATAGATAAAGAAAATGTGGCACATATATACAATGGAATATTACTCCATAAAAAGAAACGAAATTGAGTTATTTGTAGTGAGGTGGATGGATCCAGAGTCTGTCATACAGAGTGAAGTAAGTGAGAAAGAGAAAAACAAATACTGTATGCTAACACACATACATGGAATCAAAAAAAAAAAAGGTACTGATGAACCTAGCTGCAGGGCAGGAATAAAGAGGTAGACATAGAGAATGGACTTGATGACATGGGGTCGGAGGGTGAAGCTGGGGCTAAGTGAGAGTAGCATCAACATATATACACTACCGAATGTAAAATAGTTAGCTGGTGGGAAGCAACAGCATAGCACAGGGAGATTGGCTTGGTGCTTTGCGATGACCGAGAGGGATGGGATAGGGAGGATGGGAGGGAGACTCAAGAGGGAGGGGATATGGGGACATGTGTATGCATATGGCTGATTTGCTTTGTTGTGCAAAAGAAACTAACACACTATTGTGAAGCAATTATACTCCAATGAAGATTTAAAAAAAAGAACATTATATATTCGTGAAAGTCAAAATGAATAAACAAAATCTCACAAGAAAAATGAAAACTATATTTAAAAAATGAAAATTCTAGATCAGTTGAAAAATATTTTTTAAAAAATTAAAACTCACTGAATGTGATTAACAGCTTACTGGAAATAACAGAAAAAGGAACTAGTGAACTTAAATGAACACGCATTACCCGATATGAAACATAAAGAGATAAAACAAAGAAAAAAATGAGCAGAGCCTCAGTGACCTATGGCAGCGGTCCCCAACCTTTTTGGCACCAGAGACCAGTTTCATGGAAGACAATGTTTCCAAAGACCAGGGGTAGGGGGAGCCGGGGTAGAATTTGTTCAGGCGGTAATGCGAGCAATGGGGAGCGGCAGATGAAGCTTCGCTTGCTCACCCACCAATCACCTCCTGCTGTGTGGCCTGGTTCTTAACAGGCTGAGGACCTTTACCAGGGGTTGGAGACCCCTGAACTATGGAATAATACCAAGTATCTAACATACAAGCAATCAGTGTCCCAGGGGACAAGAGAGAAAATGAGACAGAATATCTGAAGAGGATAATGACTTTAAAATTCCCAGCTTGATCTAAAAAATTAACTTACACATCCAAGCAGTTCAGCAAATCCCAAGCAAAACCACACCTAGGCAAATCCTAGTTATACTCCCAAAAACACAAAGAAAATCTTGAAAGCAACCAGAAGAACAAAAAACAAACAAAAAACAAAAACACAGAAACAACTATTTATTACAGTTGACAGCTAACTTCTCATAAACAAAGCAGGCCACAAGTGAACAACAGCTATAAAGTGCTGAATAAAAAAAAATCTTAAGCCAACAAAAGTCCTTCAAAAATGAGGGTGACTTAATACTTTCAGATAAAAATAACAGCTGAGAGAAATCATCAACAGTAACTACAATAATGCCAATGAAAAGCTGAAGAGAAATGACAACAGATGGAAACAAGGATTTATAAGAAAAAATGAATAGCATCAAAAATGGTAAAATTGTGGACAAATGATTACATTTTTCCTTCCCTTCATTTCTTTAAACTGACTGTTTAATGCAGAAATTATAATGTTGTATTGTGGGGTTTAATAAAGTATGTAGACATAAAATATAGGCAACAACAGCACAAAGGAATAGTAAATGGGATGAGATTGTTGCAAAGTTCTTACAGTTTATGTAAAGGACAGTTATTAACTCCAAATAACTGTGATAAATGAAGGATGATATTATAATTTATGGAGTGAGCATTAAAAAATTAGAAATGAAAAGGCACAGCTAAAAATTAAGATGAAAATATTTGATTAATTCCAAAAAAGGAAAGAGGAACCTGGGGGGGGAGTCAGGGGAGGGGGGGGAAAACAGCAAAACAACAGATCTAATCCCAACCATATCAATAATTATATTAAACATAAATGACTAAAAAATTCCATTAAAAGGCCAAGGTTGTCACATTGGATAAAAAAGCAATATTCAACTATATGCTGTAAGAGACTCACTTTAAATATAAAGACACAGAGGGTTTAAAATCAAAAGGATAAAAAAAATTGTTCAAACAGTAAACAAGTTGGTATGGTTATATTAGTATGAGACAAGGAAGATTTGGTGTAATCAGAAATTAGTATCACCTAGTAAAAGAGCTTTAAATGTCTGAAGTACAAACTGACAGAACTAAAGTAGGAAACAGATAAATCCACAATCGTGGTAGAAGACCCTCTCTCAGCAACAGAACTAGAAAAAGAATCAGTAAGAATATACATTTGAACAACTCTATGAGCTACCTTTCTAAAACATGCATGCAGAATTCTTTCAAGGGCATATTCACTAAAACATATATTTGGCCATAAATTATGCCTTAATTAATTTCAAAGACTGAAAATTTACAAGTTTGTTCTCTGACCATAATGGAATTAAATTAGATGTCAGTACGGTATTTAGGGAAATCCTCAAATGTTTAGGAATTAAACACTATACTTTCAAATAACCCAAGGGTCAAAGAAAAAAAATCATAGGAAAGATAGGGTACCATATTAGATGGTACATATTTAGAGGGAAATTTAGACCTTCAAAGGTTTATGTCAGAGAAGAAAAGTATAAAATCAATTATCTGTTTCAAGCTTAAAAACTAAAAGAAAAAAAAAACCCAAATAAGTAAAAGGAAAAAATTAAGGTCAGAAATCAGTAAAATTAAAAATAACTACAAAGGAAATTAACAAAGCTAAAAATCTGGCACTTTGAAAAGATTAATAAAATTGATGAAATCCCATCAAGAAAAGAGAAATTATAAACTATCCAACACAAGAATGAAGATGGGAACCTCACTAAAGATCCTATAGACATCAAAAACATAATAAAGAAATATTATGAACAACTTTTTGTCAAAAAGTTCAAGAACTTATTTGAAATAGTCAAATTCCTTGAAAAACACAACTGAAAATAAGAAATAGTACATTTGAACAGCCTTATTTCTATTAAAAGAAAATGAATTAACACTCAAAAGCCTTCCCATAAAAAAAGTTCTACAGGTCCAGATGGCTTCATTGGTCAATTCTATCAAACCTTTAAGCACAATACCATTTTTCACAACCTCTTTCAGAAGGCAGAGTAGGAGGAAACTCTTCCAACTCATGTTATGAGTCTATTAAGCCCTGATACAAAAAAACAGACATGAATATTACAGGAATTATAAACCAGTATCTATCATGAACATAGGCACAAGAACTCGTGTGTGAATGTACACATACAAACAGGCACACACAAACGCATACATACACACACATATATGCAAATTAAATCCAACAATAAATTAAAAGGAAAATACATCATGAATAAGTAGTGTTTGCTCTAAGAATGCAAGGTTAATTTAATATCCAAATATCAATCTATAAAATTCACAATAGCATAAAGAAAATATGCATTATTAACTCAATGTCAACACCCATTCATAATAAAAATTCTCAGCAAGCTATGAAAATGGAATTTAATCTGACAAAACTGCCTATTTAAAAAAACATACAGAAAACATATTTAATAATAAAATACTGAAAACATTCCCCTGAAGGCTGGAAACAAAGCAAGAATGTCCATCTTCATCGCTTCTATTCCTCATTCTTCTGGAAGTACTAGCCAGTTCATAAAGTTAAGAGGGTAAAAACACAAAGGTTGTATAGGAAGAAGCTAATCTCTCTATTCACTGATGATGTAACTGTGTACAAGGAAAATTCGAAGAAATCTATAAAACTAATAGAATAAGTGCAAGGTCACAGGAAGTACAAAAATCAATTGTACTTCTGTATATAAGCAGCAAACAACTTTAAATAAAATTGAAACTTTCATTAACAGCAGCATCAAAATAACATATAATACTTATGAATAAGTTTGAACCAAAAAAGTGCTGGATCTCTACAATGAAAGCTACAAAATATTGCTGAACCAAAGAAAACCTAAATACATGGTGAGAGACAGAGTTCACGTACTGGAAAACTCAATGTTATTAAGATAATTCTCTCCCTAATTGATCTATAGGTTTAACTCAATCCCAACTAAAATCACACCAAATATTTTTTTCAAGACACTGACACCTTCTTCTAAAATCTATGTAGAAATGCAAGGACCTAGAATAGACAAACCAATTTTGAAAAAGAACAAAGTTGAAGGATTTATATTACCTGATTTCAAGACTTATTATAAAAAACTGTAATAATCAGGATGGTGTAGTAATGGAATAGGAAAAGTAAATAGATCATTGGAACAAAATAGGCATGTGTATATGGCCAATTGATTTTTCACAAAGGCACCAAGACAACTTTACAACAAATGGTGCTAGAACAACTAAATATCAGTACAGAAAAAAGTGAACCTCAAGCCTCACCTCACACACCAACATGATTTCAGGATGAATCACAGATTTAAACACAAAGCTAAAACTATAAAGCTTCTAGAAAAAGACATAGGAGTATCTTTGTGCTCCTGAGGTAGGCAAAGCTTCTTAGAAACCAAAAAATACTAAACATTAAAAAAAAAACCCTTTGGTATATTAGCAAAATTTAAAACTTCTGCTTATCAGAAGACAAGCCACAGACTAAGAGAAACATTTATAATACATATACTGACAGAAGACTTCAGTCAGGATACATCAAGATTGCCTACAAATCAAAAACAAAAAGCCCAATCTTTAAAAATGTGCAAAAGAAATGAACACTCACACCATAAAATTATATAAAACAAGCTCATGAAAAGATGATCAACATTAGTCCTCAGGAAATGTAAATTAAAACCATAATGAGATAGCATTTCACACCTACTTGGGTCGTTAAAATTAAGACTGACAATACTAAAGGTTGGCAGGTATGTGGAGCAACCACAACTCTCACACACTGCTAAGTGAATGTAAAATGGTACAACCACCACTCTGGAAAGTTGTTAGGCAGTATTATCAAGTTAAACATATACTTGCCATATCAGCCAGCAATTCCACTCCTGGATATGTACCCAAAAGAATGACAACTGATGTCCATAAACACTTTTACACAAAAGTTCATAGTAGCTTCATTCATAATACCCCAAAACGTTTTGAAAACTACCCAGATGTCCATCAACAGGACAATGTGGTATATTCACATAATTCACATAATGAAACATTACTCAGTATTTTTTAAATGAATTAACAGCACGTGCATCAACATGGCTGAATCTCAAAAACATTGTTAAGTGAAAGCCAGATAAAAATGAGTAAATAGGGACTTCCCTGGTGGTGCAGTAGTTAAGAATCCGCCTGCCAATGCAGGGGACGCGGGTTCCATCCCTGGTCCGGGAAGATCCCACATGCCGCGGAGCAACTAAGCCTGTGCGCCACAGCTACTGAGCCTGCGCTCTAGAGCCCATGAGCCACAACTACTGAGCCCGTGTGCCACAACTACTGAAACCCGCGCGCCTAGAGCCCATGCTCTGCAACAAGAGAAGCCACCGCAATGAGAAGCCCGTGCACCACAACGAAGAGCAGCCCCCGCTCACCGCAACTAGAGAAAGCCTGTGCGCAGCAACAAAGACCCAACACAGCAAAAAATAAATAAATAATTTTTTAAGTAAGTACATATTATTCCTTTTATATAATAAAACTTCAAAAACAGGCAAAAGTGTTCTATGATGATAGGAATCACAAATGTAGCTGTTACAGTGCAAGGGTGGTGGTGATTATGAGGGGATACAAGGGAACTTCTGGAGTAAGGAAAATGTTCTACATCTAGATTGGAGTTTTGGTTACAAAGGTCTATATGTATGTCCAACTCATTTTTTTTTAACCACAGATCTGTGGTTTCACTGTATATAAATTTTACTTCAATAAAAACAAAAAGCACCTCACCACTCACAGACAAATCTTGTCTCATTATTCACAACCACAACCATATCATAAACTACCGTTCAAGACGAGGTTCAGGATCAGTGAGGTTTTAGCACAAAGATTAAACATGGGCTCTCACCGTGCAAATCCTTGTGGCAGTTCTCCAAGGCCGTAGAGTGGATAAAGGTATGGGCTTTTGCCATATCTTGCCAAAGACTCACTGTAAAGTTTAATCCTATTAATGGTTTCACAACATGGTTGATCTAAATAGCTAGACAAAAGGAAATGACCATTAGAAAAGGGCTTTGGTTTGCATTCTTATATTCAATTTAAAATCTTTTTCTGAATGGATTTTAATTCAACATCTCCATATTTTATTTAAAAGGCTCTAACTCTAATACGCAGTTAGAACTTCTTCTTTAGTAGTATAATAGAGCTATATATTTGTTTTGTTAGAATTTCCACTCTGCAGAATTGGGAAATTCAGTGAAGAATTCCAAGAAAAATGTAAATCTAAAAACCAAAAAACTTACTCATCAGTTCTGTAAAGTGCCAGGGCATGACCAGTAAAATCTATAACATCTTGGCCCAGGTCAAATTTCTTATACACCTCTCGCATTGCCGTCTTCTTAGGATCAATGCCCTCAAAAGTTCTAGGATCACTCTCATCAAAGTTGGCAACATACACCAGGAATTTTCTGAATCGACGTTTTTCAAACAGCCCCATTAGGCCTAAAAAATAATTTTTCAAAAAGCACACACTCACAATAGGACACTGAGGAAAAGAAAATGTGAAAATAAAGTTTAAATATTTTATGTTATCTGAGGCTCTTCTAAGGCAATGTGCAATTTAAAATATGGGAGTTTGGACATTGCTTTAAAATAAACTGACAGTTTCATAACACTTTAAAATAAACTGTCATAATTACAATAGATCAGCTATTAAGCCTTCAATTTTACACTACAAGTAATTATAACCAGTAATTAATTAAATGCAATATGTATAATTATACCTCTTATTAGGTACAAGATAAATAAGACTTTGAAAAACTATTATTCATGAAGGCATCTATCTGAAAGTTTTTTTGAAAACTCTGATCTGTACTCCAGCAACTGCCTAAAATTCTCAATGCACTTCATTCTTTTTTCTTTTTCTGTATGCTAAGATACACTCTGGTATTTAATGGAAAACCAGCTTAGATACCAAGAACAATCTCTGACCTCAAAGAAATTTAGATGCTGATTATGCTGCCAGTCACTTTAATGAAGTCCGAGATAAGCAGTTCACTGCTTTTTACACTAAAAAGTAGATCAGGAGAAAGCTATGAACTACCACCTAAGAAACCCTCAGTTCTTCCTACTAGTCAGGATCCCTACTACCGTAGATTGCTGGTAGAAAGACAAGGTCAAAGGAAAAGAAAAATTTCTGGTTCCATCTCCTTCTTCCCCTTTCTTAAACCATACGGCTACTTTAAAAACAACTATAGCTTTAAAAATAAATGCTTAACCATTTCTTTTATATCTGTTGACAGCTGAATATTGTGATAATTTAAACATTATTTCCCCCAAGACTATAGCTGAAATCAACAAAACTGAAAATTAAAATGATCATGAGGCTATTCATGACAGCTGACTACATTTAACTTTTTAAATTAATATTTACAACCTAGCTTTAAAAAAATGGACAGACTGCATACACAGTAAAAGCATAAGGCTAAAAAGAAATATTCTATTACCACGCAGCCCCCTACTTAAGACACAAGTGTAGTTTCAGGGGAAGGTGTAAAACAGCCAAAGGAAACACGAGTCACCACTGCAACGCACTTACAACTTGGGGGTCAATCTGGTGGACACTGCCTGTTGGAACCTAAAGCTCTTACCAACAGTTTATTGTTGAGTTATCGCATAACTTCTCTTAAAATAAAAATGAAAATCTACTGTGTATTCTTAAATTCCCCACTCTTTCCCTCTTTTCATCTCCCTCCCTCCTCCAAGCCTTGAGCCTGACAGGGACACTCTCCCAGCACAGTGGACTCCTGTCTCCCAGCACAGAGGAGATGCTCTAAGCTGCTCCTCCATCCCTTTATGTCAGAACCAGATACCAGTGCAATTACCAACATGTGAGAGACCCGGTGCTCATTCTGAAAAAGTCCTAATTTAACAAATTCAAATATTATTTCCTACCACGTAATTTTTATAACAGCTACTTCTATATGACGATGCCTTCCCTGGTCACCCTATTTAAACTAGTAGCCCCACCCTCACTCCCTCCTTTCATCTCCATATCCATCTGATACATTTTTATATCAGATTATATCACCATCTGAAATGCTTCTCCTTATTTATCTATAGCCAGTCTCCCACTAATGGAAGCTGCAAAAGGGAAAGCATTTTTGTTTACTTTTTTCCTTCTGTTGCACCCTCCCTACCCCCAAACCTAGAAGGGTACCTGGCATATAGCAAGTGCTCAATAAATATTCAATCCATATAATTAACATCTGATGGGACTGAATATAAAAGAAGTTGACTTATTCATATACTGGACATACAATATATAAATAAAATACTCAAATTATATGATAAAAGGACTAGAAAAAATCTTTTTCACAATTAGTCCATTGAGTTGTACCTTCACTCATTTCAAATGGTTTTACTTTTCCTTCATTCACTTGCACACTGAGGGTTATTTACCAAAAAAGACACTTATGTCAAGACTTTTAAAACAGAATAAAGCTACAAAATCCAGAGCAGTTTCAATAAGAGAACAGAAAAAAGCGTTCCAATTAACTAACAGGCGTAAGATTTGACAAGTGAATTAAAAAATAGAAAAATCAGAGTAGAATTAACGTCACAAGAAAAGCACTAAAACATGGCACACAACATGTCATTCCAACAGTGGACCTAAGCAGCCTCACCCCAGTTCACAGCTGGGCTTTGCAGCAGGCACACCAACTCCTGACAGCCACAAGCCCTGAGATGTCAAAGGTGCTCCCGACAAACAGATGCCTCACAGCGGTAAGAGTGAGAACAAACAAGCAAGCTAAAGATTCAACCAAGGATACAAGATTTTGCTGGGCACGTTTCAAAGCTATTCATGAAAATGTCTCAAACTTCTCTGAACATAGTATCTGTGTTCAACATTACTCTAGAGGCCAAATATACTCATTTATTTGACTAAAATAACATGTGACCAATAAACAAATATTTATTGGAACCTTGAGGTTTTAGCTGGCATCATGACCTACCACAAGAACCAACAGTATATACAGCTCCTAAAAAAGCCAATGTAAACTTAGGCTACATTAATAGAAATATATTGTCCTAGGAAAGTAAAAGTCCCAAGGACACTGAGTGGGCAGACAACACTTGGAGTATCAGGTCTGGTCTGGCTCTAATTCTATTATATATAAGATAAACTTGGCAAATCAGAGAATTTCCAAAGAAAAGTGGCCAAGGGACCTAGACAGCATATTATATGAGAAACAACCACAGGAACTGGAAATATGTAGCACGGAGAAAAAAGGAATTCCAGTGTACGTGACAGTTGTTAAAATATCTGAGAAGCTACGTTTATATACTAGATAGTTCAGCGGTTAAGAGTGTGGGGTTCTTGAGTCTGACAAATCTGGCTTCAAACTAGTTTTACTAGTCATGAACTATGCTACTTTGGGCTCTTTCACACCTGTATACCTCGGTGTTCCCATCTGTCAATATAGATAATAGCACCACGTCTCAGAGGGTTGTAGTGAAGGACTATATAAAATAAACTTCGACTATACACATAAAATAATTAGTATATAAATGCCTGCACAAAATGTTAAAAAATGTTAGCTATTATTAAAAGCATAAAATAATTTGTTTTTATTTATCTTTCTTTTGAACTTCCCACCCTCTACACTTTTCCTACCCCATTCATTCATTCTGCCTAGAATTGTCTTGCCTGCCATTCCAAATTCAAAATCCTATCCATTAATATAAAAATAGTTGCTGATAAGGTAGTGATTGGTAAAAATTCATGAAACTGTATACTAAAATAGGTAAATCCTAGTATATGTAAATTAAACCTCAATAAATCTAACTTAAGAAATACATACATTAATATATTTGCTTATTTTTGCAAGAAGAAACATAAGGAGGGTAAATCAGAAATAAGTAAAAATGATCACCTATCAGGGTGGAAAGAATGGAGTGGCAAAGATAAGACTCTAAATATATCTTTTAATATAATTTTGACTTTCAAGTCATGTAAATGTTTTACATATTTGAAAATACTAAATCAAAAACAGAAACATAAAACTGTTAAGTCCTTCAATTTTTATTAAATGAAGGAAGTGGCTGAAGCTATTAATATAGATAAGAGCTCAAAGAGAGAATAAAAATTTTAAATTAAAAAACCACAAACTTTGTTTAAAAGAGTTCTACTCAAACTGCTGAACTCTTATTTCTATGAAAACACTTTATTTAAATTAGATGCACTGTCACTGAAAAGACTTTAAATGATTTCTAACCCATGATCACACCATGGACTCCCCTCCATTCATTCAGAAGCCATCCCTTCCCTTACCCAACTGTCACTCCCAACCTGGCTGCAATTATTAGTGCTATCTTTTACTTTCTGGCTTTAGTGTTTTTCAACGTTTTATGCCCAATATTTTCTCCCCTAATAGCAAGAAGTAAATAAATGGAGCTAGAAAAACTGCCAAAATAACTTTAACTAGGTTTTTGTTTTTGTTTTTTTGCGGTACGCGGGCCTCCCACTGTTGTGGCCTCTCCCGTTGCGGAGCACAGGCTCCGGACGCGCAGGCTCAGCAGCCATGGCTCACGGGCCCAGCCGCTCCGCAGCATGTGGGATCTTCCCGGACCGGGGCACGAACCCGTGTCCCCTGCATCGGCAGGCGGACTTCTCAACACTGCGCCACCAGGGAAGCCCTTAAACTAGGTTTTTAGGTGAGAAATTTTTTTTTTTTTTGGGGGGGCTGCATTGGGTCTTCATTGTTGTGCACGGGCTTTCTCTAGTTATGGCGAGCGGGGGCTACTCTTTGTTGCGGTGAGTGGGCTTCTCATTGCGGTGGCTTCTCTTGCTGCAGAGCACAGGCTCTAGGCGTGTGGGCTTCAGTAGTTGTGGCTCATGGGCTTCAGTAGTTGTGGCTCATGGGCTTCAGCAGTTGTGGCTCATGGGCTCTAGAGCGCAGGCTCAGTAGCTGTGATGCATGGGCTTAGTTGCTCCGCGGCATGTGGGATCTTCCCGGACCAGGGCTCGAACCCGTGTCCCCTGCACTGGCAGGCAGATTCTTAACCGCTGTGCCACCAGGGACGACCCCTAGGTGAGAAATCTTTTCCAATCTTAATGCCAAAATAATTACTGGAGAATTTACTGACACTCTTCCTATTCTCCCAATGCAAACCTTTCCCTCCTCTGAACTCCTACAGCACCTACAAAACTTATCTACCCTTTAGATATACAAATTTATCCTTCCTTAAACTGCTCTGCATGGCAACAAAAACACCTTAAAGGATGGAAGGTTTTTTCTCAGGGTGTTTGCTATTTAAAAGACTCAGAATAAAAAATGTTAAGCAGAAATCTTTGATGAGCCAGTAGAGGAAATAATTTGGGGCAGAAAACAAAATCACTCCATATTTACTGGGAATACCTAGAAACAGAGATGGTGGGTAATGACACCAGCACCACTTAGAGGATGAGTTCCACCAGAACAGCATGTTGGACAGAGTAGCAAAGGAGGTCAGCGTAGATGGGTGATGAAGTACACGGACTGTGCAGCAATCCCACCAGGGTTTCAATGCCATCCTGCCACTCATTACCTATGTGATTTTGGGCCCGAGTTTCCTCATCTATAAAATGGAAACCCTACCTCACAAAGGGCTTCACAAGTCAAGTAAGAAAGCAAATGTGAAGTGTCTCTCACAGAGCCTAGCACAGGAAACAGTCCAAGAGACAGTGACTCTCACGAATTATTAATCTGAAAAGAGTATACTAGACCTAGGAAGGCTCAGCTTCACCAGCAACAGGCTCCATGAGATAAAACCTCTCCAGGCTTCAGAAGGGCAGGAATTTCTGAACATCTTGTTTACTGAAGTACTCTCAACTGCCTACAACAGTGTCTGGCACATAACAGACACCCAATAAATCTTTGTTGACTGGATGAATGGATGGATGACTAATGCAGGGGACCTTAAATTTTATCTCTAAGATCCCTTTATGTTATAAAATCTTAATATTCTGAGAAAATAAAATAGAATTACTTACTAGATGCCAGGGCTTCTGCTTCAGTGGAAGGAACCTTGTAGATTTTTCCTCCCTTATAAACAAAGCTCCCTTCAGTCACTTTGAAATCCAGATAGCGAGTGACCTCTGTAAAAAGCAGCATCTTAACCAGCTGACCTGTAAGAGTCACATAATTCAAACTGTTACTTAAATCTTACTACTTTCAAAAATCAGCAGAAATAAAAGTACATTTACTAATACTAATGGCTTTCCCATTTTTTCTTAACACCATCCAGTAACTCCTAGAAAGGTCTCCAAAGCCATATTTTAAATAGGACAATCAGAATGCAGACCTATTGCTTAGCATATTTAGACTTTTTTTAAATGTTACAACTTCAAGGTTAATAACTTCAACATGCTTTTGTAAAAGTTATACAATAATTATTAGAAGTATGAGGTTTCGAATTATAGTACAACTGCAGGTGTTTGGGTTTCTTTAAAGTTCCTACTGTATTTTAAAGAGAGACAACTCATAGGCAAAATTTTCCAGGAATTTGTGCTTTTCAGTTTCTAAGTTAATTTATATTTATTAAAATGAATACTAGTTTTGGGTCAAGAAAAAGCTAGGATAAACCAAAGAAATTTTGGTATACTAAAAACTGTAAACTTCTTTGAGAAACCAAAAAAATTATTTTAAAGCTCATTTGAAAGGATAAACATACAAGGACATTCAAAAAACATTCTTTTTGAGAACAAGAAATAGAGTAATGAGGAGACCTTTATGCAGCCAAATGTTTCAGTATACTGTACATTAACTAGTCCATAATCAGTGAAAAACAGAGACCCATGTAAAAGAATTTAATATATGATGAAAGTTTTCTAATCAAAGTGGAAAAGATAAATGATGTTGAGGAACAACTGATTAGCCATTTTGAAGAAATAAATTTCTATCTCTACTTCTCAAACAACAAGGTAATAAAATAAATTTATTCATGTTAAGACAGATGAACCTTGGGAGATTGGGATTGACAGAAACACACTACTATATATAAAATAGGTAACTAATAAGGACCTACTCTATAGCACAGGGAACTCTACTCAATACTCTGTAATGGCCTATATGGGAAAAGAATCTAAAAAAGTGATATATGTGTATTTATAACTAATTCACTTCGCTGTACACCTGAAACTAACACAACATTGTAAATCTACTCCAATAAAAATTTTTTTAAAAATAAAATAAAATTGTGACATATTTTCATAGTTCTATGAAGGAATAAGATAGATGCTGACATAAAAACACAAAACAAAACAGATGAACTTATTTATACAGTGAAAAAATGAAACCATAATACCATTAAAAGCAGATATTAGTATTTTTATAAACTTGAGGTAGAGAGAAAAATTTTAAACATACTTCCAAATCAAAACCAATAAAAGAAAGCTCAACCAATGACTGTGTGAAAAATAAAAGCTTTTGTACAGAAAAAAAAAAAAAAAAACACAGGAGTTATATATAATGCCAATCACAAACTGGAAAAGATATTTTCAACATACTTCAAAAGGGCATTTAACAGCTGTTATAATAAGCTCTTTTATATCAATAAGGAAAAACACAAAACGTCAATAGAAAAATGTGCAAAGCGAAAGGCTGGCCAGTTCATTAAAGAACATGAAAGCCGGGCTTCCCTGGTGGTGCAGTGGTTGAGAGCCCGCCTGCCGATGCAGGCGACGCGGGTTCGTGCCCCGGTCCGGGAAGATCCCACATGCCGCAGAGCGGCTAGGCTTGTGAGCCATGGCTGCTGAGCCTGCGCGTCCGGAGCCTGTGCTCCGCAACAGGAGAGGCCACAACAGTGAGAGGCCTGCGTCCAGCAAAAAAAAAAAGAACATGAAAGCCAGTAACTCTAGAAATCATTTCACCCTCTAGTAAGTAGACATATTTTAAAAATCCACTATTTTGTCTTCTAGTATGACAAAATCACAAAAACTAAAATGAGTAATATCTGGGAGTGGTAAAGGTACTGGGAAAGGGGCAGCCTCAGTCTACTGGTGAAGTAAAATTTGGCAATATAAAAGAAAAAGCCTTAAAAAATTACTGCCTTTAGGGACTTCCCTGGAGGCACAGTGGATAAGACTCCGTGCTCCCAAAGCAGGGTGGTCAGGTTCGATCCCTGGTCAGGGAACTAGATCCCACACGCATTTCGCAACTAAGAGTTCACATGCCACAACTAAGGAGCTCATGAATGAAACTAAGGAGCCCACCTGCCACAACTAACACCCGACACAACCAAATAAATATTTTTAAAGAAAGAAAGAAAATTACTGCCTTTATCCCCATACTACACTTCCAGGAGTATACAATGAGATTTATCATCCCCTCCAGCCCCTGGTTCCATCCCTCCCTCTCTCTTTTAAATGTTCACAGTATACTGACTGAAAAACATGTTAACTGGGAAGAGGTGGGGGGGAAACTGGCAGGTGATACACCAGAATATTAACCGTGATTCTAAACAATAAGATTCTGGTTATGAAAATTTTATTTCCTTTCTGCTTATCTGTGTTTTCTAATTTTAATTAAATAATTTTATTATTTATATAATAAGAATTTTGTGTTTACAATTAACCTCAATATAATTCAGTTATTTAACTTCAAATTTCAGGGAAAATTCCAATAGGATCTTTCCACTGAACATATTCCCAAATTACAGAACATAAATTCAAAAAAGGGGGAAAGGGTGGTACATACTTTATTTCATGGGACATAAACAATTTAGTTTTTCAACGTCATCTCAGAAAAAGATGCTAAAAATCACAAGATGCAATTTAAAGATACTCCTCTAACTAAAAATATGAGAAAAAGAGTATATTTTAAATTTCTAGTTTCTGTTAAGGATTAGTTTATTAGTTTGCCTAGGGAAAAAAAAGTTTCAAAAAATTCAACAGCTAAAATTATAATGTTCTAAAATAATATACCCATTAAACCAGGAACTAAGAAAATACCGTGATGCGTTTTAAAAACAAAAAATCTAATGAACATCCATTACTTATTCTATGCCAAGGCCTTTGAAAGGGTTATTTAACAACTCCCTCAATCCTCAGAACCACCCTATCACATTACTATTATTATCATCTCCATTTTACAGATAAGGAAATGAAGCTCAGACAGGTTTTGTAGGTGGTCTGGGGTCGCCCAGGTAAAGACATTTTGTGAAGTTCTCTCACCATATGTCACCTTTTTCTGACATTAAAGAGCCTGCAATGGACTGTTAAGGCAGTGCTTCTCTAACGTCATTCTGCTTAGGAATTGCCCGGGGCTCTTATTAAAATACAAATTTTGCTTGGGTAGTTGTAGGTAGCGTCTGAGATTCTGCATTTCCAACCAGCTCCAAGTGCCCCTTAGTCCATGGACTGAACTTTGCAAAGTCTTAAGGCATTACTTTCCTCCGTTTTCTCGCCTCTTCCACCTCCTTCTCTCTGCCTTGGCCTTATTTCCTTTTCTACTCCCTGCCTTCATATACCTTTAAAAAATTTCCTAACAGAAATGACCCACAAGTGTGAACCAGTAATATTAGTGATTCTCAAAAGGATGTACAGAAATAAATCCACTCAGCTGTCTTAAAGTTTCATGTATATTGAACAGTGTCAGATCATTCAGACTTCACTGAGCTCTTTGGTGTTACCTAGGGACTTCACATTATTTTTAAAGCACACAAAAGACCTCCCCCCACAAAAAAAAAGAAAAGAAAAAGCCCACTAGAGCATACTGAATCCAGTTTCTTCTTACTCTTCGTGCTCCGTGAGGCAAAGTGAATCATCAGATGATCTCTAAGTACCCCCAGTGCATGAGCCCTCTGTTCTGTGATATGAACCCTGCTGAAAGCCATGGTCGCCGACCAGGAGGGTGGATCCACTCTACCACTGCAGTGTTCCTTGGGGCCACCTAAGGCCGTATTTATGACTTCATAGCTGCCATTTCTGCTGCATTACAGTGAGATGTGTCCATGTTTCTATCGATGAGTGAACCTCAAGACGATCTTCTGACTGGCATACATTTGAGAGCAGCCACAAAGATGTTATTAGTATTTATTTACCAAAAGTTAAGATTTGAGATTGGAATTCTGCACACACCAAAATTATTGCCTTTGTAGGAATTTTTCTTTTAATATAACTTGATTATGATAATTATTTGAAAAAAGTCACACTTTTTATACTACTGCAATGCCATTAACACATTATGCAATCATTTGTTTCCAGTTCCCTTTTATTCTTTGTCAGGTGCCCCAGCTGTTCCATGGGAGTTGATGAACAGAAGATACTGTCCTGGGAAATGTCTGTTCCACCCAGTTCCATGTGTAGTGAGGAAAGTATACACAGTGTGTGGATCAGTTCCTTAACTGAGTTAAGGGACCTACCTGGAATATGAGCATTTATGTCTCTCACTGTTCACTCACTCACATATACCTGCTTACCACCCCCAATCCCCCGCCCACCCACCTGCCTGTCCTTTCCTCTCTTATCTAGCCTAGCATGTTACAGACCAGTTTGCAAACTCATTTCCTACTGAGGCCAGGCAGGTAATAGAAACGAGCAAGGTGGACTGGGCTTAAGGGAAGGTAGGAAGTGGTGGAAGCTGAGGGGAACCTGAGAGCTCAGGAGGCCTTATCTAAGGGAGGAAGCTGCCAGTGAGTCCTTATCTTCCAGCATTTAAAGGGGATCTAGGTGGTTAAGAGAGTGGATCCTAAGAGATCTCATCACAAGAAAAAAAACCCATTTTTTTCTTTTTCTTTTTTGTATCTATATGAGATGATGGATTTTCACTAAATTTACTACAGTAATCTTCACAATATATGTAAGTCAAATCATTATGCCGTATACCTTAAACTTATACAGTGCTGTATGTCAATTATATCTCAATAAAACGGAAGGAAAAAAGGAAAAAAAATGAGAAAAAATTAATATGAAAAAATAATTGTGAAAGCTTACAAACTAGAAAAAAACATTAATATGGCTGTTTCTGAAGGCCCAGTTACCTAAGATTGTCACCAAAGTATCAAGAGGAAAGTCTGTTACAAATGCTTACAATTCTGATATTATGCCACAGCATAATTTTGTTTCTCCAAAACCAATTACTAAGAAGTCACCCCCTCTTCCCTCCATTCTTAACTTACCAACTCTAGATGCCTCTAATGGGCCCTATTACTCACCATACCGTTGCCATTCAACAGAATCCACTTCCACATAACTGGAGTAACACTCTCTGTCAACAGTTACTTTCTACTTTCAAATTGGATTCAATGTACTATCATAAGTTTAAGTTGGAATTCTTTACCATTCGCCATAAGGAACTTGGGAATTAAGTCAACATTCCAGTCTCTTCCTCTCCCCATTGATGCTGGTGGTGCTCCAGGTATTTTAAATCTTTTGTATAACTAAAACCAAAACAAAACACACACATAATGTAACAAAATTTAACTTTCATTGCACAACTATTTTTTGATGAAGTGATTTTGGTATAACTAAATACCACCAACATGAGGTAAAGTACAAGTGCATTTCATTTTTAATCAGAACATGTAACACTATTCCAATACATATATAAATTAAACATATTACTCAACTCATGAATGCCAAAATAAATATTGCAGAGGTGGTGTGTATTTGCTTTTAACTAGCAGGAATACAAAACAAACTATTTGTTATGATGTACTAGTTTTGCAGAAACATCCCTTACTATTTGTAGAAATCATTTACGTTCATTCTCTATTAAATAAAAAGCTAACAAAGGCTTAATTTTGCTTCTGTGGTTACATAGGGAGTTAAAAATAAATTTTGGATTATTCAAATCAGAAAAGACAATTAAAATTAGTTCCAGTTAATTTATAATTTACATGAGTTTGAGGCTCTAAAAGCAGCTTGCAGCTTAAAATTTAATATTCATTCAAACTCATGAATTCTATTGCTAAGATGGAACAGAACAAGCAAAGGTGGTATATATTCACTCAATAAAAACCCCCAAGTTCTTGAGTACATTAAAAAAGAGTACACAACCCAGTCAAAAAATGGGCAAAAGATCTAAACAGACATTTCTACACAGACATATATATGGCCAAAAAACACATGAAAAAATGCTCAATATCACTAATTATTAGAGAAATGCAAATCACCTCACACCAGTAAGAATGGCCTTCATCAAAAAGTCTACAAACAATAAATGCTAGAGAGGGTGTGGAGAAAAGGGAACTCTCCTACACTGTTGGTGGGAATGTAAATTGGTGTAGCCACTATGGAGAACAGCATGGAGCTTCCTTAAAAACCCAGAAAGAGAGCTACCATATAATCCAGCAATCCCACTCCTGGGCATATATGTGAAGAAAACCACAATTCAAAAAGATACATGCACCCCAATGTTCACTGCAGCACTATTTACAATAGCCAAGACATGGAAGCAACCTAAATGTCCATCAGCAGAGGAATGGATAAAGAAGATATGGTACATATATACAATGGAATATTACTCAGCCGTAAAACAGAATGAAGTAATGCCATTTGCAGCAACATGGGTGGACCTAGAGATTATCATACTAAGTGAAGTAAGTCAGTAGAGGAAGACAAATACCATATGATATCACTTACACGTGGAATCTAAAGAAAAAATCATACAAATGAACTTATTCAAAACACAGAAACAGACTCACAGATTTCGAAAACAAACGTATGGTTAAACAAAGGAGAAACACGCAGGGGACGGATAATCTAGGAGTTTGTGATTAACATACACACACCACTATATATAAAATAGATAATCAACAAGGACCTACTATATAGCACAGGGAACTCTACTCAGTATTCTATAATAAGCTATATGGGAAAAGAATCTGAAAAAGAATGGATATATGTATATATATAACTAAATCACTTAGCTATACACCTGAAACTAACAACATTATAAATCAACTATACTCCAATATAAAATAAAAATTAAATTTAAAAAAAGAGGGGGGCTTCTCTGGTGGTGCAGTGGTTGAGAGTCCGCCTGCCGATGCAGGGGACACGGGTTCATGCCCCGGTCCGGGAAGATCCCACATGCCGTGTAGCAGCTGGGCCCATGAGCCATGGCCGCTGAGCCTGCGCGTCTAGAGCCTGTGCTCCGCAACGGGAGAGGCCACAACAGTGAGAGGCCCGCACACCGCAAAAAAAAAAAAAAAAAAAGAAACAGGACAGTTTGCTCATCTTACTTAACACTAGCTAATAAATATACTAGGTGAAGAAGGAATGACGCCAGCGCATCACTCCACAGATGATTTACAATGGAGAGGTCAGTGGTCATCACCTCAACCAGATCAAACTGAGCATCATGAACAGTGATGCTGATGCAGGCACTGTGCCTCCTTATGGGATGCAGTATGAAGTGCCCAACAATACCTTCTTATAAACTGGCCTAGACTTGCCCAAAAAAAAGAGGTGGCGAGACTTTTGTAGATTAAGAGAATAAAGGGAAACAACACAAAAGGCAATGCTTAAACTAGTTTAAAAAGAAAACAAACCACTCCTACACAGCAATATACAACATTCTTGGGTTCAATGGGGGATTTGAATATAGTCTGGATATTATGGTTAATTTTCTTAAGTGTGATAATGATATCATGATTATGTTGGAGAATGTTGTTCTTCACAGATGAATGCTGAAATATTTAGGTCAAGTATCATGTCTATTACTTTCAATGGTTCAAAACCAATAACACAAACAGACATGAAGCAAAAAAATATTCCACTGGTATTATTCTTTCAACTTCCCTATATGCCTGAATATAGAGAAAAACCCTTTTTGATATAAACATTAAGTTTATTTCATCAAAGTCACTATTTTAAAAGTAACTGACAATATCTATATATCTCTTATAAAGCACAGTACAGCTCAGATTCATACACGTGGATGGTGAACAAACCCCACACAGAGAAATAAATATACTTAGTAAAACACACTTTGGAAATGCTTCATGTGCTCATTTTCTAAAGAAGTAGGAAGCACAGAGTATAGCAAAAGGAACTAAGCTTTGACATGGAAACACCTAAATATCCATCAACAGAGGAATGGATAAAGAAGATGTGGTGCATATATACAATGGAATACTACTCAGCCATAAAAAAGAATGAAATAATGCCATTTGCAGCAACATGATGGACCTAGAGATTATCATACTAAGTGAAATAAATCAGAAAGAGAAAGAAATACCATATGATATCACTTATATGTGGTATCTAAAATATGACACAAATGAATCTATCTACAAAACAGAAACAGACTCTCAGAGAACAGACTTGTGGTTGCCAAGGGGGAGGGAAGCTGGAGGAGAGATGGAGTGCTACTTTGGGATTAGAAGATGCAAACTAGAGCGGACAAACAATAAGGTACTGTATGGCACAGGGAACTGTATTCAATATCCTGTGAAAAACCATAATGGAAAAGAATATGAAAAAGAATATATATAGGGCTTCCCTGGTGGCATAGTGGTTAAGAATCCACTTGCCAATGCAGGGGACACGGGTTCAAGACCTGGTCTGGGAAGATCCCACATGCCGCGGAGCAACTAAGCCCGCGTGCCACAACTACGGAGCCTGTGCTCTAGAGCCCGCGTGCCACAACTACTGAAGCCTGTGCACCTAGAGCCTGTGCTCGGCAACAAGAGAAGCCACCACAATGAGAAACCCGCGCTCCACAACGAAGAGTAGCCCCTGCTCACCACAACTAGAGAAAGCCTGCATGCACCAACAAAGACCCAATGCAGCCAAAAATAAATGAAAATAAAATAAACTTTAAAAAAGAATATATATATGTATGTGTAACTGAATCACTCTGCTGTACAGCAGAAATTAACATAACATTGTAAATCAACTGTACTTCAATAAAATAAATTAAAAGAAAAAGGAACTAAGCTTTGGAATCATATAACCTGGGTTATCAGCCCGTCTCCGTGATCTTAAGCCCACAGAAACTGTTTTGCAATCTAAAAAATGGGGATAAAATCTCTTTGAGTGACTGGGAAGATAACTAAGACCATGTGGAAAGCACTGGCACTGTGCCTGGCGAATGTTAGGTCTTCATCAAAAGGTACCCTCCATGCACCCTGTCAAGTCTACACTCTATTAACTTCGAGAGGGAATAGATAACTGCTCCAGATGGCAACAAAGGTCACAATTTAAATATCTACAAGCCCCAAACTAGGCGCTCCTGAAAATTATGATGTTACAGGTAATCTATTTAATAAAACAAAATTAAAACCATCCATAAAAAAGTAGAGATTCACAAGTAAAAGACTCAAAGTACAAAAGGGACATTAATTTATTTTAATACTTACATCTTCCAGCGGTGTTATAGATGCACTCTCTCCTCCATAATATGGGTTTCTATCCATGTGAAGAACTTTCTTTCCGTTCACTGACATTATACCTGACAGGATACATTCCTACAGGGAAAGCGTAAGTATCTTCAAAGGAAGGAAAATGTTACTGCATGTTTCAAACAGATAATTTTTACAAGCCTGTCATTAAACATTCTTTTAGTAATTAATACTTATGTATATGCGATATTTGATGTAATTTTTAAAGACAAAGCCCTAAAGCAACCAGGGTTCAAAGTGTGTTCTGAGTCCCAAGGTTTAAACTATTTTCATAGTAACACTAAGACATCATTTTTCCCACTGTGTTATACTTGCACTGACAGCAGAAGATCAATGGTGGATAAAGCAAATTAGGGCGGTGGCTCTAGCTGCACTAGTCATTATATTCTTCACCACAAGGCACTCATGGTTTAAAAAAACAAGGCCAGTTTCACTTAAGACTATCCTTGATGAAGCATTAAAAATCACCTCTGTTAACAACACCCTTGAACACCCATCTTTTAAATATCCCGTGTAGCAAAACAGGAAGTTCACATAAAGCAATTCTAGCTCAAGGAAAGCCTTTTGTGCGACTGATTTGTAAGCTGACCTAGCTACTTTTTTCATGGATCATTTTTTTTTAATATACTTATTTTTATTTATTTATTTTTGGCTGCACTGGGTCTTTGTCGCTGCGCGCGGGCTTCTCATTGTGATGGCTTCTCTTGTTGCGGAGCACAGGCTCTAGGCGTGCGGGCTTAAGTAGTTGTGGCACGGGGGCTCAGTAGTTGTAGCTCACGGGCTTAGTTGCTCCGCGGTATGTGGGATCTTCCCGGACCAGTACTTGAATCTGTGTTGCCTGCATTGGCAGGCGGATTCTTAACCACTGCGCCACCAGGGAAGCCCCACGGATCATCATTTTTAAGTGGAAAAATAACTGACAGACTATGATTGCTCAGACTTAGGATTTTGGCAGACATTTTCTCAAAAATGAATGTCAAGGAAAATAACCAACAGTATTTGTTGCCAAAAATGAAAAGTCAAAATTCTGAATGAGGGACTTCCCTGGTGGCGCAATGGTTAAGAATCCGCCTGCCAATGCAGAGGACACGGGTTCGATCCCTGGTCCGGGAAGATCCCACATGCCACAGAGCAACTAAGCCCATGTGCCACAACTACTGAGCCTGTGCTCTACAGCCCACGAGCCGCAACTACTGAGCCCATGTGCCACTACCACTGAAGCCCACACACCTAGAGCCCGTGCTCTGCAACAAGAGAAGCCACTGCAATGAGAAGCCGATGCAAGCAAGAGTAGCCCCTGCTCGCCACAACTAGAGAAGGCCCATGCGCAGCAATGAAGACCCAACACATCCAAATATTAAAAATAAAATGTATTGAAAAAAATTTTTGAATGAAAATCTGAATTTTGGAAAACTTATATCCACCACCATGGGTACATCAGATCCCCAATACTTAAAGGACTTTTCAGACAACAACAGTGATATTAACAAATATGAGCTTTTGATATGGCATAATGAAATGTGTCAACAATTCAGAAGACCTGCATTACTAAGTAAAACAGTACTTTCCCAAGTGACCAATGAATGATGTTACAAAATCATACAGGAGGTTAAAAGAGAAATTCAAAGTGCAAGCTAGATTAACAGATTTTAATGTAACGGAATAAGAAATGTTCACTGATGTGGTTTCAAATTTCATATTGCAATTAATCTTTAAAAATACCCTGCCACTTGTGTTTAGGTGTAAATTATAAAAGGATACCCACAACAATCTGAAAGGCTATTAAAATACTCCTCCTTTTTCCAACTACACATCTGTCTAAAGCCTGATTTTCTTCATATACTTCAGCTATGACAAAAATTATGAAAGACTGAACACCAAAGCAGATAAGAATCGGCTATCTTTTAAACTAGATATTAAAGAGATGTGCAGAAAATGTAAAACAACCATACTCTTCTCATAAATTTTTTTGTTTTGGAAAAAGTTATACTTCAAAAAACTGTTATTCACGTTAACATGTAATGAGTTTATCACCGTTATCTTTAAGTGAATAAAAAACATTTTTTTAATTTCTCAGCATTGATTTCTAATAGGATAAATACTGACAGATACTCTTACAAGCAAAAGCTCTTCAGGGACCTCAATTTTTAAGAGTGTAAACAGATCCTGAGACCAAGAGTTTGAGAACTAGAGCCCTAAATGAAGCATCCAGGATAACCATTAATCAACTGACAATCAACAGAGGATTATAAACCATCACTCTCAGTAAAAAGGTAAACAAAGCATAAATATACTAAGACATACCAAATCAAGATGGGGTGGGGGAGCAGTCAAGAAAGTCAATCCAATTAATGGATTAATGAGAAGAAACACAGAGATGGGATATTCATTCACCCAAAACCCTTATACCAGAGTTTAGGTGATGCGAGCTTTATTTTTTTAATGACAAAGGAAATTCTCTGTAACTTTATAAATCCTAGTGCTTCTCAAATTTATCCAAGACTCCAGACAACAGAGAACAAGCTCATCCCCCTACAAGCCTGACTCTAAAATCTTTCTTTTCAAAAATTCATACATATCTCAAATTCTCCTCCATAATGTACTATTCATTTTAATATTTTAAAAATATTTTAAATTAGTTACTATCAGGTTCAAATTTTACTCCAAGAGGGTGCATCATTTCTTATTTAGATCAAGAAACATTATGAGCACTCCAGGCCACCTCCAGCCATAACCACTCCTCAGCCCACAGCCACGCTCTTGACTTTTAAGAGCAAAGATTTGTTCTACCTGTTTTTGAACTCTGAATAAATAGAATCTTGTAGTATACACTTCTTGTATACACCTTTTGGTCAACATATGTTTACAAGATTCATCCATGTTTTGTTTGCAATAGAAATTTTCTTACTCTTACTGTTATACGGCAGGGGTCTCTAAAGTACAGGAGCCAAATCCAGCCTGCAGGCTATATTTGTAAATAAAGTTTTACCAGTAAACACCCATGCCCATTCATTTACATGTTGGCTGTTTTCACTGTACCACAGTGGAACTGTAGCTGTGACAAAGACCAAGTGGCCTGAAAAAGCTGTGGACTTTTACAGGTTTGCCTAGCCCTACCAACAGTGGATCTCAAAGAGAGCTCCTGATTTGGTATCACCTTGTGAACTTGTTAGAAATGTAAATTCTAAGCAGATTCTGAAACTTTACTTTGCATCCACATCACCGGGACAGCTTGCTAAAACAGAACGCAGGGCCCCACCCCCA
The DNA here is from genome assembly GCF_964270905.1 of Leucopleurus acutus. Taxonomy (NCBI): domain Eukaryota; kingdom Metazoa; phylum Chordata; class Mammalia; order Artiodactyla; family Delphinidae; genus Leucopleurus; species Leucopleurus acutus. The sequence continues at coordinate 178,426,620 of NC_139142.1, forward strand.
GAGCTTCTGAGTCAGCAGGTCTGCGGTGGAGCCTGAGAATCTGCATTTCTCACCAGTTCCCAGGTGAGAATACTGCTGGTCCAGGACCAGTTTCAAGAACCACTAGTAAAGCAGTGCTGCTCAAACTTTATTAAACACCTGGGAAACTAGATTTTGATTCAGCGTATCTGGGGTGAGGGGTATAACCGTCTGCATCTCTAGTAAGTTCTCAGGTGTTGCAGAAGCAGTTGATTCATGGACCACGCTGCGGGTAACAAAGCCATAGGAGTCTTTTGAATGAATACTCCACACAGATATTCCACAACTTATTTATCCATTCTATTACAGGTGGACATTGGGATCGTTTCCAGTTTGGGGCTGTTACAAATAATGCTCTATAAACATTCTCAATGTGTCTTTTATGTATGCACTTGTTGGATAGACATCAAGGAGAGTACAGATACTGCCAAACAGCTTTCCAAAATGGTTGTACCAATTTCATAAGCTGTGTCAGCAGTATATGAAAGTTCCTGTTGTTTCAAATCCTTGCCCAACATTTTGTTCTGGCCTTTTAATTTCAGTCATTCTAGTTAGGATGTGGTTTAATTTACATTTCCTGACAAATAATGAGACTGAGCACTTTTTCACAGTTTACTGATAATTGTAGTACCTTCTTTTGATAAGTGCCTATTCATATTATTTGCCCATTTTTAAAGTGGGCTTTCTTTTTTTTACTACTATATAAAAATTCCTTATATATTCTAGATATTTAAAAGTGCTTTATTGGTTATATGTATATTGAAAATATCTTCATCCATTCCACAGCTTGACTTTTAACTTTCTTAATGAGGTCTTGATAAACAGAACCGAAAGTATTTTAACTGTAAAAATTAACTCCAATATTATCAAAAGCAAATCACTTGCTTAAAAAAAAATCTAAAGTACTAACATATGATTCAATATATTATATGAAAGTAGAATAATATTTACAATCTCAAAAACAGATTATGACATAAACAAAGGAAAACCAAATAGTCACATTTCCAGTTGACAAAAAAGTAGACTTCACGGTTCAACTTTTGGAAGCAAAATCACAGCAAGCAACTTTGAGTGTTGCACAGCTTCTATATATAACTTTTCATACTTCACTGCAAATAAGCATGACCCACTCACTGGACCATGGCTCCAAAGCAAGCACTGAAGGCTGAGGCCTAATAAAGGACCCAGGAATATAAAGATTCAGCAGTCCAAAGAGCTGATACTAACTACCTTTAAAGGCATCACTTGGAGCAAATATATTAAAAGCTAATTAATAATTTGCAGGTTCACTGATTCTTCTAAACCCATCTATAAAAGACTGCTTTTACAATGCCAAGAGAATACATAGAAGCACAAATGTAATATTTTAAATTTTACTTTACAACATGGGATGAAGTCATTAATTCACTGATAAAACCAATCACATCTGAGTATAGGGTATATATTAATGATTCCAAAATTTTAGTATCTTCCCAAATTAACTCAAAATTAAAATCTACTACTATCTGGTGAATACAGAATAAAAAGCAAAGCACATCAAAGTCAGAGAAAATACTCTAAGTGAATTTCCTTTTTTCACACTAGACAACCTGGACCATCCATCATCTATGTCAAGAATACTGATAGGGCTTCCCTGGTGGCGCAGTGGTTGAGAGTCCGCCTGCCGATGCAGGGGACACGGGTTCGTGCCCTGGTCTGGGAAGATCCCACATGCCGCAGGGCGGCTGGGCCCGTGAGCCATGGCTGCTGAGCCTGCGCGTCCGGAGCCTGTGCTCCGCAATGGGAGAGGCCGCAACAGTGAGAGGCCCGCATGCCGCAAAAAAAAAAAAAAAAAAAAAAAAAAGAATACTGATAACTTTTACCAGAAAACATATATGAATGAATATTAACGAACACATTAGTTTTAAAACTAACAGATGAGAGTGCTCCACACTTAATTTCAAGCTCACCCACAACTGACCTAACAGGATAAGAATATACAGACTCACAACCAAAATAACTAAAACTGTAAAACCATCTTCAGAATCCAAGTTTTTTTGGTGTTTTGTTTGCTATTATGCCTTATTTATTTTTTATTTTTAGGGCTTAGAGCATATTAGGTGCTCAGCATGAATAAGTGAACAAATGCATGCATGCAATGCATTAATGATGCACACAGGATGCCTGGCAATCTCAGGTGGGTCTTTCATCCAAACTGAGCTCAGGCCCAGAATCCAAGTTAAGATAATGGCATCTGCCACCCAACTGGTTCTTCATGTTGGCCTACATAAAGGGGTAACCAGATTAAACTAAATGTTTGAAGTTCAGCTGCAGCAAAATTCTAGTCTGTGCAGATGTGTGGGTGCGGTGATGGTCAGGAAGGACCATATCAGTGATACTGAGGCTCACTTCCCTTCAGCACTTACACATAGTGCTAGGTTTGCAATAATCAGAGTAACTAACTCAAACGGACAGCACCTAAACACACTAGGCGAAGTACCTCTTACGTAGTGAAGCAGCCTGTATGGTGTTCCCATATATGAACTGTGACGAACCTAAACACAATTGCGAAGGCCACTGGTACTAAAATAGTATCCCAGTATCCTGGAAAAGTTAATGCCCACCCACCTTCCTACTTAGAGGGCAACTCAGGCTTGGAAGAGAATAGAACCAGAGTACGTTAATATTCTGATGTAAAAAAAAAATTCTGATGCAACTTCCAAGTGACCAAACTAAACACTATTAACACTCTAAATCCTCCTGCATTTTAAAGTTCTGGAGTGATTTAAAAAAAAAAAAAAAGAAACAGAAAGTAAATGCACACAAAAATGTGATCAGGAAAACAAGGTACCTAATAAGTCATCTTAAAGAAAAGTGTCTTTATACTTATCTAGAAAATGTATTAGCTAGAAAACTTTTAAATCATTTAATCTCAGTGGTACACGTCTTACAGCAATAACAATAAAAGTGGAAGTTAGTTTTCAGCAGAATAAGTGTTTCTTTAAATGTCTCTGTCCCTCTAATGCATCTCATTAAAAGCTGTCAAGGATAACTTTTCTTGAAATTTGGCTCTAATTAGATCATTCCTGCTCAAAACCCTCTCTCGTTGGCCTAGAAGATAAAATTCAAACTTCTTAACCTACTATCTTCAGCATCCTTGGTGATATACCTTCTTTCCAACACTGTTTCCATTACACCTCTTCATACCTTCTGTTTCACACAAAATAAACTCCCTATCCCCTAAATATATATCCTTTTCTTAATACTGACTTACACTGCTCTCTCTGCCTAGAAAATCATTCCTCCTCATGTTAAAAACTTAACAATATTTTTTTAAACTTTTTCAGTTTTATTGAGATATAATTGACATACAGCACAGTAAAGACTTAAGGTGTACAGCATAATGATTTGATTTACATACAACATGAAATGATTACCATAGGTTTAGTTAACATCCATCATCTCACATAGATACAACATTAAAGAAATGGAAAAAATACATTTTTCCTTGTGATTTACGCTCTTAACTTTCATTCATAACATACAGCAGTGTTCATTATCTTTATCATGTTGTACATTACATCCCTAGTACTTATCTTATAGCTTAAGTTTGTTCCTTTTGATTACCTTCATCTAATACCCCCTTCCCCCTACCCTGCTTATCAATTATTTTTAAAAGCCAACTTCAATAACTCCTTCTTTATGCAGGTTTTTCTGATTCCCCTATCTGAATTCCCACATGTGTGAATTCCCTTATGGCACTTAGTACTTTCTCATATTAACTCATATTATAGTTACCCCCACATGAGAAGAAGCTACTCACAGACAGGTGTGTTTGCCTTTTTATTGCCCATAATCGAGCACAACAGTCACAGGTAACTGAAATTGAGTAGGCCATTACTCCAGTAAGTCTTTAATCAGGTACTGTGAGAGGGGACATAAAGGTAACTGCAGGGTATCCCGTATGCGAGCCAAACGTTTACCTAGCGGTCTTCACAACCAAATGTCTCACTACTACCTCGAAATGCTGAAATATGTCTGATTTTACTTCTACTCTACTGGACCAGTATGCTTAAGGCTGATTTAAAATACAAACTGCCTACACAGTATTTATACCTTCCAAAAATAAGACATTTGAACACATTGGTCCTATGATCACTACTGCAGTGGACAGAAAGTTGTTTGTCCATAGAACTCAAATAGCAATGGCAAGGATTGTCAAGGAGTAAATATAAAAGGCAATTCAAGATTTTTAAATGCGGTACAAAAACTCCTCTTTGAAGTCGCAAAATTTTAATAAAGAGAAAGGAGGAAAAGTATGGCTGGGATATAAAACAATGTTTTAAACAAATACTGCTGAGAATAATCTGGTTAGATATCACTAAAGTGTCCTTTTCGATTCAAAACTCCTTACGAAAATTGCCATGCAGCACAAAACAAAACAAAATACTGCTGGGAAGCACAAGCAGCTGTGGAGCTAGTTACCCTTATTTTATTATTTATTACTATTTCTAAGAAGACTCATGAATTTATTGCCAAGCCCAAAGTCAATCAGAAACAGCAAATTAAGTGGTCAGAGGCTGTCGACAGTCACCAGCCTAACCAAAGTAAGCAAAGAGGAAAAAATGAAAAGTAGACGGTAGAACTAACTCCCAAAGCTGAGCAGTCTAAGAGGACTTAGTAAGGAGGCCAAAGTTCCTACAAAGCTCCCTAGGTCTCAATGGCTTCATTATGTTATAGCATAACAGTAATTAATCCTCCTGATGTGAAATCTTTGTTATCAGTACATTAACTATGTTCCTTAGTCTGTTAAAGAAGTTGTGATACCATTTGAAAGGTTTTTATCTAAAAGTTATGGTTTAAAGGGATAGCCCTCACTTCCTTAAAGAACTCAATTATATGAAATATTCCATTTCTCCTAGACAGAATGAAGATTTTGCTCTAGTTTACACTAAATTGTTTTATGCCTTCTTTATCAAAGTTACTATCAATATTTGTGCACTATTATGACCTTATTTTAGATGTAACAATCGATACAAAACAGTGACAACATTAGGCAACACAGAGAAACCCCAACACTTCCTTACACTTTATATTAAAAGTAACAAGTTAATCGCACTAAAAAATGCACTGACACACAGGCATCATGCAGTATTTGGTACCCACAACTGATAGCACACACCTGTTTTTAGGTTCTTAAATCTCAGGCACTAAATATTTATAAATCAAAAATTAAGAAAAGTAAATGGTATGTTCACACCAATTACTCAAAGTTAATTATAATTTGAGGCTTTTTAACTTTGGTGATCTCTTCATTTAAGTAATCAAAGTCCCTGTATCACTAAAAATGAGGGTATAAGATTTTATCACTATCAAAATCATCCCGGGGGGCTTCCCTGGTGGCGCAGTGGTTGAGAGTCCGCCTGCCGATGCAGGGGACACGGGTTCGTGCCCCGGTACGGGAAGATCCCACATGCCGCGGAGCGGCTGGGCCCGTGAGCCATGGCCGCTGAGCCTGCGCGTCCGGAGCCTGTGCTCCGCAACGGGAGAGGCCACAACAGTGAGAGGCCCGCGTACCAAGCAAAAAAAAAAAAAAAAAAAAAAATCATCCCGGGACTTCCGTGGTAGCGCAGTGGTTAAGAATCCACCTGCCAACGCAGGGGACACGGCTTTGAGCCCTGGTCCGGAAAGACCCCACATGCCGCGGAGCAACTAAGCCCGTGCGCCACAACTACTGAGCCTGCGCTCTAGAGCCCGCGAGCCACACCTACTGAAGCCCACGTGCCACAACTACTGAATCCCGTGCGCCGCAAGGAAGAGTAGCCCCGCCCCGCCACAATTAGAGAAAGCCGGCGTGCAGCAACGAAGACCCAATGCAGCCAAAAATAAATAAAATAATAAATGACAGCAGAAATGTATCTGATTACTAGTTAAGTATGCATCTATCATTCACCAAAACGGTCACAATTGATCCAAATGAAAATTTAAATCAGGTGCATTATCTTAACTTGGTTGTTATGCAATAAGACTGTGCCCTCTTTGAGACAAAGTGATACTTCCGAATTAGGCATATAGAAACCTGCATGAGAAAGGATTTGCACTTATTTGTCCATGTTTAACTGCCCTAATCAAGAGCAAATCTGAAAGACCAGCAATAACCGTAGAAAAACAGTGGAACTAACTAGCTCTTACAATATGCTGGCAACAACAGTGCCCATTCCAGTGGGCAAAATCCACCACAAACTAATAAGCTCAGCTCAGAATCCCAATTAAGCACTTAGAAAATGAAAAAAAAAAACACCCTGCAGTGGGTAGGCTATTCATTTAGGCATCCAACAGTCTTCCAACTCACCATCAAAAAAGAAATTCAACCCAATACCTCACATTCAAAATGACTAAATAGCTTTCTAGGTAAGCAATCTCATCTATTCGGTACTATTTCCTAGCCAGTCCCATTTCTTTTTCTGGACTGCTGAAACATAATGAAGCATTCAGAAATGAGTATTATCCAACAATCACCATAAATCACCATAAATAGAAAAATGACATGCCAGAAAAGTGCCATTCTAGTTCCCAACAATCTTTTCCTAAAAAACTGGCCAAATGCAAGTTTGACAGTTTTCTCTTGTCCAGAGAAATCTAAAATAGTTACTTTGGAGTGTTAGCTGAAAGAAACGTTAATTCCATCTTCAGAGATTACAATGCATTTCAACAAATTCGTAGTGGTTTACATTAAATGACTCCGGACTTTGAGATCAGTTTATATGGGATACGCAAGATCAAAATCAGTATTCATCTTTTAAAACAAAGCAGTCCAATGTCAGAATTTCAAATTTCCAAAAAACTTTTGATAACGGAAATGGTCCTCTCTTCAAATGGAATTATTTTGCAAGATGAATAGTCTTCATTTTCCTTTAAAAGCACAAAAAGAAGTAAAACATCTGCCTGTATTATTTGCAGAATATTATCTAAAGTTCTCTAAGCAGACAGCCAGGAAAATAAATTTACCATGGTATTACGCACACCATGCAGTAATAGAGAAGCTGGCCTCTAGCACCCCATCACCAACCTCTTTCTCAGGGAAAAGCCTCCAGAAGAGACAATGTAGGCAAGGACAGACCACACAAAAGTAAAAGATGGCAAAGGCCAGGTGAGAATGGACTAGACAAATTTTGAGAAAACTCATTTCCATTCTACAGTTGCTCAAGTGGGATGGGAGGGTGGTTAAAAGGAAAGGATAATGCTTCTCACCTGGAGTGGGGCAGGAAGATGAAATCTAATTTTCTCCAAAAATGTAAGTTCATTGAACTTAATTACCTACCAAACAGTGATTATCCAGTGACTCGTCACCGACACCGACTAGCAGTAGAGGCTGAAGTCTAAGTAGGAAATGCCACTGTGATTGGCCTCCACCCTCCCCCACTCCGCCGGCTGCTTTTCTGTTTCCAATCGCGAGAGGCCATCAACCCGTAAGGAAGACGCATAAATACACCAATCCGGGCTTTTCCGGCCTCTGCTGCAGCAGAGCGGACTCTCGTTTCCCACCTACTCTTACTCGGCCGTCACAACCCGCCCAGGCACCTGCCGGACCGGGCTTTCCATCCCCCGGTGTCTCCTCCCCGTCCCGATGCGCCGCCCGGCCCGCAGGCCCCGCCGCAGGCCCGACCCGCCTCCGCTCCAGAGCGCGGCCCGAGACCGCGGCGGAAACCGGCCCCACCCGGAGACCCTCGGAGGCGAGGCGCGGCGCGGCCCGCGGGGATGGGGAAAAGGGGGCTGAGCAAGGCGTGCGGCCAGCCCCCTCCCGACCCTGGACCCCGGCCCCCGGCCCCGGGACCCCCGCCCCTCCCCGCCGGGCCTCACCGTCAGGCCGGTGCCCAGCACTATCACGTCGTACTCCTCATTCATGGCGGGGCCGGGCGCGGACGGAAGACCAGAGAAAAGAAAAGGCGCAGTACTCTAGGGGTCGGGAGCTAGGCGGCCACCCTGAGGAGGCGGAGGAAGCGCTCAGGCCGGGCCCGGGCACAAGGGAAAAGGGAAGCGGGAGCAGAGGGAAAACGGAGCTGGCGAGGAGGGAGCCGGCCGCCACCTCAGACGGAAAGAGAAGAGCGGGGCGGGGAGGGAAGGGAGTGCAAGAAGGGAGAGAAGGAGAGGCGGGCGGCGACTGGGGCCTCCGCAGCCGGGGCGGGGCTCAGAGGAGGCCGTCGATCACGCCCTTCCCGCTCGCTCATTGGCTAGATCCCCGTCGCCAGCCCAACCTTCCTCTTTTCCTACCTCTCGCGAGAAGAGGGCGGGCCGTGCCCCTTGCGGAATCCGGCTCTCCACGCGGCGGGCTGCCGCCGTGGTTGGGGGCGGAGGCGGTCGCGCGTTGGCCTCCGAGGGCTGGGGCGGGAGCGTGCTTGCGGCCGGGAGGCAGCTGTCCAGTTCGTTACTCCCGCCACCCAGCGGGAGCCTTGCCGCCGCCCTTGGACTTTGGGCCAGGACAGCGAGCGGCCGCCCCGGGCCCCGCAGACCCGGAGCTGACGCCATGTGGCCTGACCCTGGCTGCGGCTCAGCCCCCTGCGCACCTATGGCGCGCCTAGGCTGGTCTTTTGCAACTTCTCTTGCTTTTCTTTCTATCCTGCCTCCCTTTCCTGAAGGAAAAAGGACCCAACATATTTTAAGGAATTCAGAAATCACTGTTTTCTCTTACTTCCCGCCCTATGTCGTCCTTGCTTGATGCATTGCCCCTTGTGCAGCCTTAGGAAATCTAGAAGAATTTTAAAAAACGAAAAACGAACAAAAAATCTTCCTTTTAAAAAGTTACCCTTCGCATAAAGGGGAAGGCCAGATTTGATTGGAAGCAGGTCTGAGCCTACTGAGGGCTATAACTTAAACCAGCTGTAAAAATAGCTGACCAGTATGTGCATCGGTTTACGCCATGAGTGTAGCAGGAAAGAGTCCCTGTTTGCCTTCCACTCCCTCTACCACTGACCGCCCGGCCCTCCAAACACACACACACCTTTTTTTAGGATTCTATTTGGCATCTCCAGCTCTGGGTGAGGTGTAAGCAGTGGCTTGTGTTCTCAACCAGAGAGTAGACCCTATACAGGCCTTCTATAAAAGTAATTTTCCTAAAGGCCTTGACAACCTGTGTTTTCAGCCTGTGACAGGTCTGCATACTCAGCAGACAAGAGTCGGTATTTCCTTCAAGATTTACTCTCAAACATAGCTGGATAAGTGCTATTATGAATAGCATGATAGCATAAAGTAAATCTTGGTAGACAGATCTGCCTTCCTTCATGTTTAAATCACTGATTCAGGAAAGAATGTAACAATTTTTTACAATGTTTCTTCACCCCTAACTAGAGGTTAAGAAGGTATATTATATTGGAAGATGGACTTTTTTGGGGGGGTGAGGGGGAGGGAGAAGAAAGCTGCTTAAATTTACAATTTTTTTTTAAGATGTTTTTGATGTGGACCATTTTTAGAGTATTGAATTTGTTACAGTATTGCTTCTGTTTTATGTTTTGGGTTTTTAGCCAGGATGCATGCAGGATCTTAGCTCCCCCACCAGGGATTGTACCCCCTAGTTAGAAGGTGAAGTCCCAACCACTGGGCCACCAGGGAAGTCCCTATATTCAATCTTAATTGGATCTGTATACATTAGTGACCAAATGAATTTTTACAAGTAGACAAAAATCAAGTGCAAAGTTACTAGACTACTGAACAGATTGTGTAACAGTGTAACTGACTTTTCTTTTGCTAAACAGATGATGCCTTAAGAAAGTCCTGCTGTTACTCTCTAAGTAGTCAGGTGTCATGTGGATCTAACATGTTTACAAACAACAGGAATTTATTTCTTACAGTTCTGGAGTCTAGGAAGTACAGGGTCAAGTTGTGTCTGGTGAGGACCAGTTGCCTGGTTCACCCTGTCTTTTCACTGTGTCCTTATGTGGCGGAAGGGACAAGGGATCTCTCTGGGGCTGCTTTTATAATGTTACCTATGTTTTTAAACTGACCGAAAATATTGACTCATTTTTTTTTTAACTAGAACCTTTTTCACATATTGCCATCAGCCTCTGAATGTTGAAGAAGCTTTTAAGCATATCAGCTGAATTACGTTGCCATGTCTTAAGTGAAGGATAGTTCATCAATACCCACATGGAGTTACTGAAAAACTTAAAGGTATTAGATAAGAGAATAGAATTTAAGGTTAATAAGGCTCCTCAGTCTGATCCCTTACACTCAAGTTTAGTTTTGTTGGCAGATAAATCCTATGGCCCTGCAGAAGGACAAAAAAAAAAAAAAAAAAGAACTAATCTTCAACAGATTGAGTCCATCCAGATTCCACCCCACCTATTCCAGTTGCCAACAAACTTGGCAGACAACAAATACTGTTTATGGTGCAGTGGCTTAAAAGCCACTAATTGGTTCAGTGTATCAAAGGCCACAGATGGCAGTTCCTGATAGAGTGTGAAACCTTAGGTTGGGGGAAGTAGGTTGGTGGAAAGGAGTAGAAAACACCATCAACCTTGAAAATGTTTCAAATCTTTACACAAAGCAAGAGGAGTCCAGAGACAGTCTTATTTATACTTGGCACTGGGGAATAATTGTTTGCTGATCTGTTTCTCTGCCTGCACTTCACAAAGGAAGAGACAGAGTCCAAGGAAAAGAAAATTAGAGTGAACCTTCTTAGTCCAGGCTGTCTTTCTCTGTCCAAAACCACAAGTTTCTCAACCAGTATTCCCCCTCCTGGGTGATCTGACCATTATCTTCTTAAAACTTGAATCAGAGCATGTTCATGCTTCTTTCTGCCTGTGTTTTGCACTTCGAGTAAAATGCAAATTCTTGAATAGGGCCTAAAAGGTATTGTTTAATCTGCCTCTTCTCCCTCTCCCGCTCCATCCTGCCATACTTCTGTCTCACTACACTCCAAACACACTAGTCTTTCAGTTCCTAGAATCTGGTGGAGCATTTAACCAACCGAGGGCCTTGCACTCTTGGCAGTCCTGTGGCTACCGACCCTCACTTCCTCTCCTGCACCTCTTCTCACAGCTAGTTCTCTCCACTTCCTTAAGTTTCAGCTTAAAAATCTTCCCTGACCACTTTATGTAAAGTGGGTTCCCCTTAACTTTTATTCTCCATCAGCCCCCTGCTTACTTCTTGCATTCCTTTTTTTAAAATAAATTGGTGATCATTTGCTTGTTTTTTGTCTGCCTGTGGATCAGAATGTAAACTCCCTGAGTCCTGCTGAGTCCCTGGCAGGTGATGAGTAAATATCTGACGAACGAATAAGAGACCTGGAAGTTGATCCCTAGATCTACAAGGACTAAATGTGATGAAATAGGTACCAGCTCCTCTTGGTACTTTTGAAAAGCACAGCTTTTCTTATAGCAGAAGATACTAAAGTTCATATTTTAGAGGGTCTTAAAGGTAGGAATTGAAAACATAAATCTGTTTAAAATCAGGATGGCTAATGCTGAAGATAAAACATGACAGGATCTAGAAAAAATTTTAATGAATTTCCAAAAATATATATTTTCTAGTTGATGATAGATCATTTACTCCCCCATCCCGACCCCCAAACTCTTCATCTGTCTGTGGTCTCCATCTCAGGAGTGACTGGCTCCACCCTGGGCCCAAACCGGAATTCTAGGTATCATCCTGATTCTGTCTTCTTTCTCTCCTTCCACATATATTCCTGTTTTCTTTTGCTATGTAACAAACCACCCTAAAACTTAGTGGCTTTAAAACAAACCAACAAATGTAGTGGCTTAAAACAACAGTGTACTATTACCTCTTATGGTTCTGTGGGTTGAATGGGCTCAGACGCATGGGAATTGCTTGGGCCTGGGGCTGGGGCTGGGGTCATCTGAAGGCTCTAGTGATCTGGACGTCCAACATGGCACCCACATGGCTGACAGTTGTTGCCACTGTCGGCTGGGAGCTTAGCTGGGGCTGTCAACCAGAGCAGCTATATATGTGTGACTTCTCCATTTGGCTATACTTCTCAAAGTATGGCAGTTGTGTTCCAATAGTAGAGATTCCAAGAAGCAAGAAATCAGAAATAGAAGCTGCAGGCCTCTTAAGGCCCAGAACCTGCCACAGTGTCCCTTGTGCCATATTCTTTTGTCAAAGCAGTTACAGAGCACACCCAAGTTCAAAAGGAGGAGCTATAGAACCCAGCTATCAGTGGAAACAGTGCCAATGAATCTGTAGCCGCCTTTAATTGGCCACAATGCCCCATTATGTTCTGGCCATTCCACCTCATAAAAAGCCTTCCAGTCCCTTCTCTTCATCCTCACGGCCACTACCCTAGTACCGGCCACCATCAAATTCTCTCCTAGATCATTGCAAAAGCTTCCTTCCATTTAGTGGTCTCTGTATTATAGCCCAAATGATCTTCATAGAAAGTGACTGAGTTGACCATGACTTTAAAGTCTTTCATGGGTCTCCATTGCTCTTAGCATAAAGTTCAAACACCTGGTCATTTCCTAAGAGGAGCCTGAATGATCTGCCTCAATTACCTAGTCAACCAAATCCTCACCCCAGCCCTCCTCCACCGTATTTTCTGATCCATTGCTGTATTCGTTAGTTTCCAGTCACAAAATCAGAGCCGCTCTAGGTATTTTAAACAAAGGCAGTAAAATATATGGAATTGGTTTCAAAACTTGTAAGGGCTGGAGGGGCAAAAAAGGTGACCCAGAAGTGAGGTAGTGCCTGGGTACTAGGCTGGAGCAGAAGGGGAGTGTGTTACCCAACGCTCATGATTGCTGGGCTGCTCAGGCTGACCCACTGCTGGTACTGCTGCTGCAGGGCCACTTTGCCACCACTGCCCCAAGAACCCAGGAGTGCCCCCCACTCACTGATGCTACTGCTGCCCCCTCCCCCAGATGCTACAAGGGCAGGGAACATGGCTCCTCCCTCCCTCCTGCCTCCAGTCTCCTACCAGCGCTTCCCCTCGGCAGCACCTCCCCAGAAGCAGCAGAAGCGAGTTGGCAGAGGGATCTGGTTGGTGTACTCTGCTGACTCAGCCTCCTGCAACATAGAGAAAAGGAGGCATGGAGCCGGGAGCCACCAGACAGCTGATCAGAGAGCTAAATGCTTTTGCGTTCCGTGAACTCACCAGGCTCTTTCCCTTCTGTTTTTTGTTTGTTTGGCGGCACCGTGCCATGTGGCATGCAGGATCTTAATCCCCCAACCAGGGATCTCACCCGCATCCCCTGCAGTGGAAGCGTGGAGTCTTAACCGCTGGACGGCTAGGGAATTCCCCTCTTTCCCTTCTGAACATACTTTTCCCTCTATCTGAAATGTTCTTTCCTTCTCCTTCTACTTGACCTTGCTTTCTCCTGCTTGTTAGAATTCTCAGTGCAGATGTCACCTGTTCCAGGAATCCTTTCTTAATGCCCAGTCGGGATTAAACTCCTCTATTCTGGGCTACAGGGTTCTACCAACCCTCTCTTGACACTTGTCACCTGAGTGTTTACTGCTCTGTAGTCTTACTAAGTTGTATTCCTCTCAAGGGTAGAATACTCCCTTTTCATCCTTTTGTTCCTTAGCACCTAAATCATAGTAGGCAGTAAATAAATATTTAATGCAAGGCTCAGAATCTGGGGGATAATTGTGATGGCCTCTCAATGGTCTGTGAGCCCTCAGATTTGTATGCAAAATATAGTGCTTATGTGAATTTTTCCAGAGAGAGGATCCACCATCAGATTCCCCAAGGGGTCAACGACTCCTAAATGTTTAAGAAACTGTATGTATGGATAACGGAATGAACTCACAATATTCCTAAAATGTAAAGAAAAATGTAACTGCCAGGAAGAAACTGAGTATCAAAGACCACTTCAGTGTCTTAGCCTCCATCACTTTTATTGAATTCTTGTATATAGAGAAGTAAAATCAGTACCAAGACTGATAATGTACATGGAAATACAAAATAATATGCAAAATAGAAATCATTAGCAAGTGTAATTATTAGTCGCTCTGCAGAGATGCTTTGTATGTGGACTGGTAGTTGGTGGAACTGGGTGGGGCTCAGGTGTGGTGGCAGGACAGGTAAGCCGGGTGTCCTGATTCCCAGAAGAATCACAGGCACAGGGCAGGCATGTTCTAGACCCCTTTGCCCTTCAGGAAGATTCAGCTCACTCTAGCACCTAGGTGTAGAGACCTCGTGGGATGAAGAAGTAATGACAATTAACTATTTCATTTCACATATTTGTTCCATCCTGAAAGACTAGACAGTTCTCTAAGCTGCCCAAGCCTTAATGTTGCTTAAGTCACTTTAAAACCATTCACTTGGGGACTTCCCTGATGGCACAGTGGTTAAGAATCTGCCTGCCAATTCAGGGAACATGGGTTGAAGCCCTGGTCCGAGAAGATCCCACATGCCGCAGAGCAACTAAGCCCATGTGCCACAACTACTGAGCCTGCGCTCTAGAGCCTGCGAGCTACAACTACTGAAGCCCATGTGCCACAACTACTGAAGCCCATGGACCTAGAGCCCATGCTCCACAACAAGAGAAACCACCGTGATGAGAAGCCTGTGCACCGCAACGAAGAGTAGCCTCCGCTCACCGCAACTAGAGAAAGCCCACACGCAGCAACAAAGACCCAACGCAGCCAAAAATAAATAAATTTATTTTAAAAAAAAACATTCACTTGAATGTTTCTTGTATTAACTTACTTGTATTAACTTACTTTGGTTTCAAATAACAAAAACCATGTCGATCTACCTTAAGAATAAAAGGAGAATATGTTAGAAGGATAAAGGGGCAAAAATGTAGTCAGGGGTCTGGAAGGAATGGGAATCAGGAACTGGAAGGCTGTCTCTGAGCTCAGCTGCCCTCTGTCTGGCTTCTCCGCTGTCCTCTGCCTGTGGGTCCACTCTGCTTCCCTTGGATGAAGAAGGGAGATGGCGGTGGGCAGCCCCACTCACCTGAGTTACCCGATGCCTGTTCAGGGGCTCACCTGGAGCAAGGTTTCTCAGCCACACACTGCCGACACTTAGGCAGGTAATTTGTGATGGGGACAATCCTGTGTGTTGCAGTGTGTTTAGCAGCATCCCTGGCCTCTACCCACTGGATGCCAGCATCCCCCAACCCCCATCCCAGCTGTGACAATCAAAATGTCTCCAGATATTGTCAGTGTCCCCCCGGGGGGTTCAAAAATTAATGCGGGTGAGAACCTCTAAACCAGACTATCTAGTGTTTCATAATTCAGCATCAAATTTCCAGAAGAGAGAATCGGATTGGCCCAGCTCGAGTCTGTGTCCAATTTGACCCAATTAACTATAGCCAGGGCATAGGGTCACGTGGCAGAAATATGGCTGCCAGGAGTCCACCCCTGTGGGAGGGATGGACAGATATTCCGCTTTCCGCAACTAGAGAAAGCCCACGTGCAGCAACAAAGACCCAACGCAGCCAAAAAAAAAACAACAAAAACAAAATGAGCTAGGCTTACAGCTACTAATCTCTTCCCACCTCCCCAAACAGTGTGCTGCTCCTCCAGTCCCTTGTAATCTACATCAGCATCTCCCAGTGCGCTCAAGATGCTTTTCCTGGAGAGAGTTCCAAGGTCATATAAGTTGAAGTGCTGCCTTTTATACCCTCTTTCGGGAGAGCCACAATGAGGATGTAAGGGCTCTAAGGAGTTCTCACTGCCACAGCCATTAAGGAGAGAAATCGGCAGTATTTAATAAATTTAACTTGCGTACACCCTATATCCCATCTCCCTATTCCTGGGTACGTATCAAAAATCAGTTTTCTGGTGTGTAAGAAGATGTGTTAAAATGTTCATCGGATACCAACATGTAGCAGCAAAGAGTTGGAGGTAACCTTCCTGCAGCAATCAGAAGGATTAATCTACAATGTAGCCAAGTGAGGGAGGCTGAAAACAAAATGGGATTCCCAGCACAATGCCATTATTGTAAAACTGTAAATCACATGCATCTTATACATTGTTCAAAATATACTTATGTTTAAATACTTATGTTTAGTTGAATTGCAATGGCACTCATTAGAGAGCAGGTGCACGTATGGGATGTCATCGCATCCAAGCTCGTACTTCTCGCCACACAACAAGCCCAAAAATCGAGGGACGAGGTTTTGGGGGAAGGAATAGCAACTTTATTCGGAAAGCCAGCTGACAGAGAAGATGGTGGACTCATGTCCCAAAGACCATCTTACCCAAGTTAGAATTCGTTCGGACTTCTTTAATGCTAAAAGGGGAGGGGAGGTGACTGGTTGCTGCAAACCTCTTGGTGCCAGAACCCTTTGTTCTTTCAGCTGTCCATGTAGGTCTGGTCACAATGTTCCTATAAACCTCCACCAAGACAGCTGTTATTCTCTGTTCTGCAACCTTTTATCTCTACATGAAAGGAAAAGTGTTATACCTTTAAAGGTCAAAGCCTTGAGAATGGGCTACCCCATAAATTTCAGGCTACAGGCAACATTCTTTTACAAAAGGTGCAGAGCCAGCATGACTAAGCACAGGCAACAGAGCCCAAAAGTTAGAGCTACAGGAACAGATCCAATATGGAGTCAGGTTTGTTCTTCTCTGTTACAGGGGAGTGGAGGCAGGGGGGGCACAATAATAAAATAAAAGCAGGAACATGAGATGATGTTTCACAGACTGAACACATGCCTTTAATCTGACTCCTTCCTCAAAGTCTGCTAAAATGGCAATAAGGGAATAAAAAAGGATATAAACCTGTGAGTTCAAAGAGAATAGAAAAGGAAATCAGCCGTTGAGAGAAGCTGATGGAATTTTTGAAAGATCGAAAGCAGATGGTCAAATCTAACTGACTTAACAGACCAGAGGAAGTCAAAACTTCAGAGCCTGCACAGGTAAGGCATTAAGAAGCAAACGCATTCAAGCTAGAAGACCCCAGAAAAACAGAAGTTAGGGGGAACCTCAAAGGCCAGGCCATGCACAGGGGTGAAAACAGAACTGGCTGGAGGTACAAACAAGGAGCAGTGGGTTCCTGGATCCCTCCTTCTCCCCCCGCCCCAACAAAGGCAGGCGGTTGAGTCAGCAAGGTCCTGATTCTGACGCACTAGACACACAGAGAAAAAACACTTCACAGCTGAACAAATGGGATTCACCGGGCCCGGTGCTCATAGTGGGGGAAGCAGGAGGTACATGGGAAATCTCTGCACCTTCCACTCAGTTTTGCTGTGAACCTGAAACCACTCTAAAAAATAAAGTGTAGGGGCTTCCCTGGTGGCGCAGTGGTTGAGAGTCCGCCTGCCGATGCAGGGGACACGGATTCATGCCCCGGCCTGGGAGGATCCCACATGCCGCGGAGCGGCTGGGCCCGTGAGCCGTGGCCGCTGAGCCTGCGCGTCCGGAGCCTGTGTTTCGCAACGGGAGAGGCCATAACGGTGAGAGGCCCGCGTAACGCAAAAAAAAAAAAAAAAAAAAAAGTGTAGGAACAAAATAATAATCATAATAAATAGAGAGTTTTAAAATGCTTTGGGATAGATTCTCATTTTAAGAAAATAAAATATAGCATTTTCACTTGAGAAAATAAAAGGAATCCAAATGGCGCTTGTCAGGTGAGAAAACTGCAATGCAGGGAGAGTGACTATCTCCCTGGTGATGACATGGCGGGTGGGAGACGTGGCGTGGGCCCCTCTCCCCTCCCCCCCCAGCACCGCTGGTTCCAGGTGACCAGCGGCCCTGCATCCCGGCAGCGGTGGGCCTGCAGCAGGCTCGCTGGTTCCTCTGGTGTTTACGGCCGCAGCGGTTTACTGGCTACTCGGATGAACATCTACAAACATCTGGACCTTTCCTCTTCCATGGCAATAAAAACAACTTCCAAACAGGGTCGGGGGGTCTGTGCTGATGTATCAATCTGTGGAACTGAGCTGTAGATATTTTATTCTTGCCATTTCATTCACATTCAGGTGAGCTTATCGTCATGTTTATCTTGTTTTTGTTCTGTCATAAGGTTTTCAGGTCTCTGATGCTGCAGGTCCCGGTTTGCCTCCCCACACTTCTCTTCAAACAGTGTAGAGCCGCAGGATTCTAGAATAGACGGAAAAGGATTTTGGAGGCCCCACTCAATCTCCCCATTTTATGGATGAAGAAACCCATGCCTAAGAAAGTCTCAGTAGCTTGTACCTCTAACCACCATCTGTCAGTTAATTAAGTTACATTTCCCTGCTGGTAGACTCCCATCAGCATTGTGTATATGTGCTAACACTTTTTTTTTTTTTGAGGTATAGTTAACTTACAATGTGTTAGCTTCAGGTGTACAGCTAAGTGATTCAGTTATACACGCACCCATGTATATATCTTCTTTTTTAGATTCTTTTCCATTATAAGTTATTACAAGACATTGAATATAGTTCCCTGTGCTATAACAGTAGGTCCTTGTTTATCTATTTTATATATAGTGGTGTGTATCTGCTAATCCCAAACTCCTAATTTATTTCCCCCTGGCCCCTCCCCATACACTATCATTGTGTGTTTTATGAAAGCCTTGCTTTACGCTGTGAAGATTTTACTTTGGACCCAGGGAATCTCTTCACCTTTCAGCCCTCTGACCTACGAGGTTTGATTCACACTCAGAGCTGACCGTGTGCTTCCTCTCTGCTTTCCAGGGGGCCTGAGCCAGCAGGCTGTGCTACACTGATTACCCTACTGGTCAGCACAGAAGGAGAACTCCCAAAATGCAAATTTAAAAAAATATGCATGGGCTTAATGTATCCTTGATGCCTAGTGCATCTCTCAACAGCATTTCTTTCACTGTTTTAAGTAACACTTTCTTGTAAGCAGGAGTGAGGGCTGGGGGTTCAGAAGCTGGTCAGCAGCCCCTGGTCACCTCAGGTTGTGAAAACACACCCTCTGGTCAGCTCTGCATCTCTTGCCCACACTTTCTCTTCTTCTCCCTCTTCCCTGTTTCTCTCTCTCTCTCTCTCTCTCCCTCTCTTTTTTTGCCTTATTTCTCCCCCTTTCTTGGGTCTTTCTTCCCATGGCACCTTTGACACTTTCCAAGCCACTGACATGAGGTCAACTCTTCCTGTGTGTGCTGTTGGTGTGATGTAATGAAGTGTTTGTTTCCACCCCCTGGAACGTGCAGTAGGTCGCCGTCCCCCTCCTGTCTCTGTCTCTCTGTCTCTCTCTCTCTGTGTCTCTCTGTCTTTGTGTCTCTCTGTTTCTGTCTATGTCTCTGTCTCTGTCTTCCTAGCACTATCAGGTGGTGGGTTTCTAGGGGCTCTGTCTCTCTCTGGGGGCTTTGCTCACTTCAACGTGCAGAGTAAAAGGGCCTGGGATGTGGATGGAGAGCATGCCTCGCTGCGTGGTCACCCTTCCTGCTGCTCATCCAAGTGCCTCCTGGAAGACAGCTCTGAAGATTAGCATGCTCATCAAACAGCTTTATTTGCATATTGGGGTCACAATATGCAAATATTGTCACTCCTGTGGGAGACACCTGGGGATCCTGTGTTGCACAAAGACCATCCCACACTTCTTGCCATACGTGAAACTGGCCTTGACCTGCAGCTCAGCTGGTGGGCAGGAGAAATTCTTGGGCAAGTACTCACGACGTTAGAACCTAATGTTTCTACGGTGTCAGAACACTAACACTGCAATTCACCCTTAAAAAGCCAGTGGTATATATTTTTATTAATTTTTGATTTCAAGATAACACACATAGTTTTAAAATAGTCAAATTAAACTTGAGTATACAGTGGAAAGTAGCATGTGTTCCTTCCACCCCAGACCTCCACTCCCCACTATTTCTTATGTGTCCTTCCAGAAACATTCTGTACATATACAAGCATAAACCCATGTTCATACGTGCGTGGTAGCTTATTTCACCGAGGTGACAAAATCGAGAAGTCTGCCAAGGAGAGCTGAGTGGGAGGATGACACTTGCAGTGATGAGCAAGGAGACATCGGGGCCACAGAGAAGATGCAGGGGATAGGGGGCCTGGAGGACAGGTGCAGGGACTCTGACCAGGAGACCCACCTGAGCAGGACAGGGAGGGAGGCTGCCGACAGCGTCAGGGACTGCTTCTCGAATTAATAGTGTGGAGACGCGGGGAGATGGGAAGGGGAAGACATTAAGGGGAAAAAAAACACTATTTGTGGGCTTCCCTGGTGGCGCAGTGGTTGAGAGTCCGCCTGCCGATGCAGCGGACACGGCTTCATGCCCCGGTCCGGGAAGATCCCACATGCCGCGGAGCGTCTGGACCCGTGAGCCATGGCCGCTGAGCCTGCGCGTCCGGAGCCTGTGCTCCGCAATGGGAGAGGCCACAACAGTGAGTAGGCCCACGTACGTCAAAAAAAAACAACACTATTTGTTACAGTTTCTGGTCCCTTAGATCAAGAGGTTACAGGTACCACTTATAACACAGGCCTTTCCAGCCTCCTTTTATGTCAAACGCATCAAGAATGCCCTCGTGCGGGCTCCGGCTGTGAATACATCAGCTCAGGCCTCGGAGCCAGTATCTGCCCTTTTCCACCACTTGGTTTTTTCTCTCCTTTCCTTTCAAAGTGTTTCTTTCCTCGTGGCCACCTAATGCTTTTCCACGAGTGCTGGCATGAAACTTCATGACTGTTTCCAACCAGAAGGAACAATGTTCCCTTCAAAAGGTCAGGACTCTTTGGTGACAAACACGATTCAAAACAGCTTAGGAAAAGGGGAGCCATGTGGATGTTATGTGGCATCACCTAGATCCCCCTTCATGAATAACTCTCCACCTCAAATGCCAGGAGTGCCGTGGCAAACCCTGGGCTGTCAGCTCCTCAAGGGGCTGCATCAGCACAGGAGAGACACCTTGCAGAAAGCCAGGTCCACGTCCAGGGACGCGTCCTTCAGGGGCACATGTTCTCGCCCTAGATTTGGAAGGAAGACTCGCTGTCCAGAGCCCCCGGGGGCCAGTCCAGGCTGTCCTGTTGCCTGTGTAGCAGTGAGGCTCCTCTGTCTACACAATCCTGTCCTCCAACCACAGGTGTTGACACCAAGACACTCCCTAATGGGCCACGTGCCCGCCAAACCCCATCTCCATCCCAGCCTGGGCAGGGAAGCTACTGGCTTCTGTAACCAAACCATTCGTGGAGTAGCAGTGCAGCAGCCCGGGACCCATGTACCAGGGGCTGGATCGGGGGTTCGACCAGAAACCTGCTCCACGCTGGCCTCACGCTGGCTGCTCACACCAGAGAGAAGCCAGACTTCTCCTGTCTCTTCCTGTTGGGCTGCACCCCACAGGCCTGCAAGCCCTGCACTTGCCCCGCTTTAAGACCAAAGAGAGAGCCCAGAGTCAGCGAACGAGACATCAATGGTTTAATGGACGGGGGAGCTTACCTGTCAGAAGCAGGGTCCTAGAGTGACACCCCAGCACAGTGGGCAGGACATGGCAGCAGGTTTTTCTGGTAGCAGGTGGTGTGAATTGCCAGTTATAGGGGGAATTACATCAGGTTGGCTCCTTGGTTACCAGGGATACTAGCAGAGGGCACGCCCCTCACCACCCCTTTGACAAGAACAATCATCACCTGGGACATGGCAAGTATGTAGGCAGGTCAGTCAGATGAGTGGGGTGTAGGTGAAGCAGGGGCTAGTCCAGCAGAGGATGCATGAAGAGCAAGAGAACAGCCATCTTGAGTGGCCTGACCATACATTGTCCCCAGGGCAGATGCTGGGAAAAGGCGCTGATTGGCCTTGACTGGGGCAGGCGGCTCCAGACTCAGGAAGAAGCAACGCCGGCTGTGTTCAGTTTACCTGTTCAGAGGGGGGCCACAGCCAGGCAACATAAGAGGCAGGAGAGTGCTACTGAGTGGACAAACCATGACCCCCGGACACCATGAGCACCCTGTCCCCATCACTTAGTGTCTGCCGGGGAGCCCCCGCTGTCTGGCCCAGGGGAAGTGGGGGGCAGCATGCTGGGCCGTGACCTTGGAGGTCCGGGATACCCCCTCGCTGCATGCTCCTGTTAATGTTTGTTTCTTCACAGGGTTTAAGTCTCCTGAGGTGGGCATCATGCTTTCTGAACTGGACTCCTCACAGGCCTTCGACTGGGCATAACAAACGTGGTGGATGAACTGACACTAGTTCCTTGTAGTTTAAACGAAGAGGAATGGCATGGACTGCTTAGCAAGGGTGTCGCTAATCCCCACTTAGATGTGCTTTTCAACTCATTCCAGACATTCAAAACAGTGCTAACCTATAAGTACAACAGCCCTTGAGTTTAGTGAGGAAAATGTAACATTAAGAGAATCAAAGCAAATTAAATAAAAACCCCAAACCTGACAAATTCTCTTTCACACCCCTCCCCCACCCCCGCAAGCCACAAAGGCCAGGTCAGAACTGCATGAGCTCTGCAGATAGAGAGACCCTCAGGATCCTGCATGGCCCCCTCCCCCCACTGCCTCTGTTCCCTCCGAGAACTGATTGTACCAGGATGGGCCCCTGACCTAAACCAGGCACATCCCCCTCTGGCCGCTTTGGAATCAAGACCCTGAGGTGTTGTGGGTCCATTCGGTCCTCAGCTGGGAAGCGATGTGAATGCAGGTGCACAGGGGCTGCACCTCACCCAAAGTGCGGAGGTCAGGAAGCAGGGCCTCAGAGACAGGGACTCTGAGGTCCTGGGGCTGGGACAGTACACCTGGAGCCTGTGGAGCCAGGGCAGACTTCTCGTGTGTCTTGTCTCTGGTTTTTGTGCTGACGACATCAGCTGAAAGGAAGAGGGTCCAAACAGGCCCTGCCCCTATCCACTGCCCTGCTGTCCATCTCATCCTTCTTTCATTTAGCAAGTGAGCGGCCCAGGTGAAACCTCTCCTGAGCATTTACATCCTGATAGGGATCAATGCATTCTACCAAAGGGACTAACTTTCAAGGAAAGAATTTCAGGCTTCTGCTGGGAGTGCATTTTCCAAGCAATCTGGAAGCTGGGGGGACCTGACTGTATTCTGGGGGCAGGCCCTGGTGAGGACCAAATAAGTGAGAGAATCAGGGGTCTTGTGGCCTTCAGGGTGGGCTGGGCTCCGGTCTGAGGTCTCCACACCTGAGGCCTCCCTCACACCTGCCCCGAGCACTGGCCCCTGTGCTTGGCCTGTGGGTGAAGCATGGATGGACATGCGGCCCAAGAAGGGCAAAGGATTCTCTGTGAAAGCAGGGGCCACTTTGGGGAGCGAGTGTGGGTGACCACAAGAGCTTCCCAGGAAAGGGAGATAACTTAGGAATTATACAAACCTAATAGGAGATGAATCCTTTTTTTTCAGAAGGGATTTGGGAGAAACACGTGTATTCCAGGACAGGTAGCTTGCAAGTTGCCACGGAACAAGATGCGGGGAGGAAACAGACTGTGTTAGTCAGGGCTCTCCAGAGAACAGAAGCAACAGGATATATGTAGAGATATACACAAGAGGAGACTTATTACAGGGACTAGCTCATGCCTTATGGAGGCTGAGAAGTCCCCTAGTCTGCTGTCTGCAAGCTGGAGGCCCAGGAAAGCCGGGGGTGTATTTCAGTCCGAGTTTGAAGGTCTGAGAGCCAGGAGCAATGATGTGTGAGGCCGGGAGGAGATGGACATCCCAGGTCACCTGAAGCAGAGGGCAAATTTAACCCTCCTCTGGATTGAATTATGCCCCCCGCATTGATGAGTGTGATCTTCTTTACTCAGCCTGCTAACGAGAGGGCTGACGGTGTAAGTTCCAGGTGGAGTCCAGAGGCCTGAGGACCAGGGCACCAATGTGTAAGTCCCAGTCCAAGGGCAGGAGAAGACTGGTGTCCAACCCTGCGTCCAGCAGAGACAGCAGATCCCCTCCTCCAACTTTTAGATCTGTTCGGGCATCTGTGTTGGGGAGGGTGATCTTCTTTCCTCAGTTCACTGACACAAATGCTCATCTTTTCCACAAACACCCTTGCAGCCACACCTGGAAATGTTACCAGCGACCTGGGCACCCTCAGCCCTGTCAGGTGGACACATAATGTTAACCATTACACAGACCAACTGGATTTTAGATCCTCTAGGATTCTACCAGGTATTTAGTGAGATGCATGCCCCCCGCCATGGGTAGATGGGGCCACTAGAGCCTTTGACTTCAGTGGGAATAAGCGATTTGCTGAAGAAACTCAGTCAATTAGTGGAAAAGTCAATTGTCCAACCAATACTGAGTGACTGGAGGTGCCTGGTACTGTAATGAGGACACGACAGTGGTAAACATCGCAGGCCCTGTCCTCCTGGAGTCAAGTCTGGTATGAAGGACAGACACTGAACAAGTAGGGGGAAATGGGATGTGAGTTACACAGAAGGGCAGGTGTCAGGCAGACGGCAAGAGAAGCTGGGCGCCCACATTCAGGTCCCCTACATGGGTTCTGCACCCTCCACAGCCTCACAACGGGGTTTCACTGTCATCCCCATTTTACAGATGAAGAAACCGGAGCCTTGAGAGGTTAAAGGTTTTGCCCAACGTCACACCCCCAGTAAATGGCAGAGCTGGGATTTGAACAAAGGTCTCTCTGACACCCAAATCTGGGCTCTTTTGGCTTTCTGTGGCAAATTATAGAAATCCAAGTCAAACTATCTTTGACAAAGAAGAGGATATTTGGGTCCCCTAATTTAGAAGTGTAAGTGTAGGCTTTAAGCGTGGTTAATCCAGAGGCTATGTCACTGGGGGTCCATCCTTCTCTTCAGATATAGGGCCTCCCGAGTGGCAGACTTCATGGCCACCCAGATCATGTCCAGGCCAGTCACCTCAGTAAAGAGCTTCTGCTGTGATGGCCTGGAGAGGACTGTGGGGACATAGCTTTGGTCACATGCCCATCACTAAACCCATTAGGCAACTGGGGGGCGGGGGTGAGGTCCTCCAATTGCCCAGGCCTGGCCTGAGACTGCCCTTGGGTAGGCAGCAGCCCCACCTGAACTGCACGGAATCAGCTCCCCACAGGAAGAAGGGCTTCTGTTGCCGAAAGAGAGGGAAGGGATGCTGCTCAGGCAAAACCAGGCCCACCATGGCTTTTAACCACTATACTCTGTGTCGAGTTGCCCTTCCACCCTGCACTAAGCAGCACAGCCCAAAGTGCCAAGACTCCGAAGAAGAGAACAGAATGAACGCTAAGGATGAACCACGTTTTATCATAGGACCACCTAACAACCGGTATTTATTCATTCTACCACCCGTTAGCACACAGTAATTAGCGCTGTTCCAGGCCCAGGGACTAGAGGACTTTTTCTGAAGACAAGGGCCCTGCCGTCCAGGTGCTCTCCACCTGGCAGAGGAGGCAAACCGGTAAGAAATTGGAATGTGTTAAGAGCAACGGTAAAGGGACACGAATGCCTCCAGGGTGTGTAAACAATGCTTTCCACTGAAAAATGAAAAGGCAGAAGACTCAGTTAAAAAAAAAAAAAATGAGCAAAGAATTCGAATAGACATTCCTCCAAAGGAGGTACACTCATGGCCAACAAGCCCATGAAAAGATGCTCAGCGTCACTAGTCATGAGGGAGATGCAAATCTAAATCATGAGGTACCAGTCCACACCCATTAGGGTGGCTGCTGCGTTGAAAAGTAAGACAAAGTATGTGTGGAGAAACAGGGGCCCTCATACACTGCTGGTAGGAATGTAAAATGGTGCAGCCACCGTGGAAAACAGCTTGGCGGTTCTTCAAAAAGTTAAACAGAATTACCCTCTGACCCAGCAACTCTGCTCCTAGGTATACACCCAATATAACTGTAAGCAGGCACTCAAACATATATTTGCATGCCAGTGTTCACACCAGTACAATTCACAAGAGCCGAAAGGAAACCCAGATGTCCATCAGTGGATGAATGTAAAACAAGTTGTGGTCTATACACGCCACGGAAGCTTCATCCATAAAAAGGAATGAAGCACTGATACATGCAGTGAAACTTTGTGCTAAGTGAAAACAGTGCTACACAAAGGTGTTGTATGATTCCATTTGTATGAGATATCCAGCACAAGCAAATCCACAGAAACAAGGAACAGACTGGTGGTTTCAGGGGGCGGGGATGGGGGGTGGATCGAGGAGTAAGCCCCTGTTTCCTGAGGCTTATTCTGGGGTGATGAACATGTTTTGGAACTAGATAGAGGTGGTGGTTACACAATATTGTGATGGTACTAAATGCCATTGAAGCACTCACTTTAAAATGTTTAATTTTATGTGATGTGAATTTCACTCAATGAAAAACAAAAGTGCCCATGAAGTTGTCCGTAAGTTATACAAAGCTTATGAGAAGTCAGGTTGGAGAAGGAGGGGTGATTAAGTGCATGGTGGGGTCAGGAGAGCCGTTCTGGGCACAGACTTCCTCTGGGGAGACGCTTTGAGTAACGGAGGCAAGCGCAGCTGTGTGCAGGGACCCACGGTTCCGTTTTCTTCTGATTTGCAAGGAGGCTAGTGCTTCTCACCAGGGAGATGGGCCTTCACTGCAGGGTCCCGAGCCCGGCTGTGCTTGCTGGAGCTTGTTTAGAGCTTGCTTGTTCAGAGACGGAGGGAAGGGCTGTTCTCCAAGGACCGTGCATCCCCTGCCCCGTTGCTGCGGCTGCACAGCATCCTGGGGAGGACAAAGCGGCCCTTGTGTGGATGAAGCAGCTACAAAGTACATTTTCCTCTGGGGGTGAATTGCCACCCTGCAAGGCAGGAAGGTTTCTTTCCATTGCACAGAGCACCTCATTTCATGTCTGAGGGGCCCCGGGCAATGGAGTCCACTCAGGTCTGGGCTGTGCGCTGTGGAGGGTGGGGACTTGGGAGGCTAGGGACCGCTTCCTGGAATCAGACGATGGAATCAGACAGAACCTGTTGGCAGGTGTGGCTCTGGAGTTAATGCATGCATGTTCCCTGAAGGTTTCACTCTGCAGTCGGCTTGGGAAAAGGTAAGGCATTGGCATGCCCCCTCCATTTCCCCTTATTTTGGGCATTTCCTCCCCATTTAAGGCCCCCTTTCTGACACCCATCAGACTCCTCCTTCTCTTCTCCAGAATCCCCTTCCACGCGTCTGTTCCATTGTTCCGTTCTTTCAAGGTCTCTGACACAAATTCAAACCACTGCTTTGTGGTTCTGCTTTGGACAGGAACTAGCTAGTACTTATCATTAGCCAGTTCATTTAACCCTTGTCATTAGCACAGAAAGCAGGTACTGTATTGCTAAGTCCACTGTACTGATAAGGAAACAGACTCAGAGAGATTGGGATTTGGCCAAGGTAAACAGCTGGTTAGTGGCAGGATAGGATTCAAGCTCTAAATTTAATGTTAATAAACTGACCTCTACTAGTAAACCAGTGATTGGAGAAATTATCCCTCCCAAATGACATAATGTCTCAACAGAGTAAAAATGAGATTTCTGTGGTAGCAGCAGTGTATTTGCAGAGAGACGGGAAGTGTTTGGACATATATTTTATATGAGGAGGAGGTCTTTCTATAATCCCCAAATTATGTGACAGCCTATTCTACGTGTTATTTAACAGGTTTATTTCACAAAGGCTCAATAGCAGTATTTGCTCTTTAAATTGACAAACAGGTGACTCTGAGTGAGCACAGGTGCACTGAGGCACTTTCTTCACCATCCTCTTAATTTAAATATATGCTGGAAATAGAATCAAGAGTAAGACTCACCTAAGGCCACAGGCAAGCTGGGATGCTCTTCTCAACTCACTTCAAGTGCTCTGTCTCCTAGGAAGCCCCCAGACCCCCACCCCTTTTGTGTTATCCCCTCCACTAGACCTTGACATCCTGTGCTCAGGGACCGCATTTAAGTAATCATCTTGTCCAGTGCTCTTTTAGTGGGAAAAAGGAGAAAGAGAGGAAGAAAGAAAAGTTTCCAGAAGGTTTATTTACATTTCATTATAAAAAGACAGGCCAGCTGATGATCATTTTATGTATAAAAACATCCAATCACTACATTGTACACCTCAATTACTCTTCAACTGAAAAGACAAGCCAATTAAAACACGGGCAAAGGACTTGAACAGATATTTCTCCAACTAAGATGGACACATGGCCAACAAGCATGTGAAAATGTTTAATGTCATTAGTCAACAGGGAAATGCAAATCAAAACCACTTCACATCTGACAGGATGGCCAGAGTTGAAAAGACAGACAATAACAGGTGCTACCGAGGATGTGGCGAAACCAGAACCCTCACACACTGCTGGCGGGAATTCGAAACAGAGCAGCCACTTTGTCACACAGTCTGACAGCTCCTCAAACAAGTGAACTTATACACTGGACCTACTTACACACAGAGCTGTCATAGGACCCAGCACTCTTAGGTATACATCCAAGAGAAACAAAGACACATGTCCACACAAACTTATGAAAGCATGTTCATAGCAGCATTAATCGTAATGGCCAAAAGGTAAAAACAATCCAAATGTCCATCAGCTGATGAACGGATAAACAACGTGTGGTTTATCTAAACAATGGAATATTATTTGGTCATAAAAAGGAATGAAATGCTGATACATGCTCCAACCTGGACGAACCTTGGGAACATTGAGCCAATGAAAGAAGCAGTCACAAAAGACCACTTGACGTATGATTCCGTTGATATGAAATGTCCAGAAATGGCAAATCCATAGAGGTAGAATGTAAATTAGCAGTTGCAGGGGCTGGCGGTGGGAGTGGGGAGGAGGGGCATGATGGCTAAAAGGCATGGGGTTTCTTTTTGAGCAATGAGGGTGTTCTAAAATTGACTCAAGATGTTCTAAAATCGGTGAGAGCTGTAAGTATCTGTAAATACACTAAAAATCACATTTTAACTGGGTAAGTTGTATGCCGTGTGAATTATATAAAGCTGTTTTTAAAAGTTTCCAGAAGGCACTGTGCCCCTTTCCACAATTCCTCTTTACTCATAATAAACTTAGTTACTTGAATTTTTTGAATTTCAATTTTTAGCAAGTCTGATATTGAATTTCAATTTTTAGCAAGTCTGATATACAATATTTTTAAATGCCTCATAAGCATTTTAATAAATACTAATAGTATTAAATATCCATTGTTGAGTGTGCTAAATAAACAACTTAATTTCTTAATATGACATATTTTCTCACAAAAGAATAAAATACTTATTACCTACTAAGAGTTTAGCATCTCTGTTCTCATAATAATCCAAGTCCCCGAGTCTATCTTTATGTTTGAATAGGTGATGTGTCTGCAGCTTCTACACTTGACACTTCTTGTAGCGTAGCAGTGGCCCGGAGGATCCGCAGGAAAAAACAGTCCACTTCCTGTCAGGCCCCAGAGGAGCTGTGAGAACAGTGA
The DNA here is from genome assembly GCF_964270905.1 of Leucopleurus acutus. Lineage (NCBI taxonomy): Eukaryota > Metazoa > Chordata > Mammalia > Artiodactyla > Delphinidae > Leucopleurus > Leucopleurus acutus. The sequence goes on from NC_139142.1 coordinate 178,455,822, forward strand.
GGTAAAGTTACCAGCTTGCTAAACGCTGTCACGAACAAACAGACACCAAACCCTAGCACTGCCCTCCCACCCCATCCCCGGGATTCCCACGCACTGTGACTAAACAGACCCAGGACAGGGAAAGGGAATTCTGCCTTTGATAAAAGCATCTGACAGAAATGAGAGTATTTTTGTTTGTTTTTGGTTTTTTGCCGTACGCGGGCCTCTCACTGTTGTGGCCTCTCCCGTTGCGGAGCACAGGCTTCGGACGCGCAGGCTCAGCGGCCATGGCTCACGGGCCCAGCCGCTCCGCGGCATGTGGTATCTTCCTGGACCGGGGCACGAACCCGTGTCCCCTGCATCAGCAGGTGGACTCAGAAATGAGAGTCTTTTGCTTTTTCAGGAAGGTATGTAACATTTGTACAAAAGGCCTGTTTACATTTAACTTTAAATTACAGAGTAACTGGAGGGCTTGATACGTTTGCTTGTTTTGTCAGTTCCCTCCCAAAACCAGCCATGCCTGGTCCCTAGGACCTGGCAGCACCTAGCAGCCCTCAGAGCAGGGGTTCCGTGAGAGGCTTGCGGTTAAATGAACGAGTGATGAGAACGTGTGTGCAGATGGACGAGGGCAGGAAAAAAGTATGAAAAAGTAGAAACACTGTATTTGTGTAATGAGAGTATGATTACATTGAATCCCCTAAAATTGCCTTTTGGTGAGGCTTCTCTGGTGGCACAGTGGTTGAGAGTCCGCCTGCCAATGCAGGGGACACGGCTTCGTGCCCCGGTCCGGGAAGATCCGCAGCGGTGGAGGCTACAGCGGTGGGAGGCCCGCGTACCTCAAAAAAAAAAAAATTGCCTTTTGGTTTGACTATAATGCTATTAGATAAAATTTGGGTTACAATGTGCACCTGCAATTATACCCACTCAATAGAACCCTATGTAGCAGTTGAGAAGTGTAAGGTGTGCCTATAAAGTACTAGCATGGAAGGATGTCCAAGATATAGTTATGAGAGAAAAAGAAAGTGAACCTCCCAAAGAAAGTATTAAATTATGATCATAGTTTTTGTAGTACCCTCCCCTGCAAATGTATGTATTTGATTACATACATATAGATAAAAATCTGGAAAACTGCTCACTAAGCTGTTACCTCTGGTTGGTTCTGGAAAGGATAACAGGGAACTTTCACTTTCTGTGTTCATAGTTCTATATTGTTTGTGTTATTTGCATGCTTACACTTTTATTTTAATAAACATTTAAAATCGTAAGCCTTTTCTGCCCTTTTACGTTTTCCTGCACTTGATCATGTATTCATTTTGTATAGTTAGCAATAAAGAAGTTTAAATCACCCATTTTATATTTTTAGTCTTTTTTAAAATTTAGTTTTTATTTTATATTGGAGTATAGTTGATTTACAATGTTGTGTTAGTTTCAGGTGTACAGCTAAGTGATTCAGTTATACATATACATATATCCATTCTTTTTCAGATTCTTTTCCCATATAGGTAATTACAGAATATTTAGAGTTCCCTGTGCTATACAGCAGGTCCTTGTTGAATAAATCACCCATTTTAGCTACACCTTTTCTGTCTTTGGTAATTGCATTTAAAAAAATCTAATTCTTAAAACTCGTGCTCACACTGAGGCTGGCACAGACCCAATTCTAAACCAGCACTGTATTTAGCTTTTCACAAGTTACCAGGCTCTCTGATGGGAAGAGCAGCTGTTCTATCAAATGGCAACTCCTTCCTCCCGCAGTGAAAATGTGGAATCACCCAGCTATTTTCATCTGCGTAAATAATAATTTCCTTCCATAACCTGCCTTCTCCCTCTCCTCTCTCTTTCCTGTTTATCTGAGGGGAAGCTGTGTGTGCTGTCTAGCTGGACTTGGCTGTCAGGAAGGATGGTGACCACCTCAGAGGGGATAAACTAGAGGAATTGGTCTTATCAACAATCATCACCTGAGATCTCTCTCTCTCTTTTTTTTTTTTAAAGAAGAGTCAACTGTGAGTCTTTGGTTGGTCCAGGAATCTCACAATTCTGAGCCTGGGAGTTGGGTCAGTGGCTCCTGACACCTCATCTCCCACGTGGGTTGACCCAAAGATGCTACTTCCTTCAGGAAACCTCTTCTTCCCTCATGGGAAACAGAGCGAACAGAAGGTGATGATGGCTTCTCAGGGAGCACTCTCTCAAATCTTTGCTCTGAACGCACTCTAAATCACAACCTCCTCATAACTTCCTCTTATTTTACTCAGAGGTATTTTTCAAGCCTTCCTGTAGAACTGGGTATTTCGTTTATAACATAGCCTTGGATGTATTTACTCGCCAATCTGCCAGGGGGACGATTTGTTTTGTGATTTGCCCCGTGAAAATATCTAGAGAATAGGATCTTGTTAGTTGCTTGAAAACCACTTGTAAAGAAGAACTGGTTTGAGATGATTTGTGGGTTTTTGTTTTTTTTTGGTCCTTCCCTGTCCCTGGCCCTTCCCCCCACTTCCTCGTGGGTTAATCGTTTTGAAGGATGTTACTTGCCTACAGAGTGTACCACCCCATCTTTGGATTAAAAGGGAAGATTATTGTTGATCCCTGAGGTCTGGGGACCCCTGTTCCATTATTGGACACTGGCAGGTGGGCCAGGTCCCCACGTTAAACCAGCCGAGCTGTTGCAATGGGTCACAAAGCTGGGACGTCTGAGAAACTCATGTCACAATCAGTTGCTCCTCTCTCCCTGGTCCCATTCTTCCCTGACATTTGGAAAAATATGGTGAAGATCAGTTAACCCAAGCAATGCAGATGCTGACTAGAGAAGAGCCCCAGGTACACGATCTCAGGCCCTGCTGTCGGGCCTGGCAGCCCGGCCTCTCCTGTGAGCTCCTTTGACTTGGCAAAACAAAACTGAAGTGAAAACCAAAAGGCAAAGCAGGGGAAATGTGGTCGGGCTGTTTGCCTGCTGTCATTAGCAACCCACTTTCGATCCACTTACTATTTCGGACATCTGCATAGTAAAAGTGTTTGGTTATTATCATGGGGGGGGGTGCCCTACACGCTGAAAAAAATGAGTAAGACGTGTGTGTGTGTGTGTGTGTGTAGGCGGCAGGAAATTCACCCCACCGAGAAGTCAGGCTCACAAGTTCGGTGCTGAGGCCAGTGAGAAAAGACAACTTCTGGATTATGTTCCGGCAGATCGAGTGGGAAACTGAAATTCCTGCCTCGGCACAATTCTCACTAATATTTATTAATTTTTTGGGCTGCATTGGGTCTTCGTTGCTGCACGCGGGCTTTCTCTAGTTGCAGTGAGCGGGGGCTACTCTTCGTTGCAGTGCACGGGCTTCTCATTGTGGTGGCTTTTCTTTTTGCAGAGCATGGGCTCTAAGTACGCAGTCTTCAGTAGCTGTGGCACGTGGGCTTTGTTGCTCCATGGCATGTGGGATCTTCCCGGACTAGGGATTGAACCCGTGTCCCCTGCGTTGGCAGGCAGATTCTTAACAACTGCGCCACCAGGGAGGTTCCCTCTCACTGATATTTAAAAGAGAGAAAATCTCCCAACTATTGGAAAGAGGTAGCGATTGCAGCCTGATGCCTTCATGGAGAAATGCCTGGGTGACTGGACGTTCGGGGAGCGTCACACCCATGACTAAGAAGGCAGGGCGCCAGCTGGGTTTTCAGACACTTGGCTGTAGGGCAGACAAGTTATTGAACTTTGCGGAGCCTCCACTGGATTGGATGGGTGCTTTTTTTTTTTTTGATGTGGACCGTTTTTAATGTCTTTATTGAATTTGTTACAATATTGCTTCTGTTTTTTTTATGTTTCGGTTTTTTGGCTGCGAGGCATGTGGGATCTTAGCTCCCGGACCAGGGATCAAACCCACACCCCCTGCACTGGAAGGCGCAGTCTTAACCACTGGACTGCCAGGGAAGTCCCTGGATGGGTTCTTAGACTTAAAACTCTAAGATCTGAAAAATTTTGACAATACTGTTCCCTGTTGCTATCGGGGAAACTGACACCACACAGTAAGCCATGGAGATGCTTTTAAAGACAGGTTACAAACAAAATAACAATGCCACGGTGCCAACTCGTCGCTCAGCCCCTTCAATGTGCCAGGTGTTGTACTCTGGCGATTTTGCCGGGTGGGTGTTGTGGCCTTTGTGCAGATGAGAACCTTGAGTCCCTTGGTGCAGTCTCCCAGACAGTGAAAGGCAGGGAGAGTCCTCTGCCACCCAAGCCTGGTTCCTGGCGTTCATCCTACACACCTGCTCTGACTTGGCATGGGTGAGCTCGGGGGCACCTGAACATGGCATCTCGAGGGGCTGAGATGCCCACAGAGGAGTCACATGACTTTTCACGCTGTCTCTGTCCCTGGTTTGTGAGACGGGAAACAAAGGGGCCACTGTTCAGCAGAAACTGCCCAGCAGAGGCAAGGATGCTCTGTGAACTGGAGTCTCACTTAGGGTCACCAGACCTGGCAAGTGAAAACTCGGGACACCCCCTTAAACCTGAATTTCAGATAAACCGCGAATACTTTGTTAGTGTAATTATATCCTGCGAAATATCTGGGACATATTTATACTACACAGTACCCGTGGTTTACCTGAAATTCAGATGTAACTGCATCTTCTCTGGCAGCCCCAAGCTCACGATATCATATCGTTGTTGTGTACTCCGCTCAGAAAGCCCACGAATCAAAATTCTTTCCATCCTTCGAGGCCCAGCCCAGATAACACGTCTTCTGCGAAGCTGTCTCCTCTCCTGGCCCCCAGCACACTGTGCCTGTCACATAGTCACAGAACAAGCCTTCCTCCTCTCTCAGACATCAGACTCGTGAGGGCAGACGCTGGTCCTTTTCCCACAGCTCCTCACTGTGGAATTCATTCATTCCACACTATGCCAACCGCAAAGCAGATGTGGATGCTGCTCTCGTGGCTTTTCGTTTCGTAGGAAAGCACGGCATTATCCGGGCAGTTATGAACAGCTGCGTGAAGGGATGGGACAAAGTGCTGCAGAAGGGCTGCTCTGAGGCTGGGGTCCTGCACAGCTTCTCTGGGGGGTGGTGCTCAGGGGCCAGGATGAACAGGAGGAACCCACACGACAAGTCAAGAGAAATTTCCAGAAGACACTGAGGGGTAAGAAAATCTGGTCAGTTTGGGGAACTGAAGGCAGGCCTTCGACATGGAAGTGGGACCCAGAGGTCTTCTACGCGGTGGGTGGCATGGGACTGAGCTCCACCCCAAGTGAAGTTGGTGAGTTAGCGGTGGGTAGTGGGGGCACGATATAATCTGTTATAAGCTTTTTGGGCTGCTTGTGAGAATTACACAAAGCGAAGCACCAAAGTGGAAGAAGCGAGACCAGTCAGAGGCCATTATAGGAATTCAGGTGAGAGAGAAATGGGGGAGGCAACGTGGAAAGGGGCTCGCTTGCTGTCCCACCTGTTCTGGAACTTGTCGACTCCCCCCAAGAAGTGGAGGCTGTCTCCCTTGGCTCCTGGGTGAGATTTTCCCAGCCGGCCTTGACGGATGGCAGGTGGGGAGGTGATGCTGCGTGACTTTCCCAGGCAGGTGGGGAAAGGCAGTGTGGATTCTGCCTGCCCTGCCCTCCCCCCACCCCACATGCTCACCCCTGGGACCCCAGTCTCACTCCGTGAAGAAGCTCACACCAGCCCATAGGGAGAGGCCTCCGGTGGAAGCCCCTGCGAAGACCTGTGGCCGCCAACCAGCCACATGGACACCAGACGAGCCACCCGCCATGCCTGGTCTGAATCCCTGACCCACAGCTTCCATGAGCACGGGAAACGTTGCTTTGAACCGTTAGACTCTGGGGTAAAATGTTGCGCAGCCATAGTCACTGGAACAAGAGGATCCTGGTTGGAACTTGGGTGGGTAGCAGGGGACCTGGAGAAAAGCAGACCCACCTGAGATGCTGAAAGGAGACAATGTTAACAAGACGTAGTCATGAAAGGGATGGAAAACGTCTCAAGTAGGAAGATAGGAGGAAAGGCCCAGATGGAACACATTTTTTTTTTTTCCTGTGGTACGCGGGCCTCTCACTGCTGCGGCCTCTCCCGCTTCGGAGCACAGGCTCCGGACGCGCAGGTCCAGCGGCCACGGCCCACGGGCCCAGCCGCTCCGCGGCATGTGGGATCCTCCCAGACCGGGGCATGAACCCGCGCCCCCCACATCGGCAGGCGGATTCTCAACCACTGCGTCACCAGGGAAGCCCAGAACACATTTTTAAAATCCCTCTTTACATTTTGAATGGTGCATGCATTTCAGCTCGAGAGCTTCATTCGTTCAGTTTAATAATTTGATCCCTGGTAAAATGCAGATTACTCAGGGACTGGTAAAATTTGAGTTTTTCATTCATTTATTAACATCTTAGCATGGATAAAGATTTTGAGATGAAATTTTCTTTTCAGTAAAGAAAATGGAGGGGGACTTCCCTGGTGGCAAAGTGGTTAAGACTCCACGCTCCCAATGCAGGGGGCCCGGGTACGCTCCCTGGTCAGGGAACTAGATCCCACACGCATGCTGCAACTAAGAGTTCGCATGCCGCAACTAAGGAGCCTGCAAGCCACAACTAAGGAGCTGCCAAGCCACAACTAAGGAGCCCATGAGCTGCAACTAAGGAGCTGGCAAGCCGCAACTGAGAAGCCCGCTTGCTGCAACTAAGACCTGGCGCAACCAAATAAATAAATAAGTAAATCAATTAATTAAAAAAAGAATGATTAAAAAAAGAAAATGGAGGCACCTGAGGGCCAAGTGGGGAGATGTCCCCAAGGAAGGAAAGAGAAAGAAAATTCGGGACACAAAATACAAATGATGCCTCCATAGGGCGTCAGCCCTGACTCTTTATCCTGCTGCTGTTACCAGGGAAGATGCCCACAGGTGACATGCATGTGCTTACCATGTGCCGGTCACCTCAAGCAGGACCCCACTGAATCCTCACAATGGACACGGAAGGCAGTGCCACTGCCACACCTTCCACCAGGAAACCGAGCGCAGAGAGGGGAAATAACTGGCACGAGGACCCGTGCCCGCTCCACACGGGACAGAGCCTGCCTCTCCCCCCATACAGTTTGCACAGGTGGCCTCTTGTGTCTGTACAACGTCACGCATCTGTGAATGAGTGGGCTGTGCTCTGCTCCTCGGGACTTTAAAAACTGGGGTTAGGGAGTGTGTGTGTGCGTGCAGGGTGGGGGGACAGGTGATTGCACACAAACAGCCCTCATCAAGGCAGCTCTGAAAATGGCAGGTGGCAGAGACCCCATCTGGCCCCCAACTTTGATTCTCTGCCAGCTATCATGGCTAAGCTGTGGCCAGCGGGATGGGAATGGAAATGATACACCTGCCTTCGTTTTTAATTTTTAAAAAAAAATTAAAAAATTTTTAAAGGTTTTTTTAAAACCTTTATTTATTTTTATTTATTTATTTTTGGCTGTGTTGGGTCTTCATTGCTGCACGCGGGCTTTCTCTAGTTGCGGTGAGCAGGGGCCACTCTTCGTTGCAGTGCGCGGGCTTCTCATTGTGGTGGCTTCTCTTGTTGTGGAGCATGGGCTCTAGGCGTCCGGGCTTGAGTCATTGTGGCTCGTGGGCTCTAGAGCGCAGGCTCAGTAGTTGTGGCACACGGGCTTAGTTGCTCCGCGGCCTGTGGGATCTTCCCGGACCAGGGCTCGAACCCGTGTCCCCTGCATTGGCAGGCGGATTCTTAACCACTGCACCACCAGGGAAGTCCCTACACCTGCCTTCCTAAAACGGGGGTGCAACTCCCTTTACAGGCTGGTGAGCAGTCTTAGGGCCTGGACCACTGACATCGGGGATCTGTCTGTCCCCAACTGTCCTAACCCACCCTAGGTTGGCTTTGCCCAGGCTTTTACCTGGGAGAGAAATACACTTGTGTTTATGCCTGTGTTATTTTGGGTATTTGCTATGGGAGAATTTATATTGTAACTAATGTAGGCAACAAAGGAGGTGTGAATAGAGTGGATGGAAGCTCTGAGAAGGAAAAGTTATGTGTGTAAATGTTTTATTGATCTTCCCTCCCCACATGCATGCATATAAGGTCAGGAAGGTGTTTTTGAGAAAATATGGGATCCACACTCATGGAGGCCCATTCTTCTTTGCTTTAGGAGTATGTGTTTTTCTTTACTTGCGGACCTTTCTTACTAAGCGATTTTTGTTTCAGTCTAATGTTAAATGATTAAATTGAGCTAGCTAAGCCCGCGTCAGCTGGAAGAATGGGGAGAGAGCGAGACCAGAGCTGTGGACTGAGGGACAGGGTAACCTGCAAGCTGGACTTCGTTCCTAGGTCTTTTATGTTCATCTGAATCTTAGTTGATTGTGGATTTTCAGCAAAACGGGGACAAATAAAGTCCATGCATGCTGTAGTCTGGCACAGGTGAATGCTCTAGAATCTGAGAGGTGCTCTGAAGTTATCAGAGACTAATCCAAACAGACATACCCCACTGCATCCAGGCGGTGTCTTTCCACTCCAAGAATTTTAGTTAGCCTCTATGTACGACCATATCTATTCAAAAGAGGTTTTCTAAAAAAGGAGATATATAGGAAATTATCTCTGCAATGCTGTAGTCTGTTTTTTCTTCACTTACAAATGCACACCAAAAATTTTAGTTACCACGTGAATTTCGTGTAGAGCTAACTCACTCAATATAAAAAAGGCTCTCACAAATCAAGACAAACAAAACAACAGTCAAATGTAATGCAAGACGTTGATTTCACCAGTGGTCTCAGTCAATGGCCTCCCAGTATCCAGGCTCTGGGTGGTGCCCTCTGGCGCATGCTCTGCTTGGCAGGAGGACTTGCTTTGGCTGATGGGATGGGAGTGTCTGCACACACAGGGCAGAGACAGAAGGGCACTGGAGTCTCTTTTTCCTCTGTCCAATCCCTGCCGCTGTCAGGAGAGCAAGCCCGGGCCAGCCTGACTGAGGAAGGGACCCACACAAAGCAGAGCCGACTCCATCCTGCACGGCTGGCTCAAGCGACAGGACGCCACCCGCCCGGCTCGGGTAGGATCAGCAAACCACCGGAGGACCCGAAGCCTCTGGAGAAATCAACAGTTGTTTTCTAAGCCACTGAATTTTGTGGTAGTTTGTTGTTGACTAGGTCATAGCTAACGAATGCTGATAAAAACTGAAAAAATGTAAATGGCCAGTAAATCAATCTAAAGATCTTCAATCTGATCCATAATGAAAGAAATGCAGGATTACAACAGTGAGATAGTATATCAAGTTAGTAGAAATTAAGAACGTGGTAGCACAGCTCTGGTGATGTGTGTGGGAATCAGGCACTTTCCCAGGTGGTAGATTTTAATTAATTAATTAATTAATTTCAATGTTTAAATTTGTTTCAAAGTTAAACTCAGGACACATTGACTTCATAGGAAATCCACTGGAATGTTCTAGGCTGAACACCTGTTTCCCCTTAGTCTCCCCTAACAGAGCATGTACATGCTAACTACTTTCATTTTGCAGTCACTGCTGTCCCACCCCTACCAGTTATACCAAGACCACCTAAACTGTGTGTGTGGTATTCTGAATGTTCTTAGTTATGCCCTAATTTCAATAACTGAAAAAGATTTTCTGCCATAAGCTGTCACTTGAATTCTTTGGCTACTTTTGAAGTCCCAAGAACACTGAAATGATTCTCCTTTGGGGGGATTATTTTATAGGCATTAGTGACTAGCCCCTGGGGCTGTGCTGGTCCCAGGTGGTAGATTTGCTAAGGTATTCCAGCAACACCGAGTATGGTGGGTGTGTGGACTCGAACGCCACCTCCTCTTTATGGGATTTCCTACGCTGCAGTACCAGGAAGATTATAAACCATGTTTCCTGGGCTCCCTTCCAGCCACACTTCTGGATGTGAGTTGGATTCTGCTAACTGCAGAGCCTGGAGAGGCGCCCTGATCCTGCCAGCAGTACCACTGGTCCTCAGGCCATCCTGGTAACCGGGCGAGGAACGCCTGGAGCAGTGAACCCTGAACAAGAGGTAATCACCACTCTGCGGTGTTTTTCATCTTGTTTCATGTGCCCCCCGGGATGCCACCCACTCTTAAGTATGCTCTGAGTCTTCCAGAGATGGGGAAGAAGGAAAAAGAGGTTTAGCTCACACCACGAGGCTGGCTGAAATGCCTGCGTCCACCCTGAGGTTGACGTTCTCAGGCCAGAAAAGGCCCCGTGGCAGCGCCTGAGTGGCTGATGAGTGTAGATATTCCCCAGCGCTCTTCTCAGGAAGCCCTTGGCCTGTCCATGTTACAAAGTCAATCACCTTTCTGGGGGATGTTACAAATGCTTTCCCATAGGCCTTCCTCATGCAGGCCAAGCAAATCCTACTGTCACGGCTCAGGTCAAAGGCCAGGCCCCACTTCTACCTCGTTTTTCTCGATAAACATCACATCCCTCTTTCAAATTGGGTCTTGAACCCTCCACACCCTTGCCGGCTTATGAAAGCAATTTTAACAAGTCTACAGACCGTCAAATGTAAGTTCACATTGTTACTCGCGATGGTAGAAAATGTAACACACGTGTTCCACCAACCCCACTCCCTCTAAATACCGATGTCAGTTGAGGTGTTTGCGTGGGTCCACCTGAAGCTGTCTCCTTACCCTCCCTCCGCTCTCCTGTGCGCCTGGAGCTTGGCCTCCACGGACTTCCGGTCCCCCTCCCCCACCTCCCGAAGGACCCGCTCCCTAAACCTGCTTTCAGTCGAATTTGACAAAGCTTCACTGGTTATCCCATCTACATCTCATCTTAACGAGACAAAATAACCCCAAAATGACAACATAAAGGAATAAGTGTGGACAGTCATACGATGGGGCATTAGACAGCCATTAAAGTAAAAGGTCACAGAATTCTGAAGAGTATTAGGATGTGCTTGAGATGTAAAGTTGGGATAAACCGCACATACAGCATCATCTCAACTATGTACATTTACAAAGACTAGGAAGAAGTAAGGGTGGTCATTTCAGGGCAGCGGAATGATCGGTTTTGTTTTCTCCTTTACTTTTTTATATTTTACAATGGGCTCTATTAAAAAAAAAAAAGCCTGGGCGAATAAAAGGGACATTGCTCTGTGCCTCCACCTGCTGGCGGCTCTAGGAACAGCAGGCTGGATAAAGAGTTGCTCCCCCCGCCCCCCAGCAGCAGAGCTCTCATTTTCTGAGTGTGAGTTTTGTGCTTTCTTTTCCATGTTGCAATCCCTTTTCTACTTTTGTCTTGTAAATACTTTCTTGTATAACTTTTTTTGGTAATGTGTGTTGGGTCCCAGCTATTTTCAAATGACAGCAATTCTTTGTATCCCTTCCGGCTTCTGCTCTGACCTCTCACGTGGATCAGCTGTGCTCTAGGAAGGACAGGCCACGGTCTCTGGACGTGGGTCATGGATGAGGCGCTGGGAACCCTGGTGAAGGTGGCAGCCAGCATCGGCGGTCAGCGCCCTTGATCACATCAGAGCCCCGACGGCTGTGCGGGGAATGCATCTGAGGGGGCGCAGGAGGAGAACTTGGGCTGTGGCAGCAGCGGTCTGGATGTGAAGCCTGAACCAGGGAGTCACTATAAGGATGGAGCTGACCAGACTGGCCGGGCCTCCTGTAGAAGGAAGGGACCCGGGGAGGCGGGATGAAGGGCGGTGTCACAGCTCAGACAGCAGGTGCAGAATGAATGTACACAGTTTGGGGGAGGCTAGGGTTTTTTGGGTTTTTTTTTTTTTTTACTTTATATTAGGGTATAGTTGATTTACAATGTTTTTTTTTTTAATTTTAGGGGGAGGCTAGGTTTTGAGCGAGTTGAGTGTGGGGCAGCCTTGGGACATCCATGCAAAAACGTACAGCCGGCAGCAGAGGGTCAGGGCTGGAGGGACTCAACGGTCAGGGGGCAGTGAGATGAGAGTGGATGAGACGGGTGGAGGCACACTCGGCACAGGGACAGTGCTGAGCGGGGACGGAAGCATGTATGGGATAGGCCCTGACAGAGGCGCTCACAACAGAGACGGAAAAGGAAGGTCAGAAAGGAAAACCCAGAAGCGTGTTGTCGGAGGTGACAAGAAACGAGCTTCCGGAAGGTGGGAGTGATTGATAATTGAACTGAAAGGATCGGTAACATGAGGGCTAAAGGCACGTTACTTGATTTGGCAATTGGGTCCCGGTGACCTAAAAGCAGCAGTGAGGAAGCCGGGTGGCAGAGGCTGGCAGTGCCCATGAACCGGGAACCAAGCACAGGCTCTTCTCTAAGGAGGTCGGGATGAGAAAGGATGCTTGAGATGGAGGATAATTAGGAGGGGCTGCCCCTCTTAAGAGCCAGGGATGGAACGAGACTGGCCAGGAAAGGCACTCAGCACAGCATCCAGGACACAGCAAGTGCTCAAGAAACAGAAGTTATTGTTCACTCGTTGGCTATCTCATGATCTACAACCTTACCATGTGTCAGGCATTGTTCTGGGCCCTGTAGATATAGTGAGCAAGAGACACAAAAACCCTGGCCAAGGAGCTTACATTCTCGTGGGTGAGACAGACAACAGAGAAAATAAATAACTCAAGACAGCTGGTATATTCCACAGTGGTAAATGCTATGGAGAAAACATGAACTAAGGGAAGAAGATATAAAATGTTGAAGGAGGGAACAAAATTCTAGATCTGGTGGCCAGGGACGGGCCCCACTTTTAACACCCAAAGGAAGTGAGAAAAGTACCTATAATTAGGAAGTGAGAGAATAATACTAATGATCACCACCATTGTCATTAGCATTCTCAATATATTACTACTGCGGTAATAGGTTGTAATTACATCATCACCACTATCTTTGCCACAATGAATGTTACTATCATCACTGCCCTCTCTGGCTCTCGAGTAGCTTTGGCAGCAGCATCCAGCAGCCCTGTCCACACTACAGGGGCGTTTTCAATGGAGAGCCGTGTACTGGAGAACCAAGCATAACCCGACAGACCATCATCATGGCGAGTGTGTAAGGCAGAGGCACAGCTCGGGTGGGAACACACCTGTGTGCAGTCACTGCAAAGAAAAAGCTGCTTCACGTGTGTGTTGAGGGGAGAAGGGCAGCCCCAGACCGGTCTTTCTGTCCCACCTGCAAGTAGGGATGCACATAACAGGCCATCCTCAGACCCAAAGGCAGGGACACGAAGACATCTCTGGAGCAACAGGAAATGGTTAACTGCAGCTGGAGAAGGTGCAGATGGAGACAGTGTGTGATTCAGAGGTCCAGTCGTGTTTCTACCAGCACATTTATCTGGTTGTTAGGGATAAAAATCAGCCAGCACCACCTGGGAATAACAGAGAACTGGACATTCCTGCTATTTGCCCAGCCTGGCACGATGCTGAGAATGGGGGTGAGGGCATGCGATGAGTTCTTACCAGATGACACTGAACGAGGGGACTGAGTCTTGCTTGTGATTGATGCAAACGCTTTTTTAACAGATTGACTTGGACTAATAATTATTATTTGCATATAAAGAAAAAAAGAAAAGGAAAAGAAACAGGAAAAGAATCCAAATGCCTGAGGACTCATCCTTTCTTCAATCTGTTTAAGTTGCTACAAAATTTTTCAAAGTTACAATGTCGAGTGTTTCACTTCTGGACAGCCACAAGCTTCCGTGGGCAGGTGGAAGGTGGGACAGGAAATGTGACCTGTGGGACAAACCCCATTTTTCAAATGAGGTCGTGGAAAGGCTTTGTAAATATCTTCAATGCGTTTTGAGATGCCTTTATTATCCAAAGGGAGCCAATTCAGAACTTGTCATTAAAAAAATAATAACCTCAAGATTAAAACATTATAGCTCAAGGAGCAGTGCTTAGACTATAGAAACGTTTCCATTCCTTGTAAATGTCTATGTAAACAGATCCCAGCATTTCATTCCAGGCTTTGAAGCCAAAAGTTAAACCACTGCAATGCCAATGAAAAGCCCATGAAAGAAGAAGGTATACAGGCCAATTATGTTTTATCTCTCAAGGCAATAGGAACTTGCTATATTCTAAATATCATTATCATGGCCTCACCACACACTCTTGATTATAAAACATTTCACACACATACATAACAGCATGTACACTGTATTTTCATGCTTCTCTAAGGATTCCAGACACCGACTTCATCAACATCATCTGACTCCACTGGAAGGGCAGAAAAAGTGAATCAGAGATTATGGAAAGATTCCGATCATGTGGTGTGCAGTCATACAGCCAGGAAGACAGACGCCTCATCCCTGGGGAATCCGCCACCAAAGTGGGGAGTCTAGGAGAGGGAGGGCAGAAAACACTGGCTACTGGCCCATTTCACTGCATCTGCAAACAGATTCAAGCAGCAGGACGTGGATTACTGTGGGTTCACTGTTTTCCTCTGGAAACGCCCTCCGCTGTTGCGCTGTGGTTGAAGCACTGAAGGACGTCCGGACTCCGTGTGAGCTGCTGAGCCAGGGCGCCCGTCATGTCCAGAGAGTCCCCGAGCCCAGAGCACAGGAGGAACTTGACGCAGGCCGCGTGCTGCCCCGCGCAGGCCAGGTGCAGGGCTGGGTGGGGACAGAGGCACCCAGCTCAGTGCATCACCTACAGCAGTACTGACTGGGGAGCAGGATGCCCCTGATAAAAACCCTGACTCTTTTGATTGCACGATTTCATAGTTCCATATTCTTCCCCATGACTTTGCCTATTCTGGATCAAAACACTTTTCCTTTTAACCTGACTTGGTCACAAATGGTTTTAAAAGTAACAAAACCAATCGGAGAGAATTTGAGAGACTTGTCTAAAACAACAAAGTAAGTTAATGAGAAATAGGAGACTTTAAATAGTACAGAAGACATTTTCAAAGTTTTGTGAATTCTCTGTGTAAGTGAAAATATCACCATGAATGAGAATGACGTAACAGAAAGAAAAACTGCTGACACATCTTCCCATTCTGGTTAGAAATTGGCGCTGAGGGTTTCTGATGTGCTGTGAGCCATGATCCTGGGTCCTGCTCCCCTGTCGTTAGGAGACAGTTTGTGTCCTGGGACTTAGTGATCTTCCTCTGCAGCCCTGGAGTGAGTTGTGAAGCATCACAAGGTCCTACTTAACCCTTGCAAGATGGACACTGGTGCATAGAGTGCTACTGAGAAGGTTTATTCTAAAGTCCAGGTCTAAGGAATTAGCTCTGAATATATCTTTCTGAACCCAAAATCTAAAAAATTATAGTGATTAAGGTTTTAAAATACATTCTGTAGAGAGAAGACCTATGAAGAATCTATGTAACACCTGGGGAGCTGGTGTGATCATGGATTAAGATAGAAAGTGCTTTGATGTCACATACGTTGTGTGGTTTAAAATAATCAAAACAACAACAGTAATACCAGCAGCAGTAGGGAGTAGTAGTCATCATCGTTACCATGGTAACAGCAGTAGTTCTATAGCTTTGCAAATGGAGGAGGTGCTTTTTTAAGGAAAAGTTGCTGAGCTACTAGAGGAATAATATTAAAAGTGATGATTTTAACATAGAAGTCCATTGTTTACATGGTTTACATTCAGTTTACTAATAATTTTCAAAGCACGTGTAAAATGAGGTCGTACCTGATCGATTTCTTTCGTCCTTGGCGTTGATGTCGGCACCCAAGGACAAGAGTGTCTGGATTGTGCTTACGTGTCCTTCCTGAGAGTTGAAATAAAGGTGTTACCACTGTAATGACAACAAAAGCAAGCCTTAAACACAAACTCTAATGCACATTAGGTGCTTCTAAAATACTCGACTGCTGAAACTGAATTTTCATATCCAAAGGAAGGCTCATCACATTACTCTCGAACTTCAGCATAAATCATTAAAGATGTAGGTGACGTTTAGTTATTAGAATACAGGTGATCAATTTTGTAGCCAAATCACTGACCACTATGGTTGGGTTTCCCTCAGTGTAAGGAGTATACATCTTGTGATTTACTCAGAAAGCACAATTCTAAATGTCCCAAGCAAACACACTCTTTGCTAAATCTTTAGGGGAGAAATAAACTGGAAAAGAGCGTAACCTCCCCTGGATGGGATTCTTATCATAGCTGGCATTGTCCTTCGTGAAGCAATCATATACCTTTGTCCAGCCAGTTAGCCTGTCAGTACCTGCTGAGACTGAAACCAAGGCTGCAGGTTCAATCTTCCCACTCGCTTTTATCCCCGTGGCCATAGACCATGCTCTTAGCCCACCCTCAACTGTATACCCACGTTCTCAAAGGGGGAACACAGGCAGGGAGTGCAGTTCACCAGAAAAATGTTTATTCCTGTTGCTAGGAAAACAAGTAAAGGCAGGCGGCCAATAATATTAAAGATAGTGGCTAGTTTTCTAGCAAAAACTTTTGTGTGTCTTCAATACTTCATACATCAGAGAGCCCAGTAAATGCAATTCCCTTTTCTTAAAGAAATCTTCTGAAATCCGGTAAGAGGATAAGGAACTAGGAATTTCATACGATGGATTTTTACGGCTTCAAATAACATTATTCCTGAAAACAAAAAAGGGCAGGAGGGAACACAGAGCCCAGACATTACATGGAGTAAAGGGCTCTTCTCAGTTTTTACCCAGAAACAAATAAAGGCAGGTTTCTATTTAAAGGGCCACAGGGCTTTAGAATCATGACCATTTTAAGAGTATGTCATGGGCAATTTCTTTTTTCCATAGAGATCGAGCAAAAGAACCACGACTACAGGGTTACTCATCAACAGAGCTAGGCAAGCCTCAGGAAGCAGGAACACTGTTCTGGAAAGAAACAAACCTTAGCTGCGTAGTGAAGTGCTGTGAGGTGGGTGGAGGCTGCTCTCACATCTACGTTGATGCCAAGCTCAGAGACCAAGAATTGGATGGCCTCATTCTGCCCAGTGACTGCTGCCCGGTGGATGGCCTGGGCCCCCAGGGAGTCCTCAGCAGAAACACAAGCCTAGAGGTTGGGAGAGACATGAACAAAAGTAAGGAGCAGAGATACCTGGGTCCATGGACTTCTGACATTTTGGCAAAACTCTGTGGTCTACGTACATTTTCCTGGGCACATGATACATACAAAGCTTTTGTCAGATTCTCAAAGGATGCTCTAACCAAAAAAAATGGTTAAGATTCAACGCTGTAGGCTAAAGTGCCAAACAAATAGAGTTACTGGGGAGAGCCCGTTATTATTATTACGAAACAACTACTATTTATTGAATACTTATTTTGCTAACTGCTTTATGTACATTATGTTATGTAATCCTTATAGTAACCCTGTTTTACAAATGGAAACACTGCTGCTTAAAGAGGTAAAGGGGACCTCAGAGGGGGGGATGTGGCAGAGCTGAGATTTGAACCTGTGATCTGAACAACAATGCTTCCTGTTTATCCCATGATCTAAAACTTGTAGGAAGAACTAAAGGGATAAAACCAAACCATTTCTATACCTTGTGTTTTTCGAGGAGCAGCCTGGCTACGTCGATGTGTCCACACTGGATGGCGTCCATGAAGGGTGTGAGGCCACACTTGTCTCTGCAGTCCGGTTCATACTGGCACCTAGAGCCCAAACACAAAGTAACAGCTGGGAACAGTCACTGCTTCAAACCCAACGGTGCTGACTCCTGACCACCTGCCTTATAGATGATCCGTGAGAATCTGGAGTGCTTGCCCTCCTTCCCCACCTCAGTATCTGTACCGAGCTCTTCGAGAGCAGGTTGGTTTCCCCAGCAAACCTTCTCCTCCTCTAAGCTTCTTGTCACATTTTAGGGACCATGATCTCTCCAGCTTCTCATGCAGAACCTTGAAGTCACCCCTCATCCCTCATAGCCAATCTATTACCAAAACCTCTCACTTCTACATCCAAAATATTAAACAAAACTGTATCCTTGTCTCCATCTTTGTCAAGTCCAAGACCTTAAGACCAAGTCAACAGGGACCTCCCTGGTGGCGCAGTGGTTAGGAATCCGCCTGCCAAGGCAGGGGACACGGGTGCGAGCCCTGGTCTGGGAAGATCCCACCTGCCATGGAGCAATTAAGCCTGTGTGCCACAACTACTGAAGCCCGTGTGCCACAACTACTGAAGCCCGTGCGCCTAGAGCCCATGCTCCACAACAAGAGAAGCCACCGCAATGAGAAGCCCACGCAAGAGGGATATATGTGTATGTATAGCTGATTCACTGTGTTATAAAGCAGAAACTAACACACCATTGTAAAGCAATTATACTCCAATAAAGATGTTAAAAAAAAAAAAAGCCCTCACCCCACAACTAAGAATAGCCCCTGCTTGCTGCAACTAGAGAAAAGCCCATGTGCAGCAACCAAGACCCAGTGCAGCTGCGAAAAAGAAAACAAAGACCAAGTCAACACGCAACAGCCTCCTACCCATTTTTCTCTCTTTGGTTCCGGCCCAGCCATTCTGTTCTCACCGCTAACAGAGTAATCTTTTCACCATGTAATTTGGGTACAGCCTCTCCTGGTTAAAAGCTTTAACTACTTCCCAACCACAAAGGACAAAGCCTAAAACCTCAACATGACCTCCCATGGTCAGGATTATGTGGCATCCACTCACTTCTCCGGGATCCTCTGGCCCCTCCTCCCTGTGCTTAAGGCGACCCCCCTTCTGTCCAGTCCCACTTTCTTCTCGGTCCCACAGCCTATCTGTCCTCCTTCTTCTGTTCCTATTGCTTCATGGTCCTACCTTATTCCTACCCGTCTTCCCTTCTCCCCAGTCCTCCCTTCTTCCGTTCCTACCTTCCTCGTGGTCACACCTGTCTCCCCTTCCTCTCGGCCCTACCTCTCACCTGTCCCATCTTCTTCTGTTCCTACCTTCAACGGTCCTGCCTGTCCCACCTCCTTCTGCTCCCCTGGGTGCCAGGCTCTTTGCTGCCTCTGCACTTGCTGGTCCCCTCTGCTTGGAACATCCTAGTGCCATTCTTCACCTGGCCACTCCAAGGCATCCTTCAAATCTCAGCTTCAGGAGGACCTCAGAGGCCCATCTTCTCCCCCAGATCTACAGGACGACCCCTGCTCCCGCAAAGCATTGTGGACTTTCCCTTTGTAGTATCATCACCATTTGAAATTTTATGACATTTCTGTGATTGTGTGTCTATACTTGGCTTCCACACTAGCCTGCAGGCTGTTAGGGAAAGAACTGTGTTAACTGCTTATCACCCAGTGCTTAACACACACAGGAGGTGCTTAGAAAACATCTGTTGAATGAAGGAAGGAGTATTTATGACTGCAGGTATACAGTCCCAACGCGTAGGAGGCAAGCCCTACACAGTGATGCTTTCGGGGCACTACATGAGGCCTCCTCCTCTTCACTCATCGTCTCCTAGGTAACCACTTCCATCCTATGGCTTCAATCGTCACTTCCATGTTGACGAGGCCCACTCCTGTATCTCAGCCCACACCTCTCTTCTGGGCTAAAATCTGTGTCTAACTGCCCGCTGGATGTCTCTGCCTGGGTGTCTCACAGGTACATGTGACTCAACATGCCCAAAAGTGACACTGCCAGCTTCTCCCCAAGCCTGCCCCTCCTCCCCAGGTGTCATCTACCTCGGCAGGTGGCACCAACACAGCACCAGCTGCTTAAACAAGACACCTGGCCATCATCCTGGACTCGTCCTTCTCCCTCATTCCGTTTGTCCCTTTATTCACCGAGATCTGGTGATTCTACCTCTCAAGTGTCTCCAGACCTTTCTCTTCACCCTATAGTCAGCATCGTGGTCCAGCCACCACCATCTCTCCTGTTCAACTGCAATAGCCGCTGGACTGCATTCACAGCACCCACGCTTGCTCCCCCTCCAATCCATTCTGTTTTGCAACCGGGGGATCTTTGAAAAATGAAAATCTCTTATTATTCAGTGGTATCTTAGACGCTTAGCACAAGATCTGGAATCCTCAGGTGGTGCCCAGTGTCCCACTGGCCCTGAATCGCCCTTCCTCTGCAGCCTCCCCGTCACTCTTGGGACACAGCAAGTGCCTATCTTCTTTTGGTCTCTTCCGTGCACTGTGTTTGTCCCCGGCCCTGAGCATTCACGGTACTGTCACCTCTGCCTGGAATGCCCCCTCCACCCTGCCCCCATTTTCAGCCTCCTCCAGGTCATAGCATCAGTGTCACTGGGGCTGAGATCCCTCACCCCTAGGCCACGTCCCATGCTGTTGTGGGGACCTCGCAATTCCCTGTAATGCTCATCAGACTCTCACGACGTGGGCAGCGTCTATCTTCCCTGCCCGTCTGTGAGTTCCATGGGCTGGGGGGGAAACCGCATTATCTTGTTGCTGTGGTAGCCCCTGCGCCTGGTACAGTGAGTGCTGAGTGAGTATATGAATGTCTGTTGAATGAACAGATAAAAGGCCAATGTTTCCCCAGGTTTGTCAGCTATTTTTGTTTCACCTTCTTTATCTGCTTAAGTCCTTTGTTCATGTCTGTTTCGGTACCTTAGAGTCTTTATGAACATTTTGTCTGAGCTCTGATATTATGCAGCACTGATATTAACTGTCAATTAGCAAATATTTTCCTTAATCTGCTGTTCTGTTCTTACCTCTGAAGAAGCACCTCTACTGCCTCTGAACAGCCATGCATTGCTGGGTGGAGAGAGTTGAGAATGAGAGCTTTTTAGCACAAAAACAAAATGCTTCTTCCCTCCTGGCACCTCTCTGTGCCCCATCCCTCTAGCTGTAACTTCCAGGAAAGAGTATTAAGTTAGGTACACTGCCACCGCCCCAGAAAAAGACAAATTTAGCTCGATGAGTGGTAAAGGGTGATGTTTTCACTTAACAGGTACAAGGCTCACACTTGATTATCTTGTCTTTATGAGACTCTGATGGCAAACATTCAATCTTAAACCTGCCTCCTCACTTTCGTGCTACAAATCCCTAGGACCAGTCAGTTTTTTCCCCAGAAATGTAAAACATTTTAAGAGTAATCCATGACAAAATAACCAGGAATTTAATTCTCCTGCTAGAAATAACTATCCTCTATAATAAAGATTTCGAGGGAGTTCCCTGGTGGCCTAGTGGTTAGGATTGCGAGCTTTCTCTGCTCTAACCCGGGTTCAATCCCTGGTCAGAGAACTGAGATCCCACAAGCCACATGGCGTGGCCAAAAAAAAAAAAAAAAAAAAAGATTTTGACTACCTACTCTCCACTATTTTGTGTGAATGACTGGGCACTGACTGTTTCTCCACAAGAGCAGGGTAGTTCGTCAAACAATTCATGAGCAGAGAAGTTTTTCCACTCATGTGCAAAGTTTTATAAAGGATTCTTTAGTCCCTAACTGTGGCCAGAATAACTGTGTGCCTATCTCCTCAATTACATCATGTCACAGGTATTGATTTCAGAGAAACCTAAAAGCCCTGTATTCTAATTCAATGTGCTATCCAGAGGGCTAAAGATTATGTTCTAAATGTCTTGACCTGGACTCTTGGTCTATTTAATGCCCCTTTTGTCTTATACCGTGGTGCTTTTGCTTTCAACTAAAATAATCTACAAATAAACAGTTCAGAGTTAAGGATAATTACTCCAAACAATGAAAATGGTAGTCCAGATTTATATTCAACATTGTCACTAGATAAGTCACATCCATTGAGCCCTGGTATTTAATTATAAGCACCTATATTTATTTAAATGGACAGTACCATAGTAGGTATTACTGAAGATACAAGGAAATAGTCCCCTTTCCTTTTGCTTTTAATAATAATAATGTCAAAATGGTTGTGAAAATAGCAGCTGTAGCTGTCCCGTGCTCACTGCGTGTGGAGCACTGCACAGAGGGCCTTGCATGTGCCTTAATCCCTACGACCTTGTGATACGGGCATCATCATTATCATTATTTTGTGGCTGAGGAAACCTGCTCAAGAGACTAAGTTCCTTGCCCAAGGTCAAAGACTTAGTAAGGAACAGAACCAGCCTACCATCTAACTGGGGAGGAGAAGACAAATGTATGTGAAAAGTCACCTAAAACAAGAAAGAAGAGCATGTTAAGGGCCCGGTGACACTGGTTTTAGAAACTAAGTGTTTGCCAAAATACCCCAAAGCTGCTCGTATTCCTTGCCATTTCCCCAACCCCTCGCTCCCTGGTGGGTGGCATCCCGCACAGCTCCAGGTCATACCTGCCGTGTGCAGCGGGGTTCTCCCAATCTTGCTCTCTGTCTTCCAGGCAGCTGGGCAAACAGCGAGCAGGTACTGGAGGATCAGAGGGTCGCCTTCTCGGCTGGCAATGTGGAAACTGTTCCAGCCATCTTTGTTCTTCAGCAGTGGATTGGCGCCATGCTCCACGAGGTCCTGGACCACCTCAAGATTCCTCCTTGTGCAAGCCATCATCAGAGGAGTCCTAAGATCAATCGGGACAAGCTGTCAGACGGAAGGGCAGCTGAGGCATTAGAAGCGCTCGACCAGGGCTTCAGAAAAACGCACACCCTTGGCAGAGACGGAAGACCTAGAGGACTCGAGGGTCTGGGAAGCAGGAAAACAGCTTTGGCTGGCAACTTCCCTGCCTGTCGTGAGGGCCCTGGGAGAATTAACAAGGGGAAAATGATTGTGACGTGGGTGCCCCTACAGGTGGGGAATACTGAGGAGGCAAAGTTGTTTCTGAACTAGTTTTTAGTATGGCACTGAATTGGAACAGAACTAGTCAAAATCACAGTTTGTGCTTAATATTTGCATAAGAGGTACTCTGCTAGACTTATCCCATTCACATCAATCAGTAACCGATAATTAAACTGTTCTGAAACGGAGTTAAAACAGAGCAGATGACAAAGTGCCTTGCCGTAAGGAGCCTACATTGGTGGAGCAAATGAAACGGCGTGATTACAATAAGGTTCTGAACTGATGTGTGTCCACAACTATGGGACAGTGAACTACATCACTATCAACTCCTCTTCTCCCACATCAGTGATTTTGTGCTTCTGCCTTCTCATCTGCTATGACTCTCGGAAGCAGGGGCAGGTCTTGTTTACCTCCTGTCCCAGGGGCTGGCCCAGCTGAAGCTCAACGTAACTACATGGGTCTCAGCCAGGATCTGTCCTCTGAAACTGCTTTGACATTACTTAATTACCAACACTATTTTGATTTTTTATTTTTGGTAATGTAGTAATGATAGTGAATGAGAAATCAAGAGGGAGACACCCAGATAAATGAAGGCTGGAATCTTCAAGAAGTGCTTCACAGAGGGAATGAATCCAGGGAAGGGACTTGAGAAAGCCAGCAAGGTGAGAACAGGCAAAAATGTCTCACTGTAACTGCACTTCCTAAGCACACAATCAAATGAAACGTGCCCTTTTAACGGTTGTTTGGGAAGACTGTTTCCTTACCCATAGAACTGGATAAGCATAAGAAAAATCAGTTTTGTGCTTAGTCACAGCCAAAGTGCAAACCTCAAAAAGTCACCAGGTCTACGCCCCCCGCCCCCCCCATGCCAGTGGGCAAGATGCACTTTGTTTAGCTATCTGGCTGTCTGATGTGTTCCTTATTTATATCAGATCAGGAATCCCTTGTGGATTCATTCAGGAACTTCATTATGTTATGAATCTTCAGATGTTCATAACCTCTAAGGAGGTGGACAGACATAGTACTAAAAACGATGTGGATCTAACACAATGCAATTACTTTGTGTGATGGTTACAGGTGAGCATCGTTGACTGTGGAGGTGGTCATGCAAGGCTACACGTGATAAAATCACACAGAGTACCCCCCCACACACACATGTGTACGTATAACTGGTGAAATCCGAGTATGTATACTGATTGTAGCAATTGCAGTTCCTTCTTCTTGTTACCTTACTGTGGCTGTTAACATGTTAACTTTGGGGGAAGATGGGGGAAAGGTGCATGGGACTTCTCCCATGTCTTTGCAAATTTCTGAGAACCTATAACTACGAATTTCAAAGTATAAAGTTAAAACAATGTCACTGGTGAAGTAACCATTTAGCTACATGTTCCTAGAAGAACATCCCGCCCTGGGGCTCATGCTATACGTAGGACATATAGACAATTTGTAGCTTGCTTATATTCTATCTGATCATGTACTTTACTGTTCTCTGCTCTATCATGGGAGGCAGTCTGGAACAGAAGATCGGAGCAGTTAACCCCATAAGGGTAGCAACCATGTTCTGCTCAATAGGGGAAGGCTGAGGGGCTATGGCGTGGAGGCCGACCAAGGAGCGGGAATCTACTATTCTGCGGGGAATGGTGAGGGTCTCTCCGCAAGTTCCGCCACCTACCAGTCGGCCTTCTTCAGGCAGTCGACCGCGGCCCCTCGGCCCAGCAGATACCGCACGCAGTCCCGGTGGCCCATGGAGGCAGCCTCGTGCAGAGGCCGCTTGTAGTCTCGGTTGGCAGCCTCGATGTCCAGGTCCCAGGCCTCGGCCAGATAGGCCAGGATTTCCCGGCGGCCGTGGCGCGCGGCGCAATGCAGAAGGGTGTCCCTGGCCGGCCCCGCGCAGCCGGCGCGCCCGGCAGCCCGCAGTTCCTCCCGCAGGGTACACAGCCGGCCTTCCTGCACCAGCCGGCACAGCCGCCTTGGGTCCGCGGGCGCTGCCATGGCCCCTGGCTCCGCTCCTGGTCCGCCCCCGCCCCCCAAGGGCCCTCCCCGACCCTTCCCCCGGACGCCCCCGGCCTCGCCCTGCCGGCTCGGCCCCGGGCGGGCGCTCAGGTCTCCGGCTGACCACGCGCCCAGCTGGCCGCCGCGAACGCACGCTCGGCGGCTGCAGCCCGCGCTGGTTTCACTTTCCGGCGAAACATTAGGTGAACCCCGGGACCGCCGCTGCCGGTCCCGGTCACAAGCAGAGCGGAACCGCGGGGACGGGGTGGGGCCCGCGCGTCCCCGCCCACAGCCCCGCCCACCGCATCCTGCCCCGCCCACAGCATCGGCCCCGCCCCACCCCGACTGCCGCAGCCCCTCAGTGGGTCCCCGAGCTCGGAGGAACTCTGGGAAAGTTTCTGTTCGCCTCTTCCGCCCTAGCGGAAGCACGGACAGGGCGGGGCCCGCTAGCGGTAGCCACCCCTTCTCCGGATGCGCGTTTCGATTGGCCGCCAGAGAAGTCCGTAAGCACGCCCCCTCCGCACGCGCGTTTCAATTGGCCAGGGGCGCATTCCGTCAGCGCCGGCGGCGGGCTCTTCCCTGGGCTGCGGCGGGGGCGGAGCTGGTGAAGGAAGTCCGCGGCCTTCTCGGGCTCGCGCTGCCCGGGGGATGCTGGGACTGGGTGTCCGGGCGGCTCTGGCCCGGAGGCGGCGGCGGCGGCGGTGGCGGCGGCGGCGGGACCCCCGGTGTGGAGCGCCATAGTGCGTGAGGCCGACGGCGTGGAAGGGGGCGCGGGCGGGCCCAGTCGTGTGGACGCTGAACCTTTGGGTTCCTCAGCGGGTCCCGCCTCAGGGGGTCCGCGGGGGACTGGGGGCCGGGCGCGGACGCAGATGGGCGCGGGCCGGCGGTGAGGGGCGCGGCGGGGCGCGCGCGCTGGAGGCCGAGGCGCCCTGCGACGCGGGGGCGCGGCGCTGCTCGGCGGTGTGGGAGTCGCGGAGACGTGGCCTCCGCTGGGGGCAGCCAGCGTTTCCTTTCCTTCTGCTCTGCTGTTTTGACCTTGGGCGAGTCATTTTATGGTATCCTTTTGCCTCTTTCGTTTGCAGTCGCCCTCCC
This sequence comes from Leucopleurus acutus, assembly GCF_964270905.1. Taxonomy (NCBI): domain Eukaryota; kingdom Metazoa; phylum Chordata; class Mammalia; order Artiodactyla; family Delphinidae; genus Leucopleurus; species Leucopleurus acutus. The sequence continues at coordinate 178,481,376 of NC_139142.1, forward strand.
CCTAACCTGAGTATTAAGAAAATTAAGGTGATGTGGGAGGGCCTTGAGCGGGTGGAGGGTACTTGAGGTCTGAGCAAGCTGTGTGGGGTGACGGGAGACGTGAGGGTAGGTGTTGAGTTCTTTACCCGATCTTCCTGGATGCTCGTTGTTTAACCTTCCTGGTGTTTTCAGTTCCTTTAGAGATAAAATGGGAGCAGCTGCTATTTGCCAGGCCTGGAGACAATTCTGCTTTACATCTTGTATTGTACTCTGGTTTACAAACCACTTTACATTAATTATCTCATCCGCAAACAACCCTGTAAGGAAGGCATCATGACAGGTGGGCAAATTGAGACCTAAAGAAGTTAGCGATTTTCCCACGGGAGGTACAGCTAATAAAGACCTCTGGAAGGAAGGGTGGTAGCCCCTGGTGAGGGTCTGCTAGTGCTTGGCACTCTGCTCAAATAAATTAAGGGAGATAAAATGAAAAAAGACCTCAAAACAAGCTCATTTTACTTGTGAGCGGATTGAATTTGGTTAACTGAGTGTAATATGGATAATCATCAGAGATAGAACCAAGTCCAGTATCAGCTTTGCCAAAGTTATTGTCCCCTTGTATTTTGCCACTTCCAAAAGAAAGGAAGGTGTAAAAGTGCTTTGAAGTGCATCAAGTCTTAGGACATGCCAAGCATTGGTCTTAGCGCAGCTGTTGGTGTTGGTGCAAATGGAAGTTGAGGTATCTGGTAGTTTCACACTTTTTGTTGTTAATCCCCCTCCACATCCTCATTGCCAGTGACTCCACCTTCTCTTGCCTTACGCCTCCAGCTTCCTTGCTTTTAAAAACAAAACGTTTGCAGTATAGGACAGTATTTTAAATTCAGATGATTGGTTATTTAACTGGTATCCCACATGCAGTTCTGCACCTCCTGCCTTCTTTAGGAGCTTATTTTGGTCTGCGTCCCCCTTGAGATAACTAGATGACAATGTATGTTAACCTGTCCACAGCCCCTGTGGTTCTCTGGAGTAAAAGTTCGGTGTAGACGGGACAGATCTTGACAGTAAGCTAATGGATGGAGCTATACTGGGGTCTTAAGGTTTCCCAGTTGGTCTGCTCATTCCTTTTTGTGCAGGTGTTTGGAATTTGTGGTGTGCCCTGTAGTGACTCATTTCGCATGTGGCTTTCATTGGCATTGTGATTTGCTGCTTGGCTGTCCTCTTTCCTTTATCTTTTGCTGTGTTTCGTGGTTCCGGTGTTGTGATCATTTGACATGTTTTGTGACCTGTGAGTGTGTGAACACCAAACTTGGTATTGGACTTAGAACTCTCATTTCAGATTTGTTGTCATCATCTTTCTCTGCTTGTCATTCCCCTCTATCATTCCTAGGCTGATTTTATTAGAAGATTCAATGTGAATTCTGTCTTTGCCCATCTGTCAGTGGAATCATCTGCTCTTAGAGCATCTCACCAAAGCGTCTTGAATCTTATGTCTCCAGTTGTCACTCACAGACGTTTGAGGACAAGTCTCATATCTCAGAGTACCTCCCGGAGCTTAACCTGGCATGCTACAGATAATTTTAAAACAGAACAAACAGCCATTTTCAAAACTGAAAGCTTTCATTTTCCCTTCATTCCCAGAAGAAGTGATTAAAACGAAAACACGATTTCTCCTTTACGCTTTAACGTGGTTAATGATGTGATCATTGAGCTCTGGCTAGAAACGTCAGTTACCTGTTTTGTTTTTTCTCTTCCAGTCTCACCAGTCCAAAAAAACTTGTTAGGCTTCACTTTCCCCTTCTCCCTATTTTTGCTGCTGTTGCCCTTAGGCCTTGACCACCTCTTGCCTTGGTTGGTAAAGTGACTTTCTGCCTTGTTTTCTTGACAGTCTGCATGTTTACTCATCCTCTGCCTGCCTCCAGAGTTACCATTCTAATGTGTAAATTTGGTTGGTCATTGACCCTGCTTAGAAAAGCGAGATGATTCGCCGAGTTGCCTACATGATAAAGTCCAAATTCCTTGGCATTATATTTAAGGACATTTATCCTCTGTGTTTCCAAATTCTTTTCCATCCTTTTCCACAATCCATGAGCCTCTTGTTCTAATGAAACCCGGCTTACCGGCACACCACTGGTGTGCTATTTCTCTGTGTTTCTGCACACACTGTTTCTTTTGCCTTCCCCGATCCTACTCATCTTGCAAGGTTGAACTCTTCATAAAGCCTTTTTCATCCTTCCTAACTGGTCACTTTTCTTCATTTCATAAGTGCATTTGTGTAGCACTTATAGTGCCTTATGTATAGTAATTTGTGTGTGTTTTGAGAGCTGCCTTATGGACAAGTGACATCATTTGTTTTTGAATCCTCAGTGTCTCAAATAGCATTTGACCCCAGAGATGCCAAGAGAGGAAGCCCTCATGGTGTTTATAATGAATCTGGGAAATCATAGATACTTAAAAGTGGTTGTGGGTTGAATTGACAGTAGAAAAAAGCCTTTCAAATCTATAAATTCTAGTCTGTAAGTAATGGTTATTTTCTTGTATTTCCGTTCTTCCCCTGTTCTTTCTTTTCCTTGTGAGAAACACGTAGAAAAGCTCTTGCCATCCTTGTTTGCTGTGATAAGTGAGTGCTCTTCCAGGGGAGGAGCAGGTGTTTGTGGGTGTGAGGGGACCTAAGTGAGGTTGGGCCTGCGGGCCTGGACCTTTGGGTTTGTAGGGAAGCGGGATGTAGTGCTGGCAGGGACCCAGCTCTGCACTGAGAGTGAGGACTTGGATATTGTGTTTCCTTTCTGCCGTTGCTTCTTGTAGAGCTAATGGGGACAAAATATTTGGAAGTTTTTTCATTTTGAGTGTACAGTATTTTGTGATATTTTCCTTATGCTTGCTATTTTCTAAATACTTGCTATCTTTGGTTATGGTGTTCCACAGTGATTTCTAAAAAGGGACAGAGAAATTAAAGCTGAGGTTTTTAGAAGCTGCTTTGAATATTTCTGGATGTGGAAGAGAGAATATTACCTTCCGTAGAAAGAACTCTGGCTTGAGGAGTCAGAAGACCTAAGTTCCATCACCTGAGCCCCAGCGTCATCCTGGCACAATTGCAGGGTTGTGCAAGGATCAGATGAGAGTACGTGAAAGAACTTCCAAAAACTGTGAAGCACATTGGACCTATAACATAGTGTAGGATTTCAAAGCCAAAGAAGACAACCTCAACCTCATCTTCTTCAGAGGGAAGTGCCGTAGTTGTGCATTTGTTCTTTTAATGCATTCATTTCATTAATATTTATGGAGCAGTGAGTGTTGGGTGCTGGGGCCGAGTGCCTTGCTCCTCCCACCAGACTATAAAGCTTTCAGCCTAGGGGCAGAAGACATAAGTGTTAATACACGCTTAAACAATGATTAAGAAGACGTTAATAAAACATACTATAGGGACTTTCCTGGTGGTGCAGTGGTTAAGGATCCGCCTCCCAATTCAGGGGACACAGGTTTGAGCCCTGCTCTGGGAAAATCCCACATGCCGCAGAGCAGCTAAGCCTGTGCGCCACAACTACTGAGCCTGCGCTCTAGAGCCCACGAGCCACAACTGCTGAAGCCCGCAGGCCTAGAACTCATGATCCACAACAAGAGAAACCACCGCGATGAGAAGCCCACGCACCGCAACGAAGAGTAGACCCCGCTCGCCGCAACTAGAGAAAGCCCACGAGCAGCAACGAAGACCCAACGCAGCCAAATTAATTAATTAAATAAATAAATTTAAAAAACCATACTATAGTAATAGTAATAATTTGTATATAAATGACTTATATTAAATATAGTTGTACAGATAATTGTTGCAGGTCTCTCAGAGACATACAGGGTGGTTTTATTACTACAGAGTGCTGCCTGGGTTGAATGAATACTTTCTGTCGCACTGGAATTGGGGACCAACACCGTTCATGTTGCTCAGATTGGGCTCTTAGTTCTCTCAGGGCGCAGTTTGGCCTGTGAAGTACCTGCTCCTGGTAACGATGGGCCAGCAGTGGGCACCTTTGCTGTCTCACCAGAAACAAGAGGGTGTCCGCTTGATCTGCACGGAGTCCCTCGGAGAAGGGCAGGAGGCTTGTGGGGAGCTAACAGGACGAGGTTGGGTTTCTCTAGATTAGCAAAACCACCCAGCTGGGTTCTTGTTATGAGCTGTTTCTCCAGTCAGGCACCTGTGCTGGTGAGTTATCTTAATTTTTTTTTTAAATGGTTTTTTAATAATCTTTCCTTCCAGGAATTGTAGGCACTTATTATTTTCAGCTTGTCCATTTAGGTCTGTAACCTGTACATTTTGGAGGCCTTTTGTTTTTTCTTTTGTTTTAGTTTTTTTGTTTTTTTGCGGTATGCGGGCCTCTCACCACTGTGGCCTACGCCATTGCGGAGCACAGGCTCCGGACGCACAGGCTCAGCGGCCGTGGCCCATGGGCGTAGCCACTCCACAGCACGTGGGATCCTCCCGGACCAGGGCACGAACCTGCGTCCCCTGCATCGGCAGGCGGACCCCCAACCACTGCGCCACCAGGGAAGCCCTGTTTGTTTTAATTAATTAATTAATTAAATTTATTTTTGGCTGTGTTGGGTCTTCGTTGCTGCGCACAGGCTTTTCTCTAGTTGTGGCGAGCGGGGACTACTCTTTGTGGTGTGTGGGCTTCTCTTTGCGGTGGCTTCTTTTCATTGCAGAGCACGGGCTCTAGGCGCGCAGGCTTCAGTAGCTGTGGCACGTGGGCTCAGTAGTTGTGGCTTGCGGGCCCTAGAGCGCAGGCTCAGTAGTTGTGGCATACAGACTTAGTTGCTCTGTGGCATTTGGGATCTTCCTGGACCAGGGACCAAACCCGTGTTCCCTGCACTGGCAGGCAGATTCTTAACCACTGTACCACCAGGGAAGTCCTGCAAGCCTTTTGGTATAAATTATGATTAACAAATGTAGGGGAATAAGGGAAGTGACTTGTGTCAATTTCAAATGATCCTAGAATGGTTAGGGTAGGTGTGACTGCAGTAACAAACAGATCCAAACGTGTAATGACCTCACAATCCAAGCTCATTTCTCAATCCCATAACAGCCTCAGGTGGTTGCAGTTTTGTGTGTGTGTGTGTGTGTGTGTGTGTGTGTGTGTGTGTGAGCGTGTGAGCATTGTGCGGGAGGAGTGGTGCTCTTTAAAGCAGTTATCCGAGGACCCAGCCTGCTGGAGGGTCTTCCTTTTCGAATGTTTGGCCTCTAAGATTCTCTGGGGTCACCCTTCCCTTCTCTGGATGGGAGCAGCGGACGGAGGAAGGAGCAGGAGAGGCTTTTATGGGCCAGGCCTGGAAGAGGCGCACATCCTTCTACGCACATTCTGTGGGGCCTCCAGCTACCAGCACGATGGGGAAGCGTGGACCAGCCATGTGCCAAGGAGGAAGGGGACTGACAGTCTTCACCACGAAACCAGGAGCAGTCCATTCTGCTTTGTGTGACTTGTTTTTTAAATTGTCTTGCAATCAAGAAGATGACAAAACGAAGCTAGGCGGATTACAACAGAATTGAGTCATAGCATGTACTTCTCATTCAATAAGCGTTGGAGGAAATAACTGTTATTTGCACAATGTCGTGCTAAGTGCTTTGAGGAAGAAGCTGATGAGACATGTTCCCTGCCTTTTCAGGGCTGGTGGTCTCATACAGGTTTAGTGATGATCGTTCCGGGGGGGCTGAGGAGAGTCTAATCTCCAGCAGTGTGCCTGACTGGGGGCGGGGGTGGGTGGGACAGGTCATCATCAAGGTGAAGAGATCGGTGATTGGCAGAGGGCTGTACTCCAGGTGATCGCCACTTCAGAGTGAGATGCAAGGCCGGGACCTGCACCTGCGGTCCGGTGAGGCGTCTCTCTGTGAGAGGACCATCACAGAAAAAGCAGCGTGGGAATGAGCAAAATTCTGTTTGACAAATGGTTTTCATACTTTTCCAGTGTTTTTCTTTCATCACATCTGAGGGATGTGACACATTTCTGTTAGTTACTGTGGTAGAGTCTCCAAGGGTACAGATACCCACTGTGGCCTGGAGATGATTCCGCTGGGCCTCTGGGGCCTCACGTAGTTTGGTTGTCATCTCCCTCCATCCCTTTAATGGTGCACGTTCCTCACCGACCACTTTAAGTTTGCTTCTTGAAGAAACGCGAGCAGCTTCTAATAGTGCCCTTGGAGAGCGATGCAAAGGGCACCTACTGCTCAGAGGACGGAGGAGCAACACGAGGTTTGGGGACTCAGGGAAGCAAGAAGTAGCATTTGAGCATCTTTATTTTGATAAAGTTATATTTGAGCTGCTGGTTTAGAAGTATATTAACAAGAACAGAAGGTGGTTAGAATTTTACTGTAGTAATTTTAAATAACTTCACAAGAACATTGGTGCTGTTAAAATGTAGGCATCTTTTAGGAGACTCAGCACAGTGTGGTCCACGTGTAATTCTGAGCTGCTGGGCTTTGTGAGCCTCTGCATGGGTGTCGCTAGGTACTTTCATCTGTCTTGTCTGGTTCAAACCACATGACTGTGGTGTTAACTCTGCATGTTAGCTTGTCAGGGTCCTCGTTGTGATGAGAAGGGGACCAAGGCTGTTAGGGAGGAGGTCTCCCGGCTCCGGATCCGAGTGCATCACACGGCCTTTGACTTAAGTGCCTTGTTAACTCCGGAGACAGGTGCGGGGGCCCCAGCTCCCCGTGCAGTGAGTCACAGCGCTTCATCTCGCAGAGACCTGAGAGGCAGAAAGAATAGTCTCAGTTTCTGACCTCTCACTGAAGTCAGAAAAGTAAGAACGTAAAAGTGCTAGCTCTGCCTCCCAGATGAGCAGTCAGGGCTGTGAGGACCATTCCAGATGGACAGTGTAGGCGGCTGTGCTGGTACCCAGAGGCCAGATGGCCCAGTGTGGGCACCTCTGTCCCCAGCTGCTAGCCTTTGCTCTGTGATGGCTTCATGCAGGACCACTCTGGGCTCTACCAGGACTCTGGAAGCAGAACGCTTCCTGCAGGTCTGTACCAGCGCCAAGGTCCTGGGTCATATGAATTTGAGGGTTTGATATTGTTAATCTTATTCGTTTGTGATTTTATCTATGGAACCTTCTTTAAATAAGATACTGTCTGTTGATAATTTTTCTAGACTGTTTCCAGTTTTAATTCTGGACACTGTATTTGCCAGCTTTGAAACAGTTGGGAATGTTTGAAGAGAAAGCAGAGATCAGTCTCATATCTGGAATCTACAGGGTTAGTGGGTTTATTGGCTGGAATTCTTCAACTGCTTCTGTAGTTGACCCAAGTGTGTTTGGAGCACCTGAATTAGGGGCCAGTATTCGTCAGTATAGTCATTCCAGGGTTTCTGCAGGGAATTCGTTCCAGGACCCCCTATGGCACCAAAATCTGAGAGGGCTCAGGCCCCTCAGTCCACCCTGTGGACAGGGACCTGTGGATCCCACATCCGCGGATTCAGCCAACCACAGGTGTTGGTGTTTTTCATCTGCGGTTGGTGGAACTCGCAGGTGCGGAACTCACGGATCCCAAGGGCCAACTCTGTTCTGCAAGGCCCATTGTAGCTTCCTTATGTCTTCTGCCAGTCAGCCCAGAGGTCCCCATTCAGACAAAATAGCAATTAGGTTGTTGGCTTTGTAATATGAAGAATTTTGAGCAGAAGAGGTAAACTTTCGTGTCTTATTTTTAAAAAGAATAATCAGATTTCAAGCTTTTTTTTAATGTGGAAAATTTTCAAATTTATTGTTTTAACATAGAAAAACTGCACATTCATTTTTTCTGCCTCTGTAAGTATGAGGAATATGTTCAACAACAAAATAATTATAAAACCATTATAGGGGAGGGGATTTTTTTGTTCATAATAAGTAATTAAGATATATGACTTGGCTTTTTTTTTTAATTAATTAATTTATTTTTTGCTGCATTGGGTCTTTGCCGCTGTGCGCCGGCTTTCCCTAGTTGCGGCGAGCGGGGGCTACTCTTCGTTGCATTGCACAGGCTTCTCATTGCGGTGGCCTCTCCCGCTGCGGAGCACAGGCTCTAGGTGCGTGGGCTCAGTAGTTGTGGCGCACGGGCTTAGTTGCTTCATGGCATGTGGGATCTTCCCGGACCGGGGTTCGAACCTGTGTCCCCCGCACCGGCGGGCGGACTCCCAACCACTGCGCCACCAGGGAAGTCCCTTGGCTTTTTAAAAGGTATTTTCAGTAATACAGAGTATGCTGTAATTGGACTGCTGATATACTTCATGTCTTGCCATTAGGTGACATCTTTATAATTTGAAAGTTATTTCAATGTTTTATGCAAATCAGTCACATCTAAGCTTTGTTTAACACAATAAGCAGATGTGTATATTTGTGTAGGGTTTTATAGTTTAACAAGTCTTTTGGAGTGTGTTTTCTCATTTAATCATTGTAACGCCCCTGAGTCTTAGAGAAGCTAAGTGACCAGGGGTCCTCCGGCCACTATGTGGCCAACTTAGGGCTCACACCCAGTTTTTTTCCTTTTAAGTCCACTGTCCCCTCACTATGTGACACTGCTTTTATCCGGCTGAGCATTTTTTAAAATAAATTTATTTATTTATTTTTGGCTGCGTTGGGTCTTCGTTGCTGCATGTCGGCTTTTAGTTGCGGCGAGCGGGGGCCACTCTTTGTTGCGGTGCGCGGGCTTCTCATTGCGGTGGCTTCTCTTGTTGTGGAGCATGGGCTCCAGGCGCGTGGGCTTCAGTAGTTGTGGCTCATGGGCTCCAGAGCACAGCCTTAGTAGTTGTGGCACACGGGCTTAGCTGCTCCACGGCATGTGGGATCTTCCTGGACCAGGGCTCGAACCCATGTTCCCTGCATCGGCAGGCGGATTCTCAACCACTGCGCCACGAGGGAAGCCCGGCTGAGCATATTTTTAAGTACTTCTTCATGACTTAAGAGTTATACCACTGCATTTTAACTCTGAATTCAGGTAGTGAAAAGGTCTCTAGCGTCCTTTCAGAGGGGCCTGTAGAACTATTTCTGTGTGTAGAAGTAATTTTTAAAAAGTCTTGAAATATCCATGAAGTTTTTTTAAACTTCCATTAAACCTTGAAAGAATAAACTGAAATTTGGAAGGATCATTTCTGAAGAAGCTAAGGGCTGAGGGGAGTTATTAAGTTTATAAACTGTATCAGATATACTCAGTGGTGTCTTGGTTTCAGACGTTTTCAGGCTTACAGGAAATGTTGAGTGAGATTCTGGCATTTGATACTACAGTTTACTGGAGTATTTTTAGCATCTGAAAATACGGTACTGGCAGGAACTGATTTCTCTGTTGACCATCTCCTGTAAAGGGTCACGTTTTTATTTTTTTTAATTTATTTTTATTTATGTTATTTATTTTTGGCTGCGTTGGGTCTTTGTTGCTGTGCACAGGCTTTTTCTAGTTGTGGCGAGCAGGGGCTACTCTTCGTTGCGGTGCACGGGCTTCTCATTTCAGTGGCTTCTGTTGCTGCAGAGCACAGGCTCTAGGCACTGGGCTTCAGTAGTTGTGCCTCGCGGGCTCTGGAGTGCAGGGTCAGTAGTTGTGGCGCGTGGGCTTAGGTGTTCCGCGGCATGTGGGATCTTCCTGGACCAGTGATCAAAACCATCTCCCCTGCATTGGCAGGTGATTCTTTTTTTGTTGTTTTGTTTGTTTGTTTTTGCGGTATACGGGCCTCTCACTGTTGTGGCCTCTCCCATTGTGGAGCACAGGCTCCGGACGTGCAGGCTCAGCGGCCATGGCTCACGGGCCCAGCCGCTCTGCGGCATGTGGGATCTTCCCAGACCGGGGCACGAACCCGTGTCCCCTGCATCAGCAGCCGGACTCTCAACCGCTGCACCACCAGGGAAGCCCTGGCAGGTGATTCTTAACCACTGCGCCACCAGGGAAGTCCTTAAAGGGTCACTTTAATTCTCTTGTATCTGTTCTTGTCCTCTCTTTTTTTTTAAGTGTAACTATTCTGTTTTACAGTAGTGTAACTGTTCTATTTAATGCCATAAGGAGGTAGTTAGATCTTACATGCGATAAAATGCAGAAATAGGAATGAAAAAATACCTGGCAGAAAAATGACTAATATAAACAAAAGTATTTCAATACTCTCGAGACAGAATTCTAGGCACAGTCACTGCTGTAGTGTTTTGCTGAGGGAGAATATGAAATTTCCTCCTCTGAAGATGCTGAAAAGTGGGCTCCATTCTCTTCTACTTGGGGGCCTTGCTCCTGTCCTATTACATCAGTGCCCAATGCTGAGATGCTCTCGGGGCCGAGAGGGGTGCATGGGGTGGGGTGGAGTGCATGGGGAGAGACATACAGCAGTGGTGGGAAATCTCCTGTGACTGTCCGCTTAGTGCCTTCTGCTTCTCAGACTTGGAAAAGCTGGTGTATACAGGGGACTATGCATGAGTATATTTTGAAAAGCTATAGCCAACTCTTAAAATATTTATGGTTATTATGATAGTATAAATGGCCTGGCTAAAGTCAAGGAAAAGTTGCCAGATCTCCATTTATCCATTAGTGGCAACTTCTTTTTGAATGAGCATTTCATGATCAGGGCTTCTACAAAGTGTGATAGGTGGAAAAGAAGGCTATTTTAGGATCTTATTTTAGGATTCTCAAATCCTAAGGAAGAGATGCAAAGAAACTATAAAATGACTGAAAGTTGATGGGAATATGGGGAAGAGGGAAAGGGCTGGCTGGGGTGGCCCACAGCCACTGTATTCCTGAAAATTAAGGTTAACTTGCTAGCTTGTAGAATTGGTGATAACTAACAAGTGTCCCATTTCTTCTGCCTGTTGATACAAAACAGTGAGACGGTTTAAGCGGAAGCATCTTACAGCCGTCGACTGCCAACATCTGGCTCGCAGTCACTTGGCCGTGACCCAGCCCTTCGGTCAAAGATGGACAAACAGAGACCCGAACCACGGTCTCTATCCTAGACCCAGAACCAAAAGAGGGACTAGAGGTATGTCTTTCCCCCAAATATCTTGCGTTTCAGAATCTGTAGTGTGTGTGGCCTTTGAGTATCTCCCGGTATTTGTAAATACTGCTACTGTGATCTTGTGGTTCTGTTGCAGTAGTTTGACACTTTTTCACTATTTGTGAGTTTTCTTTGAAAATTCCATCCTATCATAGTGGTTGGTAAAAGCCCCAGAAAAGCACAGCTGAATGAATTCCACTAGCTGGCTTAACTTTAACGTGGCAGGGAACACATCCCAGCATCACCACGATACCATTCTGGAACCGTCGTGATTTCCTGACTCTTCAGCAGTCCTCTTTGTCCAATCCATCACTAGGTCCACCGTCTCACTCTTTTTCTCCCAAACGTCCCCTCACTCAGTGCTTTTACGGTAGATTGTGCGCTCAGTCACCTCGTACCTGGGCTGCTGCAATAACCCTCTCCTTGCCTTCAGACTTTATTTTTTCCATATCAGCTCGAATATCAAATAATTTTCCTGAGTACCATTTTCTGTCATGTCACTGCCACTCTCAAGAACCTCCAGTGTGGTATGTTCCCTGTTACTATGAGGGACTCAGGCTCAATCCCCTGACGTTATTACATGCAGGCTCTACTTCTGGCAGATTGTTTTCCTTATGACCCATTTAGTGCCAAGTGAATTCCCACTTTCATTAATACCTGTTTGTATAATCCAGATTGTCTTATTTCCCTGTGATATATCTCATTTCAGAATCCAACTCGGATCTCACTAGTCATCTTCAATTCTTGTGATGTGATTGTAGTCTCTGTTTCCCACTTTTTGGAACCACTGTAACCAATTGTATGAGGCAGTTTTAAACTCGGTGGTTATATAGTGTTTGATATTTTGTCTGTTTTGTGTGTATAAGTCAACTTCTTCTCCTCTGTGTTGTGAGTTCTTTACTGATAAAGACTTATCAGCATGTGTGTTTGAGCGTGAAGTCCTAGCACTGAGCAGGTGGTAGCTCTTCATAAATATTGGTGTAACTAACTTCACAATTAGAAAACATCAGAATTTAACCCTGGCCTATTGCAAGGTGTACTGTGGTCCTCACACCATCCAAAGACTGGTATCTGTCCCTTTCCAAATGTGTATCTGACTGTATGATAGAGCCCGATATAAATATTTTTTGGATTAACCTATTTATATAATCAGTTGACCAATAAAATACATCCTTGTCTCTTTCCTCTATTAAAATAGATAATTGAAAATTAGTTTGTCTTATTTGGGTCAACAAAGGGTCATCAGTCATTATTCACTTCTCGTTCACCTTGTTTGGGTTCTCTCTCCAGGTCGAGGATGCCTGGGATACAACCCTGAATTCTTCCTCGCTGGCCAGCAGCGGCGCACCAATGACATGGCCAAAAGCAATTCTGTGGGCCAGGACAGCTCTAAGGACTCGGAGGACGAGATGATTTTTGCTGCAGAAGGCCACTGCGCCCTGCCTCAGGGAGGTGATGGAGCAGTACGGCCACGCTCGTCAGGGAAGCGGTCTCGGTCCTTCGAGGACGAGAGGAATCAAGCCACAGGGACCAGTCAGTGGGATGGGGTTTCTAGGAAGACCCCACGGCATCATCTGTCCCTGTCGTGCAGACGGCCCAGGGAAGGCAGGCAGGAAGCAGAGGACGGTGTGTCGTGGTTCTCTGTGCAGCCTGGAGAATCCAGCCAGGAGGTGGAGGACATTGGTCCTGATCCTGTTCCTGACTCTTACTATGGGCTTCTTGGGACCTCGCCCTGCCAGGAACCCCAGAGCCACATCTGCAGCCTGCCCAGTGAGGTCCTGAGGCACATCTTTGCTTTCCTCCCCATGGAAGACCTCTACTGGAATCTGAGCTTGGTGTGCCACTTTTGGAGGGAGATAATCAGTGATCCACTGGTACGGAAAGCGCTTTTCGTTCTCTCATGTTTTCTCTAAAAAGTCCATGGATTCGCTTCACTTAATGCATACTCCTGACAATGGCATTTCTTCAGAAATGTTGGTGTCCATTTGCCTCCAGGATCAAATCCCAATCTCCTGGAGGCAACCGGGACCTTCTGTGTGTGTCCCACCTTATTATTCCAGGCTCATTGCTGACTTCATTCCAGTCCATTCCTGTATTCTGTCCACAACCAATGATGTTCTGCTTTCCAACTGTGGACTGCACAGTACTTCCCTTATGTTGGTCTAATCTGCACCCCACTTCCCCCAGCCAACCAAAAGGGCCCCTCATAGCTCTGTTGATGTCTTTCCTCTTCAAGGCTGCACTCTTAGACTAACGCTTTCCCATTCCATCCCATTGAAATCACTCACTCTCTTCCTTGTGCTATTATAGTGATTTATACCTCTGTTCAAGCTTATCATGTTCTGTTATGGTCTTAGAGAGCCTTCTTCCTCCCTGTAAATTATTAGCATATTGCTAGAGGGCTGGTTGTCCTGTTTGTTTTTGCATTCGGCACTGTCTCACGATGTTCTACATACAGTAGGTGATTAGTAAATGAGTGTTGCGTTTAGTCACAAGAGTACCTTTTGAAGATGACACAGGGGCAGCCCGTGATCTCAGAAAGGATTTCCTGATACCGTTATCCTGTGCCCTGCCCTTCCCTTTGTTGTGTCATTATACTTCCCAGGTTCAGGTCTCCAGTAAGCCTGAGGGCTGGGAGAATGTTCTCCTTAGCTTGTATGTCCCTTAGACCAGACATTGGGAAGAAACCAGAGGTAGAGAGTTTAATTTATTCTTCAAATGCATTGAAGTTTAAAACCTTGGAGATGGAGGGAAAGGTGGATATATCAAAACTTAGTACATTTCTCTTCCAAGCCCAAAAGATTTTGGAGGAAATTTCATATCGCTCTTGCTCCATTCTTTGCCTGGGGTCTTGTCTCCTACTTTCTAAGAAATATCTTTCTGTTTTTATTTGTGAACTCTGTTTTGGTTCAGTATTTCTACCCATTTAATTATCTCTCTGATGTGAACTGGGGATAGATGAGGTTTCACTCCATTCTGCTCGAGAGGATTTTGGGAAGATAACCCAGCTTATCCTTACCTCTTGATGTTTTTATCATCACCAGCAATGACTTGGTTATTTTCAGTGACCTTGTCACAGCTCTCATTTTCTTTTTATTTCTTGTAGTGTCTTTGTCTGGCTTTGGTATAAGGTTATGCTGGCCTCAGAATAAGTCTGCAAGTGCTCCCTCCTCTTCAGTTTTTTTGAAGAGTTTGAGGGGGATTGATGTTAGTTCTTCTTTAAATGTTCAGTAAAATTTTTCAGTGAAGCAGTCTAGTCCTGGACTCTTAACTTTTTGGGAGGCTTTTGATTACCGATTCAGTCTCTTTACTAATTATTGGTCTGTTCAGATTTTCTATTTCTTCATCATTCAGTCTTTGTAGGTTGTGTGTTCCTAGGAATTTATCCATTTCTTCTACTATATCCAGTTGGTTGATCTGCAGTTGGTCATAGTATTCTTATAAGTCTTGTTATTTCTGTGACATCAGTTGTAATGTTCCCCTCATTTCTGAGTTCAGTTATTTGAATCTTCTCTTTTTTCCAAAATATATCTAAGGGTTGTCAATTTTGTTGATCTTGTTAAAAAAACAAACAACTCTTAGTTTTATTTTTTTATTTTTTATTTTTTTTGCGGTACGCGGGCCTCTCACTGTTGTGGCCTCTCCCATTGCGGAGCACAGGCTCCGGACGCGCAGGCTCAGCAGCCATGGCTCACAGGCGTAGCTGCTCTGCGGCATGTGGGATCTTCCCGGACCAGGGCACGAACCCATGTCCCCTGCATCGGCAGGCGGACTCTCAATCACTGCGCCACCAGGGAAGCCCTTATTGGTTTTTTTTCCTATTTTTCTATTCTCTATTTCATTTATCTTTGCTCTTTAGTCTTTATTATTTCCTCCCTCCTGCTAGCTTTGGGTTTAGTTTGTTCTTTTTATAGTTCCTTTAGGTGTAAAGTTAGGTTGTTGATTAGTGATCTTTCTTCATTTTTTTAAAAATATTTTTAAAACATTTTATTTTTGGCTTGTTGGGTCTTCATTGCTCCATGTGGGCTTTCTCTAGTTGCGGTGAGTGGGGACTACTCTTTGTTGTGGTGTGCGGGCTTCTCATTGTGGTGGCTTCTTTTGTTGCAGAGCATGGGCTGTAGGCACGTGGGCTCAGTAGTTGTGGCTCGTAGGCTCTAGAGCACAGGCTAAGTAGTTGTGACACATGGGCTTAGTTGCTCCGCGGCCTGTGGGATCTTCCTGGACCAGGGCTCAAACCTGTGTCCTCTGCATTGGCAGGCGGATTCTTAACCACTGCACCACCAGGGAAATCCAGATCTTTCTTCTTCTTTAATGTAAGTTTTTATAACTATCAACTTAACTTTTAGCCCTGCTTGCACTTCATTCCATAAGTTTTGATATGCTGTGTTTTTGTTTTCATTTGTCTCAAGGTATTTTCTAATTTCTTTGTGATTTCCTTTTTGACCCATTGGTTGTTTTAAGTGTGTTGTTTAATTTCCACATATTTGTGGGTTTTCCAGTTTTCTTTCTGCTACTGATTTCTAGTTTCTATAGTGATTGAAAAACATACTTTCTATAATTTCAGTCTTTTAAAATATGTTAAGACACTTGTTTTGTGTTCTTGTACGTGATCTTTCCTGGAGAATGTTCTATGTATACTTGAGAAGATTGTGTATTCTACTGTTGCTGGATGGAGTGTTCAGTGTATGCCTTTTTGGTCCAGTGTTGTTTGTTCTATCCATTCTTGAAAGTGGAGTATAGAAGTCTCCTGTTATTATGTTGCTGTTTTTCTCTTCAATTCTGTCAGTGTTTCCTTCCTAGATTTAGGAGCTCTGATATTTGGTACATGCATATTTATAATTGTTATATTTTCTTGGTGAATTGACCCTTTTATCATCAAGTAATATTCTTTGTCTCTTCTAATAATTTTTTTTAAGTTATTTATTCGGCTGCATCGGGTCTTCATCGAGGCACGCAGGATCTTCATTGCAGCGCTCGCTGTGGCGCGCGGGGTCTTTGTTGTGGCACGCGGGCTTCTCTCTAGTTGTGCTGTGCAGGTTTTCTCTTCTCTAGTTGTGGCGTGGGCTCCAGGGCACGTGGGCTCTGTAGTTTGCAGCATGCAGGCTCTAGTTGAGGTGCGTGAGCTCAGTAGTTGTGGCACGTGGGCTTAGTTGCCCTGCAGCATGTGGGATCTTAGTTCCCCGGCCAGGGATCGAACCTGTGTCCCCTGCCTTGGAAGGCGGATTCTTCACCACTGGACCACCAAGGAAGTCCCTCTTCTAATAACTTTTGACTTAAAGTCTATTTTGTCTAATCTTAGTATAGCCACAACTCTCATGTTATTTAATCCTCGCTGAAGCTCTGAGCCATTAGTGTCCCAACAGGGACAGGACACTATTTCAGATAGGGAAATTGAAGCACTGGCTTTTCCCAGATTCTGTAAAAAGTTATGTTGGAACCCAAACCAAGAGCCCCCCCTTCTCCTAGTTTCCAACTAAAATTTGTATAATGTTTCTACCCTATTTGCCCAGCTTTTGAATTGTAGACTGTGATTGTTTTTCAAGCAATTATCTATATGTTTGTGGCCTGATCAGTTCTCTAATAGCCATTGCCTGCATGTTGTTTTGGATTTTTTAAACTGTCTAGTTCATTCCTTGGAAAAAGCTGTATCACCGATACCTGATGAATGAAGAGCAAGCTGTCAGCAAAGTGGATGGCATCCTCTCGAGCTATGGCATAGAGAAGGAGTCAGACCTGTGTGTGCTGAACCTCATCCGGTGAGTCCCCGTTTCCTGGGAGGAAGTCAGTTTCCAAAGTCCTTTCCCAGAAATCAGCACTTACTGGATCACCTTTCCCATGGACGCTGCTGTGAATGTCTTACAGCTACACAGCCACCACTAAGTGCTCCCCGAGTGTGGACCCTGGACGGGCGTTGTGGAGTCTGAGGGATCACCTCCTCCTCCCCGAGGCAGAGGCCTGCGTGCGCCAACACCTCCCCGATCTCTACGCTGCCCCTGCCGTACGTGAAGAGGCTGCAGGGAGGGGAGGGTTGGGGAGGTGACACCTTTTCTCTTTGGAAGAAAGTGTATTGGTGATCAAATTTGGTTGAAGGTTATTTTAGATTTATTTTCAAAATCTTCCTTCAGCCTTTGCTTTGAAGCCTTAATCTTGTCATTGGTCCCATAGAGAAATAAAAGGCTACATTGTTATAGATGCTTTAATTTGGAAGGAATTTTAAAAAGTATTTCATCCAATTTCCCATTCTGTTGAGCGGTTCCAACAGAGGATGGTCATCTAGCCTCTACACACTTTGATTAGTAAGGGCTTCTTTACAAGGCAGCCCACTGTATTGTTGACACCTTGGGTTATTTGAAAGAACCAGAGAAAAGAAGGATTTTGTACTGACGCACAGTGAGTTAATGAGAAGCTGGAAATAGTCTCCAGTTTCCTTTGTCTTGTGGCTTCTCATCTGGATAGCGATTCTTATTAAATTTTGTTTTGGAAGCCACATGCAACCTCAGGCTCATTCTGCAGCCAGTCGAGGGTTGGAAATCCAGCCATGTGCATTTCTCTGTCCATCTTTAGTGAAGTGATTGTCGATGGAGTGAGATTTGTTTCCCAGTATGGTTGTAGTGAAAGGTGTGTGGAACTTTGCTTTTGTGGAGGCATTTTTAACAGGGAGGCTTGCAGTAAAGTTAAGAATGATAGTTATATACTTATATGTCTATTATTATTATTTTTATTTTTATTTGGTTGTGCTGGGTCTTAGTTGCAGCAGGCGGGCTCCTTAGTTGCGGCTTGCTGGCTCCTTAGTTGTGGCTTGCGAACTCTTAGTTGAGGCCTGCATGTGGGATCTAGTTCCTTGATCAGGGATCGAACCCAGGCCCTCTGCATTGGGAGAGTGGAGTCTTGACCACTGAGCCACCAGGGAAGTCCCTATATGTCTGTTATTGATATTTCCATGTTAGTGAACATTTTCTTAGACATTAATAAATGGAGCATACTGTGTCCATAATAATAAATTTTCAATAATTTAATATTTAGTTAACTTAATAAGTATTAAATAATAATAATATAAATACTAAATTAACATCTTAATGCCATTGAATTGTCAGTCTTGATTTCCCCCTAAAGACTGCTGTCTTCTTTTGTATCCCCCAGTTTTTGTGCCTCCCAGATGGGCACCCATTTAATAGTGAGCTTGTTTGAGTTGCATGTCTGGACCTCAGAGCTCACACTGACCTGGTGCGGGTGGGGTGGGCTGGTGAGGAGGCGGGAGGATCACGTCTGTGCAGCGTCTTGCGTTAAGTACTTTATAAATGTTATTTAATCAAAGAAAACTTAAGAACTCAAACCCAAAAATGATGAGAAAGAAGGAATCCAGGGTAAAAGGAGACATGCCTGGTGTTTCCCAAATGTCATTCAGGAAGTTTGCGCTCCGTTTAGATGGTCTGAGGAAGGTACACGAACCCCAAACCTGGCTTTCTTCACCGGCTGTCCCATGTGATTCTTACCGGTTGTGTTTTGGGTCTCGTCTCCTGTCCTGTCCACCTCCCTCCTCAGGGTGTCAACGTGTGGGCCTTGGTGGCGGCCATCATCCTCCTGTCCAGCAGCGTCAATGACATCCAGCAGCTGCTCTTCTGCCTCCGGCGGCCCAGCTCCACAGTGACCATGCCAGACATCACCGAGACTCTGTACTGCATTGCCGTGTTGCTCTACGCCATGAGGGAGAAAGGGATCAACATCAGCAACCGGTAACTGGCCCCCGCCCTGCCCCTTCCCCGCGTTACTGCTGGGCGAGCCCCACCACCCACTGCTCCGCCAGGTTCTCCGTGAGGTTTGAGTGCAGTGATGCAGGCAGGCGGGCTCTGTGAACGTGAGGTGCCGTGGGGTCGTACACCATCCCCAAGATAGTGTTTACCTACAGGGCTGTTGAGCCTGGAGTGGACGGAGCCTTCTGTGTTCATACGTGGCTACATTTTGTTCCCCAAAGAGCACATCCTGGTCTGTCTCCTTTGCCTCTGCCCATCGCAGCCAGGCATCTCTCCCAGAACCGTGCTCTCCAAATATTTACCTCCAACAGTGCAGGTAAATATAGCTCAGCTCTAGGTATATTTAAACCCTTTTCTTCCCTTTTTTTCATAAAATGGTGGTACATATTTTATTTTTAGCAATGATTAGGAGTCTAAAAAACATCTGAGGAAAAATAAGATACAGGTCATGACTGAATTTGAAAATCTCTAATCTGCTTTTTTCCTGTTAGGATTCACTACAACATTTTCTATTGCCTGTATCTTCAGGAGAATTCCTGTGCTCAGGCCACAGAAGTCAAACAGGAACCATCGGTCTGGCCAGGGTATGTCTGTAAGGGGGTGTGTGTGTGGACGTCTTTGATTCCTTACTCTCGTACTTGAAGAGGAAAAGGTGTTTTGTTTTAACCACTTTATTGAGTTATAATTTACATTAAATAAAATTCACCCATTTTAATTGTATAATTCAATAATTTTTAGTAGATTTACTGAGTGTGCAACTAACATCATAACCTAGTTTTAGAACAATTTAATCACCCTAAGGGGGGGCGGCCCTCCCCTTTTTTCTGGTTAAATTTTATTCGTCCCATTTGGTTTCCTGTTTCATTTTTGACAGTCTATCACCTGATCTTTTCAATTCCTTATTCTTTTCCTGATTTCTCTTCTGTAATGATTATAGCAAGAAAACAACCATCCAGCTGACACATGAACAACAGCTGATCCTAAGCCATAAGATGGAACCTCTCCAGGTGGTAAAAATTATGGCATTTGCAGGTAAGGGGGCTGCCATTCCTGGAATGCCTCTTACCACCTTCCCCACCACCTGCCAGAATATCTTTACCTTAATCTATTATTGAACTGCTGCAATTAAATCATCTAAAAAGCAGTTGCCAAGGAATAAGTGCTTTTTCTTACCACTCCAGGGGAGCATCCACACTGGGCTTCCTGCTGAACAAATGGTCCATAGGAGTTTGTTTGTGGGGTAGATGCCACTGGGATTGATCCAGCCTATTATGTATCATCATATCTGCTCAGACACTGATTGCTTATGGGGCGGTAGGTCATGTGAATCCCTTGTTCAGACAGTGTCAGGAGCTCCTTGATTTCTATAGGGTGAAGTCTGGAAGGGCCTCCTACCTTTTGGTTCTGACATACATTACGCAGTCAGCTAATTGTGCTTCCTGGCTCTTAAAGTACTTGGTTGCTCTTTGAACCTTTGCTCATACTATTTTCTCTACCTGGAATGCCTTCCCGCTTCTTTTCTGCCTAAATATCGTACTAAAAACAACAGCCACTTTATCAAATGTCTGCCCTGTGCTAATCCTAACATTCTGTGAGGTTGGTTTATTTATTTATTTTTTGGCTGCACTGCGTGGCATGGAGGATCCTAATTCCCCAGGGATTGAACCCATGCCCTCTGCGGTGGAAGTGTGGATGGCCAGGGAATTTCTGGTTCATTTTATGTATGAGGTTTTAAAGCTCAGGGAAATTAAAATGATGTGGTCCAGATTAAATGAGCAAATACGTGGTGGAGGTGGAATTCAAAGCTGGATCTATTTCTCTCCAGAAACGTGCCTTTTCGCCTACCCTCCCCGTCCCCTACTTCCTCTATCTCTCTGCCATCTGACGTTGACCCCCGTCACTTCTGTGTCTTCTTGGTGGAGGCTTCCTCAGCCCTTTGAGATCTCCGTGATTCTGAACTCTCACTGTGACTAATCTGTATTAACTGTTTGGTGCCTGATTACATAGGAAGAATAGCCAACACACACCTTCTGTAAACACCTCCACACTATGTCATTGATCTGTTGATCTTCAAACAGCCCTGGTAGGTAGGAAAGGAGGTGCTATTTTTCTTCTTTCATAGGCGAGATTTTCTTTTTTGTTTCCAGATCCATATTCTTTTTCACTCTACTGTGTTATCATTATTCTCTTTTTTTTTTGTTCCAATTGTTCCAACTGTGTTGGTGTTTTATTCCCAACTAGATTGTAATGCAGGAACCTTGCTTTGTGTTTGTGACATGCCTAGTGTAGGGCTGAATGTGCAGTAGGTGCTCAGGAAATACTTGTTCAGTGGGTGACAGCTGACTAACTGAATAACTGAATGAAAGGCGGGGAGGAGGGGTAGATAGGATAGTTCAGAACAGGTTGGAAGGATCCTTGAATCTCATTTTCATGCTCTTGCTGTCGAAGCATGAATGGTGCCTAGGCCAGCATAGCTACTGTTTATGAGTTCCTCTGCTGGGTACCTGGGTAATTATCCTGCACACCCTATGAGGTCAGTGTTACCCCCACAGGCTGAGGAGCAGACTGAAGTGGCCCCTTTAGAGCTGCAGGATCTGCTACCCCAACCCAGGTGGCTCTGTCTTGAGTCTGCTGCTCCCTTCACAGCACTGTTTTTAGTTTTCATCAGTACTGGAGAACTTGCCACTGTCTGGTCCCAGACAAGCGGGGAGATAGGCATGGGTGGGACCCGATTATAGCGTCTGTGGGAACCGTTACTCCTGGTCAGAGGGTCACCTCCCTTGCTCTTGGCTTCCTCAGGTACTGGGAAGACCTCCACCCTGGTCAAGTACGCTGAGAAGTGGTCTGAGAGCAGGTTTCTGTACGTGACCTTCAACAAGAGCATCGCCAAGCAGGCCGAGCTCGTCTTCCCCAGCAATGTCATCTGCAAGACCTTCCACTCCATGGCCTACGGGCACATCGGGCGCAAGTGAGCATCATGGTGCCACTGTTGCCATTACGTCCAGTTACTGCTCTCACGTTGCAGTCAGTACACCACAGTGACTCGGAGAAAACTTAGTGCTTTATCTTCACTTACAGGCAGGGAATATGGCCATAGATTGAGTAATTTTTACTTCCCCCATAGAGATATATTGCTACTGAGGGAAGCTTAACACTGTCTCATTGAGGGAGGCATTTTCATGTCTCGAACTGAGGCACAGAAGGTCACAGTGACTTGCCTAAAGTTCAGGGCATCACCAGTCTGGTTGACCCATTCAGGCTTTCCTCAGAAGCTGGAGGGGAGAAGACGGGGCTGAGGGGCACTTGTTCCAGGCACCCAGGGCCTCTGAGCCATGTCCCCTTGGACGAGAAAGCTTCAGGGAGCTTCGAGGGTCCCCCCCTGGGGCCTCCTGGAGTCTGGTCCACACCTTGGAACAGTGGTATCTGCTGTGAGCCACTTCGTCTCCTGGGTTATTAGATGTGAATTCTGGAAAGCGTAACGGAGCCCTTTCCAATCCTACGAGGACCTCACTCAGCTCCTCAGGCTTTTTTTTGTCACCTGTATGTGCCACTTCCAGTGACCTGGTGGTGTCATTGGAGAGAAGGGGGCAGACCTGGGGGAGACACTAAATCGCGAGTTGCCACAAAAGCCAACCCGGTGCCTTTGGGACGTGCATTGCAGGTACCAATTGAAGAAGAAGTTGAATCTCTTCAAGTTAACCCCCTTCATGGTCAACTCTGTCCTCGCTGAAGGGAAGGGTGGCTTCATAAGGGCCAAGCTAGTATGTAAGACTCTGGAAAACTTCTTTGCCTCGGCTGACGACGAGCTGACGATCGACCACGTGCCCATCTGGTGTAAGAACAGCCAGGGACAGAGAGTCATGGTCGAGCAGAGCGAGAAGCTGGTGAGTGTCTCAGTCCCTTTGGAGTTAGGGCTCGGGAGGAACAAGGGCTCAACACGGTGCCAGCTTATACTGGTCTTTGATGTCTTTAGAGCTGCTGTCAGGAGGTAGAGGTGGAGGGGAGACCCTAGGCCAGTTGTGCTGGCTGCGAAGTATATAGGGTTTTCTGTGAAGACACTCATCTTGGTTAGTCCTCAGCCTGGTCCTCCATTTCACAGATGGGGCTCCTGCCCAGGGTTTATAAGAGCTCGTCGTGGGGTCTGCTGGTCCAGGGTCTAAAGATGTGATTCTCTTTTCTAATTTTTATCAAGTCTTTTCAGTCATTGACCACACTTTTTATGAATTAACTGTCGGTCATAAATCTAGAGGAATCATCCAGCCTTTCTTGGTTCATCAGATGCTGTGCTCCCTGAGCGATGCTCTACCTCTGGGTGTGGTCCAGCCCCTGGCTTTTGCCCATCTGGGCGCCTGACGTTGACATGAGGCACTCGTGGAGCCGGGGGAGGTCGCGGTGGGGGCTGCCGTTCACTGTGAGCTGGGGCCTTTGCTTTGACCCCTGCACATGGACATGAACTCCTGATTTCAGGGTCATGACCTTCACATCACCGTGTCACTTGCTTTCTAGAACGGTGTCCTCGAAGCGAGCCGACTTTGGGACAACATGCGGAAGCTGGGCGAGTGCAAGGAGGAGGCTTACCATATGACGCACGACGGTATGCACGCGCCCAGTCCTGAGCCCCGCCGTGGACCCGCCTCATTCCGATTTCTGACTCTTCTGCCCCTTCTTGTAGGCTACTTGAAACTCTGGCAGCTCAGCAAGCCTCTGCTGGCCTCTTTTGACGCCATCTTTGTGGACGAGGCCCAGGACTGTACCCCAGGTGATAAACCATTCAGGACACCAGTAGTCCCAAACACATAGCAACAGTGTTGTGAATGTGTAAGAGGACACGTGTGTGCATAAGTCGATGATTCTTGTCTGTCATGAGGAGGAGCGCGTGACGCTTAGTCATTCAGAAACCCTTTGCTGTCTGACTGTGGATTTCAGCACTTGTCTCTCCACCCCCACCCCTCACCCAAAGGAGACTTAATTTTCTCTAAATGTTTTGCTTGCGTTATTCTTAAAATATTGGCTGAGCCTAGGTCACCAGATGATTGGGTTGAGACTCATGTGGAGGGGGAAAAGGTAGTCAATTTAGAGTGAACAATTTGTGTTGTGTATTTTTCCAGTGGCTGATAGAAAATAGTGTGACTTGGTCATTTTGGGGCCTTAAATTATAATAAATTATAATATCAGAGAAGATAACTCATTTTTTATATATATATATAAATATATATATAATATATATATAAATATATTTTATATTTGCCTATGTGGTTTCTTATACTCAATAATTTATTCAGGAGTAAAAATAATCTGCATTCGTAGGGTTAGAAGCTGTTTCTTTTGTTTGTTATAAAATCATTTCTTTGGACTGAGTGTACCTATGCTGGAGGGAAAGATAACTGTTGTCCAGTGTGCAAGCGTTTTCATCCTTTTCTGTCTTAAGTTTGGTTTCTTTTTGCTCCGTGGGTTGGTGTCGCTTCAGAGCCCTTACTTTCCATCTTCTTGGTCACAGCGATCATGAACATAGTTCTGTCTCAGCCATGTGGGAAAATCTTCGTGGGGGACCCACACCAACAGATCTATACCTTCCGAGGTGCAGTCAACGCTCTGTTCACAGTCCCTCACACGCACGTCTTCTATCTCACACAGGTAAGCGCTGTACTTTTCTTCCCAGTCCCCAGACGCGTATATACACGCAAGCCTTGTGGCTCCCCACCCTGGTTCTCAAGTGTTGACTACGTGCCAGGCCCCGTGTAAGGCTTTTCATGAGGCTCACTGTGTGTAGCAAATCCGTGCCTCTAAGCAGTGGCTCTCCGTGGTTCTCAGGGGGTCTGCAAAGTCAAAACTGTTTTCATAATAGTTATCTGCCTCTTGCACTATGTTGACATTTGCACTGATGATGCAAAGTCAGTGGTGAGACTGTGGCTGAGAATCTCGGCTTTGGCACCAGCCGGTCCTAGCAGTTGCCTTATTCTTCACTGCAAGGCACTGAGTCAAAAAAGAAAGTAGGCAGTTCACTAAGAACATCTTTTGTTTTTAAGAGTACTATTTTTTTTAATATTTATTTTTATTTATTATCTTCATTGTAGCACACAGGATCTTCTGGTTGCAGCATGCAAACTCTTAGTTGTGGCATGCATATGGGATCTAGTTCCCTGACCAGGGATCGAACCTGGGCCCCCTGCATTGGGGGCGCAGAGTCTTACCCACTGGACCACCAGGGAAGTCCCTACTAAGAACATCCTTGATGGCACAGGAAAAATGATTAATTTCATTACTGTAGACCCTTGAGTCCGTCTCTCTCACAGTCTGTGTGATGAAATGGGAAGTAGGATGAAGTCCTTCTGCCCCTGCAGTGTGCTGCTGTCTGACCAGGAGCACTTTTGTGATTGTGTTGTGAGCTCCACCGCTGCTTCTTTCGTTTGTGCTTGAACGAGCAGCTGACAGACCAATTCTGGTTATTCAGACTTAGGGATTTGGCATTTTCTCAAAAACGCATGCTATGAGCTGTGACTTCAAGGAAAACAGCTGACATATGTATTGCCGAAGATAAACTTGCTTTCAAGTGAAATCCAGATTTTGGAAACCTTGTTTCCAGCATGAGCA
The DNA here is from genome assembly GCF_964270905.1 of Leucopleurus acutus. Taxonomy (NCBI): domain Eukaryota; kingdom Metazoa; phylum Chordata; class Mammalia; order Artiodactyla; family Delphinidae; genus Leucopleurus; species Leucopleurus acutus. The sequence goes on from NC_139142.1 coordinate 178,506,670, forward strand.
TGGCAACTCCTGGGGCCTTGATTATCTGGAAAAGCTGTTACATGTTCCTCCCCTTTTCAGCACTCATCTTTGTGAGGCTGTCACACCAGGCTGGATGCAGACAGAGCTCTGAGATTCGGCTGTCTTAAGCTGGGCACTAAAAACATTTGCAAAAATGTAAAAACAGTGCCACTCTTCTCTCTAACTTCTGTTTTGGAAAATACCACTTAAAAATTTTTTTTTTTATTTTTTGGCTGCGTTGGGTCTTGTTGCTGCGCGCGGGCTTTCTCTAGTTGCGGTGAGTGGGGGCTACTCTTTGTTGCGGTGTGCAGGCTTCTCATTGCGGTGGCTTCTCTTGTTGTGGAGCACGGGCTCTAGGCATGCGGGCTTCAGTAGTTGCAGCATGAGGGCTAAGTAGTTGCGGCGTGTGGGCTCTAGGGCACCGCCGTGGGCTCAGTAGTTGTGGCTCTCAGGCTCTAGAGTGCAGGCTCAGTAGTTGTGGCGCATGGGCTTAGTTGCTCCACGGCATGTGGATCTTCCCGGACCAGGGCTCGAACCCGTGTCCCCTGCATTGACAGGTGGATTCTTAACCACTGTGCCACCAGGGAAGTCCTGAAAAATACCGTTTTAAAAATATGTTCTGTATGTTATCATGTAATGGGGTTATTGTTATATTGAAATGCACTAAAGTTGCTAATGTGGTAATTGTAGGTAGGTACAACTCACGTAAATGATAAGCATCTTTGGGTGCTCTCTAATTTTTTAAAGTATGAGGAGTCCTGAGACTAAAAGGTGTGAAAACCACTGCTTTTAAGAACCTCACTTCTAGTAAGAGGATGTGAGACTGCCAGCGAAAGTGCCAGCATCATCTAAACTGTGTTCTGTTCTTTTCTAGGAGGCCCTGTAGCCCACTCAGTGACCTTATTTCCTGGAGTTTCCCTTGTTTGCTGTAGTGACTTAGGGTGGCGTCAACCCAGAGGAATTTTTTTTAATAGACGTTTTTTAGTTTCAGATATATAGAAGAGTTGAGAAGATAGTATGGAAAGTTCTTACACATCCTACATTCAGTTTCCTTTATTATTCACGTCTTATATTCGTGTGGTACATTTGCTACAGTTAATGAACTACCGTGGATACATTATTATAAACTAAAGTCCATCGTTTATTCAGATTTCCTTGGTTTTTTACCAAATGTCCTTTTTCTATTCCAGGATCTTATTCAGGTGACCCTATCTGCATTCAGTTGTCAAGTCTTCTTAGGCTCCTATTGGCTGTGCTCTGTGGTTTCTCACGCTTGTCTTTTTTTTGGACCTTGAAGAGGACTGGTTAGGTGTTCTGTCGGATACCCCTCTGTTGGTGTTTGTCTGGTGGTTGCACTGATGTTTTGGGAGGAAGGCCTTGGAAGAAAAATTGCCATTTTCATTACAAGGTATTGGGGGCCCGTACTGTCAACGTGGTTTATTTATTTATTTATTTATTTGAAAAATATTTATTTATTTATTTGGTTGCACTGGGTCTTAGTTACGGCAGGTGGGCTCCTTAGTTGTGGCATGTGAACTCTCAGTTGGGGCATGCATATGGTATCTAGTTCCCCAACCAGGAATCGAACCTGGGCCCCCTGCCTTGGGAGTGTGTAGTCTTACCCACTGCGCCACCAGGGAAGTCCCCCATCAACATGATTTATAACTGATGATGTTGTCTTGGTCCCCTGGCTGTAGTGGTGCTTGGCAGTTCCCTTCACCGTGAAGTGACTCCCCCCGCCACCCCTCCACACTGTGTGCCTTGGAAGGAAGTCACTGCCCTCAGTGCTCACTCGGGAACAAGAGTTGGAGTGTCTACATAGATTATTCGGAATCCTTCTGCAAAGGAGATTTTGTGTCTTCTCTTCCATTTATTTATTCATTTATTTATTTGTGTCAGTATGGACTCGTGTGTCTTTATAATTTGAGTTATGGCTCACTTAGAATAGTTCTATAGCAACAAAGTACTGTTTGTTGAAAGTCTTGCTTTCCTTAGGCTGTGTTATTGATATTCACCAAAGTACATAATACTTCATTACCTTAAGTTATAAGTGAATGGAAAAAGGCAATAAATACCACGAGTTTGGGCAAGAATGGTGTCTTTCCAGCTACAGTGGTCAAGGGATTAGTGTGTTGGGCCGCATTTTGAAGTTACTGCCATGCAGCACGGCAGGGGGAGGGCAGGGAACGCTCAGGAAATGGTGATTGGTCCCGTGGCCGGTCATGTAGGGTCTGAATCGATGTTGAGGGAGCCTCAGGGGGCAGGGAGAGACCCCCTTCCTCCCTTAATTTTCTGTATAATATACGCTTCTTTGTTAGAGGCAGTTTGGAAAGAATGGTGGATTTGCTTAAAAGAAAAGTTTGCTGCTGGTCTCGGGGAACGAAGGGGCTTAAGGCTGTCCAGGCTGCAGGAGTCCTGAAAGTCCACACGTCACCTTTTCTTCGTAGAGTGTTCGTCCTTTTTGTGGCGAGGCACGGGGCTTGATGAACACATGAGGGAAAGATTCAAGTGGCAGAGGGAAAGAGGCCAAGTTGGGGAGGCATGAGGTAGGGGTCTCTGAGCTGCGCTGGGAGCAGTGGTAAGAAAACGACTGTAGAAAACATGGTGGAAGATTGTCAAGGTTTGGATTTGGGGGCAAGAGATAAAGAAAAGCAGGTAACTCTCAGGTTTCAAGATAGAAAATGCTATTCTGAAAACTTAGAATGGTGATTCTTTGCTTGCCAAGCTCCTGTTCTGTGTAAGTCAGTTTACAGTAGGGAATTTCCAAGTACCCATTCCAGGTCGGGCAAGTCAGAGATGCTCAGTGGGGTTTGGCGAGGCCAGGCCTTGGCGGTGGTAGCAATGCGCTCACGTTCTTCAGGGGGTGTTAACTCCTTTCATTGTGTTGTTCTCCCACAGAGTTTTAGGTTTGGTGTGGAAATTGCCTATGTGGGAGCTACAATCTTGGATGTCTGCAAGCGAGTAAGAAAAAAGACTTTGGTTGGAGGCAACCATCAGAGTAAGGCTTTCAGTTACACGTATTTGTTACACAGATTAGCTTCCCTCTTTATCTGGATTTGCCCTAGAGTTTGTGCTTTCTCCCAAAAGGTGGCATTCGAGGTGACACTAAGGGGCAGGTGGCCCTGCTGTCCCGGACCAACGCCAACGTGTTTGATGAGGCTGTCCGGGTGACGGAAGGAGAAGTGCCTGCCCGGATCCACCTGATAGGGGTAGGAGTGCGTTTCTGTTCTCTGCTCTCGCCCGGAAACATTGCCGACACACAGAGCCATTGAAAACGGCCCACATGTCCAGGCTTACTCTGCACACAGGCATTTGGGTTTGTGACTGTTCCCGAGCTTGCGCTGTGAAGTCCTTCCCCCTGGCCATTCTGGTCCAGCGAGTCCTGTAAAGTCTGGCCCAGCAAGGACTGTGGACCTTTTCCTCCGTTATTTAAAAAAAAAAAAAGAATGCCCTTCTAACCTGTGTGCATGCGGGGCTGCCAGCTGCCTGTGAGTGTCCTGGGGTGTGATGATCAGTCGTGTAAGACAAGCGAGGTGACGGCACAGCTGGGAGGTGCCCGGGGCTCCAGATGCAGAGTGGACACTGGTTCTAGCTCTGCTTCTTCACTAACTGTGTGTGGCTTGTGGCAGGCGACTCAGCCCCTCTGTCTCTGGGACAGCGACACTGCTTGTTTCACAGGGAAGCTAGGAGGATTGAGTGACATGTGTATGGCGTTTTTAACTCTTGGAAGCAAGAGTTTTATGTCTAAGAGACATTCACCCGTTCATGTATGAAAAAAATATTTTCTAGGGCCTACTATGTGTAGACCCTCTGTACATACAGTAAGTGAATCAAAATAAAAAATTTCTGATGCTCCTTTTTTTAATTTATAAAGATTATGTAACCAAGTTACAGAAGTTTTGGAAATTAAAAGAAAAAAATCACCCTTAATCTCAGTGTTTTATGTAAAAATTCTCATTTTTGCTAATTATTTACGTCTTTGGCCTTATAGTTGTGTATTTTTACACAATTGCATTTAGAGTGTACAAAAAAGAGTATGTGTTTTTTACTCCACCCACGAGCATATTTTCTCCCATGTTGCTATTTGAGTGACTTTACAATACTTTCTCAGTGGATGTAGCATAGTTTAGCCATCTTTGTTATTGTAAGGAAATGGTACTGTTGGAGCATCTTCCACGCCAGGCAGGATGTGAGCTTGTCCTCTCCCCTGTCTCACTCCCACATGTGTCATCCCGCTTGATCACTTCTGGTTACGTTATAATCTGTACTGTCTTATTTTGGTCTCAGTTTGATGTTAATGTTTTATGTGTCCCTTCCCCAAATGATCTAAACCCTTGGAGTGTGGAGCCTTTGTCCTGGGCCCCAGTCAGCGCTCAGTACACGCTTCCCAGTAGAGGTGGGCTGAACTGGGAGGGTCAGGCCCTCTCCTCCAGGAGCTGACCTTTTAACAGATCCAGTACCTGTAGACAGTCTAGTTCTTTCCTCAGAAGGAACAGCGGCGAGTGTTTGTGCTCCACGCTCAGTATTCAGGTCTCATCTGTCTTCTTTGCTGCAGCTGTTTTATATTCGTGGAAGGTAGATGATTTAAATTGCCTTCTTTGACATGAAAGCAATATGTAGCTAGTTCTTGCCTTTTTTTTAAACGTAGGAGAAGTCTGAGGGAGCAGCCAGAGCTTAGCACTGGGTCATCCCGAGTTTGCAGGCTGCGTTGTAACCTCTGCTTTTGTGCGTAATGAAGGTTCCCACTTGATGTCTTTATGCATTGGGTGCAATTTGAGATCTGTTTCCAAAAAAAGCGTCTCATTTCAAAATCCCACCTCTACATTTGCTTTACTTTGTCCTGTTAACAATAGTAACAAAAATAAAACAAAATTAAAAACAACATAACACCAAAAAATTCCCACCGAAAAACTTTTTCAGGGGATTAAATCATTTGGATTGGACAGAATCATTGATATTTGGACGCTTCTTCAGCCGGAGGAAGAACGGAAGAGACGTGAGTGTCCTCCTTGGCACACAGTGGCGGGGTGGAGGAGGGCGGGCAGGTTCTGAGTCAGTTCCCGTTTGCTCTGGAGGAGCCAGTGTGGCGGCTTCTCATCAGCGGTGGGATGCCAGAGACCTCCTGTTTTCAGAGGCACCGATGGCTCTTTCCAGACCCTTTTCTGAGGAGTCTAAGTTTCTCTGTCACGCTGGCCCCTAGGCCGTCTTCCCCACCATCTTTCTGTCTGCCCGGGCGACCTCACACACCGAGACTTCTGCATGGGCCCCATGTAATCCTTTCTAATTTTCTGTAGCGCTTTCGTTTTTTCATTACTGCACAATTTCGAATCCCTGAGAAGCAGACAAGGATGTCAGCAGGGCTCTTGACCCTGAGTTTGGAGCTGGAGGGGCTATGGCACAGGTCACTGCGCTGACTTGCCCAGGCACCCACGGCAGGTTAGTGATGCCGTCGAGCCTGGACCTGGGTCTCCAGCTCTGAGACCATTCATTTATCATGTGGTCAGTGAGGAGTGCACGTCGGTGCAGCCTGTGTCACCTTGACCCCTACTCCTGTTCCCTCTAGGAAACCTCGTCATTAAAGACAGGTTCATCAGAAGGTGGGTGCACAGAGAGGGCTTCAGTGGCTTCAAGCGGTATGTGACTGCGGCCGAGGACAAGGAGCTGGAAGCCAAGATTGCGGTCGTGGAGAAGTACAACATCCGGATTCCAGAGCTGGTGGAAAGGATAGAGAGATGCCACATAGAGGACTTGGACTTTGCAGGTGAGGGACACGGGGGCTCTTCACTTCCCCCTGGGGGCGGGGGCAGCCCGCCTCTGGTGCCTCTTGCCAGCGTGGACATCATGGGTGACTAGGGGCGGCTGTGTTAGTGGAACAAGGCTGCTGTTCTCCTGTGGCCCCTTTATTTCTGTTCTACTTCCAGCCCGTAGAAGGGGCTCCCGAGTCCCATCTCTGCTACCGGCTGACCCTTGGCAAACCCCCAGCCTCTTCTGGGCCTCTGTCCCCTCGTGCGTAGGAAGCAGGCGGTGGGCAGCCGCCATGAGCTCTGGACTGGAACTCGGCCGTGTTCGCAACACCTGCAACGAATTTCTACTTTCCCCTCGTCTTTTTTTTGTCTCTCCCTTTTTTATTCTGACTGAGGTTTCCTCTTCCCCCTTTTTCTGCAGAGCCGCACCCAGGCAAGAAAACGTAATTAGCGTTTTGGGAGTGGTGGGAAGTGTAAGCTTTTCACCTCTTTCCTTTCTTTCCCAGTCACCCCCTCATCTGCCCGTCCGCTGTGTTTCTGTTCCAGAGTACATCTTGGGCACTGTGCACAAGGCCAAAGGCCTGGAGTTTGACACTGTGCATGTCCTAGATGATTTCGTGAAAGTGCCTTGTGCTAGGCACAACCTCGCTCAGCTGCCCCACTTCAGAGTCGGTAAGGAGACCGCTGGCGCCTCACTGCAGGGCTGCCTTGCTTTTTCTTGCACGGTGTGGCTCCTTGGAAGGATCCTTCTAGAACAAGAAAATCCTCCTACTCCTAAATTTGTTGTTTTTAGACTGTGTGTTTAGAAAAACTGAGCCTCCAGGGTCCACCTCCCTCAGGGCTGCTCGGAGGGCAGCTGTGTTTATTGCATCCTGTTTAACCTGCACCGGCTCTTCAGCTGTGGGTTTTTCCCCATCAGACAGAAGCTCTAAAACAGTTTACCTGCTCGCCAAGGTGTTTTTCTTTAATTAATTCTCCTTTTTATTAAAGAGGCCCGAAAATCATACAAGGGATTAGTGTAAGCACTCTATCATTTGTCTGCTTTTGTATCAGTTTATACTGAAGGCTACCTGTTAAACTCTAAGCATCAGTGCTGTTTTTTTTTTTTTTTTGTGGTACGTGGGCCTCTCACTGTTGTGGCCTCTCCCGTTGTGGAGCACAGGCTCCGGACGCGCAGGCTCAGCGGCCATGGCTCTCGGGCCCAGCCGCTCCGCGGCATGTGCGATCTTCCCGGACCGGGGCATGAACCCGTGTCCCCTGCATCGGCAGGCGGACTCTCAACCACTTGCGCCACCAGGGAAGCCCAGTGTTGTTGTTTTGGTTTTAAGTCTTATAATAAAACCATTTGAAGTTTTCCCACAAACAGACAAACAAAAGCTCTCTGTTAGTCATGGAGTCAAAATGTGGGTGTTCTGTGCCCCTAGTCTGTTAGAGTTTTGTTTCTTTTCGGAGTTGGTGTTTGTAGGAAAATTTTGCTTATAAAGCCAGCAAATCCTGAGGGTTTTTTGGGGCGATGGGGAGTAGTAAACTTTTTTTTTTTTGGCTGTGTTGGGTCTTCGTTGCTGCACGCGCGCTTTGCACACGGGCTTTCTCTAGTTGCGGTGAGCGGGGGCTGCTCTTTGTTGTGGTGCATGGGCTTCTCATTGCAGTGGCTTCTCTTGTTGCGGAGCACGGGCTCTAGGCGCACAGGCTTCAGTAGTTGCAGCACATGGGCTCAGTAATTGCGGCACAGGCTCTAGGGCGTGCGGGCTTCAGTAGTTGCAGCACGTGGGCTCAGTAGTTGTGGCATGTGAGTCCTAGAGCACATGGGCTTCAGTAGTTGAGGCATGTGGGCTCAGTAGTTGTGGCGCGGGCTCTAGGATGCATGGACTTCAGTAGTTGTGCATGGGTTCAGTAATTGTGGCTTGTGGGCTCTTGAGCACAGGCTCAGTAGTTGTGGTGCATGGGCTTCAGTAGTTATGGCTTGCAGGCTCTTGAGCTCAGGTTCAGTAGGTGTGGCGCATGGGCTTAGTTGCTCCACGGCATGTGAGATCTTCCCGGACCAGGGATCAGACCCGTGTCCCCTGCATTGGCAGGCAGATTCTTAACCACTGCGCCACCAGGGAAGACCCAAATAGTAAACGTTTAGATAAGAATATAAATTTCTGTAAGCAGGCTTCTGTGTTGATTTTTTTTTCCCCTTTGCTTTCTTCAGAGTCATTTTCTGAGGACGAGTGGAATTTACTGTATGTAGCAGTAACTCGCGCCAGGAAGCGTCTCATCATGACCAGGTCACTGGAGAACATCTTGACTTTGGCTGGGGTAAGAGGACAGCACGAGTTAATTGAACAACGTCCGGATTTTACCGGTTTGAATAAGGGATCAGCCAACCCGGGGCCTTCGAGGCTTTTGGTTGGGGGTCTGCATCAGAAGAGAGGGACTTCTCTTTCTTGGGTGCTTGGAGGCCGATTGCCAGTGGGGGAGGGTCCTTCCTAACCACAGAAACAAAAACCTGGGTTCTTTTCTACGTTCTTTCCTGAGTCAGTTTTAAAAGTTCTTTTTAAAACACTAACTGCGCTCACGTCTTTGGTGAGTTCTCCCTGCTCGGTTAGCGCTCAGCACTCTTCGGGAAGAACAGCAGGAATGTCCTCTGGGTCTGCACGCCCTCCTCCTGCTCCCTGGTCCCTTTTGGACTGGTGGACTCCAGACTTGGACAGAATGTGTCCTGCCAGGGAGAGCGCGTGTTCAGGCACCTGTCCTTGTCACTGGTGAGAAGCAGGAAAGTGTCAGCCCTCCCTCTTTACCCCTCACAGACCAGCCCCCTCCCCCACCCCCTCATTTCCACGTCTTTTCTGCCTTTCAGGGTCTAGAGGATAAGCTGTTCAGTTTTTTCAACGCTGTTGGGTTGAAACTAGAACAGAAATTTGAGCTAATGGTTACTACTTCGTCTGTCTTTCCCTGAAGCAAAGATTCTTAAGCCTGAAACATAAAACTTACACGTAAAAGAGACTGTAAATATTCTTTTTTTTTTTTTCCTTTTGGCTGTGCTGCATGGCTTGCAGGATCTTAGTTCCCTGACCAGGGATTGAACCCTGCATTGGAAGTCTTAACCACCAGATCGCCAGGGAAGTCCCTATAAATACTCTTTTTTCCTTAGCCGTCTCCCAAACGTGTGAGGTTTTGTACAGTAGGAGGATTTAGTCCAAGTGCTGTAGTGCGTGTTCTCTCAGAGGTGAGAACACTGGGAGCTGCAGAATCTCAGCTTTGCTGCTCACGGCTTGGGGCCTGGGCTGGGGGAGATGGGGGGCAGTGGTCCTTTCTAGTAAGTGGTGTCCACGGTCTCAGAGTTGGTAAGTGGTGGTAACACAGAACCCTGATGCTCATAATCGAATATCTGTTGAGTGTCTGATGTGTTCCAAGTGCGTGTCTAGGCCCTGGGGTGTGATAGTGGGCCGGAGAAATTCCTTCCCTCACAGAGCCTGAGTTCTAGGACGAGAGATAGATGGTAAACAAGTTAGCAAATAGCATTTCTCTTCACATTCTTGAGGAAGAGTGTGTCAGCGCTTAAAAGGGAGAAATTGCAGATGAATATGCTGTATGACCTGTCGTGGCAGCAAAAGCTTCCTGTGTGAGGCTGATGACCTTGCATTTTTATTGCACTTTTCTCTGAACCCTCTCTGGCACTTGTCTTCCATGCCTCTCTAAGACAGGCCTGTTTGGCCATAAGAATGTTTCTGGAATTTGAAGTCAGCTGCATGCTTCCCCAGCAGCTTTGCTTCGCCTGGGCCTCGCTGTGTGTAACAGCTAATGTGTCAGCGCTTAGAACTGTAAGCCTTTTTCTTTGGCTGCACCCTTGGTGGCACCTGGGTCACCCAGTGGGGTTTCCAGAGATGACTTAGAGCAGAGTGCTGCCGTCTCTTTCTGTCAAGGGCCAGACGGTAAATATCTGAGGCTTTGCAGTCCTGCAGTTTCTGCTGTGTCTTCTCAACTCTGCCACCACAGCAAAGAGAGCTGTGGGCCATCTGTTAACAAACGGTGGGCCACGTCCCAATAAAACTTTATTGACAGCAGCAGATGCTGGTCTGGATTTGGCCCCTGGTTGCAGTTTGCTGACTCCTAGTGTAGAGATAAGCATGGCTTTTTTTAACCTCTAAAACCAGTACCCTAGGGAGTGAAGTAGGAGAGTAATTTTTATGTACAAATAATCTGTACCTGCTGTGTGAGTTTTTGCATAAACTTTGATCATAAGTAATTTTTTTTAGAACCTGTAGTATGGTTTTCTTGTAGAACCTGTGTTATGGTAGTGGTTAGATCTGTAACAAAAGCAGATTGTCACATCCGTGACTTTTTGTTTTTTTTTTTGCGGTATGTGGGCCTTCCACTGTCGCGGCCCCTCCCACTGTGGAGCACAGGCTCTGGACGCACAGGCTCAGCGGCCATGCCTCACAGGCCCAGCTGCTCCGCGGCATGTGGGATCTTCCCGGACCGGGCCACAAAGCCATGTCCCTTGCATCGGCAGGCGGACTCTCAACCACTGTGCCACCAGGGAAGCCCTCATCTGTGACTTCTAATGGAGGTCTTGTAGAGCAGTGATACTTCACAACATGGGCTACATAAGGAAAATTTTGAGACGTTTTAAAGTTGAGAAAATGGTATATCGAATTTCCGTGTACAAATCACCCATGTGTATATTTGGAGTCCACATCTCTAAAACGCCCTGGACCTTTCTCTCGTAACCACGGTCCCATTTTATATCTTATAAAATTTATGGTGATTCCTTATGGGCTCTACTACCCATTCTGCAGTCATACTTTTATGATTATCTCAGAAATGTCTTTTACAGTTGATTTGTTCAAATTAGGACCCAAACGCATGTTTGGTTATAAGGTCTTTTAAGCTTCTTAATTTAGAGCAGCCCAGGACCCCCTGCGTCCTTTCTGACGCTCCTGTCTTTTTGTGGAAACCTAGTTGGTTGTCCCCCAGAACGTCTCCCGTTCTGGGTTTGTTCTGCTGTCCCCCGCCCTGGGCTCCCCATCACTGGAAGTCACTGCAGGGGCATGACTGGATTTGGGTCTAACTGTTCTGGCCAGAATCCTCCATGGGGGGTGGGGTGGGCAGGGGGCTTTGCTTTGTGTTGCATCCCATCAGGAGGCAGTGATTTCAGATTCTCTCCCTCTTAGTGATGCTCAGACTGTTTACCTTTTTAGTAGACAGGGCTAGGAAATCCGTATTTTTGAAAAGAAAAATCAACAGTTCTGATTATTATCATACTGATAATTCCAGTCGCAATTTTTAATTTAAACTTCTTGTTGTTAAACGTGACACAAATGTATAAAACACACGGGCGGGCGCAACTAGGGGTGAGGTGGGCGTCCACCCAGGTCAGGAGAGTGGGTCTGCCAGCTGTCCCCACTGCCTTCCTGGTGGCCTCACAGCCAGCACCCCCACCCCACCCCCACCCCCGGGAGTAGCCACCGCCCCAGCTGTGACCACAAACACTTTCTCACTTTTCCTCAGTTTTTTGCCGAGTGTGCACCACAGACAGTGAAAACCTTTTCTTCACCTGCTGTCCTTCTGCTCCCGTTTCGTGAGGCTGCTCTGTGTCCGCACTGTCGGAGCCTGTGGCCAATTACATTTATAAACCTCATCACTTGTGGTTTTCCAGCCCAATCAGATTTAACCTTTAAGGATTTTTACTTCTTTTAAATGCTTGAATATTTTCTCTTACACTGAAAATCTTGGTTCCGAACAGTATTTATTACTTACTTATTTACACTATTCTGTGTATAAAAGTTTTAATGTAATACCAGTATTACTGTTGGCAGAATACTGTATGGAATTTAAGATTTCCTACCAGCTCTGTTTCCCCACATTCCACTGAGGATGTGCAGTCAGAAGAGCATGTTCTGAAGGTGCCTGAGATGAGTCTCTCTTTGTGTGGTATGATCACCAGTTTAATTGTAGGCAGATATGTTTCTTTGTCTACACTTCCTGAAAGAATTGCTTTCCTGTTTGATTATCGTTTTTGAATGTATAAAACTTATGTTTTCAAAGTGAAAACTTTGTAACACATGTATCCCCGAGAAGTCTCATTCCCTCCCTGTCTCCTGCAGACTTTCTCTCCCTCCATTGTTGATAGCTAGTTTTTATTTATTTTTAAATTTTTGGCTGCGTTGGGTCTTCGTTGCTGTGCACGGGCTTTCTCTAGTTGCGGCGAGCGGGGGCTGCTATTCATTGTGGTGCGCAGACTTCTCATCGCAGTGGCTTCTCTTGTTGTGGAGCAAGGGCTCTAGGCGCACAGGCTTCAGTGGTTGCAGCACGCGGACTCAGTAGTTGTGGCATGTGGGCCCTAGAGCACGTGGGCTTCAGTAGTTGCGGCATGCGGGCCCTAGGGCACAGGCTCAGTAGTTGTGGCACACGGGCTTAGTTGCCCTGCGGCATGTGGGATCTTCCCAGACCAGGGATTGAAGCCATGTCCCCTGCATTGGCAGGTGGATTCTTAACCACTGTGCCAACCAGGGAAGTCCCGATAGCTAGTTTTTAAAAATTAGTTTTTGATTTATCCTTCAGTATTTCTTTTTGCAAATATTGGCAGATATGTGTATATATATTCTTCTGTTCTCCTTTTTCACAGAAAGTAGCATTCTGTAATATTCTGTACCTCACTTTGTCACCGAGAAATAGACATGGAAATCATTCTTTATCAGTTCCTTTTTTTTTTAATACATTTTTAAATAAATCTTTACTGGGGTATAATTGCTTCACAATGTTGTGTTAGTTTCTGCTGTATAACAAAGTGAATCAGCTATATGCACACACATATCCCCATATCCCCTCCCTCTTGCGTCTCCCTCCCACCCTCCCTATCCCACCCTTCTAGGTCATCACAAAGCACCGAGCTGATCTCCATGAGCTGTGCAGCAGCTTCGCACCAGCCATCCATTTTACATTTGGTAGTGTATGTATGTCAGTGCTACTCGCTGACTGCATCCCAGCTTCCCCTTCCCCCCTGGGTCCTCAATCTGTTCTCAACGTCTGCATCTTTATTCCTGCCCTACCACTAGGTTAATCAGTACCATTTTTCTAGATTCCATATATATGTGTTAGCATACAGTATTTGTTTTTCTTTTTCTGACTTACTTCACTCTGTATGACAGACTCTGGGTCCATCCACCTCACTACAAATAACCCATTTTCGTTCCTTTTTATGGCTGAGTAATATTCCATTGTATATATGTGCCACATCTTCTTTATCCATTCGTCTGTCGATGGACATTTAGGTTGTTTCCATGTCCTGGCTATTGTAAATAGTGCTGCAATGAACATTGTGGTACATGTTATCTTTTTGAATTATGGTTTTCTCAGGGCTATATACCCAGTACTAGGATTGCTGGGTCATATGGTAGTTCTGTTTTTAGTTTGTTTTTTTTTTTTTTTTTTTTTCGCGCTACGCAGGCCTCTCACTGCTGTGGCCTCTCCCGTTGCGGAGCACAGGCTCCAGACGCGCAGGCTCAGCGGCCATGGCCCATGGGCCCAGCCGCTCTGCAGCATGTGGGACCCTCCCAGACCGGGGCATGAACCTGTGTCCCCTGCATCGGCAGGTGGACTTTCAACCACTGTGCCACCAGGGAAGCCCTGTTTTTAGTTTTTTAAAGGAGCTGCATACTGTTCTCCATAGTGGCTGTATCAATTTACATTCCCACCAACAGTGCAGGAGGGTTCCCTTTTCTCCACACCCTCTCCAGCATTTATTGTTTCTAGATTTTTTGATGCTGGCTCTTTATCAGTTTCTAAAGCTCTTTCTCCTTTTTACAGCTGAGTAGTATTCACTGTGTCCATTTATCATGATTTATGTAGCTCCTCACTGATGGGTATTGGGTTCTTTCCAATCTTTTGGTTTTAAAACTAATGCCACAATGCATAATCTTATGCACAAGTCATGTTCTGTTTTTGCCAGTGCTTCTTGGGGATACATTTCTATAGTCTAAATTTCTGGGTCAAGGGTAAATGGATATGTCATTTTTCTGGGTATTGCTAAATTCATCACATGGATTTTATACCTTAGAGTCCCACAAGTTATGTATTAGAGTCTAATAGGCTTTTTTTTTTTTTTTTTTTTTTTTTGCTGTACGCGGGCCTCTCACTGTTGTGGCCTCTCCCGTTGCGGAGCACAGGCTCTGGACGCGCAGGCTCAGCGGCCATGGCTCACGGGCCCAGCCGCTCCGCGGCATGTGGGATCTTCCCAGACTGGGGTACGAACCCGTGTACCCTGCATCGGCAGGCGGACTCTCAACCACTGCGCCACCAGGGAAGCCCTCTAATAGGCTTTTTAAAACTAACTGGAAGCTTATCAGTTGGTCACTGCATATATTTTATGGGGAAAATGAATTTTCTCCATGGAAAAAAGAACACAGACTCTAGAGAAATACTTCCCCCTTACTGAGGCTGGGCTGGGAAACATCTGTTGGCCCACAGGGTGGGGGGCTCTGAGGAAGCCCCGGAAATATTGCCCATTTGCGTGACTAGATGTTTCTAAGTCTGAAGGACCTTGCCTGAGGACTTCTGCTTTTTCTTTATCGCAGCTGCAATATGAATCAATTTGGGGGCATCCTGTTTCAGAAGTGGCTAAGTCTACCCTCAGCTCATGGGAGATCTTGGAGGTTCTGGAGGGGGAGAGGAGGGTAGTCACTGGAGAAGGTGAAAGCAAGTCGTGCCTGGTGAGGATTTAGAACAAAAGGGAGCCCTTGTTTCCTGCTATCTTATCACCTGTAAGGTGATGAGCCATCCTGGTCTCCCCTGTAACCAAAAGTAGGGCAGGCAGACTCCTTTTTCTCTGACCCCCTTAGAAAATCTAGGTAAACACCTTTTGTTTCTTTAAGTTTTGAGGAAGCGAGGGGATCATTACATTATTGAATTATTAAATGACGTGGAGTTATGCTGGTTGCTCAAAGACGCTTCTCAGCCTCAGCATCTTGGATTCTGAACCCAGCGCTCACGGGTCTCTCCTTAGAACAGGGCCTGCACAGAGTCAGCACTCAGTGCGCATTTGTGGGATGAGGGACAGCAGCATCCCCTCCTGTTGAGAGGCTTTGCGGGGCCAATTCTACAGATCCGGGTCAGACTGGGTCCTCCACGTGGGCGCTCTGAGACCTTGGCAAGTTACTCATTGCTCTGTACCTCTGTTTCCTAGTCTGTAATACTGGCAAAACGGCGATCACCACACCTCAGAGGAGACGGTTAGAGAAGGGTTGTGATGAGCTGGTGAGATAACTGCATTACAGTCGATTGGGAGAAGCGTCAGGGTCCTCAGAGATGGCTACTTGTCTTTGAGACGTTGACCTCCAGGGGCAGAGGCCGAGGGAGGCCTGGCATTTAGGAGGAGATTAATAATAAGCAGGACATATAATAGTAAATCATAAAACAGGTAAATCGATTGCATCGAGATGTAAAGCTTCAGTGTGATAAAGTAACAGCTAACATATAGTTAACCCTTAAAAAAAACATCTTTCGTGATGCAGTTGTCGTTTTGCCAGTTTTACTGATAAGAAAACTGAGGCACCGCGTAGAATCACCTGCCCAAAGGTGCACTACCCCAAAGTGGGTAGACTGGGCTGTGAACTGAGGTGAGTCTGCTGGGCCTGTGCCCTTCACCGTGCCGGCCGCTGCTTTGCATGAAGTTAAAAGGCCTGTCACGGAGTGGAGGGGACACTTCCCCCATCCGTCCTGCATGTGCTTACTAAGCACAGCTGTACTCAGCACTGTACTGGGCACAGTGCTGAGGTCGTGGGCATGAGCCAAGCATAACTCTGCCCTCCTTGAGCTTATGTGATTGTGGAAAAGAGGACCCACACAGTCATAAAGAACTGCACATTCCTGAGACACAGGCAACCTAGTGGGTAAATGGGCAGAGGAAGCCCCAGGGGCCAGGGAATCTGTTAAAAAATATATATTTATGCAGCCTCCTTGATGGTCAGGGAAATGCAACCTAAAATTGTCTGATGGGTGAGAATGAAGAAGTCTGTCCTTTCAGATTCTGGCCAGGATGGTCAGGGGTGGGCACTGGTTCTCAAAGTGTGGTCAGAGGAACCTTCTGGGAACCTTTCACAATACACACTGTACGTGTACTCTGTGCTCTTCTCATAATACTGGGTAGTTACTTGCCCTTTTCCCTCAGTGCTCTCACAAGTGTACAGTGGAGTTTTCCAGAGGCCACATGGCATGTCGTCACCACAGATTGAACCCAGAGGCAGAGATGGGAGCCCAGTTGCCTTCTTTTAAGCCGGACATGAAAGAGATTTGCAAAAATGTATAGCAATGCTACTCTTCTCGTTAAGGTTTTTTTTTTTTTTTTAATAAAAACCCTGCAATTATTTGAGCCATTATTTAAGTGTTACAGGCAGTAGAACACAACGCCTAATTGACATATTAGCTGTCCAGTCTGTTTATTTACTTTTATTGAGCTGGCTTGTTTTCATGGTACCCGTTGTTTTTTTTCTTTTTTGGCCACACTGCACGGCATGTGGGATCTTAGTTCCCCAACCAGGGATTGAACCCGTGCCCCCTGCATTGAAAGGCAGAGTGTTAACCACTGGACTGCTGGGGAAGTCCCTTGTTAAGGTTTTTTTTTTTTTCAATACAGTTGTTTTTCATAAAAATATACAGGTTAACATATGATAGGTTTATTATGTTATGTTTTAAATGAATTAATAAACATTTTAAAACGTTTGGGACTTCCCTGGTGGTGCAGTGGTTAAGACTCCAGGCTCCCAATGCAGGGGGCCTGGGTTCGATCCCTGGTCAGGGAGCTAGATCCTACATGCATGCCGCAACTAAGAGTTCGCATGCGTCAACTAAGGAGCCCATGAGCTGCAACTAAGACCTGGCACAACCAAAAAACAAAAGTTTAAATTTCTAATCAGGTAAACATTAGTAGCTCTAACTCATGGAAGCAATACCTCTTTGGAGCCTTCAATGTTTATTAGTGTAAAGGAGTCCCGAGACCAAAATGTTTGAAAACCACTGCTCTGCAGCAGTGTTTTTCCAACTGTAGATTGCAATTTATTAACGACTTAGGAACCTAGTTAGTGGGTTATGATGATCTTTAAAAAAAAAAAAAAAGGGAAGTGGAGTAAAGTCTAAAGGAGGAATCAGTCCACAGCATGTGAGGTTACATACTATTTTGTGAAACTGATTTCAGTCTTTCATACATGCATGTGTGTGTATGTAGAATTGTAAAGCTGAGTGGATTTCTTGGCGTGGATCGGGGTCAGAAAAGGTAGAAAGCCCTGGAGGACCTCTTGCATGTGTGGGTGGGAAATCATGTACAAGGATGTTCATTGCTGCGTTGTTGGAAATAATTTGGTAACATCAGTCTCCACACAAAGGGACTGTCTTAATAAAATGTGGGGGAGTGAGATGATTGAATCCTGTACAGCACTTAAAAGAAATGTACTAGGGCTTCCCTGGTGGTGCAGTGGTTGAGAGTCCGCCTGCCGATGCAAGGGACACGGGTTCGTGCCCCAGTCCGGGAAGATCCCACATGCCGCGGAGCGGCTGGGCCCGTGAGCCATGGCCGCTGAGCCTGCGCGTCTGGAGCCTGTGCTCCGCAACGGGAGAGGCCACAACAGTGAGAGGCCCACATACCGCAAAAACAAAAACAAACAAACAAAAAAACCCAAAAAGAAATGTACTAGATGAGAAGCAAACTAACAGTATAACACTTACGTAAATAAATACCTATAAGATGACACCTTATGTTCTTAGAAATATACGTTAAGTGTAAAGCCAGTTTAGAATGGATTGGAAAGGATTCATGCCAGATTCATGATGCTGCTTTCCCCTAGGGAGGGAATGTGATGACAGATGGGCAAAGGGGACTCCAAGAAAATCTCTAATTTTATTTTAGAAAGGATTTCCCACAGTTAGATCGGGAACACTAGTGTGTATTTATTTTCTGTTCTTTCCTAAAGCAGGTAGCCAGATCCTGAAAGAGAGAAAAACCATATAAATCAGAACTTTGGACACGGATTTTGCAAAAATTGGATAAATAGCCAGTTGTAATCCAAAAAAACATGAAACCATAATTATTTTGTCAGCAAGTATTTGCAGTCTTACTGGTATGCCAGAACCTTGTTAGCCTCCTGTGGGGGGGCAGCAGCAGACCAGACCCTGGTCCCTGTTCTCATGGCATTTCCCGTCTGGCGTTTGATCTGGGTGCCCATTGTGTGCAGTCGCTGAGCACTTAGCTCTCGGTGTTGTGTGTCTTCCTCACAACAGCCGGGTGAAGTGGGTGCTGGCTTCTGTGCATTTTACAGATGGAGAAACTGGGGTTTAGAGAGGTTGAGTGTTTGTCCCCTAGGACAGCCAAAGACTTGCGAGATGGCAGTGGGCAGAACTGATGTGGGCAGGTCTTTTAAGCTCATCTGGGCTGTAAAGAGAATATACAAGTCATCCTTAATGATTCAGGCACAGGTCAGCCTAAGATAAAATCCAGAAATAGTCCTGAAATACCATTATAGCCAACAGTTTCACATTTGTCCGTTAAACCTTTCCTTTATAAACTGGCCGTTTTAGCAAGAATCCAGCTAGACTGGGTCCAGCTGTGAGTGTTCTCTTGGAGACAGTGTTACAGGCAGGAGGAAGGTAGAGAAACGGAGGGAAGATGCAGGGGTCAGTGCTCT
This sequence comes from Leucopleurus acutus, assembly GCF_964270905.1. Classification (NCBI taxonomy): domain Eukaryota; kingdom Metazoa; phylum Chordata; class Mammalia; order Artiodactyla; family Delphinidae; genus Leucopleurus; species Leucopleurus acutus. Next base: position 178,525,073 of record NC_139142.1, read on the forward strand.
TCTCATTCCGGGACTTGTGCAAGGTCTACAGAGTGTTGACAGCCCTCAGCTGTTGGGGTGTCCAAGTAGGAAGTGGCAGAGGCATTGCTGTGACTCTTGTCCTCACTCTTTCCTTCCCAGGAGTATTTCTTGCAAGCAGAGCTGACAAGTAATGTTTTGAAGACAGGCGTGGTCCGCTGCTGCGTGGGGCAGTGCAGCAACGCCATCCCCATGGACACCGTGCTCACCATGCGGAAGCTGCCCATCACCTATGTACGTGTCTCGGCCACGACCTCTGCTCTCCGTAGGATTTAGTTCAGTCGTCTTTGTGCCCATCTGGGTTGTGGGTGAGGGAGGTGAAGGGGAAGCTCGTCCAATCCTTCCATGAGGAAGGCCCAGAGGTGTCTGGTGGGCCTCAGTGTCACAGACGCTGGACCCAGTGGGGCCAGGCTGGGTGACCACAGTCTGGGAGGTGGGCTTGTGTGGACACTCAGGTGAGGACAATTTACCTGGGGGCCTAGTTAGGTTTTTCTTGGCTCTTCATCCCTTGCCTTGATACGTTCTGGGGGATTTGATAGAGCAGAGTCCACCCTGGGCACTTGTGCTGGGGGAGGTACAGCCTCAGGGCCACACAGGCGGGTCTGAAAGCATCAGTCATGATGGCAGTGCTGGTGGTGGTTGTTTCACGCTTCTTGGTGGGAAACGCTTGCCCTTCAATTATTCCCCCTGCTCCCTTTTTCTCATCCCGCCCTGCAGAGCAACAGGAAGGAAAACAAGGGTGGGTACCTGTGCCACTCATGTGCGGAGCAGCGCATTGGGCCGCTGGCCTTCCTGACTGCCTCCCCCGAGCAGGTGCGCGCCATGGACCGCACCGTGGAGAACATCGTGCTGCCCCGGCATGAGGCCCTGCTCTTCCTCGTCTTCTGAGGTGCAGGGAGCTCTCTCCTCCAGCCGGGATGCTGGGCAGACTCCTGCCTGCGTGGACGGTGGCATGGGGGGCTCCCTCCCCAAGACCGGACTCACTCACAGAGCATCTTCTGAAGAAGATGAAGCCGACTGGAGCTGGACTTGCCGTGTCTCCACCCCTGGAGGTAGCCAGACCCCACTGCCCCTCTTCCACCCCAGCAGGCCGGGGATGCAGGGGATGGTCTTTTGATAAAAAAAAAAAAAAAAGAAAAAAAAAGAAAAATTATGTATTTAAACTTTTATTACAAGGTTTCAATTAAACAGGCATTGTAGCACTGGCGTTCCACTGTGTGACGGCCCCTGCCTTCAGCCCTGCTGTTTCTGGACTTTCTCCTTTTCTCCTCTTACTCTTTTCAAAGCTCTGTAACTGTTCACAGTGCACACCAAGCAGAGTAGGAGGCTTATTGTCCAGGGTGACAACTAATGCATCAAAAATGAGAGTTTTCATGCTGTGGGGAATCACACATGTATAAGACACAGGGTGCACCTTTGTCATCACGGGGTTCACAGCCTGAACAGGGAGGCAGCGTGACATATAACAAGACAAGTAGAAAGTGACACTAGCTAGACACCTTGTGTTCCCACAGGTAGAATGGAAGACCAGAAATACCTGAGAGGGAGGCGGAGTAGGCCAGCCACGTTGTGGGGGAGACAGGAGCAGGTGGAGATGGGCAGCTGGTACCTAGTTCACTGCCTGGGGATGCTGGGTGGATGTCGTAATAAAGCTGTTCTTTATAGAGACCAGTGGAAAAACCCACGTTGCTTAGCCGTACATGGATCTGGTTTTTTACATTTTTGCCATGCAGCACTTCAGGGATGCAGATGGCAGGTGAGGGCATTGCCCAGAGAGTTCACCAGCTAGTGTCTGAGCCCAGTCAGCGGAGTGGAGAGCAGACTCCTAGCCTCATTGTTGCGGCCACCCCTAACCTCTCCCACGTCAGGCCTCTAGTGGAGTTTAGCGAGCAGGCCGGTGAGTAAAGCAAGGGTGCTGTTGAATTGGGCTGGGGTGCTTGGAAAGGGTGAGGGACACGTCTGCATATAGCAGAGAATTCACAGAATGGGCCCTGAAGACAGAGGTGGGACGGGTGCTTTCATCTGCTCCGCCGGCATGCCTGGCCTGGCCTCGCCTCATTTGGTGCTTTTGGTTAACTCAGAGCAAAACAGCACGTGAAAGGAAATGGTTTGGATTTGGAGGTCACAGTGCTCAGAGTCGTTCAGAAGAGGGGTTTGTGGGTGGCAAGAGGGGCCATGAACACGTTTTCTGGAAATCTGCTTTTACCAACCAGCGGGGAAGCAACTTATTTATTGGGGAGAAGTCATGAATTCTCTAGACCTTTTCAGAGCACCTGATGTGGGGCAGGGCCTTGGTCGCGGCCGTCTGCAGTCAGCCGTGGTCCTGACTCAGAGAGGTGACAGTAAGAGGTGTGATGCGTGTGGGGTGTTTGGAGGCGGGCCCCTAGGGTGTGGGGCAGAGGGCGTCCGGAGAGGGGGCCGCACTGCTGCTCTGGGGTGGGAGGGGTGTCTCTCTCAGAGGTGAGGTCGGAGGACCACCAAAGCGGGTGGTGCTGGAGCTGTTTTTAATAACGGGGTGAGTCGTTAGCTATTAAAGAAGAAAAGAATATTCTAGAAAGAAGGAAAAACATGAAGGTGTTGGTGGTCACGGCACTACCAGGGCAAAATGTCAGCACTAGTATTTTGGTACTTATTTAAAAAATAATAGGATCTAGGAATTGATGCTGGTACTTTATTTTTTAAGTGTTAAGAATTTCTAAAAAATCAGTAAAATCAAATGGTTGGTGTGTTTCAAATAGAAAAACAATTTTTAAATACACAGTAAAAATAGAAATGTTATTTATTTTAGTTTCTTATCAGTAATCAGTTTAAGGTAGAAATTCCTATATAAAACTTACGATTTTGTTAAATATACTTATAAAGTTAATTATATTCTATTTATTTTTATTAAAAATTTTTTATTGAAGTGTAGTTGATTTACAATATTATATTCGTTTCAGGTGTACAACATAGTGATTTAATATTTTTATAGATATACTCCATTTAAAGTTTTTAAAAATGGTTATATTTCCCTGTGCTGTACAATATATCTTTGTTGCTTATCTATTTTATACATAATAGTTTGCATCTCTTAATCCCATACCCTTATCTATAAGTGTTAAATACCCATTATCACTTTAATAAAAGTGATTAGATGGAAAGAGTAAAAGCATTATTCAAAAATGTAAACTAAATACTACATGAAAATGAAAATCTTTTAGATCTTTTATAAGGTATAGTCTTTAAAATATGGGGCTTCCATGATTTCATTTAGTTGTTAATGTATTTTTGTGCACAATTTTCTGTAGAAGTTTGTTTTGTTTTTACACCACGTAAATTGGGAGAAAAAATAATTATAAGCTAGTTTCAAATATTTTTCTTTGGTTCATTAATTTTTAAATAATCCCTCTTATTTGATAACTTAGAGGAGTTCTTTTTTCAGTTGTTTAAGAATGTGCAGTCTACTGATAGCAAGTTCTAGTTTTTTTGTTTCAAAGTTAGGATTTCTGGTTTGTCTCTGTCTTGACTTTATCATGTATATAGAGGTTCTGATGCAGTTACTCATATAAAAAGAAATTCTGTTATGTCATAATCCATTTGTTTAGAAGGTATTTGAAATAAAATAAAAATTATTCTTGGAATAGAAGTGTTAAAATATAGTGCATTGTAGACTATGCATTAGTTTTTCCTTTCACATAATTATTCTCAAAACATATTTCAGATTTTAGATTTTTAAAAAACTAGGTGATAGTAGTTGACCAACCTGAAATATTGGCATAGAGAAATTTTAAAATGTCACAGAACATCAGCACCTGAAATTGCATTCACTAAAGGTATGCCACTGTAGGAAAGGCTTGGGGAAATGAGATGTGTGTGGCTGGAGAATGTATATAGTAGGAGCCGGCTAGCAAGGGCCAGGTAACAAAGGGCCCGGGACACGAAGGAGTTTGGGTGGTATCCTCAAAGATTATGAGTCAATGTGAGATTTTAAGACATCAGATTTTGTTTTCAGGAAGAACATTCCAGTTGTAGATTGGAGGATGTTTTAAGAAGGTCAGATCAATTAAGAGGCTCAGAGTTGTGATCTCTGCAAGAAATGACAACCGCTGGGCTGGACCAAGACAGGCAAAATGGGTCTGGTGAGGAAGGGATGGACCTAGGTGAGTGGTCCTCAGGGTGTGGCCCCAGATGAGCAGCGTCAGCATCCCTTGGGAACTTGATAGAAATGCACATTCTGTTCTTCACCCACATCTACTGGATCAGGACCCATGAGACAGTCCAGCAGCTGGCATTTAACCAGCCCTACAGTGATTCTGATACACATTGAATTCTGAGAACTTCTGCTCTCAGGATTAAAAGGTAGAATCAGTAGGACTTAGTGCTTCAGTGGGAGTGGCGAGTCGGTGATAGGAATCCCGATGGGACCCCTGGTCTTCTGGCTTGTTTTCAGGATGGGTGAGGGTACCCATCATTGGGACAGAAAACATAGGATGTGGTAGGTTTGTATAAAAACAGTGATGGGTTTGGTTTTGACATGTTGAGTTTGGGTGCTTATGAGAAACCCGGGTAGATTTGTCCTGGAGGCTATTGGGAAAACAGGTGTGTACATCAGCAGACCTGTTTGGGCTGGGAGCAGAGGGTTTAGAGCTGTCATGTGTAAGTGGTGGGTGAGGTAGATCAGTGTAGGGGTCTCCGAGCTCACCCCAGCATAGGGTCCAGAGAGAAAAGAGCAGAGGACGACGAGGCTTGGGAGGAAAAAGGAAGAGGATTCTGTGAAGGAAGTGACAGCTAGTTCTGAAAGATAGAGCTGCTGCTGAATTCAGGAGAGGAAGGGGTTTAAGCAGGAGTGAGCTTCAGCATCCAGCACTGTCCAGACCGAGGGGAATGAAGGTACAGAGCCAGAGGTGATGGTGTTAGTGCAAAGCCTATTATCTGCTCTACCTTCACCCAAGGTCATCCTTTAAAGAACCTACCCAGGGCCTCAAGAAGTAGCTGACAGGACTCAACATCCTGGATTGTTTTTTTCCTTTTTTAAATGTCCAATTCAATGGTCCTGGATTCTTTTTTATGTAATCATTTTCCTGGTATTATGTTTTCTTGATCTGGAGCCTGTGACAGAAAAGGTAACATTCTAATGAGTGGTTTGGAGCTGCATGAGGAAGGGCCACTGGCTTCCTGGCCTGAGGTGGAGGGACCTCACTGTCCTGTCCTCCCCCTCTGCTCAGCCCATTTCACATCTCAGGGTAACTTACACCGTCCCCACTTTGTGTTACCAAATTCTGTATCAGGACACTTGGGGCCATGAGTCCCCCAGACAGAAGCTCTAAAGGGCGTTGAACAGGAAATGTGACGGTTTCGCAGAGGAGGGCGGGCTGTTTCTGGCCTCCCTGCCGTCTCTAGTGTCAGCTTTGCCGCCAGGCTGGCTTCCCCGTGGCAAGCTGCCTGTATCTTGTCGGACAGTGTGTCCAGATGCAGCAGTGAGAAGAAAGCCTGTCCTTTGTGTCTCTTGGGAGCAAGGAATCCTTCCCCAGGAGCTTCCCCTCACGTCTCAGTGGTCAGAACAGGGTCACTTGCCCATTCCTAACCCAGCTGCTAGCAGGAGGGTAGCTTAAAATAATCAGGATTTGCTTTCCTGGAGTCTGGAATGAGGTCTGCTTCCTTTGATATACATGATGGTGTGGAAGAGAATTAATACCCCAAAAGTGGGAACTCGTTTGAAAAGGAAGGAGAGGGGCAGGCAACTGCCAGGGCCTGATTGTCCAGTGTACACATCGATGTCGTCCAGGAAACGACTGCAGCATTTCTTAGACTGGTAGACATACTCGGGACTGCACATTATTTTATGTAGTTCTCCCGACAAACCTGGAGGAGCGGATGATGAAGCAGCCTTTAGAGTGATTGATCAGTAGCACATAGAATAGTGCTCGGGTTAAAACAAGTGTGATCTCCAAACCCGTGGTATTTCCAGCACCACCATGTCAACGGAACTAGAACTCTTCAAAAAGCCCACATTTGTCAAAAACAAAGCATCAAAGGCTTTCTGATGTTCTCAGCCATGGCATTCTTCAAACCAAATTTTACTGCCAGTTAAAGTGTAGCTACTGTAATTAGGACTTGGGGTGGCAACTAGAATTCTTTCTTAAGCTCTCCCCCTGGGAAGCCCCCAGGCTAAGGCTCTAAGGCTTCTGGGAACAGACCAGAGACACCGCAGCCACATGCAGCCCAGGCGGCCCTGGACAACTTGGAATTAGAGAAGCTCAGGCGCCTCTGGATCACGTTCATCTCAAAGGGGGTTCTGAAGATTACACGCTTGTTTTGTAATTAGTGCTTTTGGCTCTCTGCCCAGAGAAATGAGGAACCAGCCCTGGACAGATAACCATCCAAGTTCATGGTGATGGTGTCCATCAGAAGGGGGCCCTTGGGTAGCACCTGGGACTTGCAAGACCCTAAGATTCTGCTGATTGCACTCAATCCCTGCAAGGCCATCACTCTTTAAGGCTGCTTTCGTTTCTGTTTGTTTATAATAGTCATCAAGCAGTCCTCCCAGAACGAGCTCGTGTCACAGGCCACCCCAGGGGTTGTAAGAGAAGCACAGAGCTCCACAGTCTGCCTTCCACCTCGTCTGTCATGTGAGCCCCACAAGTGGTCTGTCATTCCAACTGCCTCCTCCTCTTCTGAACTTGTCACTTGCTTCCCTCTGTCTTTGCCTGTATCGTTCCCCCTATTTAGAACCCTCCCTGCCTATTTCTATTTATTTAAATCACAACCATACTTCAACTCAAGCCCCATTACATCTAAAATACTCCTCAAGTGTCCAGGCCTTTTAGTGATTTCTTCCCCTCCTGAGCTTAACGTGGTAATATTACTGTGTTCACGCCCCATGTGGCGTTTATATCTGCTAATGTGTGGTATGAAGTTTTTGCTTCGCTTTGTTTTGCTATGTCTCCCCTTTTTTTTGATCAGGCTGTAAGCACCTACAGGATAAGAACCAGGTCTTCACTTAGCATCTCTAGTGTCTAGAGAGAGAGAGAGAGAAAGAAGCAATTCAGAAAGCACTTTCAAACACAGCATTGATCCTCACCTTTGTGAAAAGGACAATGCAGGTGTTGTTATCCCCACTTTAAAGATGGAATGTCGGTCCTTATAGCTTAAGTGACTCTCGCAAGGTGACAGGGCCAGCGAAGGGTAGAGTGCGAGCTTGGCACCCAGGTGGTCCGAGTCCTGTGCTCCTGCCACTGTTTGAGGTACTATTCAGCAAACTCCGCATTTATAGGACATGTAATAAAGGTTACAGGGGCTCAGAGGCGGACGATTTCACACATTTGAGTAGCTAATGAAGGCTCCCTGGAGCAGGTAGATATCGAGCTGGCTCTTGAAAGGTAGATTGGATGTAGAGAGGATGGCCAAGGACTGGCAGATAGGTTGACCATGGACGTCGTGCTTGGCCTGTGGGGACACAGGGAAGCGGTGGGGGGAAAGGTGGAGGAGGCAGCCTGGAGCAAGGCCCTGGATGGCCCTTGTGAGGGCTGTGATTTAGTCGAACAGGCTGCTACGTGATCCTGAGGGTCTGGCTGGCATAATCAGTGAAGCTCTCTTCCTGTGCCCACCGGGGGTAGAACAGGGCCACAGGCTTCCTCTTGCAAGGTGACTCCTCAACCAAGGAAGCAGCGATGCTGCCTTGAAGCAAGCGAGGAGCAGCGTTGCCAGGTAAAACGGGCTGCTGCTGAGGACGAGGGAGGGTCCCTGGGGGGAGAGCTGGGAGGCTTGTGAGCCTCCAGATTTCCCCTATATCTTTTTTTTTTATTGGGGTATAGTTGATCTACAATGTTGTGTTAGTTTCAGGTGTACAGCATAGTAAATCTTTATACATATACATATATCCACTCATTTTTAGGTTCTTTTCCCATATAGGTCATTATAGAGTATTGAATAGAGTTCCCTGTGCTGTACAGTAGGTCCTTATTAGTTATCTATTTTATATATAGTATTGTGTATATGTCAATCCCCATCTCCCAATTTATCTCCCCTCCATCCCCCACCCCATTTCTTTTTTTTTTTTTTTTTTGTGGTACGCGGGCCTCTCACTGTTGTGGCCTCTCCCGTTGCGGAGCACAGGCTCCGGACGCGCAGGCTCAGCGGCCATGGCCCACAGGCCCAGCCGCTCCGCGGCATGTGGGATCCTCCCAGACTGGGGCACGAACCCACGTCCCCTGCAACGGCAGGCGGACTCTCAACCACTGCGCCACCAGGGAAGCCCCCCCACCCCATTTCTTAATTCCAATCCTGGGGCCTCGTCCTCATCCAATCAGTGCTCTGTCTTCCAGCCCTCAGGTCTCTTAAACCTGCCGTGGCTGTAAATTCAGCTAACATGATTCAACACTGTGAAGACTTGAGCTCTTAAGTTGGGTTTCCTCTTGACCTTGCATCTCGAAGGCATGCGATTCAGTGGTTACAGAATCTCTAGGTTTTAGACTGTGGCTTGAAACTTGAATAGAGATTTTAGGGATTTGAACTCGTGTTCTCTTATCTAAATTATTCAGTGCCATGAATAGTAGCCACCCGGCTATGGCCTTGGATTTTTCCACCCACAATATTTTAGGCCAGCTGTGGTGCAGCCTCCTGGAGCTGGGCCTTCAGCAGGCCTGCCATTCCAGGCCACTCCTGGGGAACTAGTTCACTGCCTGCCCTGGGCCGCTGGAGTCCCATCTCAGGCTGCTAGCCGAGCTTACGCTGTTTTCTGCCCTCTCTAAGGCAGATAACCATTCAAAACTATTCCTTCTTTCCCTACTTCTCTGTAATTTGCAATACCTGTTACTAGTACCAAATTCCATACTGGTGCGACCTTTCCAGTGACAAGTAATGAAAACTGAATCTGTAACAAGGAAAGAGAAGATGTATTGGAAGAGTGTTGGGGGCTCGTAGAATCACCGGATGTTGGAGGATTAGGCTTGGGAAACAGGAACCACAGCAGTCTGGAGAGCTAGGAAACAGGCAGCCTGACAACGTTGGATGCCCCTGAAGCCTTGCTGGGCGCTGCTCCATCAGTTCTGTTGTGTTCCTTCATCCCATAGTCAACGCTTCTCACCAGGTGAGGGCATCTGATGGGCCTCATGTGGCTCTGGGGCCCACACCTGGTGGGAGTTGGTGGAGGGGATATTGGCCTTTCTGCGTTGTGGGAGGGAGGTTGCCCCACACGGTGGCGGGTCCCCAAATTGGAGAAGAGGGAGTGTTACGTCCCAGATAGCTCAAGACCACAAAAGTAGCATGGGTGGATTTTTAGACAGGCCCTTAGGGGAGAACAGTGTGAACCACAATTCCCTCATAAGTGTAGCGCCATATATTTATAAATTCTGTGAAAACAGTCACACGTTGAATTCCTCATAGGTTCCCACAGTGTGAGGTGTTGGGGATGCTCTGATCTGAATCAGGCTGCTCTTGCCTTCAAGGAGCACAGTCTTACAGGAAAACAAGCAAACTCAAGAGTCTTATGGGAAAACAAGCAAACTCAAGATTCTCGGCTACGTTCTCAAAATTCTGAGGCCAGAATTGAAGAAAGTGGATTGGGCAATTAGGAGCACGGAGAAACCCTTAAATGTGCCTTTTTGGTCCCTGTTCTCCTACTTCCTAATGTCTAGAGAGGGTTTAAAAAGATGAAAGTCAAAGTCTTATTTATTGATCAAGGAAAATCAAGTTAAGATAAAAAAAGATGATGGGCAATCAGTTTTCTTCATGACAAATGTGGTGGAGCACAGGAAATGAGAGAGGAGGGGAAAATGTGAATTATGTAGGTTTGTAGCCAGCTGGTGACATCATCTGGGCTAAAGACCTAACAGCTGTAGAACCTGCAAATCCCTTTGGGTCCTATGTACCTTGTCCACTAAAAAGTAAAAATAAAAAGATCGACTCTTCTCAGTGCCTGGCAGATACTGACCCCCGATCATTCTCTTCACTCATTTGTCCAACATTTCCTGGATTTATGGAGTGCCAAGAATCGAAAGATAAATGCCACTTCTCTGGTGCCCCTGGGAAGTACTCTGGTATAATCTCCAAAGATGGTTTCCCTTGATTCCTTTCCTCGTTTTTTGTCATCCCCCTCCCCTTGGGGCTGGGTGGCCTGGCGCCTTGCTTTGACCAATAAAATGCAACAGATGTGCCCATCAAGTGTGCCAGCTCCTACCTTTGAGGTGCCTGGTGGCTCTTCTTTCAGCCACCTGTAAGCGGTCTGGCTGTCCCGAGGCCACCATGCTGTGAGGAAGCCCAGGCTAGCCACGTGGAGAGTTTACACAGGGGAGCACTGGGGCCCCAGGCAGTGAGTGAGGCCTTCTTAGACCTTCACCTCAGCCCAGCCACTAACTGAATGCAGCCGAGTTGATGACACAGAGCAGAACTGCCTGGCTGAGCCCAGTCAGCCCCCAGAGACAGTAACAGTGGTGGTGCAGAGCTGCCGTTGGGGTGGCCTGTGATGCGGTGACAGGTAACTGGAGGAGGTAACCGCACACCAGGTCTTTCTGCAGGACCCTCCCAGGTTGGCTGGATTGGGGCTTCCGGGTAGGAGAGGGGAAGTGGTAGTTTTTGGAGAACTCTCGCAGGCAGCCTACAGGTGGGGGCAGGTGGGAGGGAGTAGGAAGGGGGTCCTGATGCCACATAAGAGGTGCATCTGAGACCCCCGCATACCGTTTATCTGCCCTTCCAGCGTACGTTGTTACGGTTTCCATGTCTATTCCTCACTTCCAGGTCACCTTGTGTCCTCCCAGGCCAAGCCCTCTGGGCGTCAGTCACTATTTGTGTGTAAAAATAGGGGCCAGATGTAGACCTTGAAGCAATGCTTGGAGCTGTCAAAGAAGGCTAGGGAGATGGGTGCAAAAAGACAAGTGGCTGAGTGCCTCCCAGATCACTTCCTTTGTAGCTTTGCCTGAGAACCTGCTACCCTGTCTCAGAAAATTTGGCCTTACTGTGATTAGGAATCTTTTAGTGTATTGATCTAGCATCTGTTAATGACCTTCAGGGCACTGCATCAGTCTCTGAGAATTCAAAGATGAAAGCACAGTTCTTTTCAAGATGTTCATCACTGCTTGATGGATAAATTCTGAGGCCATGGTATGTTCTGGCATCGTACAGGTTACTTAAACATTTCCCTAGAAGGACTACACCACCTGGTAAGAGAATTCATTTTACCCCTTTAGACTTAAAAAAAAAAAAGGAAGAAAGAAAAAAGGTCCTGATTGATTGATTGATCTGTCCCCACCCAACCCCTCTTGGTCCTTTTAGACCTCAGCTCCACCCAGCCCTGCTTCTATGTCTAGATCTAATTTTTGTCATATAATTTACCCAGCTTGAACTTGGTTGGTGCCTGGTAGATCGCAGACTTCCGTGCTGGACCTGAACCGGGTGATTCTGCATCTCCAAAACAGCACCCCGCTGCCCCTCAGAGGTCATCATGTCACTCACTCTTCCAAAGATGATGGTGATTTTGAACCATAAATCCTTGAACTATCCCTGTGACTCAGCCCTCTTCCATCCCATAGAAACCTTTCAGATTCCTGGCTCCACTGAACATCTGCTCTTTTCTTTTTCCTGTCTAATTAGTTTTAAAATAACAAGGGTCATACACTTAAAGATTCTTGTAAGAACAAACTGGATCCAGTTAATGGTAAACTCTAGAAACTTAGGGGCAAGCAGCTGAAGAGAGAAGCAAAAAGTTTAGGTAATCAGGCAGGTTCAGGATAATCAAGTACTTAAGGCCAATAGTGAATAGAATGGCCCAGCTCATGTGTCAGCAATGAGTTTTCCTACTTGTTGAAACAGGTATTTGCAGATAGTGAAAATGGTGTGGCTCTGAAATCCCCAAAGCAGCCATTTAAAATTCCTCCCCTTCCTTCCTTCACTTTTTAAAAAAAATAAATTTATTTATTTATTTTTGGCTGCATTGGGTCTTCGTTGCTGTGCGCGGGCTTTCTCTAGTTGTGGCGAGCGGGGGCTACTCTTCGTTACGGTGCGCAGGCTTCTCATCGCGGTGGCTTCTCTTGTGGAGCACGGGCTCTAGGTGCGCAGGCTTCAGTAGTTGTGGCTTGCGAGCTCTAGAGCGCAGGCTCAATAGTCAGGCTTAGTTGCACCGCGGCATGTGGGATCTTCCCAGACCAGGGCTCGAGCCCGTGTCCCCTGCATTGGGAAGCAGATTCTAAACCACTGTGCTACCAGGGAAGTCCCCCTTCCTTTACTTTTTTTTTTTTTTGCGGTACGCGGGCCTCTCACTGTTGTGGCCTCTCCTGTTGCGGAGCACAGGCTCCGGACGCGCAGGCTCAGCGGCCATGGCTCACGGGCCCAGCCGCTCCACGGCATGTGGGATCTTCCCGGACTGGGGCACGAATCCGTGTCCCCTGCATCGGCAGGCGGACTCTCAACCACTGCGCCACCAGGGAAGCCCTACTTTTGATGAAGCCATCTAAATTCATGACATGAAGAAGTTTATAAGAAATGGTACTTTGAGAGCCACGGCAGCTTGTGAATTTGTTGCTGTGCCTATGCCCCACCTCCTGTATGCTTGTGCTGTGTGATGGGGCAGCTGACACCTGGTTTATAGACCTACCCCTGCACCTGCCTTGTTCAGACTCTGTTCAGACTCTGGCATTAATGGAGCCGCATGGCCTTGGGCAAGTCACTTCTCTAGGCCTCAGTTTTCCCATCTGTAAAAAGAGGAGGTGGGACCAGGCCCATGATTTTATAAACAAGTTATAAGCATCAAAGCATGAAAGAAAAGAACACTGTAGAGAAAGAGACAGTGTGTGCACCAGGCATGCCTGGGCCACAACCTGCCACCCGTTGCTTCTGACGTGGAAATGCTATTAAAAATTCTCCAATACTGTGATCTGACTCGGATTCAGACAAGACTTTTTTTTCTCCTTTGCGAAAGAAAAGCTGAACTCAGCCATTTGGGACTCTGCATTCCTGATCTCCTTTTTTTATTTGTGGTACATTTCTCGTGATTCTTTCAGTGCATTTTTTTTTTGTATTGAAAATAGACATTTTATTTTGTTTATACAAGACACAATTTCAAAATACAAATCTTATGTAGCTATAAAAGACAAGGATATAAATATAAATGCACATCTATAGAAAATGTCACCAAGTTCAGTTTTCTTTCTGAACGTTTAAATCAAGAGGATTCACTGGGCACAATCTCTCTGTTCCCTTTCAATGTGTGCAGAGCACCTAGCTGAGAGAGAGGTTTTAGGAGCTGAAATGCTGGTGTCATCCTCGTAAACATCTCCCAAGCCAGGAGGAGCCTCGTAATTCACTTGGAGCTTTGAGCGTATTTCTTTTCTTTGTAAACTGCAGGTCCGGGTGAGGAATGGGAGAGAGAGTCGAGTGGATAAGCTGTCCTGAATAAATGTCATGATGAAATAAAAGCCCTGATAGGAACACCTGAGACCTTCATTCTCTCCTGGGAAAGTGTCGACCGCTGGGACTTTGGGGACTGGGCCCTGTGCCCCAGGGCAGGGAGCGAGTGTCCGTCCTGAACCCAGAGAACCCACTCATACGGGCGGTGCCTGAGCTGGCCAGTTGGTAAAATGGTACCAGGATGTTTTCTCACCCTGGCGGGCTTTTCCCCGAGGCCGCCGCCCCAAGGCTTCTCTAGGTCCTCTTTGGCTGGAGCAGAGCTGGGCCTTCACTGTGGCCTTTGCTGTCCTTGGCGTCCCCTGGAGCCTCCTAGGTCGTGTGGTTCGTTTTCTGTGCCCTCCCCTCTGGCGTCGGTTCCCCCAGTCCTTGGCACGACCTCCATGCTTTCCATTTCAACACTGGGTATCTGGTAAGCTTGCCTGTAAAGCAGGTAATTCACAGGTTTTGAAAAGAGGAGAGATTAGGTCAAAAGATAGTTCATTCTAGGTGTTCAGATATAGAGCACCTAGATTGCCTCCACTCACAGGTGGTATTTAAATCTTATTTTGGTATTTTAAGCCCTTTGTCCACCAAGGTTTACCAATGCTCTTGGAGTGGCCTCCCACACCTTGCCAGTCCTCCCTCTGCTAAAGGTGGTGGTTCAAATGCCAGGCACCGTGGAAGGAGTGAGTCACCAGGAGCCCGGCTAAGCCAGGTGTGACAGTCTTAATAAAAATGGTGTAATGGTTACAAAGCTTTTAAAACAGCTCCTGACATTTACTTAGTAAGTGTTAAATAAATAAACAAATGTTGGACTTCCCTGGTGGCGCAGTGGTTAAGAATCTGCCTGCCAGTGCAGGGGACACGGGTTCGAGCACTGGTCCAGGAAGCTCCCACATGCCGCGGAGCAACTAAGCCGTGCGCCACAAATACTGAGCCTGCACTCTAGAGCCCATGAGTCACAACTACTGAAGCCCGCGTACCGCAACTACTGAAACCCACATGCCTAGAGCCTGTGCTTCGCAACAAGAGAAGCCACTGTAATGAGAAGCCCGTGCTCTGCAACAAAGAGTAGCCCCTGCTCACCTCAACTAGAGAAAGCCCGTGCACAGTAATGAAGACCCAACACAGCCAGATATAAAGAAATAGATTAGTTAGGGCTTCCCTGGTGGCGCAGTGGTTGAGAGTCTGCCTGCTGATGCAGGGGACACGGGTTCGTGCCCCGGTCCGGGAAGATCCCACATGCCGCGGCTGGGCCCGTGAGCCATGGCCTGCAGAGCCTGCGCGTCCGGAGCCTGTGCTCCGCAACGGGAGAGGCCACAACAGTGAGAGGCCCGCGTACAGCAAAAAAATAAAGAAAAAGATTAGTTAATTTAAAAAAAAAACAAAGAAAAAACCAAATATTAATCAGTCCTTGAGAAGCCAAGAGTAGGGGATGCAGAGCATCTTAATTCCACAGTTCCCTGTCTGTCGTTGGACATGTGTTTTAGGCCCTGAGTATGTGGGTCTGTGGATTATACAGTCTACCTCCTGAGGATAAGCAACTTTTAGGACATTTTAGAGTAAGCACTTTGAGTTCCTTGGAGTGAGGGCTAAACTGTAAATTAGGACTCTAGGCCAATTTACCAAAAACAATTTTCTAAAAGCCAATTTGTTGAATGACAAATCTACCTAATAACTTATTTGCAAATTATCAGTTTATGGCAAGAATCGACTCACCAGATGCCCAAGTAGTCACACCTATCAGGTTTACCAATTCTTCTTATAGATATATTTATGATTTTCCATAATATATTGAGGGAATATTGATGTTTTCCTTTTATGAGCATATTTATTGGCCATATATATCAAATTTACAAATCCCTTTTCAAAATATATTTTAATGTATTCTTAAAAAAGATCGTGTATATATTCTTTTCTAATATAGTCAATGAATATATTCATTATTGGGACTTCCCCAGTGGTCCAGTGGTTAAGATTCTGCCTTCCAATGCAGGAGGCGTGGGTTTGATCCCTGGTCGGGGAGCTAAGATCCCACATTGCTGTGGGGTGCACCCAAAGACTAAAATAAATAAGTAATGGAAGGAAATTAAAAAACATATATATTCATTATAATCTCCTAAGAATGTAATTCCAAGTACAACATTTTATGTGGAAATTATTTAGTTGTAATGGTATTCTTAAAATCCTTTTAAAAGCCATTTTTTGTTTTGCTAATATTTTAGCACTTGGGGGGATTTTTTGATGAATTTTTAGGTAAAATATCAACCTTACTTTGATTTCTAAACTGTGAGGTTGTGGCATTTCTTTTGCTTGGGGTGGTATTAACAGCTTTTGAAGATTTGTGTGAAGTTTTTGATGGCTGTTTTTCATTTTGGCTTTACAGTAGCATTTCATGGAATGTTCATTTTGTCAAAGTCAGGCTCGAAGGGTGATATAGTCTTTGTATTGAGATAATATTTAGAAAAAATATTTTATAACTAGTGACCAAAAGTTTAGTTTCAACACACCTGATATGTCTGGAACAGCCATATCACTATGGAATTCTAAAATACTGGCTACTAACTGATGGAAGTACAAAATCAAGGCTAATATGCCACTTGAGGCTTTTACGAAGGAATAGTAAAAAAAGATTAGAAAAATAATAAAAACTGAAATTTCAGCAAGTGGCAGAAACAATCTTGCCACTACTACTGAAATATAGAATTTCAAGTGTTAGAAAATCCAAGGCCAACATGAATGAGCCTATTTATGGGGAAGCATATCTGTATTTAACGAGTACATTCAAGAAGAATACATTCGTGACTGTATCATCAGAATTGCAGATCCATCAGATTGGTTATTTGGAACCTTCTTTCCTTCTGAATCGGCTTTCAGTGAATTGGCCCCGTGTCATCTGTTGGCTTCTGGCTGCCTGGTTCTGACCAGTGGCCTGCAGGCTGCTTTGGAAAGTGAAGGGCGCAGTCCTGACTCAGTGACCGCTCAGCCCCGACACTCCTTTTGGGAAACACAGACAGGGTGCATGGAAGTGCCTGTGTCTACAGCCAGGAAAGGGGGTCTTCCTTGGACAGGGCAGGCCCGGGGTCATCCAGATGCAGCCCTTTTCTTGGGGGAGGAAGCATCTTGTGCGGTGTGAGTCTTCTGTCTACTCACCTTGACCGTATGTAACGTACGTAACGTACCAGAAGACATACCACGCACACTCCACAGAGCACGGCGACTGACGTGGAGATGGCCGCTAGAAAGAGAGCAGAATTGAGTTGGCATTGAGCTCGAAGGCCCGGCAGCAGATTTGTTTCTGAGACTGAAAATTCTTTACAGTTTACATTCCTGCAGCGAGATCCAGATGCCTTCCTAGCCAGCTCACCGTTACTAACAGTTCCCTGAGGTCCAGCTGTTCAGCCTATTCTACGTCTGGGCACAAAGGACACTCCTTTCCCACCAACACTGCCAGTTCAAACCGTCCCCATTCGCATTATCTTTATCCTCGTCCTTCCCGATCAGTGTGGCATGGGTGACTGGGCAGGGACAGGAGTGAGGCCGGAGGAGAAAGTAAGGGCCTCAGCAATCAGAAGCTGGGCGTGAGCATCAGGGCGAGGGCACCAGCACCCCAGGAGGAGAAGAAGCTGCTGCTAAACCCGAAGGTGGGTAAATAGGTCAGGGATCCTCCTCAGTTGTCTCCGCCACAATGTCCCCCTTTTATCCACCTTCACAGAATCCTGATTTAGAAACAACAGAAGGCAGTGCCATTTTTCTTCCAATTTCATCTTTACTATGTTTTTTTATTTGCAACTTTTTACGGTGGTGTTAAGAAGGGTGTCATGAGGCAGGTGTTACAGATTCGAAGAGAATAAGGTAACAGCTTAGGAAAAGGGAAACACATGTTTCGTTGGAGTTGAAAGGACCAGCATTGGGAGGGGGACTTGAGGGTGGAGGACCCCAGGCACGATGGCTTGAGATTGTTAGGGAGGGTGGGATCTTCACATGGAAGCGAGAGGGCTGAGCCTGAGGGCAAGCTGAACAGAACTATCTTTAAAACATTTGTATCAATCGTAAGCGCCAAGCAGATTTGGCCAGTTTGCCTTACTATTGTGAAATCTCCCTGCAAAAAAATCGCCTGTGTGCCCTGTGTGTAAGATGACAGCCCCGACCGTCTGGGGACCCAGGAATCTCACTGTGGACCAGGAGGCACATTCATCTCCTGAATTGTTGAGCTTTTCAGACCTGCACCTATACGGACAGCACACAGCCGTGCGTACAAGGATGAATCACCCATGACGTGGCCTTAAAAATAGAACTTTCCTGAAAAACAGCTAAATATGAGGGGAAATACCCAGATTCTCTGCAGGATAGAAGAGGAGGTGGGTGAAGTTTTTCTCAAGGGCAGTTAGCACGTGTAACAGAAGCTTTGGAGAAGCCCGTTTCCTTTGACTCTCTAAGTCCACTACTAGAAATTTATTCTAAGGAAATAGGAAATACGTATACAGTATTCACTAAAGTATTGTTTAAAATAATTTTTAAAATGTTAATCTAAATCTCTTATCAGTAGAAAATTAAAATGTGGCATACCCACACAATGGAATATTATTCAGCTTTTTAAAACTATGAAATCTACATTTGTTAATGTGGAAAGATGGCTACAATGTCTTAAGTAAAAAAAGATGGTTGACATAAAAACAAAAAAAAAATTTCCAGTAAGCTATGTGTGTATCCATACGCACAGAAAAGTCTTGAAGACTATATACCGAAGTATTAGGTAATACTTCAGGATTGTAGATAACCTTATTTTCTTTTTTAAAAAGTTTTTTTTCCTGATATTTTTGCAATGATATTGTAATCAGAAGAGACACTAAAGTTACAGAAACATAACTAGTTGCACCTAAGTAAATAAAAATAAGCATAGAAAAGTTGTTCCAAAAAAAGTAATGGAAAACATGGGAAATTAGTGGAAGTTGTTTTGAGTTTTTAGACTTAACATTAATCATCATTATGACTTAAAAGACAAAATTTTTTTATGTGACTCCGTTAAACTATTCCTTCATGTTGACTAATCAGGTTGGCATGCATTTACTGTTCATGGAGAGATTTATTGGAAAAGGCAAGCTGATGTTAACTGTAGTTCCACTTTCACAATGCTGCTTTGTGTTTCTTTTCTTGAGAATAAAAACTGCAGACTCCAACTCAAGTGAGAAGAGCGCCCCTGAGCCAATGATATAACACAGCAATTTGAATTCAGCCATTTGAACTTGGCCTCTTCCTCAGTTATTTCCAGGCAAATTTAGTAAAGAAACCAGAATCACCAAAACAATGGATTAATATATCAACTGCTGCGTTCTCCACCCTTTTGTGTTTCCTAGGGGGTACATGGATTGGAGAAAAAGGAAAAGAGATTTGGCGAGACAGAGGAAAGAGGGGAGAAAAGGTGGATGATTGCACAGGAGCCTGGAAGGGCCAGGAGCCCCCACCTTGACTTCAACCTACAGTGATGTTGGGTCTACACTGGGGAAGGCGGCCAAGGTGGCCAGTGGCCACTGTTCAGTGTGGGTGATGAAAGGGTCCTCTGTACCCACAATGAAGTGTCACCTCACGCCGGTCAGAATGGCCATCATCAACAAGTCTACAAATAGCAAGTGCTGGAGAGGGTGCAGGGAGAAGGGAGCCCTCCTACACTATTGGTGGGAACGCAAATTGGTGCAGCCACTGTGGAGAACAGTCTGGCGGTTCCTCAAAAAACTAAAAACAGAACTACCATATGATCCAGCAATCCCACTCCTGCCTATATGTCTGGAAAAAATGAAAATACTAATTTGAAAATATATGTGCAGCCCAATGTTCATAGCAGCACTATTTTCCAAGCCAAGACATGGAAGTAACCCAAGTGTCCATCCACAAATGAATGGATAAAGAGGTGGTATATATATATACAATGGAATATTGCTCAGCCATAAAAAAAAAAAATTAAATTCTACCATTTGCAGCAGTGTGGATGGGCCTAGAGAATATTATGCTTAGTGAAATAAGTCAGACAGAGAAAGAAAATACTGTATGATATCACATATGTGGAATCTAAAAAAATAATACAAATGAATGTATTTGTAAAACAGGAACAGCCTCACAGAGAAAACAAACTTGTGGTTACCAAAAGAGAGAGGGAAGGGGGAGGGGCAGATTAGGGGTAAGGGATTAACAGATACAAAACATTATACGTAAAATAGATAATAAGGATATACTGCACAGCACAGGGAATTATAACCATTATCTTATAATAACGTAAATGGAGTATAATCTGCAAAATTACTGAATCACTATGCTGTACACCTGAAACTAATGTAATATTGTAAGTCAACTATACTTCAATTTTAAATGTGTCCTCTGTGAACATCCAGGGAATCGTCATTTCTTGGCAGTCCGTGCAAACTAGTTAAGCCGCGGGGTAGTGTATTTGATGTGCCGTGTGCCTGCATCTGCTGAAGGTAGTTTTGAAGTGAGAATGTCAATTCCTTATTCCTGGGCAGTGGTTTCTGTTTCTTCCAGTACTGAGCACTCTGCTGGGTTCAGAGTGGGTAATCAATAAATACTTAATTGATCAAATTAAACTGTTAACCTTCCATAAGCTGAAGGACATGTAAAGTGCCATTTGCTTTTTAATGAGAAATCTGCATTTCGTTGCAGCTTAGGACCATATCTGGCACAGGATAGGAACTCAATTTATATTGTTTGAATAGATGAATGACATAATATAGGGGTAGCTCCTGTTAAAGGCTGAGCATATAAACTGCAGCAAATGTATTTCAGCTATGAGAGATGAGAGGTATAACACAGTCTGAAAGATAAACCCTTTACTCCTCGTGCACTAAATGAATATGGCAGCGTAATGAGATGCACCAACTCTGGCTTCTACGCCAGTAGCCTGACAGTGAGAAACTACCGACATTAAGATAAATAGTCAAGTTAGAATTCCATAAACAGGGGGATCATGTAACTTACCTAAACAGAGGCACTTCTGAGAGTGAAAGAGGGAGCTGTTGGTGACCATGCTGGGACAGCAGGCATAAGCCAGGTCCGCCCAGCACCCTGGCAGTGAGATGCCCTGAGCATAAACACCACCAGGACAAAGGAAAATACTTACCAGTCACAGCTCTGGGATTGTACTGATATGCACCTGCAGAGAGGAGATTGCAGCTCAGTTATTGCCATGGTCCTAAAGGCACTAATTTCTCACTAAGCAAGACAAATCCTGGACAATTTGGCTCCCATCTTAAAGCCTTGAGAGAGTCACAGCTAGCAAAACCAGCCTCACTTTAGCACAGAACCAGGGTCATTGATTTGATTGATGCTGGGCCATGCTTAAGAATCAGATACGCTCTTAGAGAAGATGCCGATTACCGAGCGCTCCCCCATCCCACACACTGTGATTCCAGGTCAAGGAAAGCTTCCTCTGGCCTCCCATGTCGGGAGGAGGATCTTATTCTGATTCTTGGCAAAGGCTCTGCCATGTGAATTAATACGGGGAGGCTTGTCACATGTAGGAGACAGGCTTTCTCTCCCCACTGAGCTGAGCCAGGGTGGAGCACAGAGAACCAAGGCTGTGGCAGAGAGCAGGAGGCAGAGGGTTGCTCAGTCATCCTGACTTTGGATTGGATGGTGTGATGCGATTGGCTCGCTCAGGATCTGCAACTCAGAAGCAGCCTGTGGGAGCTGCCCTCTCCTCCAGCACGCAAAGCCAGCACTAACCAGGCGGGTCCTGCGAGGCCGAGGGGGTGTGTTCCGGAGCCTTGGCTGTTGTCTGAGCTGGGACTTGGGAGGGCTCATTATTGACTACCCCTGTGGTCCCTGCAGAAGGAGCTTTGGATGGCATCAGCCTGGAGCCTGGTCCAGTAGCCAGCCTTGTGGCCACTGTGGTGTCTGACCTGGAAGTAAAAGCTGGCTCTGCAGGGAAGTGCAAGACATGGACAACGAAAATATTGAGAACAGTGTCTTTTCTTGGCTTTGGAAGAGAGTATACTAACACCGGCTCTCGTGAGCCTGCCCCGGCCAGCCCGCCCCCAGCAAACTCCTCCACGGCTCTGGGGGAAAACCCCTTGAGTGGTAACATCTTCATCCATCTGGAATGGCCAAGGGGCTTTTGAGGACGCTAGAGGATTTGTGGTTATTTATCATGGGGCACATAAACTAACCATCCCAAAGATCTGAGTAGAACCAGGCACTAGAGAAGTGTTTACTAGGAGACCCAGCTCAGTGGAACTGTACTGGCCAAAAGACATTGGGATGCTGATTTTAGTTTACCTTTTACATGTTTGCACAAAACATTTGAAATCAGGGGAACCTGAGATTTGCCCTGAGGGATGTGTCCTGGCTTGGCCCCCATTTCGGGGAGGGTGGGCCACCTGCCTTATGTTTAGGTCCTTTACCTCCCCATCCCTCGCTAGCCAACGGCTGCCCCAAAGTGTAAAGTGTGGTGGCACAACTCCGCTGTTCTCTTTCTGTGAAAAATGGGTCTTCCACTGTGACAGTACGGTGCTTAGGAGCCCAGCCCTGGAGCAGAGGGTGTGCAAGGGTGGCTGTGAGCCCTGCATCCCGGGCTGTCGGGCCATACAGTCGGGCCACTTCCCCACGCTCTCCCAGCCACGTGGGCAGAGCATGGGTGGGCACCCGTGGCCATGGTGCCTGCCTGGGAGATCAATCTCATGTCTGAGGTTTCACTATGCAGCTGCGTCTGCCAAGTGTTTGGGGCATGAAGGCAAGGCTCTGGGAGGCCACCCAAACCAGGTGTGACTTGGACCAAAGGGATTCTGGGTACTCCAGCCCCTTCCTTCCGTTTGTCATCGGCTAAGTAACTGGGAGGAAACCTTGCTCCCGCCTCTCCATCCTCCCTTCAGCAGTGGTTCTCAGCCTTGGGCACCTAAGTAAGGGTCCCCAGGAGAGCTTCTAGAACCCTAATTCCCAGATGCTCCCCAGACCACCCAGAGTTCCAAGGAGATTTCAACGAGCATCCACCGTTAAGAACCGGCTCTCCAGGGAGGCAGCCCGAGCAGCACGGTCAACCACAGTGGGATGGCTGTGCCTGGAGGGAAGGGAGGAGACGGGGACCAGGAAAAGCCTCACAGTGGGTAATGGGCGACAGAAAACCAGGAGTCAAGAGAGGGCATTAGAGGATACAGCGCACGTTGTCCCAGGATGTTCAGCCTCCAAGAGCTCGGATTTTCTTAACATCAGGACGGTGCTGAGGAAATTGGGGTAGAGTTTACCTAAGACTCGGTGGAAATGCAGAACCCTGGCAGCTTCGTGCAAGCGTCTGTACTAAAGCAATCACAGGTTATTGGGAGACGGCTCTGCGTGGGTCTCTCCCGGTTCTGCACACCTTGCCAGCAGGGCACTGACGGCCCTTTCTTGACACCGTCTTTTCAAGGATGCTTAGATGGCCTTGAAAGGTGGAGACAGTGCCTCCCCCTGGAACACAAGGCAGACATGTTCATGCCAGCAGTGAAACACTCAGGTTCCTGCTCAGGCTTCCCCTCCAGTGACGTAGGCTGCCTGTACGTGCATCTGTTTAGGCCTGCTTAAGGCATGTGGGGATGAGGGACTTGATGAAACCTGCTGACAGTCCTGTTGCCTGTGGTGCCGGGTAGGAAAGTCCTCCATCTCTGACCCAGGAGGGTCAGGTTTTCTGCCAGCGCCCATGAGACCTGGCAAGGCTGACGTGCAACGCATTCAGAACCTCACACCCTCCCCCGTTCTTGAGGCTACGTTTCTCCCACAAAGTGTGATCTGGCCTATTAAGAGTGGATTTTAAACCGTTATTAATTATGTACCTGTGAAGCCTGGCTATCAAGCTACTTTGGTTTAAAAGGGAAAATGAAACTAATGTCAATCCTCATTCTTGACGTGAATAAGAGGTGTTTGCAGTGGAACCCTGGCAGTGGTCCACGAATCTGAGGGTTCTCTGTGGACCGGATGGCATCAGGGGATGAGAGTCCGGAGAGAGTCTGTGACATTCCTACCTTTTCCAGAAGGGTTGGGGCTGTCTGGCTCTGGGGTCACCCCTGTCGGTGCTGCTGTGGAGGGTGGCCTTTGGTGAGTCAGGGAGGGGTCTCCTAGAGAGAGGATAACCACATGGCATTTATGATCCTGAGGGTGGAACCTGGTGTGGCTTCAGAACTGGATGTAAATAAAAAATAAATATATAAATTTAAAGTGGACATGTCTGGCTCCCTAGGCTAGGCCAGAAGCACAAGAGATAAACAAGCATCAGTCTGCAGTTCCCATTGCAAACAGACTGCGCACTATTTTTTTCTAGCCTTTCAGAAAGACTGCATAAGTTAAGTATCACGTGTGTTTTATTTTTGGCTGGGATGATAGCAGCGATGTCAACTCAGCTTTATAACTCTGGCTTTTGCGTGGGAAAATAAATGATTACGCGATGGATTGTTTTTGGCGCAAGAGGTTGGGGAAAATAATGGAGGCAGCTTTTAGTGGTAAAAGGTGGGGGCTTTGGGGATGAGACCTAAAGGTTCCTCCAGTCTTCGGGTTCTAAAAGTCTACGATTCCAGGCCTTGCCCCCTTCTTTCCTCTCCCGCCTGCAACCCGCCCTGTTCAGTTCGCCATCCTCGATTCATTCACCCAGAGGAATTGGAACTTTGAAGAAACAGTCACTCTCCCTACAGTGGAAAGCCCTCATTTTTCCCCCTGGACTATGGTTCCAGTGGGTCCCCGGACTAGGCCGAGGAAGACACCTGTGTTCTCCCAGAAGTTACTGCTCAGACCCGTCCTCACCCAGCTTATCCCTCCAATGGCCCCAGGATGCCGTGGGCGCCATGTTCCCAGCCCAGCTATTCCTCTGCAACAAGCAGAAGGCTCCCTCCTTGCCCGGCCTCTGATGCCTGCATGGTGGCCACGCAGCGGGAGGGGAAGGGGTACAGGGCGATCTCAGCGCTACAGATTCAATACAGATTCAAAAAGCCAGAGGGAGTCTGGTTTTTCAAGGAGTCCCCCAGCTGTGAGTTTGCTGTAGAACAGCCCTGCTTGTCTGCTTTGCCCAGAGAGGAGTGGCGAATTTTCACAAATACTACGTGAGAAAGTATCACGGCTGGACATGCACCACGTGTGCAATAAATGTTTGTTAAATCATCATTCTCTTGGAAGATCACAGATTAACCTTTCCTTTTCTGGAGTATGGGGCTTAGTATTCCTGAAAATAGCACTACTGGCTTCCACTCCAAGATTGTTTGACTTCTGGTGTGGTTATCCAGCTGTGGATGGTTAAAAAAAAAGGGATTCTGGAGATCTTTCCTCACACCCAGTCTTGAGCTCTGGCGGGACCCCAGACATGATAACTGGGCCAAGGGGGTCTCTGCTCTGTGGGTCTCCGCGCTGCTCTCTGGGGAGGAGAACAGGGAGTGATTTCCTTGCAGGCTGTCTCCTAGGGAGGAATCGGGAATGCTCTCTGGGAAACAAGCATGCTGTGAGCACACACCTTTGTCTGTAGCCAAATTCTTGCTTCTATCATCTTAAAGCACTGAGGTAATAATAGTTAATATTTACCAGATTTCTCTTAATCCTCCTACAAGCCACAATGTTGACATCAGGTCCATTTTCTAGATTAGGAACAAAGAGATCCAAGACATTAAGGCCCTCACTCCAGGTCTCACAGATGGTTAAGTGGCAGAGCCAGGACTTGAACCCAGAACTGTGTGACCCCAAAGCCCATGTATTTCCACCTCCCGGAGGTGTGTTTAGAAGCCCATTTGTTTATTTAGTCTCAGTCCTCAACCCAGATGTCAAGGCCACCTCATTCTGCTGCCCACACTGCAGTCTGCTCTCTGCGTGGCCTTGGCAAAAGGGGCAGAGGGACAGTGCACTTACTGATGCACTTGAGATTGGGAGTGGTCCAGTGGGCGATGTTCACAGTCTTGTTAAACACGCATTCGGTCAGGCTGGAGGTCCCGGCTTTACGCTTGAAGCCAGAGTTACAAACATACCGCTCCCTGGAGTTGAGGTTGTAACTCTTGACCCAGATGTCTGCATGTTTCACAGATGTGGGAGTTGGGCACGTGATGCCTGCAGAAGTGCAGATGAGAGGGGAGAGATGAAGAGATTTCAGCTTGCTCCGAGGGAACACGGGTGGTAGTCAATAACTTTATAGTCGGGGTCTGGATTATCGTAGGGGCCCCTGGGGATACACCTCAGATTCCAAGCATGTGGAAGATGTTGAGGAAGGGCCCCCACTGTCTAGAAGCTGTCCAGAATCTTGCCTCAAGTACCAGCCATTCAGCATAGCTAGATACCAGGGGTCATCAGTAGAGACCCCTCTCTCTTGCCCTCCACTCCCATCAGCCTCCAGCTTCAGTATCTCTTAGCCTCTGGATTGCTATCCGTACAAGCCTTTAATCCATTTCCACAAGGCAGCCGGCATCATCTTCAGATGACTTAAAGTTTGATGACTTCACTCTTTCTCGGTTGCCCACTGCTCTTAGAATAAAAACTAAAATCAAGGCTCTGCTGGACCCGGCACTGTCTGCCTCTCCAGCTACCCTTCCCTCTGGCCACACTGGCCTCTGGTTCCCCCATGCCTCTCACCATGCACCTCCCCCGCTCACTCTTGGCTGGCCATCTCCTGCCACCCTTCTTAGCTTAGTTCAACATCGCTTCCTCAGGAAAGCCCTCCCTCAGCCCCACAATCAGAATAGCTTTTGGCATTAACCACGACCCCGCGGAGTAACCACTGGCCATAGATGAAAGGCTACACCGATGAGGACTGGAAGAATATTAGTCATGTGTATATATTATATACTGTTTTAAATATATGAAATACTTCATAATAAAAAAGTGGGGGAGGGGATTTTAAAATACCCTGCCACAGGAAGTCAGAAACCTTGGCTGACCACAGGGCAAGAGAGGGCTAAACCATGCCAAGGGCGGGTATTCAGTGCTTTTGCTGCTAAATGAATGTGAAAAAGGTAGGAGATCCTAGAATTAGGAATTTTCTCCTTTCTCTGGGCAAGTTAGGGCAGCTTAGGGTAAAATTGAAGCCGAGAAGACTTGTGAGGCCATTTGGGAGACTTCTGGACAGGCTTTTGGGAGACAAGACACAAGTCACTCCCAGCAGACTGTGGATGTGACCAAGTGCATGTGGAGTGAAAAATAAGATACGTTTTATCAGAAGAATGTTACCAAAAGAAAGTAAGAGCCAGAACTAGAACAATTAAAGTTTTCTTAATGCCCCCTTCTAATTAGTTGGAAGTTGAAAGATTTGAGCAAGATTTAGACCCTACGATTTTCTTTGTATGAAACTTGATGGCTAAAACCAGTGTCCTGGGGTTTGCCCCATCCTGGACCTTCATTTCATTCCCGAGGCACCTCTCTGTGGACAGATGCTCAGTAGATCAGCAATCAGCTCCGTAGCTTGTCTAGTGCTGTTAGCATGACACCTAGTGAAGTCCTTTGTTCTCATATCTGAGTTTGGGAACAGGCTAGGATCAGACAATGCTAGTCTGAAAATCTGCTGATTTAGCCACCTGAGAGTACTGGGAACAGCCCAACTCCCAAATGGATGAGGTGGGCTCAGTCACCTATCGGGATGAGACAGTGTCCTATCCAGATTAGAGCCTGTGCTACGCCCGGAGGGGGACAGAGTCTGGAAAATGTGACCATCTTCCACAGTTTTGCATGACGTGCTGAGGACGCTGGATTCCAGAACATGAATCTTCATCTGCCTTGGAAAATGTCTCTGTCTTCACCCGTGTGTCCTGGTGGTGCTGAGTTCCTTCTACAGCCTTCGAATAAGCCAGTCTTGTTTGATTTACCCCACCAGAACCTGTGCCTGCTTCCTAGAAATCCGAGCCTTCCTCTGGTCGGGCAGGATCTGGGGTCAGCTTTGACTAGCCACGGGCCCCCCAAATAGCAGCTTTCACCATCCTTCTCACCTGCTCCCTGTGGACTGGGCTGCCTCTGTCCAGGACCCTAGCTTTCTGGACTAGGGACTGCCCCTCTGCCCAGGTCTTGTCCATCTTCTCCTCCAGAGGGCATCCCCTGGGTTTCCACATTCCCCAGCTGCTGGCCTAGGTTTGGATGTCAGAGAATGACTGCCAGAATCACCAGGACACTTATTCACCTGACTCTCAGCGTCACCACCACCTGGACCCCTTATGCCACACCTTGCTGGCCAGGTGGGCCTCTTTAGATATCAAAATCACAAGGAGCCGTCTCCAGGGACTTCCCTGGCGGTCCAGTGGTTAAGACTTCGCCTTCCAATGCAGGGGGTGTGGGTTCGATCCCTGGTCGGGGAGCTAAGATCCCACTTGCCTCGCAGCCAAAAAACCAAAACATAAAACAGAAGCAATGTTGCAACAAATTCAATAAAGACTTTAAAAATGGTCCACATTAAAAAAAAAAAATCTTAAACAACAAAAAAAAAGAAGGAGCCAGATTCAGAGTGTGGTTGGAACAATCCACGGTC
The DNA here is from genome assembly GCF_964270905.1 of Leucopleurus acutus. Classification (NCBI taxonomy): domain Eukaryota; kingdom Metazoa; phylum Chordata; class Mammalia; order Artiodactyla; family Delphinidae; genus Leucopleurus; species Leucopleurus acutus. Next base: position 178,552,902 of record NC_139142.1, read on the forward strand.
AAGTGCCCAGCAGCCTGCAGACAGGCCAGCCCACTGCTGGGGCAGCTGTCAGACCCTCCCCTCCTGCTTCAGGCTCTGTCACTGAGGTGTCAGCATCCTCATGCCGGAGCCCACCTGAGCTCGGTGGGTTAGTCACTCCAGGCTTTACTTTGGTCTCCCTAGTCTCAAGAGGGAAAATGGATTGTTTGCTTTTTGTTCTTAATCCAACCCCTGACTCTTCTTTTAAAGCCCCATTGACATCTAATATTAGATTTTTAAAACTATAACATACAGCCTGCCGTCCTTTATCACTCCATCCTGATGGTGACAACGTTCTCTTTTCGCTTGCGGGGCTTCTATAGTGGACTCAAACATTTTCATTTTCTTTTCAATGAGATCATAAGATAATTGTTATTTCAATGTACCAGTTTTCTAAAAGAAAAATTTCATACTAATTTGTATGAATAAAGTTCATAGTGAAGAGAAGAAATCTGGCTGTTTAGGTTTACTTCCTTCATCTTCCTCTCTCTCCCATCTGGTCTTTGGGTTGTACCTCTTTCGCCTGAATCCCTTCCCAAACGTTTTTATTCGCTGTGTAGTCCTCAAGTTCAGCTTAATCCACTGATTGTAATTTCAAATGATGTTCTTTTAAAAATATATATTTATTTGGTTGCACCAGGTCTTAGGTGTGTCAGGAGGGCTCCTTAGTTGCAGCTCCAGGGCTCCTTTAGTTGTGGCTCACCAGCTTCTTAGTTGCAGCACGTGGTCTCCTTAGTTGAAGCATGCAAACTCTTAGTTGCGGCATACACGTGGGATCTAGTTCCCTGACCAGGGATCGAACCCAGGCCCCCTGCATTGGGAGCGTGGAGTCTTATCCACTGCGCCACCAGGGAAGTCCCTCAAATGATGTTCTGAATCTATTGATCTTTCCTCGGCCATCTTTTTTCAGTCTTCCCTGTTTTCTGTGTTGTTTTCAGATTTGGGATTTTTGTCAGCAAATTGTTCTACATCTTCTAAGTCTTAAAATACTCCCCTCCATTTAGGGCAGTGGCTTTCAACTTTGAGTGTCTGTGGCACTCTCTGAAATCAAACATTTGCGCCCTCCCACTCAAGGGGATTTAAAACATTGAGACAATGGCGACCGTGTCAGCAAGTTATAAAGAGCCACTGCCACAGCATAAGGGTATCCATGCTAATGAGTAACTCACTTGGTCATCCTTCAGGGCTGGCTGCTATGTGGGTGGGATAGTTTATTGCGTATAAAAGTACCTAAGTTTATGGTGTATATAATAATTCAGAGTTCTTACAGCCTTCAGTAAGTCTTCAGCAGTCTTCTTTGTGGTGGTTTGACTTCACCTTAGATTCATAGCAGGTAGTACCCCTCCCAGCTCGACACCCCTTCTGCCAAACGTTGTCATTGCTGGTATATTCACTTGAGCAACAGTGAATTTTGCACACTGATCAGGAAATGTGCTGTGCACACAGTTGAGGACCTCTGTTTTACAAGGCAAAGCATGCTGGGCCAGATCCTGAGTGAATGAGTAGTGACTTCTTGTAGCATCCGTAGATTTTCCTCCAAAGCCCATCTCTGCTGTTAAACCTGAGGGCAAAGGTCTGAAGTCACTGTCATCCCTCCTTTTCTTCCTGATTCTCTACTGGAACCAGTCATCAGTGAGTAAGACATACTCAACCCAGGGTCCTCACTGTTGGAGGAAGAAGTTACAACTATGGAAATGGGGATGGGACGACTGGAATGCACCCTGCGGTGCTGGGATAGAATTGGGGTTGGAGGTGTCAGAGTGTAATCATAGTGTGTGTGTACACGTCTGTGTATACGTGATTCTGTGTGTACACGTGAGTGTGTGCGCACACGCTACCTGTGTCCTCTGACAGTGCCTGGAAGCAATGACATATAAGCAGAAAACACATTTAGTACCAAGATCTTGTCTCCACTAAAAGGAACCTCAGCTTCTTGGAGAAAAGGCTGACCCGGGGCCGGGAGAGGGAAAGCACAAGGTGAGCATGGAATATCTGGTACCAGAAAGTAGGGAAGGGCTTAGAGAATGATGGCAACATGTCAAAAGGATTTAGTGGCCAGGTTGAACTGGCTATTGCTGGGCAATCTGGGACAATCTGAGTGTCAAAACATATAATAACAGATTAAGGAATAAAATAAAACAAAACTCAAGTCTATGCTAATATAAATAAATAAAGGACTAATAACTAAATAGGGGAGAAGAGAAAGCCTTCAGTATAATGCTAACTAATAAATATAGACAGGATGATGGAATAAGAAAAAGGGACAATGGATGCAAAAATGAGGGACATAGTATTTACATAGTGTGGCAGATTTGCCCTGCGTCAGTTTAGCTGAGCTGGACACACACGCCCTAAATTCCCCTCCCTGCACGGTGTCCAGTTAGCCTGTGACACAACAAAGATTTTATGTTCAATCTGGAAGGAGGGAAGGAGGGAAGGAGCATCCATGTTCCTTTGCACTTGGGAGACAGGGGCCGCTGCCGCTCACACACTGTCGCTTATCTGCAGGCTCCCTTGGGTGGCCAAACAGCTCCTCCAGCCCCGTGACTCTTTGCTGCAGCTTCTTCCACCTTTGGGCCTTAGGTGTGTATCTTCTGCCATGATGAGGAGTGCCAGCTTCTGCTGGACACGCTCCTCGTGGAAGCTGGAGTCTCGGAGGGAAGACGAAAGGCCAACATGGGATCCAGCTTGGCCTCACGGCTCCCAGGTGGCTCTTGCTTCCCCCACTTTATGACCATCTTCCCACTCAGACCGTGGCCTGGAGGCTCCGGCTCCAGACACAGAAGGAACAGCTCACCTAGATGGTAACCGGCTCCCACAGCTGCACAAGGTGGTTCTGCTCTTCTTAGATTCTTAGGACCACAATCCTGACTGGTACATAGAGTCCTAAAGAATCTTCCCACAATTAGTTACTAGTTACAATGGGGAAAATGGTAACTATATTGGAGAAAGCTGACAAACACCACCTGAACCAAGTGATCAGAAGTAACATCACCAACACTTGGACAAATAGCTGTCATATCCCTCCTGATCCGATTCATTGACAAGGACACAAGCATCACATCTGTGGTCTCTCTCCCCCAAATCCATAACTGGAATCTAACCACGAGGAAACACCAGATGAACCTAAACTGAGGGACATTCTGAAAAGTAGTTGGCCTGTATTCACGATCAAGAAAGATCAAGAGGGACTTCCCTGGTGGCATGGTGGTTAAGAATCCTCCTGCCAATGCAGGGGACATGGGTTTGAGCCCTGGTACGGGAAGATCCCACATGCCGCGAAGCAGCTAAGCTCGAGTGCCACAACTACTGAGGCCCTCGTGCCTAGAGCCTGTGCTCTGCAACAAGAGAAGCCACTGCAATGAGAAGCCTGTGCACCGCAATAAAGAGTAGCCCCCGCTCGCGGGAACTAGAGAAAGCCTGCACGCAGCAACAAAGACCCAACGCAGCCAAAAAAGAAAAAAAAAAGAAAGGCAAAGGGAATGTTCCAGACTGAAATAGGCTAAAGAAATGTGACAACTAAATGTGATACATGGTCCTGGATTAGATCCAGAATTAGGAAGAAAACAGCTAAAAAGGACATTAATGGGACAATTGACAAAATTTGAATATTGACTAAGTATTAGATAATAATATTATGTCAAGATTAAATTTCCTAATTTTGATAGTTGTACTATGATTATGTGAGAGTGCTGTTTTTTAGGAAGGTATGTAAGAGAATGTGTTCTTAGGAAACATACTGAAATATATAAGCATAAAGAAGCATAGTGTCGCCAACTTAGTTTTAAATGCTTCAGAAGAACGTGCACGTGTATAATAAATGTAGATTTATTTAGAGAGATGGGGGAAGCAAATGGGGAAAAATGTAAACAGCTGGCGAATCTGGGTAAAGGATATTCCGAAGGTTTTTGTACTATCTTTTCAACTTCATGTTAAGTTTGAGGTTGTATTGGAATAAATAAGTTAAAAAATAAGTATCCAAAGAAAAACCACCTGATGAGTGGCACTTGGGCCCTTTCTGTGAGATTTCCTGTTGAAGGAAACTCTATGAGCCCTTGACAACTCAGACCAAGATTACCTTTTGGTCAGGAAAATTTTAATTATTTCCCTAATTGTGGTTTTCATGGTGCCGACCTCCCCTCTTTTCTTGTCCTCTCTCCACACCTTTTATTTTATTTATTTATTTAATTAATTTTTTTGCGGTAGCGGGCCTCTCACTGTTGTGGCCTCTCCCGTTGCAGAGCACAGGCTCTGGATGCACAGGCTCAGCAGCCATGGCTCACGGGCCCAGCCGCTCCGCGGCATGTGGGATCTTCCCGGACCGGGGCACGAACCTGTGTCCCCTGCATCGGCAGGCGGACTCTCAACAACTGCGCCACCAGGGAAGCCCTTGGTTTCATTTTTGAAAGATACTTTTCCTGATTATTAGAATTCTGGCTTGACAGTTTTGTTTTGTTTTGGCATTGTAAAGATGTCACTCCATTTTCTTATGGCTTGCATAGTTTCTGATGAGGTCTACTGTAATTCTTATCTTTGTTCCTTGTGTATAATGTATCTTTATTCTTTTTATCATCTCTTTACTTTTCAGCAGTTTGAATATGATGTGTCTAGCATGAGGTTTTTGGTTTTTTTTTTCCGCGGGGGGCCATTATCCTTCTTGGTGTTCTCTGAGTTTCCTGGATATGTGACTGAATATCTTTTATAAATTTGTGGAAATTCTCAACTATTATCTCTTCAAATATTTCTTCTGCTCCATTCTCTTCTGTTTCTGGAATTCTGATTACACATATATTAGACTACTTTCTATTGTACCACAGCTCTTGGATACTCTTCTATGGGTTTTTTTTTTCTTTCATTTTTTCTCTTTATGTTTCTGTTAGAGTAATTTGTACTGACCTATCTGCAAGTTTACTGATTCTTTTCTTGGCTGTGTGAAGTGTTCTGATAAGCCTGTCAAAGGCTTGCTTCGTTTTGTTTTTTAAAAATTTTCTAACATTTCCATTTGATACTTTCTTACGATTTCCATCTCTCGGCTGAAATTCCCCATTTACTCGTGAATCCTGTCCATCTTTTTCACTTGAGCCTTTAACATATTAATGATAGTTACTTTAACTTCCAGTCTTATAGTTCCAGTTTCTGGGTCAACTCTGAGTCTTGTTTACTGCTCTGTCTCTTCATAGTGGGACTGTGCTATTGTTGCTTTTTGGTATGTCTCATAATTTTTGATTGAACACTGAACTATGTGTGTAGAACTGAGATAAATAGTATTTATGCCTGAAAATGTGAACACTTCTGCTAAACTGATGATGTGGGGAGGATTGAGTCAATCTAGTCAGCTGTTGAATTGGATTTGGATTTTGTTGTTGCTATGGTTACCTTCAGAACACCATTGGCTTCAAATTCCTCTAGTCTTATCTTTTTTTTTTTTTTTTCAGTACACAGGCCTTTCACCGCTGTGGCCTCTCCCGCTGCGGAGCACAGGCTCCGGACGCGCAGGCCCAGCGGCCATGGCCCACGGGCCCAGCTGCTCCACGGCATGTGGGATCCTCCCGGACTGGGGTGGGGGGGGGAATCCTCCCGGACCGGGGCATGAACCCGCGTCCCCTGCATCGGCAGGCGGACTCTCAACCACTGCGCCACGAGGGAAGCCCCTCCTCTAGTCTTATCTTGTGCTTAGGGTGGGGGCTAGAGTGGCAGAAGATTCTTCTCAGTGCTCCCGCTCCACCCTCATCTTTTGTCCTTTTCCATTTATCTAAACCACAGGGGTTGTCGCTCCACACTCTTGCCCACCCCACCTTGAGCAGTTGACTGCTGTGTTTTTTACTTGGTGCTTGCTTGCCTGGATGTGGTGGCATCAGGGGAAGTTCTCTGTGGTCTTAATCCAGCCTCACTCTTAGGCTGGCCCTGTGTGCTTGGCTCTCAGGGTTGGAGTTTTCAGTTATATTGCTTTTTCCTTTCATGGCAGCCAACCTCTCCCTTGTATCTTTGACAGGTTTTGTGCATTAAAAAACTTCCTTCCTCTCATCCAGCAGCCACAGCAGTGGACCTCCAGTGGTATTTAGTGTAGGATCTTGACACAGGACCAAGTGTATGTGGGGTTATTTATGGACTTGATATTCTGTTCCATTGATATATTTGTCTATTTGTTAATCTTGATACCAATACCATGCTGTCTTGATTACTATAGCTTTATAATAAGTCTTAAAGTCAGGTAGTGTAAATCCTCTAACTTTGTTAATTATTTTCAAAGGTGAGTTTGGTTCTTCACTGGGTTATAGAGTTAGTATATCAATTTCTCAGTATATCAGTTTCTAACTAGAAAAAAAAAGCCTGCTGAAAGTTTGATTGGAATTGCATTAAATTTATAGATCAAGCTGGTGAAGAACTGACATCTTAATAATATTGAGTCTTCTCAGTATCCATAAACACAATATCTTTCTTGATTTATTTATATCTTCAGTAGTTTATCAGAAATGTTTTATAGTTTTCAGAGTACTAATCTTGTACATATTTTGTCAGATGTATTCCTATGTATTTCATATTTTTATTTCAACACAAATGGTATTATTCTTATTTTAATTTCTAATTGTTTGTTGCTAGCATTTTGTGTACTGATATTTGTAAATTAATTGTGTACTCTGCAACTTTGCTAAACACATTCTAGTAGCATTTTTGTAGATTCCATAGGATTTTCTATGGAGATGGTCCCATAGAAATTTCATGATTCTTGGTTATATTATTTTAGTGGTTGCTTTCGGGTTTATAGTATGTGTCTTTACCTTATCACAGCTTACTCTCAGGTGAAATTATGCTACTTCACATATATAGTATAAGAGCCTTAAACAATATACTTTCATTTCTCTCTGCCCAGCCTTTGTGCTATTTTGTAATACATTTTGCTTCTACATATTTTATAAGCACCACAACACATTATTATTATTTTTGCTTTAAACAGTTGTTTACCTATTTTATTGGCTATGGATTTTAATAGATGTTTGCTCTGTATTATTTATCATTTCTGGGTATTTTTTTCAGCAGGAGAGTTTTTCAGAATACCTACTCTATCATTTTGCTAAAAAAGGGAGTCTACTTTCTGTTGTGAACAGTCCTCAAAGATAGATAAATCCATGAATAATTGATACATGAATACACAGGGTATTAGTATACTGCAGCCAACCCAATCAGCCACATACTGGCCAGTAACTAACTTTACAAAGCTAGACTCTCTCACAAGTGCATTGGAGATAATACATTTGATTGCATCAATAACCTTTCATTTCAGAGGCCTTAATCACATCTTTTGATACTTCAATTATAATTTCTCTATATATTGTTTCATAACATTGTTCCTTAGATAATCAGTGTAAGCAAGTCTCACCTTGTTTACAATATTGTAAGCTCCTGAAGGGGGGGAATATATTTCTCTGGTACTCTTACAGCTCTAACTAAGCCCAGTATGTGATGGGTGTTTTCTCAAGTTAGTTACTAGCTTATGAATCTATAGAGTGGAATGGATGAAGTAATGGAAGTGGGAGAAAATGTAAGATTCTGGCATTTTCAAAGCTCTTAAGTAGCAAAAAATATACATAACAAGTCCTATTGATCATTTAAATGAAGTCACCAAAACAGTTGTGTAGGGCCACACCTCTTTCACTTCTCAGAACCTGTGAATCAGACTTTTTTATCAAGTCAGTTTACACAGTCTAATATGAGTAAGTAGCCCTGGCCTAGTCCTGCATCCAGAGTTCAAGGGTAGCAGGCGCCTCCCAGTCTTCAAGGAAAGTCAGAATCCATTCGAGTATTTTCTTTCTCTTATTCTATTATTTAAATGCCTACAGAATGCTGACTGCGGTAGGATACAAAGACGTATAGGATATGCTTTCTGCCCTCAAGCTCTTTGTGACTCTAATGTCTCAAAAGCAGAAAAGCCTCTCTGTGTTCACAGTAATCCATTTTTCCTCATTATTTTTCTGGCTGAAACGCCAGCCAAGCCAACACATTTTTTTCCTATTGGCACTCAGTGTAAGTACCAACCACAGCCAGGTCATGCCCTTAACTCATCAACTCTCTTCTCTCTCAGGCTCATTCACTGAGCTTCTTAATCTACCTTTTGTGTAGTAGGTGGATTCATCACAGTTCAAGTCCTTAAATTATGACTTTTGAAGGCTTGGAAGACTTGAGTGGCTATAGGCTGAAGGGCAAACAAAAAAGGGAAAGAGTGAAATACATTCTATACTTGCAGAACTCAAAAGGAAATCTGCCCCCTCCCCTCTCCATTACTGACGCTGCCTTGCTTCAGGGTTTCATCACCACTTACTGGAACCAGCAAAAGCCTCCAACTTAGCTTCCTGCCTCCAGACCCTCTTGACTACAGTTTGTTATTCACACTCTTGATAAGAGTAACCCCTTCCACCATGCAGCTCCAATAATATCCCCCCACCAGAGCCCTTAATTAGGTCCCTTCCGCACAGAAGAAAAGTAAGTCTTTCCAAGTGGAAACATTCAGGCAACATCAATCATGTGTAACAGTAACATGGATATGACTCCAAGAGTATATACTAGGGGATTTTATACATGAATTTACTTAGTTACGTACTATTTGGTAAAATCAATTTGGCAGAAGTGATTTAGCTGAATACAAGTTAGTTGAAGTGATGATTTGATTGAAAAAGAATATCCTCAAACATTTCTGCCATTTAAAAAAGACTTTGAGGGCTTTCCCCTTGCCTTTTTTGTTCTTTATAGCTAATTTTCATCCAGTTATTCCTACTCTGTGCTTTTTAGAATATCAGACATTTTGAAACAACCTAAATATCCAACCATTGGAAGGTAACAGAAGCCTACAAATAGCTCTAACAATAAGGAATTGTTTAAACAAGTTGTAAAGGATTATAAATGTATGTATATAATGCACAAATTTTATATGCAGTGACTTTATAGAACCTGATTTTGAGCAATTTGCAACATTTATAAAGCCACAAAAACATTGGCAAACAAGATCGGCTATAATTAATTAAAGATGAATTAGAAAAAAATTCCAAAATTCTAGATCTTTTTTGCATTATTTCTTTTGTAGTTTTATTTATTTCCTTTCATTACAAAAGCAATTCAAATTACGACAGAAAAATAAGAAAAGGCAGACAACTACACACACACAGACACATACACACAGACATAACCTATAATTTTTCTACTCAATGACAACTACTAGATCTTCTAGTAAAAACGGAATCATATGATGCATATATTTGAAAGCAACCCTATTTTATTTATGCAATCCTCCACTGTTGGACATTTAGGTTGATTTCAACAAATCCCATATTTTGTACGTTTAAGTTTTTATCACTTTTTTTGCTATCAGTAGCAGCACAAAGCAATAATGAGATAAAAATGACTTGGAAAAAAAAAGGTTTTAGCAAAACTTCCCAGATTCTGAAAAATGGTTTAAAAAATGTTTAAAGACGTAAGTTTTACAACCACCCCCAAGCACTACACTAGCACCCTGCACAACAAAACCCAAACTGATGAGCAGGGATATTCATCTTCAAACAAATCATTGCCCTTTCCAGCTGCTTTGGGCAAATCATCTGCAGCCTTTCAGGTTACGAGGATCTTTAAGAAGCAAATGACCTCCTAGCCGAGATGATGGGTTTCAACTTGCTGTGTCTGTTAGCGCTGAAAACTAACAGGAACAGATCTGAGACTATTATTTACCCAGCTAGTTGTAAGGAATGAGCTGCCCTGTATAATTCCTGACCAGGATCATACTGCCAAGTAGCAAATCTAATCATCTGTATCCACTTCTAAGCTCACTTAAAAACATCAGGCACCCTCTGTTCTGTTAGCTTTTTGTCCATCTTTACACCAATACCACACTGTCCTGATTACTGTAACCTTCTAACTCTCAATATCAGAAGTGTTGATCCTCCAACTCAGTTGTGTTTCAAAGTTGTTTTGGCTATACTAGGTCTTTTGCATCTCCGTGTGGATTTTGGAACCAGTTTGTCAATTTCTATAAGAAAGCCTGCTGGAATTTTGATTTGGGGAGGATTGACAGCTTAACAATATTGATCTGTCCAATGCATGAACATGATATACCTCCGTTTATTTAGATCTCCTTTAATTTCTCTCAGCAGCGGTTTGTGGTTTTCAGTGTACAGGTCTTCCTCATTTTTGTCAGATTTATCCCTACATATTTCATACTTTTTGATGCTATTGCCAGTGATATTGCTTTTTAAAAAAATTTCAGTTTCCAATTGGTCAGTGCTAATGTCTAGCAATATAATTGATTTTCACGTACGGATGTTTTGTCTACAGCAGCCAGCACATGTATAAACAGCTGATGCTCAAAATAGGTGTGTAAGAGCAATTCAGCAGAGATATCTTTCCAACAAATGGTGCCAGAATGACTGGATATCCACATGCAATAAAACCCAAAACCAAACCAATACAAAACCTTCAAGCCATACTTCACATTATATGAAAACTTAATTCAAAATGAATCACAGACATCAATGTAAAACCTAAGCTATAAAACTTCTAGAAGTAAACACAGAAGAAAACCTTTGTAACCTTAACTTAAGCAAAGGTTTCTTAGATATGACACTGAAAGCACAGTATATAAAAGAAAAAATTAATAAGCTGAACTTCATCCAAATTAAAAATTTCTGGGTTTCCCTGGTGGTGCAGTGGTTAAGAATCCACCTGCCAATGCAGGGGACATGGGACATTCAATCCCTGGTCTGGGAAGATCCCACGTGCCACGAAGCAACGAAGCCTGTGCACCACAACTACTGAGCCTGTGCTCTAGAGCCCACGAGCCACAGCTACTGAGCCCACGTGCCACAACTACTGAAGCCCACGTGCCTAGAGCCTGTGCTCTGCAATGAGAAGCCACAGCAGTGAGAAGCCCGAGCACTGCAAGGAAGGGTAGAGCTCGTGAGCCACAGCTAGAGAAAACCCATGCACAGCAATGAAGACCCAACGCAGCCAAAATTAAATAAATAAATTTATATAAAAAAAATTTCTGCTCTTCGTTAGACGCTTATGAGAATGAAAAGACAAGCCACAGTCTCTGAAAAAATATTTGCAAATCATATATCTGATAAAGGACTTGTATCCAGAATATAGAAAGAACTCTCAAAACTCAATTCAATAACTCATTTTTTTTAAAAGGGCAGAATATTTAACTAGACACTTTACCAAAAGAAGATATATTGATGGAAAATAAGCACAAGAAGAGACGCTTGACATCATTCATTATTTGGAAAATGCAAATTAAAACTATGAGAGACCACTACACATCTATTAGAATGGAACGATTAAAAAGACAGACTGGCCACACACACACACACACACACACACACACACACACACACACACACACACAGGTTTTTTTTGGTAACTGTGAGATGATGATGAATGTGTTAACTAATCTTATTGTAGTAATCATTTCACAATATGCACATATATCAAATCATCATGTCGTACACCTTAAACTTACACAATATTATATACCAATTACATATATCTCAATAAAGCTGTAAAAAAATTAAAAATTTTAAAAGTTAAACAACAAAAAAAGACTGGCCATACCAAGTGCTGACAAGGATGTGGAGGAAGTGGAACTCTCACCCACCGCTGGTGGGAGTGTAAATGAGTACAATTACTTTGGAAAATAATTTGGCTGTTTCTTTAAAAATTAAACATACACATGTCACGTGATCCAGCCATTCCATTCCTAGCCATTTTCTCTGCCCAAGAGAAACAAAAACCTCTGTCCACATAAAAACCTATATGTGAATGTTCATAACAGCTTGATATGTGATAGTCAAAAACCGGAGACAACCCCCAAAATGTCCACTATCAAGTGAATGGATTAAAAAACCCTGCAATATCCATGCAGTAGAACAGTGCTAGTAATAAAGAAGAATGGGCTGTTGATACAAGTTACAAGGCTGGAGAATTCTCTGAATAATTACTATGAGTGAAAGGAGCCAAACAAGAAAGAGTACAAACTGCATGATTCCGTTTATATAAAATTCTAGAAAATGCAACAAATCAATAGTGACAGAAAGCAGATCTTTGTTGCCTGGGGGACAGGGCTGGGACGTCAGGATAAACACAAGATGTAAGGAAGCTTTTGATAGTGATGGTCATGTTTACTCTCTTGACCGTGGTGATGGTTTCGTGACTATACATTTACCTCTGAACTTGTCAAATTGTGCCTTTAAATGTATACTGTTTATTATCTGTCAGTTGTACCCCCGAGAGAACTGTTTAAGAAAAACTAAGAAACACCGGGAGCCAAAAGATGGCAGCAATGCCTTTGTGGGGTCAGAGAGCTATGCTGGTTGATGAGCTTTAGAGAGCTTGCCTGCAGTGTCATCTGCATTTGTAAGCAGACGGCTCATCTTTGCCGGGTTCTGACTAAAGCTGAATTTCACTTTCACATTGTCCAGTCGAGTTGCCCCAGTGCTCTGGCTGTGCCCCACATCTCCCCAGGGGTCGTGTGGGACACTGGCTAGCCAACTGACTCCATCACCAACATAACTCAGATTCTCAGAAGTTGGGGGAAATGCAAACATAGTGTCAGGAAAATTAAACTTTAGGAAAGCCTTCAGAGCTATGGGTTCACAGCAGGCCAGCCAGCCACAACTATGGATGGACGCCTCTGATGGAGTAATGGGTAGACTGGCCCGAATGGAGGTAAGTTATTAGGAGTGTTGCCTTAAACATACATACATACACACACACACAGATCATGGGATTACTATCTCCTGGAGAGTCCATGGTTGGTCTTTGGGGTCCCAAACCCCAAAATTATATGCAAGTTTTGGAAGTATGTGCATTCATGTATTTTTCAGAGGAGAGAGTTCGTAGCTTTCATCAGACCCTCGAAGAGCTCCGTGACTGTAACAAGATTAAGGCGCGCCAACGTGGATAAAGCCAGACCTATCTCTCCTTTCTCCTCCCTCTTGTCTAGCTCTCGGGACGAAAATCTACAACCTATAGGACACTCGTTCGAGTCTAACCGGGAAATGACATCTGTGCGACCTAAAGTTCTTCCCGAACACACCCAGCCATCCTCAACTTCGTTCTTCCCCGTTTGCCTGGGACCGCGTACTCCGGGGCGCGCCCCCCACCCCGCGCACTCTCTCGGTTTCCTAGTGCTGAAGAATTTGGAGCTGTTGCCAGGTCCCCCAGGTGTGCAACCTGCCCGACACGTTTTCACTCCTCCGGGACGCACGCAGTCCGTACCCCGTCCTACCACCCCCCCCCCCATATAACCTGCTTTGATCGGAGGGTAGAGACCAGTCGTTTTCCCCGGACCGCCCCATCCCCCGGGGGGACTGCCGGCGGATGAACGCGCGCACAGCTTTCCTCGCGGGGCTGATGCGTTTCTCGAAATCGCTGTAAAACTCTCAACTCCGAGCCCGCATTGCAAACCCCGGCTTCTTCCCTTTGCCTCGAAAATTGGGGAAAACGTAGAATGAAAAGCCCGACCACTCGCTCCCTGCCTTGAGAGGCCAGGCGAGCCGGGGCGCGGGGCCCTGAGCCGACGGTCCCCGCGTCCCTCCACGTGTCCCCGGCGCGCGGGCGCACACCCTTGTGCTGGGGGCCGACCCCAGCCCGGCTTCCCGCTCCCCGCGCGCTCCCTACCCGGCGTCGCCGGCGGTCCGAGCAGCAGCAGCAGCAGCAGCGCGGGGAGGGCGCCGACTCCGCAGCCCCGGAGCCGCCTCGACATGGCCCGACCTCGGCCGCGCCCCCGCCGGCCTCCTCCCGGGCTCGCCGCGGACGCGACGCCCCGCCGCTCGCGCGCTCAGATGTCCACTGCCCGGGAGCAGGCGGCGGGCGCAGCTCCGAGACCGGCCGCCCCGCGAGCCGCATTCACTTTCGCTTTTGCTTTAGCCCCCGAGGGCTGGAGAGGTGAGAAGCGGTGACAGACCCGTGACTCAGCATCCCCACCCCCTCCCCTGGAAAAAGACCCTATGACCTCCGCGCCGCCGCCCGGTCCCCGCAACGCCACCGGCAGCGCGGGACGGGGACCCGGACTGTGCCCTGAGGAGGCCCGGGGTCCTCCCCGGCTTTGCCCTTATCGCCCCTGGTGACCCCAGCAGTCCATTCCGTCGTGTGTCCCCGCGACGAGTGGGAGAAGCTTTCGGGAAGCAGACTAGTTCCCGTAAACACGGCCGGTGGGCGTCACACCTGGCTTCGGCTCCACTCGGTCACCTCGCCTCGCTTGTCTCTGCCTGTTGCTCCGACTTCGAAGGTCCTGGACCAGGAGCTGGCGAACGAGTTGCCGCGCGTCCCGCTGGTCCGGGCCGGTGACGCTGTGACAGCGGGGATATCGCCGCGGCGCGGCTGGCCCGGTCACCTGATCGGTGCGCCCAGGCCCAGACAGGGAACGAAGCCCAGGCCGCCTGTCCCGAACCTTGCCTGGCTCCCGGCACCTCCACTTTTCTTACTCCTGCTGCATCTTTCTTCCCCAAGAACGTTTAAACTATTTGAAGCGGGCGTGGGAGGGAGGACCGACAGTTATTCACCTCTGTGCCTTAGACGATTCGGCTAGCTGCTGCTTTGCAGGTGGCTTTTTTTCTTTCTTGGGATCTCCAGTTAAGCCTGACATTATTGAGAAGCGAGTGTGCAGTGAGAAAGCTCGGGACGCACAATCAGAAATCCCCAGTTCTGGGAGTGAAATTAGGCAGGATGGGTCGTCTCTGGGCTCGGGTCTCCATCTGTTCTCCAGTGGTAACATCCTGAATAACTCCAGTACAACAGCACAGGCAGGGAATGTCATTGATGCAACCCCCAGACCTTACTCAGATTTAGTCCGTTTTCCGTGCACTCAATGGAGCGTGTGTATTCAGTTCTGGGCACCACACATCACATATGTAGGTGTCTGTGACCACCACTGTCAAGACGGGGAACAGTTATCAAAAGCATCCCTCCCACTACTACTCTTTTAGTCACAGCCACCTTCCGCTCTCACCTTCTCCCTAAGCCTTAGCAACCACTGATCTTTTCTCCATCTCTATAATCTTGTCATTTGAATAATGTTATGTAAATGGAATCATACAGTTTGTCACCTGTAGAGGTCAGCTTTGTTCACTCATTATAATTCCCTCGAGATCCATTCAAGTTGCTGTGTGTCAGTAGTTTGTTCCTTTTTATGAGCAGTACTGATGGTTTCTTCTTTTAGAAACATGTGAATCTCTGCCATCCACACCCAAACAGCCCTGTGCTTTTGTATGTGTATTATTTTGCTAGTGCTGCCTTAACAAAGTACCAAGAACTAGGTGGCTTAATGACAGCAGGAATTGGTCCTCTGATCTTCTGGAGGCCAGGAGTCCGAGATCCAGGTGTCTGCAGGGCCATGCTCTCTTGGACGGCACCAGGGGAAGATCCTTCCTTGCTTCTTCTAGCGTCTGGTGTTTGCCGGCAATTCTTGGTGCTCCTGCGTGTGTAGGTGCGTCACTGCAGTTACGTGGCTGGCTTCTCCCTGTGTCTTCACCTCGTCTTCCCTCTGTGTCCAAATTTCTCCTTTTTATATGGACACCAGTCGTATTGGATTAGGACCCACCCTAATCCTAATGACCTCATTTTCACGTGGTGACCTCTTAGAGACCCTATTTCCAATAAGGTGACATTCTGAGTTAGTGGGGGTTAGGACTTCAACATATCTTTTTGGGGTGACACACTTCCACCTATAACAATATGGTATATTTATTTCTGAGAACAAAGTCCAAGACCTGTTTTCTCAGGCCAAAGGAACTGACCTGGATGCAGAACAGTTGGATCCCTGCGGTACAGTGTCCACACCTCAAGGGTGACTCAGATGGGAGCTTGTTTGGGACCTTCAAATAAGAGCCCTTACAGGGCTGGGGAGCTTGGTCAGCAGCCACCACTCAGGGCAGAGCTGGAGTTGAGGACAGGGCTGTGGGGTCAGGAGAGATGATACCTGGGAGCTGGGTCTTCAGCCATCGGCTGTCCTCTGGAGGGGAGCAGACAGTGAACCCTCAGGATGGGAGGGTAACATGTCACACTGGGCCACCAAGAAGGGGAGGCTATGGATCAAGGCTAATGGATTATTCCCCAACCCATTCTCCTCTTCCTCCTTCTTTAGAATCTTAACTTTTTAAAGTAAGATATAATTCCTATAACAGTAAATTCACCACTTTATAGAGTATAATTCAGTGGTTTTTATTCATGACATTGTATAACTATCACCACTATCGAATTCCAGAATAATTCCATCACCCCAAAAAGAAACCCAGGGCCTGTTAGGAGTTCCTCCCAATTTCCCCCCTTCTTAGTTGCTGGTAACTTCAAATCTACTTTCTTTCCCCATGGATTTGACTATTCTCAATATTTCACAGGAATGGAATCAGACGATATGTCCTTCTGTGTCTGGTTTCTTTCACTCAGTGTAATTTTTTTCAAGGTTCATCCATGTTGTAGGGTGTAGCCGTACTTTATTCCTTTTTATGACTGGATAATATTCCATTAAATAGATATTTCACATTTTGTTTATTCATTCACCAGTTCATGGATATTTGAGCTGTTTCCAACTTTTAGCTGTTAGGAATAATACTGCTATGAACATTCATGTACAGGCTTTTGTGTGAACGTATGTTTTCAGTTCTCTCGGGTGTATGCCTAGGAGTGGGATTGTTGGGTCACATGGTAATTCTCAGATTCTTGAAGGACAGCATGAAGACTCGGGGAGCCTTTTAGGAACCAGATACAGCTGGTTCCCAGACTGGGGGCGATCATTCCACTGCTCACCAAAGGATAGTGTCCTTGGCTTTGGAAGATGCTGACTTAGGAGCTAAGGCAGTATAAGTCTGTAGGCATCAGCTCGTGGGCACCTAGCTGCTGCTGCCAACCTGGGGGCACCGAGGCAGTAAAACGAGACAGAGGGACCCAGAGAAAACACTCACAGGAGGAGTTGTGCTGAAGAGCAGAAAGACAAATGTTGACTGTAAGGGGAAGGAATTGCTTCTCAATCCTCGAAGTATAAAAAATACCACATTTTCTTATTTTTGTAAATCTTCCTATCTGGCTCCAAGCTTCCACTTGCCAAGATCAACACAAATCCGATATCATTCTCGCCCCATCCTCCAAAGGCAAATGGCTGTCTTCCCTTCCCATGGATTTTGCCAGGAAAAATAGAGAGAGGCCTCTGTCACCTCTGTCTTCTTGGTTATTTCTGGGTGGTCGTTGTCCAAACCCACCCTCCGGCCTCTGGTCTCAGCAGACCTACCTGACCCCCTTTTTTGCACAGCCTCACAGACAATCTAGTCAAATTCTTTCAATTAGCCAAGGTCTTTGTCCAGAAAAGGCCTATTTGGGTCCACCTCCCTGTTACTCTGCAATCAAATAAACAAACACCAAACAAATACATAATCTGTAAACTGCATCCCTCGGGTGGGAGAGCCCCACACTGTAGAATACAAAATCTTGTCTGCTTTTGGGGAAAATCACCCCTTACTTTCTTCCCTGTGATAAGTAGAAAAATCTCCAAGAGACCAATCCATTTCTTTCTTTCTTTTTTTTTTTTTTTTTGTGGTATGCGGGCCTCTCACTGTTGTGGCCTCTCCCGTTGCGGAGCACAGGCTCCGGACGCGCAGGCTCAGCGGCCATGACTCACGGGTCCAGCTGCTCTACAGCATGTGGGATCTTTCCGGACCGGGGCACGAACCCGTGTCCCCTGCATTGGCAGGCGGACTCTCAACCACTGTGCCACCAGGGAAGCCCCCAATCCATTTCTTGATAACTCAGTTATATTCATTTGCAGCCTCATAGCCATAATTTAATCACGTTTAGTTGAAAAATTAAGCGATGAAATGGATTTTGAATCTTAAAGATTTAAACATGTCAGAGTACTGTGTGTTTAACAACTATTTAAAGTTTATTTTTTAACTCAGAGTTGTTTTGGAACTTTTTTTAATTGAGGTAACATGATTTATAACGAAAGTTTTATTTGTAAAACATTATATTTCTACTTCTGTCTACCGTACAGCGTGCTCACCACCAAACATTTAGTTTCCCTCTGTCACCATATAGCTGATCCCCTCTACCCATTTTACCCTCCCCCCATCCCTTCCCCTGTGGTAGCCACTATTCTGTTCTCTGTATCTATGTGTTTGTTTTTGTTTGATTTGGCTTGGAACTTTTACTTTTTAATTGACTTTGAAACCACATTCTCTCCAGTTCTGCATATATGGGAATAACAGGACCCACACCACAGGGTGGTTGTGAAAATCAGACGAGTTAACAAAAGCATTTTGAACAGTGCCCCACATATAACAAATGCTCAATAAGTGTTACATATATGGTACGCAATGTGTAATATATAATATATTGTCCTTTGTAAATTACTTCAGATGATTGTAGAGAAAGTTATCAGCTAAAAATGTCAAGTACAAGCTAGGGGTGGAGAAAGGGTTAGGAGAAACGTTATATCTGATACTAAGCCGAGCCAGCTGCCAAGGCGGGGACCAGACGTGTGGAGAAGCCGAGCTGATGTAATGGATTAAGAATATGCAGGTTATGACCTGCTGAACGAGGCAGCAGCAGTCACTCACAGGGTGTCGGCAGGCAGCTTTCTCAGCATCCCAGCTCCCGCTTTGGGGAAGCGGAACCCACGGGGGTCGTTTTGATTGAAGGTGAAGTTTCAATACACCCACACAAAGGAAGTAGAGTCATAGACTGATTATTACTTACGGATCCCAGAAGCGAGGGGGCGCAGTGACCCTGGGGAAAAATCAGTCCTCCGTCCCAGGTGGCGGCAAGCAGGAGATGGAGAGCAGGGTAGCGAGCACCTGTTATTTACAAGGTGCTTGGGTGAAGGTCACTAACTTTTCACAGACTTCACTGTAAGGCGTTATTTTAAAAGGTGCCCGAGGAAAAGCAAAGCAGGAACTTATGGCGGCATCCTCAATTCAAGTCTTTATCTAAATGTCCAGACTCTGGGTGTGAGTAAGGTTATCATAGTGTAAAATACCTCAGCAGCAACTCAGAAGACAAAGTTGTTTTTCTCAATAGTTTTTTTTTTTTTTTTTTCTCCCTCCTCATCGCACCAAAGCACCAAGAAGATAGACAGGGAGGGCTTCCCTGGTGGCGCAGTGGTTGAGAGTCCGCCTGCCGCTGCAGGGGACACGGGTTCGTGCCCTGGTCTGGGAGGATCCCACATGCCGCGGAGCGGCTGGGCCCGTGAGCCATGGCCGCTGAGCCTGCGCGTCCGGAGCCTGTGCTCCGCAACGGGAGAGGCCACAACAGTGAGAGGCCCGCGTACCGCAAAAACAAAACAAAACAAAACAAAAAAAAGGAGATAGACAGGGAGGCCCCATGAACAGATGGTGAGGATAGAAACTCCATTCTGGGTGGAAGTTCCAACAGCTGGGACCAATATTCCCACTTGTGCTGTCACTTCCTACAGCAAGACAACAGCCAACTAAGATGATAAACTTGTAAAGCAAACCTCCCCGAGCTGAATCAGCTTTGTGTTCCACTTTCAGTTACACCAGGAGAATCCCCTACTGACCCTCGTTCACCCAAGATCCCAATTCGGCCTGTAACCCTGGGAGCTCTTCCTTAAATCTGCCCCTCCTCTCCTGCCCCCAGCCCGGCCTCTTCCTCCCTTATCTCATCGCAGGTGAGGAGGGCTTGAAGAAGAGGAACAGCTTTCATGAGCCTCCTGCTTTCTCCTTTGTTCTTTAGTTCATCCATAAATAACTCAGGATAAATCCAAGGAAGAAAGTGACAGAACCTTAGGGTTTTAAAAATGCAAACCCATGATTTATCCTGGAATCTCAAACCCAAATGCCCTTAAGGACCCGAGGGCGGGTTGGTGGGCGTGAGAGGAAGTGAGCTGAAAGCTCTTGCAGACTACGGGACTAGTGTGTGTCCAGTGCCACTAGAGTTTTAATTTTTGAAGAAACATTGGAAATATAGGTCCTTGTGTGATATCTCCTGGTTTGCAAATAGTGACTATTGCTTTAGAAAAAAATCAAAACACTATGCAAGCCCAAGAAAGCCCATTCGTACGCTTTGCAACATCTAATATGTAGTAATCTTTTTATGCAGACAACTACTCAAAGTATTTTGATTCCTCCACTATGCTAGAAATTAGAAATATTAATTTATTGGATGAGTTTGGTTCACGAATTTTAAAATCTTCGATCTATGACCAATCACAGTAGGTGACCCATGACCTCTTGGAACATTTTGCAAAAGTTTTTTGAGCATGCTCTTTTCTGCAGAAAAGACCCATAACTTTCATTAGTGTTTGTTTCAAAAGGGTCCTTGACCTAAAATATTAAGAATAAAATACCTACAAGTTATAATATTTTATAGACATTGTAATTTTTTTAATGTAAGAACTTATAGATTCTGAGTTGAAAGATAAGGTATTTATGAACCTAAAACTCTTACTGATTTCTTTGGGTTAGAGTTATTGTTAGTGTCATTTCTTTCTCTCTTTTTTTTTTGCAAAATGATTTCTCCAGATATGTTATAAAAAAATGTAAGAAACATCTTAATAGTTGCGAAGATTGGAAATAACCTGAATGTCCATCAACAGGAAAGTACATACAAGTGAATATAATGCAGTTGTAAAAAAGTTCTCTTTCTACGAATGTGGAAAGATCTCCAAGATATATTGTTGAGAAGACAAATAACCAAACAATATGCAAAACTATGTATAGTATGCTGCCTTTTATGTCAGAAGGGAGAAAATAAGTTTTCTGGAGGAAACTGTTGCTGCCATAGAAATCAATGCTGTTGTAACTGCAAGACAAGGATGCCCACTCTCACCACTTTTATTAAATATACTATTGGAAGCCCTAGCCACAGCAATCAGACAAAATAAAGAAAGAAAAGGAATCCAAATTGGAAAGGAAGAAGTAAAACTGTCACTGTTTGCAGAAGATCAAAACAGATGAACAAGAGATGAAAAGATGAAGATTTGAATTTCAATATGATAAAATTTATCAATTAAATTTTTTTTTCTTTATGGTTACTAGGGTTTTTGGGGGGTTTTTTGTTTTTTTTTTTGTTTTTGTCTTTTAAAGAAATTCTTCGGGGACTTACCTGGTGGTCCAATGGTTAAGACTCCATGCTTCCAGTGCAGGGGGCGTGGGTTCAATCCTTGGTCAGGGAACTAAGATTCCACATGCTTTGCAGTGTGGCCAAAAAATAAAAATAAAAAAAATAAGAAATTCCTTCCTCAAAGTCAGAAAGATATTAATCTTTATTTTCTTATAAAAAGTTTAAAGTTCAGCTTTTGACCACTAAGTCCTTACTTAATCCATCTGGAGTTAACTTATTTGCGTGCTATGAAATAGAGATCTAATTTCATTTTTTTTTATATGGAAAACACACTTTTTCTAGCTTTGTTTATTGAATAGTCCCTCTGCCATGCTACCTCCTTCATCATTCCCAAGTTTAATTCTCCATAAATAAACTCTTCCAAGAAAGGTGTGTCTCCACGGAATCAAGAAGGACAACATCTCTGGTGAAATATCTGGGTGACTCAGCTGAACACCGACTTTATTTCAAGTCATCCCAAACAAGAAAAAGCCAAAGTGTATGCATTTGTCAATAAATAAATATATACACACAATTATACTGGGGGTGAAATGATAAAGAAAATGTGATGACTGATAGGTGTCCATGAAATATAGAACTTTCTTGCAGTTTTGAAAAACTTCACCTTCATCTTTGATGAGAGGTCCAGGGATGCATGCAAGCAAGAGCAATCCTGGATTCCTTATGAGCCATGGAAAACAAGATTTAACCTTCCTTTCCACCTGAGAAAGTAGAGGGAACAAGGCTCAGATTCTGGCAGTGGGTAAAGAAATATACTCTCAACCAGGCTTGTTCTTTCCTGATGAATGTTCGGTTGCAATTCCTCAAATCAGTTTGTGAAATCAGAAAGATTGTTTCCAAGACCACCTGGAAGAACTAACAAGAATATATTTCTCTTTTCATTCACATAGGATCCAGATTAATTGTAGAAAACTTAATCCAAGTAGCAAGAATAGGAACTGAAATAATCATTAGGGCCCTGAGGAAACACTCCTATTATTGAAGTGGACTCCATGATGGTTCTGCTTGGGCTCTGCTCCAGGGGAAGTGCTGGGTGTCGTATTGAGATGCCCTAGTGCTATGGTGCTCTGCGGAGCCTATAGGGCTTGAAGTCAGGCTGCTGGAGTTTGAGTTTTCCTGCACACGAACTTCCCTCTGCCTCCCTTTTCTCATCTGCAAGGTGGGAACAGAAGTGGGGTTGTTTGGGGTACAGTGAGATTCCAGGTAGGGTCCTAGCCTAGGGTCTGACCTCTTTCAGCAGCTCATTATTATTACTATTAGTCTCATTATTACTCTTAGTAATAATAGTAGTAATTATTATTCGGCATTTTAATGATGTCTAGCTGACTTGGGTTTTCACGGGCAAAGCTTATAAATAGGACATTTTCTGTGCCCAGTTAGGGTTCATGCTTATTTCCTTCATTTTAATCCACAGCAACATGCCGTTAACCTCTGATTTCTTGAGCCTGGACCTAATCTGGAAGGTCAGAGCCATATTTTAAGGTAATTTCATGCTAGTTACTATGGGACTTCTGAGTTTGTGAAAGAAAGCATGCTTGGGTTTGTACTTGCATCAGATCCTACATGACTTCATGGGGAGATTTGGTTTTAAGGGTCATTGAGAGCAGATTGGGCCATAGCCTTTATCTCTTTTTTCAGGTATAAAAATGAAATAACGAGAAAATAAAACACAACAAATTACATATTTTTGAATAGTCTTCAGATAACACAGCTGTCTCTTAAAACTTCAGTCCACAACTCCTCTCTTATTTATTGGCCAAAGCAAGTCACAGAGCCATGCCTGAGTTTAAGAGGGTGGTCGAGGGAAACTCCTGCATGGTGGAGCGCTGAATATTTGTGAGCACTTGTACCCATTAGAGGCACAGTGTGACCCACTGTACTTGCAGTTTATTTATTTTCTAATATTTTTTTCTCTAAGGGTCCCAGCACATGGTTTGTCCATTTAAAATGACTGAGACATCTCTAGGGAGGGAACTACGGGAGAAGAGGAAAGGAAAAGCCCACAAACCCCACAGATGTACTTTTGGGGAGCAAAGATGCCATCTGATTCCTCCAGGTAGAGTGAGCAGACAGCTGCCCTCACAGGACCCGGGTGGCAGCAGCATTTTAGAGTAGAGACAATAATTTCTGATTCTAAACCTCTGACCTGCCAGGTGCATTCCATCCTGTCTCGCCCACTCCATGCTTTCCCTCTGTCCACTTCCGTAAGCCCTCAGGTCAATTATTAACTCATAGTTTTGTTTTAAATTCTATCCCAGGATTCCATTACCCGCTTCTACGGAGGGGGGACGTCTCTCTTCCATTTCTACCCCGATGTCTCCAAGTGGTTAGTGAGGGTGTCCTGTTCCAGGCCCTGAGGCTGACATCCTGCAGGTCCTTGGGTGCCATCAGGTCCTGGCAGGAGATCCGCTGACATTCTTGGCCTCAACTCCCTACCTGCACCCAGGCTCCTTCCTCGCTGAGGCCTGGAGAGTGTGCGGTCCTTGCCCGCAGTCCCCTCTGGTCCCCATATGGGCACCTGGAGACATTTGGATTCTGTTCAGGCCACGTTCGCCCCGAGGGGAGCTCAGAGCTTAGACCACCTCTGGAAGCTCTCTCTGGCTTTTCCCTCTTCTAACGGTGCAGTATTTGTGTTCCTGCCTACTCTCAAAACAGCCAGCCTTCCCTAGGCTCTTTTTTTTTTTTTTAAACAGCTTTATTGAGATATCTTTGACATATAGAAATTATATACACTTAGGATGTACAACTTGATGTTTGATACAAGTATACATTATGAAAATATCACCAGGATCACGCTAATAAACGTCTCTGTCACTCTACGGTTGCCCCTAGGTTCGTGGGTGTCCCAATTTAATGGGGTGCCTGTATCAGAACCTACCCCCCTCCGCAGAGCGCGGAGCAAGGGAAGGTAGAGGCGCTGAGCTAGACCGCACCCCTTCTCTTCCTTGACCTCAGAGGAGGACCGGGGAGAGTGTGTGTAGGGAAGGAAACCAGTTCTCCCGGTTGTCCCGCAATCCCCCACCTGTTTTGTCCCACACCTGATGGAGTGTTCTTTGAACAGCAGATTAACGTCTGGTGACTTTGATTTCATGAGTACGAGTGTAGGTGGTTGCAGGGGCACAGAGGAGAGTTTGGTGCCGTAATCTCTAGCTCTGCCAAAACATCATACTTTACACATCACCCTATCACAATGTCTATGGAGCCGTCTGTCTGCAGGTTTTCCCTAGAGAGTGGTGCTACATATTTGTAAAACAAATATATGGAAAACTCAAAGTCCAAGGGCCCTAACAGAGGTTTCAACACTGTCGTCTTGATCTACGTGGACTGGATGTCCTGCTCACTGAAATTCACATGTCTCTGGGTGTGTCTGGTGAAACTATAGGGACAGGATGCAGGAATCTATTTGCAGTTTTGGAGAAGTGAGCCCAGGGGACAAGCATAGCGAGGAAGGAAGGGAGGACATCCTTGTGTCTGTCTGAGACTGTCCCGTCGGTCTGGCCCCTTGGCCGTGAGTGAGAACCTGATGGCAGGAAAAGCTATAGGCATGAGCTGAGGGTACAGGATTCCCGGAGGACTTGGTGAGACTCCAGGGCACATGGAACTTGTTTTAGAGCAAATACAGTCCTGACAACCAGATCCCAAAGGTGTCTGAGTGAGACGGGGTGTGTGTGTGTGTGTGTGTGTGTGTGTGTGTGTGTGTGTATGAGACTGTGAGTGTCTCAGCCCATGGATGTGTGCAGGGCTAAAGTCCTTCACTAGCAGGTAGAGCTAGCAGGTTATCACCAACAGCCTGGCTTGGTCTGAACCTACTGGCTCGTGAGGCCAGAAGACATTTCAGTCAGAGAACAGTCCCCTACCCCAACACCCCAAAAACCCAGAACCCTGCCAGGAATTTCAGACAGAGGTGAATTCTTTAGAAAGCATTTTATTGGGGGGTTAATTGAAACTGCACATATATGAAGCATACAATTTGATATGTTTTGACATGTCTGCACCTGTAAAACCACAATCACACAAATGCCCCTTTGTAATCCTCACTCTGCCCTTCCCTGCCCCTCCCCTGACAACCTGCTTTCTGTCACTGTATATTAGTTTGCATTTTACAGAAATTTATATAAAATAAATGGAATCAAGCAGTAAATACTCTTTAAAAATTGTGGTTAAAAACATATAACACAAAATGCACCCTTTTACCCATTTTTAAGTGTACAGTTCGTAGCATTAAGTACATTCAGAATGTTCTGCGACCATCACCACCATCCATCTTCAGAACTCTTTTCATCTTGCAAAATTGAAATTTTGTACCCGTTGAACAGTAACTCACCATTCCCTACTCCCTGCAGCCCTGACAACCCCCATGCTACTTCATGTCTCTGATTCTGACTACTCTAAGTACCTCATATTAGTGGAATCAGACAGTATTTGTGTTTTGTGATTGGCTTATTTCATTAGCACAATGCCCTCAAGATTCATCCATGTTGTTGCATATTGCAAAATTTTCTTCGTTTTTTAAGCCTGCGTAATATTCCATCGTGTATATAGACCACACCTTATTTATCCATTCATCTGTTGATGGACACTTAGGTTGCTTCCATGCTTTAGCTATTATGAATAATACTGCCATGAACGCGGGTGTACAAATATCTTCTTGAGACCCTGCTTTCAGTTCTTTGGGTATATACCCAGAAGTGGGATTACTGGATCATATGTAGTTCTATTTTTTAGTTTTTTGAAACTCCATACTGTTTTCTGTAGTGGCTGCACCATTTCACATTCCCACCAACAGTGCACAGTTTCTCCACATTTTTGCCACCACTTGTTCTTTTTTTTTTTTTAATTAAAAAATTTTTTTGCCTGCGTTGGGTCTTTGTCGCTGCACGCGGGCTTTCTCTAGTTGCGTCAAGCCAGGACTACTCTTCATTGCGGTGCGTGGGCCTTTCATTGCCATGGCTTCTCTTGTTGTGGAGCATGGGCTCTAGGGCGCACACGGACTTCAGTAGTTGTGGCGTGCATGCTCAGTAGTTGTGGCTCACAGGCTCTAGAGCGCAGGCTCCATAGTTGTGGCGCACGGGCTTCGTTGCTCCGCGGCATTTGGGATCTCCCCAGACCAGGGAACCCATGAACCCATGTCCCTTGCAGTGGCAGGTGGATTCTTAACCAGTGCACCACCAGGGAAGTCCCATTTTTCTGTTTTTTTTGATAATAGCCATCCTGATGGGTGGGAGGTGGCATCCCATTGTAGTGTTAATTTGCATTTCCCTAAGATAAGGGATGTTGAATATCTGGGAATATACTTATGGCTGATTCTGGAGGAAACTGTTGCTCTCATAGAAATCAATGCTGTTGTAACTGCAAAAAATTTTGGAGCCTATAATGGCAGTCAACCACTGTTCTCTTTACCAAGGCTGCCAAAGGCTGCTGGAGCCTACAGCCATCTCTCGCTGATGTAGATGCTGCTAAAAGCAGAAAGGAAGGTTTATGCTTCTCTTTGTTCATCTGCCTTCCAAACTCTTCTTAGGACTTCCCATTGGCCACCTAGCCCATGGCTGGGGCAAGAGCATCTGGGAAGTGTAATTTGCAAAGACCCAGCCCCTGACAGTCGAGAACAAGGTGTGGAAGGACAGGAAGTTATCACATATCTGCTGCTGCATCTTTTACTTCTTTGCTGATTAATGGTATTTACCTGCACAATTAATTACTTTGCTCTAAAGCATTTACTCCAATGAAGATTTCAAACACTTTATACCTTCTCTTATTAGGGTCTATTCTATCAAGGTAATCTGAAGAGCTTAAGCCAGATTTTCTCTTCCGAGTCTGCTAATGGAAAACACATAGCCACCCACCTTGCGTGACTGCTTGAAGGTAGTTATTAGCCTTTTTTTTTTTTCCAGATGGAATATTCTCTTAACCTACCCTCGTATCAGTAGGATAACATCATATAACTAGGATAACTTATTGTAGAAGAAGAGGTCATGGGTTTTGCATGGCACTCCTTCAGAGGAGGAATGGAATTACAAAGGGATTGGCTTTGAAAATCTCAGCAGCTGTCTCTTTCTGATTCCTGACTAGCTGGAAAGCACCGTCTGCTAGGAACATCCCCATGTGAGCCCATATTTTTGGAAAGCCTTCAGGGACACCTTAAATTAACTACAGTCATTCTCTGAAGATGAGTAAGGGAGTAGTCAAATTAGTGCAGAAAATTGATGCCATTTTCTCTGATATACTTGTTCACCTCCTGGAGGGAGAATTTTTTTAGATAACATTTGTGGAACAGAAAACATGACTTACTTGAAAGTCTGCTTAAATGTCATATGCTTATGTATATGTATAGCTGATTCACTTTGTGATAACAGCAGAAACCAACACACCATTGTAAAGCAATTATACTCCAATAAAGATGTTAAAAAATAAAAGGGGAGTATTAAAAAAAAATGTCCTATGCTAATTCTTGTCCCATTTCCACTGAAAATATTTTGATACCATTATGACTGTATAAGCCAAATTTGGGGGAGGTGCATGTAGGGTGGATGATTGTTATGGGATGTTTCTACAGCTGCTCTAATGAGGGCAAAGGTCACAGTGGCCTAAAGGGAAGGGTATTTCTTTCTTTTTTTTTTTTGGTAGTTACAACTGTTATAAATATCACATCTGCATTTTATTTTTTTAAAAAACTTCTTATTTTATATTGGAGTATAGTTGATTAACAGTGTTGTGTTAGTTTCAGGCGTACAGCAAAGTGATTCAGTTATACATACACATATATCTATTTTTTTTCAAATTCTTTTCCCATTTGGGTTGTTACAGAATATTGAGCAGAGATCCCTGTGCTGTACAGCAGGTCCTTATTGGTGATCTATTTTAATATAGTAGTGTGTGTGCATGTCAATCCCAAACTCCCAATCTATCCGTAGGGGAGGGTATTTCTGACTCATGTCCAGTGCAAGAGTAAACAGCTGTGGCGGGGCCCCTCCATGTCAGACATCCAGGCTCCTTTGGTTTTATTTCCCTGTTAAACTTAATGTGTAGTTTTTAATTCCACTGCTTGTTCTAGCTCCCACTGCCAAGACCACCTGCCAGCCAGTGGAAGAGGGGAGGAAGGGCAAGGCACACCTGTTCTCTTCAAGGGCACCTTAGAAACTGCTCACTTTACGGCACTCATGTCTCAAGAGTCAGAACTTAGTCACGTGGCCCATTTAGCTGACGGGGAGGCTGGCAAATGTAATCCTCAGCTGGGGGAGGGCTGTGTTCCACTAAAACCTGGGCTTTCATTACCAAGGAAAGACTGGATTTAGGGGTCATAGCAATCTCTGTCAGAATAATTTATTTTCCATAGTTGTTTTAGATTCCCAGTCTGACATCTCTGCCATATCTGAATTTGGTTCTGATGCTGGCTCTGTCTCTTCAGGCTGCATTCTATGCCTTTTAGCATACCTTGTAATTTCTTTCTTTTTTTTTTGGCTGGGCTGGGCGGCTTGCAGTATCTTAGTTCCCTGACCAGGGATTGAGCCCAGGCCCTTGGCAATGAAATCACCGAGTCCTAACCACTGGACCACCAGGGAACTCCCTAGCATGCCTTGTAATTTTTTATTGAAAGCTGGACGTGATGTACTAGGTAAAAGGAACTGAGGTAAGTAGGCCTTATGGTGTGAGGCTTTGTGTTTGTCTGCCTAGGAATTAGTCTGTGTTTAGCGTTTACTATACCTGTGGAGGCTGAAATTGCCTATGGTGTCATTGTTTTTATCTCCCTGGCTTTCCCTGGGTTTTCTCTGCATTTCCCTAGAGACTTTTTCTTAAATAATGTCTAAGATGTGTGGGTCTTTGGGCTGTGTTTCCCCGTTATCATACAGGAGCCATACTGATGTGATGGTGAGGTGTGGGGGAGGCATTGTTTTACAATTATCTTACAATTGTCTTACAATTAGGGGTTAAGTCTCCTTAGTGAGCCTGGGGCTGTGCTTCTCCCCCAACCCCTCAGGTGGGATAGAAAGCCTGGATAGGAATCCAGGAGTCTGGAGTTGATATTTCCCTTTTCCCCGTGTGCAAGGTAGAGCAGGTCAGAATTGGGCATTTCCCTTCCCTCTGGTGTGTTAGGCTTAGATAAAACCCCAGATAGTTAGGGAAGTAGTTTCTCCCAGGGACAGCCCTCCTTAAGGAGAGCAGAGTGTCTGGTATATTTCAAAATTGGTTCCTTTGCCCCCTCCCCCTGCTGCAAGCATGAGGGGGGTTTCTCTGACCGTCACCATGAGGACCTGGTTCACCCCCGGGAGGTAAAACTCATGGAGACGTAGGGCCTCCTATGACTGGACGCCTGGAGTTTATACCTCCCAGACTTGTGCACACTGAGCCTCCAGCAGTCACGGGTTTAGGTTTCCCTGCCCCAGTGTCTGCTCCAGGAGGCCGTTGATTCTTTGCATCCACCTGTCTGTCACTTCACTTTGGGGGCAGAGCTTTGCCCTGTGATGAGGATCTGAGACGAGTCACTGGTATTCAGTTTGTTCAGGCTTTTCTTCTTACCCCAGGCCTGGAAACTGCTCATTTGCTTTCTGTCTCTTTGAAGCTGCCTATTCTGGACATTTCACATAAAAGGAATCATACAACATGTGACCTTTTGTGTCTGGCTTCTTTCACTTGGTGTAATGTTCTTTAGGCTCATCTATGCTGTAGCCTTTATCAGGACTTGATTCCTTTCTATGGCAGAGTCATATTGCAGTGTGTGGAGAGACCATGGTTTGCTTATCCATTCCTCCGTTGGTAGGCCTTTTGGGTTGTTTCCATCTCTTGACTGTTTGGCTGTGATGCTGTTATAAGCAGTTCTATACAAGCTTCTGTGCGGACAAGGGTTTTCTTCCTTCCTATAGAACATGCCCAGGAGTGGAAGTGCAGGGCCACCTGGTAATTCTTTAACTTTTTGAGGAACAACCACCACAATGGCTGCACCATTTTACATTCCCTCCAGCAATGTATGAGGGTTCCTATTTCTCCACATCCTTGTCAACATTTGTTATCTCCTCTTTTTTTCTCCCTTAAAGTCATCTTAACAGTTATGAAGTGGTGTCTCACCATGGTTTTGATTTGCATTTCTTTTTTAAAAAATTTTTATTGAAATGTAGTTGATTTACAGTTTTGTGTGAGTTTCAGGTGTACAGCAAAGTGATTCAGTTATATATATATATTCTTTTTTTACATTCTCTTCCATTATAGGTTATTACAAGATATTGACTATAGTTTCCTGTTCTATATAGTAGGTCCTTGTTGGTTATCTATTTTATATATAGTAGTGTGTATATTTTAATCCCAAGCTCCTAATTTATTCCTCCCCCCACCCCATTTTGGTAACCATCAGTTTGTTTTCTATGTCTGTGAGTCTGTTTCTGTTTTGTAAATAAATTCATTTGTATCATATTTTTTTTTTAGATTCCACATATAAGAGGTATCATATGATATTTGTCTTTCTCTGTCTGGCTTACTTCACTCAGTATTATAATCTCTAGGTTCATCCATGTTGCTGCAAAGGGCATTATTTTATTCTTTTCTATGGCTGGGTAATATTCCATTATACATACATATATATATATATATATATACACATATATATATACATATATATCTGATTTGCATTTCTGAAATGACCAATGATGATGTGCTTGTTAGCCATCTGTCAGGACCTCTTCATATTATTAAAAAGTATTGAGGTTCCTCAAAACTTTTTGTTATGTAGTTACATCTAGTGATACTTATCATACTTAGACACTAAAACCAGGAAATTTAAAAAATATTAGTTATTAATTCTTCTATAAACAGCAGTAGTAAACTCATTATGTGTTACCACCAGAGCGATGACATCATCACATATCATGTAGCTTCTGGAAAACTCCACCATACATTTGTAAGAGAATGAGAGTGAAAAAGGTAAATAACATCTTAATCACAGCTGACCCTTGAACAACACTGGAGTTGGGAGCAATGACCCTCTGTGCAGTAAAAAATCCACGTGTGAGTTATAGTCGGCCTTCCGTATCCATGGTTCTTATGTATCTGTGGTTCCTCTATATCCCCGATTCTGCATCTGCGGATTCAACCAACCAGGGATTGTGTAGCACTGTAGAATTTACTTTAAAGAAAAATCCACATAGGGCTTCCCTGGTGGCACAGTGGTTGAG
This sequence comes from Leucopleurus acutus, assembly GCF_964270905.1. NCBI lineage: Eukaryota > Metazoa > Chordata > Mammalia > Artiodactyla > Delphinidae > Leucopleurus > Leucopleurus acutus. The sequence goes on from NC_139142.1 coordinate 178,584,194, forward strand.
AGTCCACCTGCCGATGCAGGGGACACGGGTTCGTGCCCTGGTCCGGGAAGATCCCACATGCCGCGGAGCGGCTGGGCCCGTGAGCCATGGCCGCTGAGCCTGCGCGTCCGGAGCCTGTTTTCCGCAACGGGAGAGGCCACAACAGTGAGAGGCCCACGTACCGCAAAAAAAAAAAAAAAAAAAAATCCACATGTAAGTGGACTCATGCAGTTCAGACCTGTGTTGTTCAAGGGTCAACTGTATTATGAAAAAAATTTTGATCTCATGGACCTCCCTCCCCCAAAATGAGTAATGATAATCCAGTTTTATCCAAGTAAGATAAATAAGATTAAAAAAATTTTTTTTCTGGTCTTATATTCATCTTAACATTAGTTTCCCCAGAAAACATATACTTGGGGGATGTTGATGATGGAACCTGATGGTACTTGGTTGGTCACAGAAAGGACAGAAAATGGTTCTTTAATCTAGATATGGACCTGCTGACTCCTGCCCATTTTTTTCATAACATTTTCCTGCCCTTTCAGAAATGAAAACTGGCTGCTGATTTAAATTTTTCATTAATCTTCATTATGTGATTTTGTTTAACCTGGACATCTAAGTCAACTGATTGAGAATTGAGATTTTTGGCAAAAGTCTGAATCTGCACTGAAATCTCAGCCCCTGAGGCTGATTTTTCCAGTGAGAGTTGAGGGTGGGAGGCATAAACCCCATGGTTCTCAAAGTGTGGCCCTGGACCAGCATCATCAGCATCACTTGTAACCTGTTAGAAATGTAAAGTCTCAGGCCCCACCCCAGACCTGCTAACTCAGAAACTCTGGAGGTGGGCCCAGCCTTCTGTGTTTTTTGTTTTGTTTTTTATTTTTGGCTGTGTTGGGTCTTCGTTGCTGCACGTGGGCTTTCTCTAGTTTCAGAGAGCAGGGCTACTCTTCCTTGTGGTGCGTGGGCTTCTCATTGTAGTGGCTTCTCTTGTTGTGGAGCACAGGCTCTAGGTGCATGGGCTTCAGTAGTTGTGGCACGCTGCCTCCGTAGTTGTGACTTGTGGGCTCTAGAGCACAGACTTGGTAGTTGTGGTGCACGGGCTTAGTTGCTCCACAGCATGTGGGATCATCCCAGACCAGGAATCAAACCCATGTCTCCTACATTGGCAGGCGGATTCTTAACCACTGGCGCACAGAGAAGTCCCCCCTTCTATGTTTTAACAAGGCCTCCAGGTGATTTTGATTTGCTCAACGTTGTGCTAACAGTTTGAGGATCACTGGTGTGACCTTGTCCATAATCACATGCTCTCCCACCCCACTCCACCCCGACTTCCTTCTTTCTTTCCTTCCATAAACATTGAACGTATTGCTCCCTTATCAGTGTTTTTATGACACTTCTTTGAAAATGTACACATTTGCACATTGTGTGTCTGTCTGTAAACATCAAATTCGTGCTGGCCAAACACAGAGTATCATTTATAGCAATCCAAGAGAAACTAACTCTTGAAGTGGCCCATTAGTCATGTACAGCTGAAGCTTTTTGACCGAAATAATCCATTACCTAGGATCTAGCTTATACCCCTTCTCCTGACATTAACTCCAGTGAAATCTTTTCAAATATTGAAGCTCCACAGTTCCAAGGGCTTGGTTGTCCTCTTTTGGTATTACCCAAAGACTATTCCCCCATGGACTCTGTTCTTTAGAAACTCAGAATTGAAGGTTCAGTGGAGGGGGGCTAGTTTAGAGCACTGAGCTAAGGTCCAAAGCATTCCTAGTTACCAGTCCAGAGTTCTTAGGGGGCATTCATTAAAGGATGTGATCAGGAGAATGGACTAGTCAACCAGAGGCTGGGAAAGGACCTACATGGACCGAGGAGCAAGGTCCAGTTACATAGGGTAGAGAGCGTGTGTGTCTATTTACATTAGTGCTAGGGTTTTCCTTGGGATTTCTAAACTGGGAAGTTGGGATGAACTTAGCATGAAGCTACTCTTCTTTGTATTATACATGGCATGGAGAGAGTTCCATGCCGGTCATGCTTTAATGAACACATACACATGAAAATGGGACCAAGAGTTCTGGTTTTTCCTCCCTGTTCCTCCAGTGACCTTGGACTTGCTGCCTACGTGCAGGTCAAGCTCGCTCGTTGATACTACAGAGCTGGCTTCACGATGGGGTTGCAGGTGCCTGGTGTCCTGTGATGTGACTTCAGAGCTTTCCAGAACCCATGGGATCAGGAGATGCCTCTTGGATGAGTGTTCAGCTGCCTTGATTTTGATTGTGGTCCATGACATCTGCGGGTTCTTCTTGCCCTTGGTTTTCTAGATTGTCCTTCTGTTCTTCTTCCTGTAGTGATATAACAAGTCATAGTCATGGGTGTAATGCCACACCAAGAAGAATGTGGTCTGTGCCCTAAACGGATGTGGGTGGAGCATTCAACAGAAGCCCCCATTGACCCGCTAACTTTAAATCCCACCCCAGGATATTGTGACCTTCCCACATGCTGACCACCCCTCTAGAGATCAAGACTGGCAGCCCTGGGGTCCTCACAGCGTGATGGTCCTATCATTGTGCGGTGAGTGGGGCTGAGAAAGAGCCTGAGACCCAGACCATTACAGGTGTGGAGGCTGGGTGGGTCTTAGGGAAGGGGCTACAGGAGGGGGTCTGCTCCAGGGCTACTCCCCACGGGGTACATGACCCTCACGTTACACGTCATCCTCGTGTGTAGTGACAACAGTCCCCCGTAACACTCTAACATCTGGTGTCATCCCCAAGTCAACCCTCCTCCTTAACCCTCACTTCTGATCAGCCACGTGAACTTGACTCACGTATTTCTCGATTTTTTTCTCCTTTTTAAAAAAAAATTATTTTTAATTTATTTATTTTTGGCTGTGTTGGGTCTTCGTTGCTGTGCGTGGGCTTCCTCTAGTTGCAGCGAACTTGGGCTTTCTCTAGTTGCAGTGAGCGGGGGCTACTCTTCATTGTGGTGCACGGGCTTCTCATTGCAGTGGCTTCTCTTGCTGTGGAGCACGGGCTCTTGGCGCCTGGGCTTCAGTAGTTGTGGCTCGCGGGCTGTAGAGTGCAGGCTCAGTAGTTGTGGCTCACGGGCTTAGTTGCTCCGCGCATGTGGGATCTTCCCAGACCAGGGCTCGAACCCATGTCCCCTGCATTGGCAGGATTCTTAACCATTGTGCCACCAGGGAAGTCCTTTTCCTCCTTTTTAATTTATGTCCACTGACCTAGTTCATGCTCTCCTCATCCCCTGTATGGATTTATTCCATCGTAACATAATCAAACTGCCACCACCATTACCCACCGTAACTCCAGCCTCTATTGTGGCCAGATTCTTCAGAGGGCCAGTGCTACCATTTATCGCATAATTGGGCTTCTGTGGCTCGCTGTCGTCCTCAGGATCGGGCCCGAGCTCCTCAGTCTGGCCTGATCTTCCAGGCCTTGGTCCCTGGCCATTCCCACAGCACCACTGTCACCACTGCCCCGTGCACTTTACACCCCAGTGTTCAGAACTGCTAGATCCTCCCAGACGTCCTCGTGCCCTTCAGGCTGCCTTACGTCTCCTCCTGCCCCTCTGACTTGCAGCTTCTCCTGCCGTTCTTTATCTGGCCGCTGGTATCAGCTCTGAAAGACTTCTGGGTGTCCCCATATAGGATTAGGTTCCTTTCTCTTCGTTCCTGTAACACCTCAACCTTAGGCTTTAACAAATTACATTTAAAGTCTCAATTTTTTTCCCCTTCTCCTCCACTGATCTGTAAGCTCCTGAGAGCAGGGGCCATTCGTATTCATCCTTAGGCCCCTGGCAAGTGCCTGGTACATAGGAGATATTCTAGTAGTCATTTTAAAATTGAGATATAATTGACATAGAACGTCGTGGAAGTTTAAGGTGTACCATGTGTTGATTTGATACATTTATATATTGAGATGTAATGAACACCGTGGTGTTAAAGCTAACACTTCCATCATATCACATAACTGTCATTTCTTCTTGGTGGTGAGAACATTTAAGATCTAGTCTCTTAGCAACTTTTAAGTATATAATACAATGTTGTTGATTATAATCACCTCTGCTGTGCATTAGATTCCCCAGAACTTATTCATCTTCTAACTGCAAGTTTGTACCCTTTGACCAGCATCTACGTAGGAGATACCCTATCAAAATTTTTTGGAAGTATACGGAAGACAACAGCTGCCTAAAAGGAATAATAAAACCAACTAGCCGTGCTAAGGGGTTTTCATGAATTGAAAACTCCTAGTTTTCTAGCTTGCGCTGTACCATAAGAACTTTCTGTGGTGATGGGAATGTTTTGTATCTATGTTGTCCAATAATGTGGCCACGTGTGGCTATCAAACACCTGAAATGTGGCTGGTGCAACGCGTAGACCGAATTTTTAATTGCATTTAATTTATTTAAGTTTAAACTTAAATATCCACACGTGGCTAGTGGCGACCCTATCAGACAGTACAATCCTAGACTTCCCCAGCCCTTCCTCAGCCCATGGGAACATCTGGTTACTTCCTAATTTGCTCAGAGCTCCCATGGGGCAAGGCTCCAAGAACTGGTGTGTTGGCAAATGTTTAACAACCAGCTGTCTGAAAAAGGCTGCCTGTTTCCATGGTGTAAAAACTCCCACCACTCCCAGTTTCAAGCTACCTTGAATACAGAGTTGGGGAGGGACGTGCAGTATAAAACCATCATATAGATCGTATTTCCTCGATACAGATACACAGATGCAAATAACCCTGAGAATAAAGTAGTAAAATGCAGTAAAACAATTAGAAAGTGATTAATTTTGAGTACTTATTAACTTTCTCTTTTAATAAATTTATTTATTTATTCATTTTTGGCTGCATTGGGTCCTCGTTGCTCTGCGCGGGCTTCTCATTGCGGTGGCTTCTCTTGCTGTGGAGCACAGGCTCTAGGCTCGCGGGTTCAGTAGCTGTGGCTCGTGGGCTTCAGTAGTTGTGGCATGCGGGCTTCAGTAGGTGTGGCTCGCGGGCTGTAGAGCACAGGCTCAGTAGTTGTGGCGCACAGGCTTAGTTGCCCCGCGGCATGTGGGATCTTCTCAGACCAGGGATCAAACCCGTGTCCCCTGCATTGGCAGGTGGATTCTTAGCCACTGTGCCACCAGGGAAGTCCCTGACTTTGTTTTTAATATAATTTATGTAACTGTAAGTTTATATAATTTAATTTTTAATAATGGCTATGCTTAAAAGCAGTTCTCAAAATGCCAGAACATCTAGCTTTTGGCTCTCAGGAGCTGGGGTAAGTCAGCTCCCAGTAATTGCTTTAAAAAATTAAAAAAATCAAATGTAGTATTTCTGTTTGGCCACAAGAGGGCACCATCAGATGAAATTCAATTCTAGGAAGGCTTTTGGACCAGCTCTCTGGGTCAGTTTGAGGTGTCTGTTTAGGTCTCCTGGAAGATTGCAGTTCTGGGAGATCTTGGAAACTCATATAGTTTCAGGCAGTTCTTGGTTTCACAACATCAAGTCCAAACCTTTCCCACTCCCAAATAGCTTCATCCCTTTGTGTCCGAAGGTTTGGGTCTTTAAGCTACCAAATACAAAGATCCTTGATAGGTACTAGGTCCTGTCAGTGAGGGAAGGAGAGGATCTGTCTGTGCAGTAAAAATAGCGTCTTGGGCAATTTACCTGCATCATCTCACAGAATCCTGTAAAAACGCCTCAGGAATTGGCTAACACGTAGAGGGACTGGTAGGTTGCCGGGTATGCGAATAATTCCTAACACGGAAACCCTAGAGGGCTTCTCCTTTGCGTTGCAATCATTTGTGCTTTTTAATTGACGGAAGGAAAACCAGGAGTTTATCGTGGGCCTGACGATCAAGATAAGAATGGAAGGAATCTGATGATTTCTCTCTGGCTAGGCAGGCTGGGGGGTCGGAGGGCTTTGGTTCTTGGCGGGGGGTGGGGGGGTGACTCTCTGTCTTCTCAGGGTCTTCTGGGGGGTTTATATCAGGGTTGGCAGAGTGCACCCGGTGAGGAGGGGGTAGGGGATGCCCTGGGAGGTGAGGAGAGTGACAAGCTAGGTCTCCATAGTCCTCTGTCTAAAGAGAGGGAGAGACTGACTCTGTGTGTGTGTGTGTGAGAGAGAGAGAGAGAGAGAGAGAGAGAAATTATTTCACTCTCTTGATTCTTAACACTGTCAGTGCAGTGGGTCTCAAAGTTTGGTCCCTGGACCAGCAGCATTGACATCACCTGGGCATTTGTTAGACGTAAATTTTCAGGCCCTACCCCAGACCTGCTGAATCAGGGACTTTGGGGGTAGGCTTGGCAGGCTCTGCTTTAAGAAGCCCACAGGGAATTAGGAATTTGGGATTAACAGATACTATATATAGAATAGATAAACAGTGAAAACCTACTGTATAGCACAGAGAATTACATTCAGTATCTGGTGATAACCTATAATGGAAAAGAATCTGAAAAAGTATATATATGTGTATTTATATATATCTGAGTCACTTTGCTGTAACCCTGAAACACTGTAAATCAACTGTACTTCAATTAAAAAAAACAAGCCCCCCTGGGAGATTCTGATGCACTCATGGTTCAGAACCACGGGTCCAGCTCGGGGTTGTCTAAACTGGATGTGTATGTATTAGATGCGACTGAGGAGCTTTTAAAAAGTACTAACATCCCAGTAACAACAGGGCACACAGTATGTACATTGTGGTCCCATTCACATGAAATGGCCAGAACAGGCAAATCCATAGAGATGGAACGTAGATCAGTGGTGGCCAGGGAATTGGGGGGGGAGGGGGATGGAGAATTGGGAAATGTGGTGTTTCTTTTTGGGGTGATGGAATGTTCTGGAATTAGATACTGGTGGTGTATACGCAACAGTGCTGAAAACCACTGAATTACACACTTTAAAATGGTTAAAATGAAGAATTTTATCTCAATTAAAAATTAAAGTACTGATGTCTGGGGCCCACCCAAGCATTGGTATTTTTTAAATCTCACCGGGTTGTTCTCCTCTGCAGCCGGGAGAGTTAATGCAAATAAGTCCACACGTGGGGTCGCGTGGGTCAGGTTCCCAGCCTAGGGGGCTCTGGTGTGAGCGTCTGCATTGGGGGGTGAGGAGCGCAGGAGAGGACCAGGGCTGACGCTGCCCTTGGTTCTCCGCTGCCAGGTGACAGGGGCAAAGAGGTCCTGGGCACTAGACAGAGGTTGCAGTTTGGGCCTCTGCTGTGCAACCTTGTCCACGTTGCTTAACCTGCCAGAGCTTGTAGCAAAGGTTTCAGGTTGCCATAATGTTCGCAAGATAAGCATGGACCCTGGCATACAGTAGGCGCTCAGTGGATGTTCGCTTCCTTGGCTTTCCCATTTCCCTGCGGCTGTAATTCTGTGGGTTGACTCTGGGAAGGCGTGCACTGGCCAGTTCTCCCTCTGCTGCTCCCCAAACCCCTGGTGGTCAGGGAGGAAGGGGGTGGGCTGGGGGGGAAGGGGTCCCTGCCCCGGTGCTTTCCTGCGCGGCGCTCCCCCTCCCTCCAGCGTGGGCGGGGCTTCCTTGCCCACCCGGGACTCACCATTTCTGCTGCCAGGTGAGGCCGGTCAGGAGGAAGATGCTGATGAGCAGCAGGATGCAGCCGGCCACTGTGGACGGAGAGGAAGGTCAGGGGAGGGGGCCCCGGGGCTGAGAGAGCCCGTCCCCTTGTATCCGTCCCCACCCCCAGCAAAGGGCTCGCTGAGAGGCGAGCGCTGCGGGTTTTGCCGCCCGTTTTCAGAACGCGGCTCCCTCCCGGCAGAGTTTCCCTGGAGGCTCCAGGACCAGGGCCTGGGGGTGTGGACTGGAAGGGCACAAACCTTTCCTCAGGGGGCTCCACTCTTTCTGTGAGGAGCAGCTGACAGGCACCCTCTTCAGAAAGGTTCAGAGTCCCCGGCCTCAGTTAAAGAGGCCGTGAGTGAGGCCCGCGATGGGTAAAAGAAATGTTGAAATATAAAGATGCATGATAAACACTTAGCATCTCCTGAAAGTGTTGTTTCCCAGATGCTTCTTTCCTGTGGTCCTGAAGCTGTCAAGTTATCCATACGTCCATCTGTCTATGTGTCTTAGACGTGCCTCAAAGCCTGTTTTGCTCCCCTCACCCCCTCCCCTTATGAGATATAATTGACATGTAACATTGTCTAAGTTTAAGGTGTGCAATGTGTTGCTTTGATACACTTATACATTGCAAAATGTATTGTAATTACCATTTCTTTTTTGGGCCAAGAACATTTCAGATTTACTCTTAGCAACTTGCAAGTCTACAATACAGCATTGTTAGCTGTGATCACCACGCTCTACGTTCAATCTCCATACTTGCTCCACTTCTCACTGGAAGTCTGTGCCTCTGACACCCGCCTCCCCATTGACCCCACCCCCAGCCCCTGGTCACCAGCATTCTGCTCTGTTTCTAAGAGCTCGGTTTTGGTCTTTATTTTGTTTTTTTCTCAAAGCCCGTTTTTGCCTCCCACCAGGAAACACCTGGAGTGTTGGTGGCATGCTTCTCTCTTCCGCTGGTTCCACCACATCCCCGCACCCTGGCCTCCCCTCACACGCAGGTGCCGGGTATTTTGTCCTCTAGGATCTGGTCGGGAGGCACTGGTTGAGGCTGGTTTGAGACCTCACTCCTAACTCACTACAACCGGTGCCTGTGATTCCGAGTCATGTTACTATCTGGATTCGTCTTTGACTCTTATAAACATTATATAGTGTAAAGAGCTAGTTTATAGTAACTAACCAAGCAACTCACCAACCCACCAAGCAAACGTCCCCTGGTCTCTGTCTGGTGCACGTTTGTCACTACCCACCTGCGATCTGATACTCGGTTGTAAATATGAACGTATCCATGGTCGCGGCCACTTCGGTGGGTGTTTGGAAATCTGTGCAAAAGAGAGAGAAGGGTGCTAGTCACTGCTGGTCGTGGGGCTGCACGGGCTGGGAGAGTCCAGGCTTCTCGGGGCTGGGGGCTTGGAAGCCACTGGAGAGCTAAGAGAGACCAGGGGAGCCTGGGGCCAACATCTGAACATTTCGTTCTTCTGCCTCGAGGCGCCGCCCTCATCTTGTTTCTCCTGTGACACTGGCGGCGTTTGAGGACTGGGAGGTTGCCCGCAGGTGTGTGATCATCTCTGGTACCTACGGGCAGCTCCAGGCCAACTCCTCCCCTTATCCTGCATCATGGTTTAATAGCCAACCTTTTATCTTCCAAGAAACTGCAGCCGTACCTGTGGTACCTGCCATCCTCGTTGTTACGGGAAAATCAGTTTCACTGCCAGGGGGAGCATCCGTGCTCTCCTGAGGCTCTTCATCACCTGGAGGAGAGAGTAAGGATGCTTGTGGAACAGAAGGTGGGGAGTGGAGGTCTCATGTCCACTCCCTCCCTGTCCTCCTCAGCTGACTCCAGATGCACTAGCTGAGGTGTGAGTCTCAGTTCTCGGTTCCCCATTAGGGTCACAGCGAAGTGGCTCAGTGGCCACAGCAGAGCAGGAGGGAGGGAATTTTGTGACCCTGACCCTGGCTTTCTACAGAACTCAGCAAGTTTCTCCCCACACTGCCTACTCAGCTCTGGTTTCCTTCTGTGGCTTGGAAACGGGTCATCATAATACAAATACCATCAAACCATTAAACGAAGTAGAAATGCACAAAAGGAGAGCTTTTCTCTGGGACAGGTTCCCCGTTGCTCGTGGACACGCCTGGCGTGCAGTGTGGCTCATGAGGGTCAGGCTATGGGAAAGAAACACGGAAGCCTCCCTAGAAGATCCAAGAGAGAGATGTGGGGTCTGGGAAGCGGGGGTGAGCAAAGAAACCACTAACAGGGTCAAATGGAAGTGACTTTTGACTGTAGAAATAGTAAGACTATTTCAGAATGAAAATAGCAGAAGACCTCAACGTAGGTGGCTTGTCTGCACGTGTGAATGAGCGTGCATGCGTGTGCATGTGTGTTTGTGCTTGAAAAGTCCCTTCCCTGCACATCTGCACTTTGGCAAAGCTCAGGTGGGACTCACACAAGAGGAGGGGGCATGCTAATGGTGTGGCATGGCACAAATAATGGATTTACATTATGTATCAGCAAGTTGGAAATGTGTGCATGGCATGTGGACTTTCCTTTTTGAATGAGGAAATTTTGGTAGCTTAGAGTCAGAAGGAAAATTTCAGGATCAGCTAGAAAAGGGGGCAGCAGGATCACCAGTGAGGTAGCACCCAGGGGGCTTCGGAAGACCTTTCTTCCTCTTCCATCTCCTGTTTATCCCCATCAGGGTACAGGGGACCTCAGGTGATGAAGACCTTGGAGTTTATCTAGTCTGTTTTCTAGAATGAGAAAAAACAGAGGCCCCAAGACAGGAAGAGACTTGCCCAAGGTCACGTAGCGGGTGGGTCAGGGATTCCAGGCTGGTCCGCCCGACAGAAGCAGCGAGGTGGTGGACCTGGCGGGGGGCATCTCCATACCTGGAAACTGACTGTTCTCCCCTTCACTTATGCACTCAAGCTTGGTCTGGGTCCACCTCATGTTCCCATAGATCATCTTGCAGGTGCTCTTGGTAGGGCCTCCCTGTAGGGGCCTGAATCCCTGAATGCACTGGTAGTAAACTGTCTGCCCCGCCATGAAATGGTAAATTCTCTTCAAAGGTTCACGTTCATATTCCCATGGTGGAGGCTCCTTGCAGTCACCTGGAAGAGGGAAAGGAAATTCCAAAGGCAAGCTGGGGAGACATTGTGAGTCCCGGTTGCCTCTTCCTAGAGACTGGACCATGGTTCTTACTCTTTTCTTTGTCCCCTTCCTCCCTCCCTCCCTCCCTTCCTTCCTTCCTTCCAGTAAGTATTGATAACATCTATGTGTTAGGACCTTTGCTAGACATGGTGTGAAAAGGCATAAAGACCCAGTCCCCCTGCAAGGAGCAGACAGTGGATCTGGTAAGGAAGCACATACAGGCAGAACGTGGTGAGGATGACAGCCAAGAGACAGACGCTTGCTCTCGGAATGCAGAGAGATGAGCAATTACTTCTGCTGATGGTGAGAGATTTGATAAGTAGACAGGCGTGCGAATGGTGGTCTCAGTTTAGGGCTAAAGGCAGGCTCAAGCCAATCTGGGCCAATGAAGTGTGGAGACCGTCTGGATCCCCACTGCTAAGTGAGTTGCAGCTGGTGGTCATCTTGGGGCCACGGCGGAAGGACTGGGGACAAATCCAAAGCCAGGAGGAGGGGAACACTAAGATGATCTTGGAGAAATGGAGCCTGATCCCTGATCAAGCCATGCCTGAAGCTTGACCCAGGTGGACCCTTTTAAGGGCTCTGAAAACTCCCATGCCCAGTAACTTCCCACTCACCCAACTAAAACCCAAGCCTGGCTGACCTTTAACCTCAGAGATCATGTCCTGCTCTGATTTAATCCCAGAATCCAACCCCTGCTCCCGCCAAATCTGGACATATGGACCACAGGTCCCTCTAAGCCCAGAAGTGTGAAACTGCATATATGCTCTGACCTTCCACAACCCCAAGGACCCATATAACCTTCCCCCGTGCCCTCTGTAACCCTCTGCAGCAGGAGGCCGAGTGGTCCCGTCCAGGGTGGTCTGCTCAGTGCAGCACCTTGCAAATCATGACTGAACGTGTGTTTCAGTCTCAGAACCAAATTGCCTTTACAGTCAGTAAAATTCATAACCATCTGAACCCATTTGAATTGGGTTTGCTTCTTTCAAGTGAAAACCTCCACATTAAGACAATCTGTGAAATATCCCTTAGCCAGAGCCAGCTGGTTATCTCTTGAGTAAGGACAGTAAACTTTGACCTCTTGAGAAAACTTTCAGTAATTGTGGAAGGTGATGTGGGAGAAACAGAGAGAAACAAATAATTAAATGTGTTCGGAAGCCTTGTTCCAGCACAAAGTCAGAGTGAAAAGGGCTGCAAACAGTATGTTGCAGAGTAGTCCTTGGGTTAGTCATTGGGTTTTAGTTTTTTTAATTAATAGAAGCTGAAAATAAAGTCAGACTAGTTTAAATAATCAGTAGCAAGATCCCTGTTCCAATTCAGGAGACCCAAGGCCTTATTTCAGTCCTATTATGTGAGTTTAGCCAAGTCTTTAAATGTCTCTGTGTCTCAGTTTATTCAGTGAATTGAAGTAATATTTCCTGCTCCCTGACTCACTGGCTTCTGAGGTTCAAATGAGATTATATACAATGTCGTAAAGTTCTTCGTAAGGTTATAAAATTAGCGTAGGACCATGGGGTCTTGTAAGGTCAGCTGGTCCCCCACAAGGCTCAGGTTTTCCTAATGGACTCTCTTTCTTCCTGACGTTATGGCTTGACTTCAACATTTTTTTTTTTTTTTTTTGCGGTACGCGGGGCCTCTCACTGTTGTGGCCTCTTCTGTTGCAGAGCACAGGCTCCGGACACGCAGTGGCCATGGCTCACGGGCCCAGCCGCTCCGCAGCATGTGGGATCTTCCCGGACCAGGGCACGAACCCGCGTCCCCTGCATCAGCAGGTGGACTCTCAACCACTGTGCTACCAGGGAAGCCCCAACGTTATTAATTTTGGGAAGTTGGGGCAGCAACTCGCTAGGCCACAGCCTATTAGCTAGGAGGTGTTTGTCCGCAGCTTCCAGAGGCACCAGTGTGGCACCGCCCACTTCACAACCCTGTCCTGTAAGGAATGTCTGGAAGTAAATTGCTTTGCTTGGAGTTCACTGCCTTGTACTTAAGGGGAAAACACAGCATCTCTTTGAGGGCAGGGGTGACCGTCTACTCAGGTTTGTATTGTCTGGCCGCAGTGCCTGGCACAGTTTGTCCCCAAACATGCTTTTTGAATTGAATTGAAATGAAGTGAATTGAATTGAGTTCTATTTGGCCAGTTCCCAAACCCGGAGGCAACCCAGAGCCCAGGTTGGCTGCTGTAAGAGTGGCTTGAAATGCTGAGCAAACAGCCTGCAAACACTACACAATAGTTCTCGTCCACATGACATCCTTAGGAAAGAGGACAGCAGGACAGATCCTCCTCCTCTGGGGCACACATCCTGTACCTGCAAGAGAATGGGTCCCCTCTTACCTGGAAGGTTAGCTTGGCCTGTGGGCTGCATTTGGCTCTGCATTTCTGTGGTCTTTTCTTCATTCTGTTCTTTGAGTCCAGGAGTAACTTGTTTTCCTGGAGTCTTAGGGGAGGCTAGAGAGTATGGATGGAATGAAGAAGATAGCTTCACAAAAGTTTAAAAGAGAACACGCTCTTCATGTATTCATTTGCTCAAAAAGAGAGTTTTTCTAGGGTCTGTGATGTGCCAGGCAATATCGGGGGATACTGGGGTTATAAAGGTGATCCCCACACACCCTGCCCTTGGGGGGCTCTCAGGGGGCCTGTTCCTGGCCAGTGCAGCACTGGCCTGTCAGTCAGGTTTCCTGTACATGATGTCAGTGGCCTACAACGTGTTTCTGAAGGAGCTGAGATTTTTCTGGTGGAATTGTTTGTGTCTGTGTGTCTCTCCAAAAGGGACGCCATTCTGGCCATCAACCCCATCAACACTGTACGTGGGGATGAGTGTGGTAGCGAGAGGAGCTATTAATTCAACAGCCCGCCCACTCCTCTGTTTCCCAAGGCAGTTCATTTAAAAGTTAGAGAGAGGCCCTCCTAAAGCAATGACAATGGTGCAGCCACTATGGAGAACAGTACGGATGTCCTTAAAAAACTAAAAATAGAGCTACCATATGATGCAGCAATCCCACTCCTGGGTATATATCCAGAAAAGACGAAAACTCTAATTCAAAAAGATACATACACCCCAATGTTCATAGCAGTACTATTTACAATAGCCAAGACATGGAAGCAACATGTCACCGACAGATGAATGGATAAAGAAGATGTAGTGTGTGTGTGTGTGTGTGTGTGTGTGTGTGTATAGTGGAATACTACTCATTCATAAAAAAGAATGAAATAATGCCATTTGCAGCAACATGGATGGATCTACAGATTATCATACTAAGTGAAATAAGTCAGTCAGAGAAAGACAAATATCATATGATATCTTTTATGTGTGGAATCTAATCAACAGTGCTAATAAACTTATTTACAAGACAGAAACAGACTCACAGACATAGAAAACAAACTTATGGTTACCAAAGGGAAAAAGTGTGGGAGGGATATATTAGGAGTATGGGATTAACAGATACACACTACTATATATAAAATAGGTGAATAACAAGAATTTACTGTAAAGCACAGGGAACTATATTCAATACCTTGTAATAATCTATAATGGAAAAACATCTGAAAAAGTGTGTGTGTATACACAAAACTGAATCACTTTACTGTACACCTGAAACTAACACAACATTGTAAATCAACTATACTTCAATTTAAAAGTTGTGATAAAATGTGCATAACATAAAATGTACCATCGTAACCATTTTTAAGTGTACAGTTCAGTGGCATGAGCTACATTCACTAGCTCATTGTGAACTAGAATTATTTTTAGTTGTTTAGTAATTATTAGTGTAATGTCTGTCCTCCCTCCCTCCCCCCGATGTATAGGTTCCTTGAGGGCTGGGTCTGTCATATCCCCAAGTATCTGGAACAGGCCTTGGAACTAGGAGACACTCATTCAATATCTGTTCAGTGAATGACTATTCTGGGAACCACCAACATTAGTTTCCACGTAGATGGGGCGGCCAGTTTTTGTCTGTAGGGCCGTGCGAATAATAGTTGAAGCCCTCTCTCCCTCTTTGCTACAGTTTTTCTCCTTCCCTCCGGGGTTACAAATGGAAACACTTACAGGTGCTGTCGCAGTGGCATCTGTTTTCCCAGGCAGAGTGGCTGGAGTTTCCTGTGCAGCGCATGAAGGGCGACCTTCTGCGGAAGCCTTTCTTGCAGTCACAGTTTATCATGGTGCCCACCTCATACCTGAGGACCTTGAACATGGCGTTTCTGAGACTCGGTGGGTCTTCAAGACAAACATCTGCCAAGACAAAAAGGCACCTTAGGAGTGAGGAGCTTCCAAACATGGGCACATGATCGAATCACACGTTCCTTCGCTCGACTTAAGGGGTTTTGTATGTACCCCACTGTTTCCTGGAGAGAAACTAAGGCTGTTGAAGTTTCTTTAGAAACCTTCATATCAGAGATGGTTCAAAATTTAACTTCAGCCAAGTTCATCTCCAAACTACAGTGTCTTTCAAACGAAATGAATAGAAACGAAGGAGGTTTTATTCTGAATATGCCTCCTGCTGAGCAAGTATAGAATGAGGGGGCACAAGGGACATGAGCAAAGGGAGGGACGAACCACATTGATTTAACTGAGGGATGAGATGTGTCTGTGAGAAATACTTTGAAGGAAATAAAGATTGTCCGACTTTCTGTATTTAATGATTCTGTAAGGTTGTTTATCTTTGAAGAAATATTTGTAAAGTGCTTCACTCAATGTCTGGTGAGTAGGAAATGTGTGTTTCTCACCCACCTACCCACCTCTAAGTTTACCAAATTCCTTCTCACACCACGAAGACCTGACCCTCCCTCGCCCCCCACAATAGTCACTGGCTTCCCACTAAAGACACTTGAATAGTTGAACACCCAACTATTATGGGAGGAAAAGGTGCTGGTCTCATCAGAGCAATGATTCCATTGTATATCTCGCGACAGATTCTCCTGCTTCAAGAGATGAGATTTTTCAGGAAAAAGTCACAGGCTGGATAAAGGAAGCGGACGGGAAGGACCACAGGAAACAGAAAAAAGGGAGGCAGCCAGGGCTCCCGCATCTGGCCTTGCCACCCAGCAAACGGGCACAGGGTCCGGGCAGGTTGCTGCACTCGCTGCTGGCAGAGGACCACCTGCCGATCGTCTGTTAATCACTCAGGGTGGAGTGGAGCTTCTCTGAGCCCTCACAGTCCGCCCAGCATCTTGTCATCCTGGAGACCACCCCCAAGCAAGATGCGGGACCCTCCTGACACCCTTAAGAAGGGGAGGTGAGGGGCTTCCCTAGTGGCGCAGTGGTTGAGAGTCCGCCTGCTGATGCAGGGGTCACGGGTTCGTACCCCTGTTTGGGAAGATCCCACATGCCGCGGAGCGGCTGGGCCCATGAGCCATGGCTGTTGATCCTGCGTGTCCGGAGCCTGTGCTCCGCAATGGGAGAGGCCACAACAGTGAGAGGCCCGTGTATCGCAAAAAAAAAAAAAAAGAAGGTGAGGTGAACCTGGACAGCTTGTCCCACCTCTAACCAAGAAGGAACTACACAAAAGCAGTTTGAATAGCTCACTGGGCCAGCAGTTGTAGAGGAACATGTAAAATAATGTAAATTCCAGGAATTATAAGAATCATAAGGCAAGAAACACAGCATGGTGGAAAGAGGAGAAGGATAGGTTTCTAAATTGTAGTTCTTCCAGCTTACTAGCTATACAGCTTTATTGTTTTGACGTATCTAAGACTTGGCTTCCTTTTTTGTAAAATGGGTATAATAATTATTTTACTGATTTCTTTTAAATATTACATGAAATAACATATTAAGGTAACTTGCAGAGCACCTGGCACATAATAGGCATAGAATAGATGCTAGTCAGTTGCAAACTATCACATATAGAATGGATAAACAACAAGATCCTACTGTATGACACAGGGAACTATATTCAATATCCTGTGATAAAGCATAATGGAAAAGAACATGAAAAAGAATGTATATAGGTATGTATAACTGAATCACTTTGCTATACAGCAGCAATGATCACAACACTGTCAATCAACTGTACTTCAATAAAATTAATTTAAAAAGGAAAAAAAAAAAAAAAGAATAGGTACTAGTTCCGCTCCCTTTTTTTCCTGTCCAGAAAAAGAAAATGTCCAGATAGAGACTCGGCTGAGTTTTACCTTAACCCTTAACTCCTGCAAAAGTTCATCTCTCCCTACAGCCCATGTCATCAGTACCATTCGCTGGCACTTATCATACGTCAATACCAACCAACAATTTAAGTATCGGAAGGTAAATCTGTTGCTAAAACAAGATGTGTGTAATAATCAGAAAAGCCAAATGAAGGAACGAGGCAAGGATGTTCCCTGTTACCACTGCTTTTCAGCATCATATTGGAAGTCCTAGCTAATACAGTTAGAAAAGAAAAGGAAACAAAAGGTATCCAGATTGGGATGGAAGAAACAAAACTGTCTTTGTTTGTAGAAGACATGTTATCTATGTAGAAAATCTGAAAGAATAGACCAAAAATAAAACCTCATACTAATAAGTGATTACAGCAGGGTTACAAGATACAAAGCTAATATACAAAAGTCAACCACTTTGCTAAATACCAGCAATGACCACGAGGAAATTGAAATTAGAAGCACAATACCATTTTCATTAGCACCCAAAAAAGGAAGTACTTGGGTATAAGTAAAAAATATATATATATATGTACAAGATCTACATGAGGAAAAACTATAAAACTCTGATGAAATAAATCAATGAAGAGCTAAATAAATGGAGAGATATTCCATGTTCATGGATAGGAAGATTCAATATTGTCAGTATGTTAGTTCTTCCCAACTTGATCTATAGATTGAAGGCAATCCCAATAAAACGCCCAGCAACTTAATTGGTGGATGACAACAAACTGAATCTAAGTTTATATGAAGAGATAAAAGACTCAGAATAGCTAACACAATATTGACTGAAAGGAGCAAAGTTGGAGGACATACTACCTGACTTCAAGACTTACTATAAAGTTACATTAATCAAGACAGTGTGGTATTGGTGAGAGGATAGACAGATAGATCAGTGGAACAGAATAGAGGGTCCAGAAATAGACCAACTGATCTTTGACAAAGGGGCAAAGGCAATACAATGGAGCAAAGATAGTCTTTTCAACAAATGGTGCTAGAACAACTGGACATTCCACATGCAAAAAAAAATCTAAACACACATCTTATGTCCCTCACAAAAATTAACTCAAAATGGATCACAGACCTAAAAGTAAAACATAAAACTATAAAACTCCTTGAAGATAATATAGGAGAAAATCTAGATGACCTTGGGTTTGGTGACAACTTTTTAGATGCAACACCAAAGGCACGGTCCATGAAGAAAAGAATTGAGAATCTGGACCTCATTAAAATAAAAAAATTTCCAGAGATTGGCACAGCAGTGTAAATAAACTATACTTCAGTAAAAAAAAAGTAAAAGAAAACAAACAAAAAAAAGGAGTAGGATGTTTGTTTTTGTGTTATTTTCTTGTTACCATATGCTTTAAAAAAAATAAATTCTGATTTAACGGAAAAAAAAATTTCTGCTCTTAAGAGACACTGTCACGAGAATGGAAAGACAAGCCACAGACTGGGAGAAAATATTTATATGATAAAGGGCTGGTATCCAAAATATACAAAGAACTCTTAAAACTCAACAGTAAGAACCCTGATTGAAAAAAATGGGCCAAAGTCCTGAACAGACACCTCACCAAAGAAGATATACAGATGGCAAATAAGTATATGAAAAGATGTTCCACATCATGTCATCAGGGAAATGCAAATTAAAACAACAATAAGATGCCACTGCACATCTTTAGAATGACCAAAATTCAGAACACCTAATGCTGGTGAGGGTGTGGTGCAACAGAATCCCTCATACGTTGTGGATGGGAAAGCAAAATGGTACAGACACTTTGGAAGACAGTTTTGGCAGTTTCTGACAAAACTAAACATACTCTTAATGTACCATCCCGCCATCATGCTTCTTGGTATTTACCCAAAGGAGTTGAAAAGCTGAGTCCACAAAAAAAACCTGCACACGGATGTTTCTAGCAGCTTTATTAATAATTGTCAAAATTTGGAAGCAATCTTAGATGTCCCTCAGTAAATGAGTGGATAAATAAACTGTGGTACATTCAGACAATGGGATGTTACTCAATGCTAAAAAGAAATGAATTCTCAAGCCATGAAAAGACATAGAGGAAACTTTAATGCATATTACTAAGTGAAAGAAGACAATCTTAAAAGGCTATACACTGTATGAGTCCAACTATATGACATTCTAGAAAAGGTAAAACTATGAAGGTCGTAAAAAGAATTGGTAGGTTGCCAGGGGGTAGGGAGGAGGAAGGGATGAATATGTGTAGCACAGAGGATTTTTAGGGCAGTGAAATTACTCTGTAGGACACCATAATGATGGATACCTATTAGTCCAAACCCACAGAATATACACCACCAAGAGTGAACCCTAATGTAAACTATGGACTTTAGGCAACGATGATGCATCAGTGTAGGTTTATCAATGGTGACAAACGTACAATCTGGTGGGGGATGTTGATAATGTGACAATGGGGGAGGCTGTGCATGTGTGATGTCAGGAGTATATGGGAAATCTCTGTACCTTCTGCTCAATTTTACTGTGAACCTAAAGCTGTTCTAAAAAGTAAAACCTATTAAAAAAGAACAACTTACAAGCACACAATGGACATTCCCTGAGCTAGATAAAATAATTGAAGGGGAAAAGAAAAACAGCCCATGAGGACTTCTGCTTCCGACCATGACAAAATTTATCTTCCTGCTGAAAGCAACTTTAAAACCAGACAAAATATGTGAACAAGAGTTTGCAGGCATTTAGCAACGGGCAGTGCAGCACAGCATTATTTGAGAGGAAGGAAGCACATGAAGTGAGCCCACCATTGCCATGGCTTTCCTCCTGCGGCACTTTCCTGCCAGGTAGCACCAAAGTGGAGCCAGCAGAGTGGTGGCCTCACTGACCTGAAAGAGGGAAAAAATCAGAGCCCTAGGCTGCTGGCATGGGTGGAATTTGTGGGATGGGGCTCTAGAGAGGAAGGGGGCAGAAGTGTGTGTGAGGATACTCTTCGGGTTTTTAATCCAGCAGCTGGGCTGAATATGAACAGGGCAGGACCCTGTGACTTAGAACCAACTCCCTGCTGTGGAGACTGAGAGAAGAATAGTTATACCAAATTTTATTTACAAAAACAGGCATCTGTTGCCTGTTGCCAGTTGTGGCTGTATTTATATCAGAGAGTAGATTTCAAAGTAAGAAACATTAGTCACAGATGACTTGGTTGGTTCCGTGAAATTACCGAGAAATCTCCAAAATTACTATGAGAACTTATCAAATTTAGCGATCTCAATATACAAAAATCACTTGTGGTTATACTGTGAGCAACCAATTAGAAAATGAAAAATTTTAAAACAATCCCATTTACAATAGCATGAAAAGACATAACATACTCAGGAATAAATTTACTGAAAACTCACACGGCCTTTAAACTGAAAGTTCTGAAACACTGCTAACATAAAGAATTATATAACTGGAGAAACGCACAATATTTATGGATTGGGAGATTCTTTTTTTTTTTAAAGATGTCAACTTATCTTAAATTGATCAATAAACTTAATGCAATTACAATAAAAAAAATCCAACACACTGTTTGGCAGAAATTTGGCAAGACACAGACCTAGAATTTTAAGACAATCTTAAAATGATGTACAAATTTGGAGGATTCACATCATCTGATATCAAGACTTTCTATAAAGCTTCAGTGACCAAGACAGTACATATTGATAAAAGATAGACAAATAGAATAATGGAACAGAATAGAAAATCCAGAAATAGACTGACATAGGTATATTCAGGTGATTTTTTTGCAAACACACCATGGCAATTCGATGAGGGAAGGGAAAATCTCAACAAATGCTTCTGGAACAAGTGATAATTGTATAGGGAAAAAAGAACTTTACTCCACATACAAAAATTAATTTTATTGTACATTTAAACATAAAATATCCATCCATACACCAAATCCATACATTATAGATGTAAACATAAAAGATAAAACTATTACGTTTCTAAAAGAACATAAAGGCGAATAGCTTTGCAAGCTAGGGATAGGCAAAGATTTCCTAGGGAAGACACAAAAAGCACTAACCATAAAATAATAGTAAATTTAAAACTTCTGCTCTTCCTAAGGCATTAAGAACATGAAGAAATGAATGCTACAGGTAGACTGGGAGAAAAATCTTTGCAACACATATATCTGACAAAAAGACTTGTGTCCACATTATACAAAGAACTACAAATCAATACTAAAAGTCAAACAACCCAATAAGTAAATGGGCAAAGACTTGAATGGTCACTTCTCCAAAGAAGATATCTGATTATCAATAAGCACTTGACAATGTGCTGAAGACATCATTAGATATCAAGAAAAAGCAAATTGGAAACCACCATGAAATAGTCCATTAGAATGGATAAAATGGATAAAAGACTGGCAACACCAAATGTTGGCAAGGAGCTACTGGAACTCACTTCCATTACTGTTGGGAGTGTAAAATAATGCCAAAACTCAAAGTTTTTAAAATGAAGTTAAATATATACCTGCCCTATGATCCAGCTGTTCCACTCCTTGGTATTTATCTAGGAGGAGTGAAAGCACATATCTACAAAAAGACTTAAGCAAAACATTTATAGTAGCTTTGAATAATCTCAAAAACATTATGTTGAACAAAAGAAGACACAAAATACACACACTGTTTGATTCCATTTATATGAAGTTTACGAAAAGACAAAACTAGTATGCAGAAAGAAGTCAAAGTAGTGGTTGCTTGTGGTGGGTGGGGATTGACTGGAAGGAGACAGTAGGGGGATGGAAACATGAGTGTACATCTTTGCCCTGCTGACAAATTGAAATTATAATGGACTTGTCACAGTTCAAGTCAGGGGGCCATTGAGGACCTGGTGTCAGACATGTCCCTGCACCACTGAGAACTTGAATTTTCTCTGAACTGCATCAAACTTAAGGACACCACCAGCCATTTTCAAAACAATATCAGCCAGCAGCTGCAACCTTATGGTCTCAAGGTCTCCCCTTGAAATTATGCAACCATTTCAGACCCCAAACAATTCTTACTCAATAAGCACCCTTACTGCTTGCCAGCTCCAATTATAATTCTTGATAGACAACTCATGTCACTAACTGTAACCTTGTGGGGGTTTGCCTTTATAAGTGTCCCCTATTTTGTAGCTGGGGAAACAATTCAAGGTCTTCTTGAATCTGTGTCACTGGGGCATTCCTAACAAACCCCAAATAACACCTTTTTATTTCAATCAGGTCTCCGTTTCTGAAATTTTGGTTAACAGCCCAGACTCGTCAGATTGTACACTTCAGATCTGTGCATTTCACCACATGTAATTTTACTTCAAAAAAATCATTAAGAAGTATATTGAGCAATTCTCGTGATTATCCACTAGCACAAATAATCAAGGATTGACCTCAGCCGCATGTGGAATCTGACGACTCAACCACAAACCAAGAAAGTTTCTAAACACAGAAATTTGAAACGAAGGCAGACAGATTGCCTTCGGGGCAACTTTGTGTCCTTAAAAACTATTTACATGATGATGTGCTTTTCTAAATTAGGCCATGGGAATTTCCAGAATCATCATAAATTAGCCTGAGCATCTGAGGTGGTCATGCGGGGACAAGAGAAATTTCCAGAACTTCTTACTCCCACAGACTTGCCTTTTATAAAAGCATCTTTCCTGTAATCTAGAAGCACTGAAACTTCCCTGGTCTATAGCTAAGAACTAGTAAAGAACTTGACTATAACCCTTTTCCCTGGAACCACGTGAAGAGTGTTCCAAGTATCACCTGAAGAAAGTGTGTGTGTTGGGGCAGGGGAGTGTGCAGGAAAGGTAGACCTGGGGTGCCAGCGGTGTTTCTTTTAACAGGAATAAATCTGGGATTTTTAAAAGCCCTTCTCAGGGCGGTGTCGTAAAAGAAACAGCAGTACAACATCTTTAAAAAAAGGATGAAAACACTTTATCTCTCCTGAAATCTTGCAGAGGAACATTGAAGGGCAGTTGTTTATGTGACTCAGCAAAATGTCTTTACAGCCTCCTTCCCCATATTATCACTTACAAATTTTCACACAGCATGGCAGCTGCCTCATTCTCTAGTTTTACTCCAAAAGCTCTAAAATTTCTCGAAATTCAGCAAACAGGGGCTGTTTCTGCCTTTACTCTTGCACCCACCTTTCCAGATCTATTTCTTGCTTCCACCAGAGGCTCTGACTTTCTAACAGAAATTATTCTCTGCTCTCAGCTCTGGCCCATTCTCCCAGCCCAGGAGGCAAATGCAGAATTTTTTTTGGAAGGTGGGAAGGGAAATGTTTTTCTCTCTGTCATTTTTAAGTATTGGTGCATTTCCAGATTGGATGTCATTTTCTTTTCTGAGAGCTTTGAAAGTGTGTGCTGCCGGCAGATTGGAGGAGAAAGTTGAGACTACTAGCCTCGTGTTGGGACTTGGGGTGAATGCTCAGAGCTGGGACACTGGGGCCCCTGGAGGGGTCCTACCATGGGCTCGGAGGAACATTGATGTGGTCTTGCCTCCTACCTTTTATGTAGGCAGAGGGGAAAGAGAGCCAGTAATTATCATTCATCCTGAAAAATCCCAAGGGATTTTCCCGAAGGCCTTGCATTGAGAGTTAAACTGAGCTCTTCCGATGTTGAAAGTGTTTCACATCTTATTTCAAATTTTTGCTAAGAATGGTACCTGGAAAGACACAGGCAGGACCCCATATGTCCCACCCACCCCCTGCGCCCACCCAGCCTCCATCCCTGTCCCTGAAACACTGTCCCAGGTGCATCCCTCCTTGGGATATTTGTAGGCTTGTTGCCTCCAGGAATTCCCGGCTCAACTGAAATGCAGGAATTCATGGCTGCCTTTGACTTCTTCAGCCGACATTAGCGACAGTAATTGAGAGCCACCTTGCTCTGGGCTGTGTCACCGCACAGGTCTGTGAGGAAGGTGGCTGAGGGTGACGGACCCTGGGACACGCTTCGCCTTTTTTTCTGTGTTGTTTTGCCTTTTGTTTTCTCTCCACTGAATTGCTAGAGGCTCATCTCCTCCATCTCACCACGCCCATGCTAGGGAGGGAAAGATTAGGCATTCGTAGGTTACACAGCAACAGATTTAGGGATTCAGACCAGCTTTTCTGTCTCCCAGGCGTCTGCTCTCTCCTTTCCGCCACTGTTCCCAGAAGGACGGTCGTACAGCTTCTACTGCTTGGGTTTCCAATAAAAGATGAGAAACTTGGTGAAACGAGGCACTCCCTTCTCTTCCTCTAAGTGGCCTGTCACTCACTAAGAGAGACAAGAGATGCAGACCAGGGCTTCCTGATTGGATCTGGAATGCTGACACCCTTTCTCTCATTTAGCATATGACCTCAACTCCACTCCCCTAAATAAAGCTACCCCTTGGTGTCTTGCTGTTTTGTTTTTAGAAGGGAACAGAACTAAGGTAAATTTTGTGCTGATATATTTTTGTGTTCCTCGAGTTAACCAGAAATATCAACACCTGGAAGGCAGTCGGTCCTTTGAGCTGGGAAGTTGGTTTCCTACAGCTGGTAGGACTCTCTGCTTCACTTGTTCACAGCAGAGCTTCTCAAACTTTAATGTGTGTACACGTGGCTTGGGGGGCTTGTTAAATGCACATCTGGGCACAGTGGGGTGAGTGTGGAGGCTGAAACTATTCCTCTCGAGCGCCCCAATGCTGCAGGGGCTGTAGCCGCACTCAGCACCCAGCAGTGGCTGCCCCGTCTTCCCCCCTCTTCTGCCCCCTCCGGAGGGCCCGCCTCCCCAAGGGGACCGAGAGCGGGACCCTCAGGCGGGGCTGAATCTGCTTACAGAACACTTCGTTCCCAGGCAAAGCATCTAAAAGGGTGCAGTGAGAGCTCCCCTGGCTGGAGGAAAGGTGGGTGGGTGAAAATGGCTGTGGGCAAGGTGATTTTTTAAAAGAATTCTTTTCTGATGTTGTTCAAAATGAGAGAGCACTCATCTGGCCCTTGTGGCCTGTGTAATGTGAAAGATAAGGAAAAGGAAGGGGCTTCAAAAGGATGTGGACAGGGTCTGAGATAAGATTCTTTGCTCTGTGGATGAATCAAGGTCAAGTTTTGTTTACCCGTACAGCCCAGCCAGTACTGAGTGCATGGCTTCATCTTTGTGTCCTTCTGCTTGGCCGTCTATACAATAGGGATCGGGGATGAACATTAGAATAACTCACTAAGCACAGAAACTTCTAGATGATGATTTACTAAGCTTTATGCAAGGGACATAGGAGTCCATCAAGAGTTTGGGGCACTGGATAAAGAAATTGTGTAGTTCTGGACCTAAAGACATTCATCTTCTGTTGTCAGATCTGAGAAGAAGCCCAAGATATACCTAATGTCAAAGACAGTCTCCAAATTCCTTGGGAAATCCACCCAGCAGTCTGAGCCTTATAGAAAGCGGGTGTTTTGGGTTCAAAATAAAATATTATAGGACATGTTGACTATTCCTCTCAATAGAATCCCAGGATCTGAGAGCTGGGAGAAACCCCAAAGATGATTTAGGTTAATCTCCCCTTTTGTTGAGAAGGAAACAGGCTGAGTGCTGTTCCTCCAATTGTGGCAAACCTGGGAGTAGAACGGAGTCCTGACTCCCAGTTCAGTGCTTTCTCATCATTATCTTCAGGAACGAGTATGCTTCTCACCCTGCTATGGAAGGTTCTCTCTAGCTAGGAGTTAGAGCTATGCCTAAAGTATCTGGGTTACTGGGAAGTGTTTGTGAGATGTTGTGGTTTAATTCAGATCATTATCTTTGAAGTCAGAGAGCTCAGGTCCTCCATTTGGGGCTATTTATGTAATAGTAACTCACATCTGAGCCCGGCCTGTGTGCTGCTCACTTGTAGAGATCACCTTCCATGCTCACTACAACCCTCAAAGGGACATATTGTCACCCCACTCTGTACAGCAGGAGATTGAGTTTCAGAGAGATTCAGTCAATCGCCCAGGTCACACAGCTCAAGGTAATGGGATCAGAATCACAAGAAAGCCCACTATTGCTGCCCTTATGTCTACCTTTAAAAAAAAAAATCTCACTTTTACTTCCAGGAAATTCTTTCAAATAGCAAACATAAATGTTTCAGGAAGAAGCAAGGAAGAAGAGATCAGAGTGTGGAGAAAAGGTTTGCATGGACCTCAGGTCGCCGTAAAAGTTCAGAGGGCGATGCAGTTGGTTTCTCTGTAGGAGTGAGATTCAAAATGTTGAACAAGCAGGGTAGCAGGGTCAGGAAACCAAGGATGCCAATGAGGATGAAGCCGAGGGTCCTGGAGCCCTGTCTGCCACACAGTAACCCTTCAGTGCTGATATGTGGGAGGAGCCAGAGGAATGAGTAGGGAGGGTCATTTGACAGGTTCAAAGCAGCAGGTGTTTACCAACAAGCTTGGAAGTATCTCAAATTTTAACAACCAGTATGACGAAGGCAGTGATTCTCAAACCTTTTGGTATCAGGACCCCTTTATACTCTCAAAAATTACTGAGGACCCCCCCGCAAAGCTTTTGTTTTTGTGGGTTATGTCCATCATTGTTTGCCATATTAGAAATTAAAACTGAGAAAATTTGAGTACATGTTTATTAATTCTTTTTTTTTTACATCTTTATTGGAGTATAACTGCTTTACAATGGTGTGTTAGTTTCTGCTTTATAACAAAGTGAATCAGTTATACATATACATATGTTCCCATATCTCTTCCCTCTTGTGTCTCCCTCCCTCCCACCCTCCCTATCCCAACCCTCTAGGTGGTCACAAAGCACTGAGCTGATCTCCCTGTGCTATGCGGCTGCTTCCCACTAGTTATCTACCTTACGTTTGGCAGTGTATATATGTCCATGCCACTCTCTCGCTTTGTCACAGCTTACCCTTCCCCCTCCCCATATCCTCAAGTCCATTCTCTAGTAGGTCTGTGTCTTTATTCCTGTCTTACCCCTAGGTTCTTCATGACATTTTTTTTCTTAAATTCCATATATATGTGTTAGCATACGGTATTTGTTTTTCTCTTTCTGACTTACTTCACTCTGTATGACAGACTCTAGGTCCATCCACCTTATTACAAATAGCTCAATTTCTATTAATTCATTTTTAAGTAACAGTAACAAGCCCTCACACATATGAACTAATCTGATCCTGACAACTGTACTATGAAGTGGACATTATCATGATTACTGCCATTTTACAAATGAGACATCAAGGCACAACGAGGTTTGGAGAATTGCCTGAGGTCACCCAGCGAGGTCGCCCAGCTAGAGGACCCACAGGGATGGAGCTGGAGGCTCATCTAGGCTTCCGAGCCATGGTCTTGACAGGATGCTGTGCTGCCTCTTCTAAATTCCTACCTCTAGCCCTGAGCTGTAGTCTAGACGGAATGCCTTCCACCTTTCCATCTGGCCATCCTCTGGTACTTCAACTCTGTTCAAAACTTCTAGGTGAAGATACTATTTCTTCTTCTACTTAACATTGCCATTGGGGTTTTAGTCAATTCAATCAGATGAAAGAATGTAGGGGCATAAAAACTGGAAAGAAAAGAAATAAAGCTATCTCTGCTTGCAGATTATACAGTAGTGTGTCTAGTAAACCCAAGAGAATCAATGGTGGGAGTAATAAAATAATGAAATAATTTTAAAAGAGAACAATCAAGAGTGATACTAAAGAAGTGTGGCATGGGGTGGGTAGGGAAGAAACACTTTTTTTTACAGGATAATGCCAGCTAAGGAATGCAGAAAGATGGATCACAAGGAAATTGTGTGCAGAAAGGTGGATCTCAAGGGAATTATGTGCAGTGCAGAAAGATGGATCGTAAGAGAATTACGTGCAGAAAGGGAATTAGGTTGAGTGAAAAAAGCCAGTTTCAAAGGTTACATATTGTGTGATTCCATTTATTTTGCAGTCTTAAAAATGACAAAATTATAGAGATGGAGAGCAGCTTAGTGTCTGCCAGGGATTAGGGAGGAAGGAGGCGTGTGGCTGTGGCCATGATAGGGCAGCGGGAAGGATCCTTGTGAAGAGAACTGCTGTGTATCTTGGCTCTGGTGATGGTCAC
The DNA here is from genome assembly GCF_964270905.1 of Leucopleurus acutus. NCBI lineage: Eukaryota > Metazoa > Chordata > Mammalia > Artiodactyla > Delphinidae > Leucopleurus > Leucopleurus acutus. The sequence goes on from NC_139142.1 coordinate 178,612,048, forward strand.
ATGAATCTACACATGTGGGACAGTTGTGTAGAACCAAAGACACACATGCACGGATGAGAGCATATAAAATTGGTGAGATCTGAGTAAGACTGATGGATTGTAGCAAGGTCAATTTCCTGGTTGTGATATCATGCTATAATTTGGAGGTAAATTGAATGAAGGCTATATTGGATCTCTCGATATTATTATTTACAACTGCATGTGAGTCTATAATTATCTCAAAAAGTTAAAAACATAGATTTACAATAGCTGGTCCAAGATCAAGCAGAACTAGAATTTGAACCCAGCTCATTCTAAACTCCAAAGCCCAACATCTTAACCATTACAATACAGAGCTTCAATACGTAGTTATCAAAATCTACATAATCTTTTGCCCATGCATCCTATATCTGGAAATGTATCCTGAGAAAATCACAAAATAAAAACTTTATACATAAAAAAAAAGTTAAAAACAAACACACACACACAATCCTCTGTTCCTCTTCTTGTCCTTGTTTCTCTTGGTGACCCTGACATTCCTGTGATGTGACACTTCAGCATCTCCCTTAAATTCCACTTTCCTTTGCCGTCAGGTCCAAACCCTTCTCAAGAGTCCTTGCTTAGACCTCTGCGGGAGCCCCGCACACGCCCCCTCTCTTCTGTAATGTTCACCACTCTCCTGCAGCCCTCCCAGCTGCAGACCCGCCAGAGCAGTAGCATCTTATCATTTCCCTCCACCTCCCGTGTCTCCCCGCCTCCGATATGTCTTTTAAAATATCGTCAAGCCAAGCATCCTAGGGTCCCAGAGCACAGAGCTGATACGCTAGTGTCACGGTAAATGCCTGCAGGTGAGGTATTCTCTGCCTCCGTGATTCACCGCTGGGTACCACAACTGCCCCTCCCTCTTTTTCCTTTAATCTGGGAAGTGACTTTGTCAAACACTGGACTCCCTCCTGTCGGGAGGGATTGACAGCATTTCCTTGCTTTGCTTTGGGGACTGAGTCTGCCAATCAAATAGCAGATGGCAGATTCCTCAGAGCCATTAAGGAGCTTGTGACCATAGGAGCTTCTTAGATACTCCAGGTCACTGCCTTTGCCATGCTGATCGGTTTTCTGGGCCTCCTGGCGTGGTGCCCCAGATGGGGGGGTGGAATCCTTCCTGGCCTGTGAGCCAGGTAAGGAGGAAGGCTGCTCCTGGCTGTACCTCGTTTGAAGGGTGAACAGGGTTCACCTGGCAGGTTCGGCAGAATATGTCACCCTGGCAGGGGGAATGCCAGGTTCAGGGGACTATAAGTGGAATGTTTGCTGGAGTGTGAATGGCAAGGGTGTGAATGACAGAAATGTATCTGTGGAAATAATGTAAGTGAAAGGACCTTGATATCTGTAAAATGTCCCACAAGTCTTGATTGTTGCTATTATTATCTCTCGAGCAGTGTTGTTTTTAGGACCAAATGATAAAATATGTAAGGTTCCTTCGTGAGTTGGAAAAGAAATTATCTAAAATGTTAATTACTTAAAGCTTGATTGTGTCAGAGCAAGGAAATGGAGTTTCTTTTGATGTCATCTTCTAAGGACTATTTATGAGAATTCGTTTCCTTCCTCTCACCTATATTCACAATGGCCTTCACATCTAATAAAACATGGTCAACTTCCTGATCACTGCCGACTAGCTCCCCATGGTTTAATTTGAAAACTTCCAGTCGTTTCTGGTTGTTGTTGGCTGTCCATGCCACCTACTATTTATTTAAACTGTTTCTTCAACGTGGGCAGCCGTAGGCACTGAATGAATGCTTGAGTGTATTGGCAATTGCGTCGATATTATGGTCTATTAATCAGTTAATTCAGACACATACCCATCTTTGTTCAGCATAAATGCTGAGGGGAACGTGGCAGAGCCAAGTTTGTTTGTGCTCAGGGCTGGGGGGACGGGTTAAGGCAATTTAATGGCATCAAAGAAAAGGTGTCTGATTCCCTGGGTAAGAATAAGAGGAGGCTGTGTACTCCGAAGGGGACGATCTCAGTGCAGCTGGGCTCATTCTGCAGTAATTAGCATCCTTCATCTGTGAGTTCTGTGTGTGTCTGACCCACAGTTTCTGAGACCCGGCTGGGCCTCCCAGGCCAAAGAGTCAGAATTTCCACTACCCAAGAATGAGTGACTCATGGGGTAAGATCCTTCTGGAGAACATCTTCTTCCTTAATCAACACTTATTACCAAGATAAAAGAAGGTGGGGGAGATGGGTGGGAATCCAGTTATTTTCTCTTTCCCTTGGAAGGGAAAAAAGGAGACTGAGAACCGACAATATTCCTCCCAGAAGCTGTCCCTGAATCAAAGCTCTCATGTTTCGGGGTCTCAAATGCTTCTGTGAATGAAATTTTGGGGGTGGTTGTGTTTTGCCCCTGGGAGCCTTAGCTGATAACAAACTTCTGTACTTGAAAGGGTTAACCACAAGTTTACTGCAGAATGTCAACCTGATGAAAATTAAAGTTTGTCAGATAAGAAAAACAAGGGGGATAGAAATAGACCCGTGTTTTTTCTCTGAAATCAAAAAGCAGTTTTCCTTCAAATCTTTGAAACCCATTTCTTGGGACGAAATAATGTATTTAGTAGAAATGTGCTACGTTGGTGAATCCCACCCATTCGGGTCTCTAACAGCAGCTGACACGGACCCTAAGTGTGGCAGGCACCCCAAATCCACGTGTACAGAGCCTGGGGGGACCCGGGTCAGGTGTTGCCAGCAGGAACCCACACCTGCTGCCTCCACTCCACCTCCCGGGGATGCCCGCCATCCCCTTAACTCTGGGACACTCTTCTTCACGCCTGCTCTCATGAATCACACTCAGTTTTAAACAAGACACACGTGTGTGCTGTTTGGATTCAATGTTTGAGGCCCCCCTGCCCCCCCAAATCCGTATGCCGAATCCTTACTGTCCAGCGTGATGGTGTTAGAAGGTGGGGCCTTGAGGTGAGATGAGGCCATGAGGGTGGAGCCTCAGGGGTGAGTTTGTGCCCCTGTAGGAGTCATGAGAGAGCCGGCATCCTCTCTGCTTCCAGCCATGTGGGGACACAACGGCCCTCCCCCAAACCCCACCACGCAGGCCCCCTGATCCCAGCCTCCAGGAATAAGTGAGGAATGAAGTTCTGTTGTTCTGAGCCCCCCAGGCTTTGGTATTCTGTTAGAGCAGCCTGCACAGACATCACCGTGCGTTTTGGATGGGGATCAGACCCTTGCGTGGAGAATGTCAATGCAGACATGGACATGGAGGCCACAGACTGCCCGGAGGGGAAGGTGCTGATTTAGGTTCTGGGGTTCTCGGTGCTTTGGGAGCAGCCCTGATCTGCTTGTCCACTGTGACTCGCTTAAGTCGGGTTCAGGGTAGACAAACAGCAGCCTGAACGTATTTCCCAAATCCGCATGTCGGCAGGCGCTGCCCCATAAACAGAAGAAGGATGAGGATGTGTCAGAGTGGGCGCGTGATGGGGTGGGTGACACAGGGTCGGGAGGAGGTTATGTTAGGATCGTCGATTAAATGAGACCCAAAGCCCTCCCCAGTACTCCAGGGACTGGCCTCGGAAAAGCAGCCTCAGCTGAAAGGCTTTTGATGAATTCAGTCTGTGGACTCAGCCTGGGCTGTCCTCCCTCAGCCGGCACTGAAGGAAACGGGCTCCGTGTTCCCCAGAGCGCCCTTTAAAGGGCCAGCTCTGCACCATTCCTGCCTTCCCTAAATTCTTAGGTAGCACCGAAATCCGGCCCTCTGCTCAGTGCCATAGGTGGGTGCTGTTCCTTTCAACAGACACCTCAGGCTTGACGACCACAGGTGATGGTCCTGCAAGGGGCATTTGTGTCGGGCTTCTTATAGAATTTAAACCCCAGGTGGCAGCGCTTTCCCAGGGCATGGGAACTTAAGACCTGTTACCATGATTCACTGGGAATTGCTTTGCGCTGAAAAGGACAGATGGGACTCGCCAAGGATGTGGTAATTGTAGCGTGAACTAGATAGACTTCCTTCCGTAGTGTGAACTGATACCTTCAGTCCTGCTTACAAATGGACCGGATGCAGGTAGGGGAGCTTGCCGGCCGCTGGGGGGCTGAATGGCTCGGTCAGCACAGGGCTGAAGGGATGACTTCACTCCGCTATAGGGTGTTTATTAAGCCGTAGAATGTCGGGACAGAAAGGGGCTTAGAGACCCTCCCTATCCATCTCCTCGCATGCTTAGACAGTGCCCACTCTGTCCAAGGTGTGTGAGACATTGCACACCGGGCACTGATCGGGGTACATATATGGACCTCTCTGGTCCTCACAGCCCCCTATGAAGTAGGCTGTTAGGAATATTCATGACAATTAATACAATGATTATTATATAGTACATTATTATAATTAAAATATTAAATGTATAATAATTTGATATACAAAGTACTACAGTATGATTAATATAGTTATAAATAAGAAACATTTAAATATGATTAATTATTACATAGTCATTCTTACTGGCTCTGTGTCATGCACGATGGCGGTGAGGCCCCGACAGGGTCAGTGACCTTCGCGGAGTCGCACAGCTGGTCGGTGTGAGGCCAGCGTTTGGATCCGCAGCCTCACAGATGGAGGTGCTCGTGACCCCGTTCGCCCACAGTTTCCTCCCTGTGTCTCAGCTGCATCCTGTTCATGTGGCCACTGTATGTTCTGACCGTCCCCCGCCCCGTCCCACATGTGTCCCGCATGGTGGGAAGGCCATTGTGGGCATCTTGGGGTGGGGTGGGTGCTGGAGCTTGAAGAGCAGATGCTGGGTGCTAACGTGCAGAGATCATTCGGGCTGGACTCTACAGGGACTGGGGCTTCATAGGGAGTGCCAGCCAAGGGAAAGGAATAAGGATTTTGCCCAGGGTTCCTGGGCAGCTGGGTGGATAGTAATGTCTTTCACTAAAATGGGAAATAGAGGAGGAAGACCAGGCCTGGGACCACAGCTTTGGCTGTACTGAGTTTGAGAAGTCTGTGAGACAGCCCTGTGGAGAGGTGCTCTGGGCCTTGGCTGTGCAGACTGGAAGCCCAGCAAGCCATGTTTACTGAGCACCTACTATATCCTGGTTACTGTAGGCAGGCCGCCGCGTCCCACTTTATACCCACAGCAACTGAAGCCCGTGGAGGTTAGAAGAACCTGCCCATGACCAGCTCCCCACTAGGTCACTCAGCGCCCTCCGGGGCTGCACCCCCTCCCCCTGTCCCGCCTGCCGTCATACGCACGGATGCCAGAGCCAACGCTCTAAAGCCCAGACTGCATCCTTCCCTTGCCCGCGCAGCTCTGTGGTACCCATTCCTCCCAGGATACAGTCGAAGCCCCTGTACTTGGCAAGGCTCCATGACATAGCTCACAGCCCAGCCTCAACAGCCTCCACCTCTGCCCCCCGCCTGAGCTCTCCAGCCTGGTGAACTATGCTCTGTCTTTTGTCGTTAACCTTGCTCACGACTTCGCTTCCACCTTCTCTACTTCTGCTTGTCCTGCAGGCCTCCCTTGCTGTCACATTTCTCTGGGAAGCCTCCTGGACCTGTCTCTTTGGTTTTGGGCATTCCGCTGCACTCCCAAGCTACCCGCCATTTCTTTACACAGTGCTTGCCACACCGTGTCCATCAGATGCCCCCACCCTGCTGGAGCCTGCAGAGAATGGTACCCAGGGATTGTTTTAAAGGAAAGGAGAGTCACACAAGTCCAAACCAGGATCTGAATCCAAGCCTGCAGAATCCCAAATTCATGAGCCCTTTCTGCTCTCCCAAGATGCTTTCCAGTTGGGAAGAATTCCAAATAGGCCGACGAGACGCAGAAGATTATAAGAGGCGAGGATGCCCCTAGGCTTTGAAATCATAGGCGAGGAAGCTACGGTTGCAGAATAGGAGACCTGCGGGCTGGGGTGCCTGGAGCTGGGGGGCCTGATGTGCAGAAGACATGCAGATGGTCCAGGTCAGAAAGAATATGGGATGCCAGGCAGAGGAAGTGTGCCCCACAGGCAGCAGGGAATGATTTGAGCTCTTTGATCTGGGGAAAGGCATCACGAAAGTTGTTTTCAGGAGAATTAATTTGGGGATGGATCAAAGAGTGACTTAAAATGAGACCTGGAAGGCTTACCTAAGAAGCCCAGGGGAGTTAATGAGACCTGTGGACTGTGTGCTTCCTTTGTACAGGGATGGAGCCGGTAGCCCGCCTCCATCACTTTCTTGGGCGCAGGAATGACTGCTTCACAACTTCAGTCTCCTCATCTGTAAAATGGGAATGATCATGGTGGTACCTGACTCACAGGGTCATTGTGAGGCTTCTGTGAGGTAACAGGTGCAGCGCACACACTTACTCTCCCAGGAGGAGGAGGGCGGGAGGCTGAGGTGTCCTGACAGCTCTGCTCGCAGACCCTCTGCACAAGCCCACTGCAAACTCAGGCTAGAGGAGTGAGGTTAACGAAGCCCTGGGAAGAGGGAAAGTGAAACTTGATGGCCAGTGAAAGGCGTTGAAAGCCAAAAGTGAGATAAACAACGACCCGTTTGCACATCAGAGCCGAAATGCTCACCCTTTGTGGTACCCGTGCTCTCCTGGGTGTCAGCAGGGTGTCAGCGGAAACTGCCCTTTTATTTTTAAAAGGTTTTGGGGTTTGTAATTTTTTTTGTAGTTGTTTGTTTTGCTTTCCACTTAAAATAAGGAGTTTTCTCTTCACAAAGATCCTTTTATTCTAAATCAGGCTCTGAACAGAGGTGTCACTACCACAGGGACCGGAAACGGATACCACATTCAGCTGGGTGTGCAGGCTCTGGCGGGTTTCATCAGCCGGGGACGCCGTGACAGCCCCGGCCGCAGCCAGGAAAGATGCCAGATGCGCAGCCTCCCCCGAAACTCCCGGGAAACTCACAGAGCCCCGAGGCAGGAAGAAGCTGACGTCAACTTAGCCTTCGGGGATTTCAAGCAAAACTCTTAGAAATGATTCCTCTGCCCTTTATTTGGTATCACGATCTTTCTCTGAGGAGATGAGCCAATTTGCTCCAAGGACCTCATTTCATGAAACTATGTATATGTAGTTATACACACACACACATATATATACACATATTATATACACGTGTGTGTGTATATATATACACACATGTACATATATACACATAGTATATATATGTATGTGTATACATACACAAACATGTATACATATAAACACATACTATATATATATATATATATATATATGTTTTAAAGAAACACTGTTGCTTTGCTTTTAAGTATATAAGGTAACCGGACTGACTAGGTTCCCTTCATCTCTTCCTTGGAGAGGAAGGTCCTTCCTGGGCGTTTAGAATTGGGGAGTGGTTCACACTCCGCTGAGGACATGCCATCGGTCAGCACTGTGTATAAATAGTACTTCTGCAATACCTGGGGGCTGTGGGAGCCATTAGTTTCTTCTTCGAGGAATGTAACTACTCCCACCTGAAATGTTCCCACTTTCTTGGTCAGGGACTTTCTCGAGCAAAAGAAAGCTTCTGCACATCCTCTATGTTGTTATAAATTCAAAATCTGTGGTGTTTGATTTTAATAACTTCAGTAGTTGATAATGACCAAGTAATGCTCTCAGCCCTCCTTTCTGTCCCAGATGTTAGTGTAAAGGTGGGGCAGTTCTTGATTCAGTAGGTACGGGGAGGGCTTCCCTGGTGGCGCAGTGGTTGAGAATCTGCCTGCCAATGCAGGGGACACGGGTTCGAGCCCTGGTCTGGGAAGATCCCACGTGCCGCGGAGCAACTAAGCCCATGCGCCACAGCTACTGAGCCTGGGCGTCTGGAGCCTGTGCGCTGCAGCAAGAGAGGCCGCGATAGTGAGAGGCCCGCGCACCGCGGTGAAGAGTGGCCCCCGCTCGTCGCAACTAGAGAAAGCCCTCGCACAGAAACGAAGACCCAACACAGCCGAAAATAAATAAATAAATAAATAAATAAATAAATAAAGAAGTACGGGGACTCGTATAAGAACAAACATTTGTCTGTGTGTTCCATCCACTCTTTCTTTGTATTTGCATTTTAGATCTCAGCTTGTGTTGGCATTATCTGTGCGATATATTTCTCTCCTGCTGGATGGTGTGTTCCTGGAGGCCAAGGACTGGGTTACATTCATCTCCTAACCCTGTATCTGACACATAGTAGTTGCTCAATAAATATTTGCCGAATGAATGAATCAACAAAGGAATGAAGGTGATGCCACAGGCGAGACTGTCCCCATCCACCCTCCTGTGTCCCTCCTCCACCTGTCACACCCATCCTGTCTGTCTACCTTGGCAGCAGTGTTTTCACTCTGAAAAACTTCACAGCAGAGAAGATTCCCACCATCATGCCTCAGAGGCACACCTGTCCTCACCTTTGTTTTCTTATTGCTGAGGATACAAAAAGCAGCAAGACTTCTGAAGGAGGTATCTATTTTGGGCCCAAACAGAAAAGAGTGGGTGATTCTGTGGGCAGAGATTCCTGAACGTGGTGGGGTTGACTCATGCCCGGAGGTGCTCAGAATTTCCTCTGTTTCGTGGGCGTCTGGGGCAGACGTGGCTCGACTCGAGTGCTTTCTTTCAAGCACAGTCAAATGCAGGAAAGACACCCCTAGCTGCTGTTTGGGGCGTAGAAGGAGGGGAAGAGCGGGATTCAGAGAATTTAAGTCTGCAGGGGCTCTGTGTGCCTGAAGAGGTCACCTCCTAGAGGAGATGGAGGGATCGCTGCTGGGCATCTGGGGTCGGAGTCTGTAGGAACAGGCTCATTCACTTACGCACAACCAGAGCAGCAGCGGGACCTCTTCAGAGCGGACTCTCTTCCACTTTTAAAAAAGTGAAATTAAACTTGTTTACTAACGTGGGTTCAGGAGAATCATCAAGAACGAGGGCTCTGCACCACTGCAGCCTGGTTCACATCCTCGCTCCCCACCCCGGTTGTGTTCCATGGGCTAACTTACTCACTTCTGTGAGCCTCAGTTTACCAGGTGCAAAATGGGGGTGAGAGCAAGGCCGACCTGATTTTCAGGATTATTGGAAGGAACACTACGTTTTCACATAATGCCTGTAAGAGAGCATGTAGGCTGTGAATATTAGCTCTTGTTATTATCATTCGTGTTTAAAATGTTTCTTGGGGAGTTCCCTGGTGGTCCAGTGGTTAGGACTCGGTGCCTTCGCTGCCGTGGCCCCGGGTTCAGTCCCGGGTCGGGGAACGAAGGTTCCACAAGCCACGCGGCATAGCCAAAAAAAAAAAAAAAAGTTTCCTGCAACAAGGCTGAAGGCAAATAAGCCTCAAAGGAAAAAGTGGGTACTGGGATCACGGTTTGTGCCAGGCCTGCCCCAGATAGCCGTCTGTTCTCCAGTTCACAGCTTCGCCCACCACTCAGCTTTCTCTCTCAAGACGGCCTCCTGAAGACCAGCGGGCTTTCCACGCTCTTTCTTTTAAAGGAACCAATCGCCTTCTTAGCACTTACTTTTTATTCTTTAGAAACCTGCTTCTCTTTCTTCTTCTTTTGGGAAAAATTATTTAACTGTTCCTAGCCTCCTGATGCCCGCCTGGCCTTTCACTGCATCCAGAATGATTGGAAAAGGGGGGAAAGCAACCCAGGAAGCAGGTCTGACTAGTCTGACCCAGGCTATCCACCTTACTTGGTCCCTTGTGAGCTTCTGGTCACCCCCCACCCATGGCATCCACACTTAGGTGCCTTAGTGTTTCTGCTGCCTGAAATCCTCCTGGGTACCTGACGCTGGGTTCAGAGTGCAGGCACTGTGGCTGATGGAAAGCCGCGTGGCCAGGGTGGGTGGGGGCAAAGTGTCACGTGGGCAGTCAGGATGGAGGTCCCAGAGCTCTGGCCTTGTGGTGTGCCGTTGGCCAGGGCTAGGTCGGGGCACAATTTGGATGTAGGGGAATAAGACCCCGGACTTCTTGACTGTTACCCAGAGGTGTCATGTGGTCCTGGTGATGCTGATTCAGTGACCCATTGTGGGAATGAAGTCTACCAGACCCCAACAAGGTGTGTAGACACTAGAGGATCAAAATGAGAGGAGGAGAACACAGGTGCTTCTTGTCGGAGCAAAAGTACTAGTTTTTATCAGATCATCATTAGCCATTTGAGCCTCATCTTGCATGCAGCCAACACAAAATATGAAAAAGTTCGTTCGGGTTTTTCCGTACCATCTTATGGAAAACCCCAAACAAACATTTTGGCCAACCCAATATTTGAAATATGCGTCATTTGTTTCGTTGCTCTCATTAACACCCCAATTTTCAGTTGTTACTCAAGGAGCATGACCCACGTATACAACTGTAGCAACATCATTAGGAAACACCACCCTCCAGCCTCTTCTGAGATTCACAAGCACAAGCTTAGAGCCCCCTTCTCCAAGAAGCCTTTCTGAACGCTCCGCAAAGCACCTTACCCTGCTTTTGTCGCTGTGGCATGTGTCAACTTTGCTACATACCACTTTGTAATATTTGATCTTGTGTCTTTCCCAGACTGGTTTTCCCATTTTACTTGCAAGTTCTGTGTGGGGTGGACACAGCACACATTTCTTCTCTCCTGTGACAGCCTTGCTACTCAAAATGGGGTTAGGGCATTAGCAACATGGGCCTCACAGGGAGCCTGAACCAGAATCTCAGCCCCCATCCCTGACATCCTGAGTTAGAATCTGCCTCACAACAGGCCCCTAGGTGATCTATAATAGATTAAACTTTGGGAAATACTGTGCTAGGGCACCTATTCCTAGTGAATAGAAATAAAACAATGGAATTGGACCAACCATGAAATCATTATTCTGTGGATTTCAATCCTAACCGCATCTTGAATCATCTGAGGAGCTTAAAAATAATGTTATCTTTATGTCCGATTCTCATCCCCAGAGAGTCTGACCTAATTGGTCTTAATTGGTCTTGGGTGAGGCTTGGGCATCATTTGTTAAAGTTTCCCAGACGCACACTTAATGTGCAGTTCATGCTAGGAACCACTGCTCTAAATACATTTCCCAGTTGGACTTGTGTTTTCTCCCTGATGGAGGCAAACCCCAGAGTAACCTCCAAACAAGTCAAACAGCCAAAAACTTCCTGAGTAATCTTAGAGTGGAAAATACCTAGAGATGATTCTATTATTGTTTTCCCCTAAATGGGTGGCTTATTTGAAAGCCTGAGAGGGGGAGGGATTCAGTGATGGCTGTTGACTCGCTGGCAAACACTGCTGCCTCCATTGGCAAGTCTTCAAGGTGGGAGTTGCTCAGCAGATGTTTTATCTCCAGTCTTAGGCCAGAAGCAGTTTGAGAGCAAAGACCTTTTCCATCTTGGTAATCCTAACGCGTGGATGGATGGATGGATGGATGGATGGATGGATGGATGGATGGAAAGATGGATGGATGGATGTCACTGAGAGTCGACGTGAAGACCTAAGGGGAATATTGGACTGGAATTTGGGAAGCCTGGATTCTAGTCCTGGCTCTTCACTTTTCCTGTTTGCCTTGTGTCCTTGGTACCTTTTTCTTACTATCTTGTCTAGGCACCCAGGCCTTTTAGGTTGCTTTTGCCAAACCAACTATAGCTCCCTTACCAGGGAGCATAACTTCCTGTGTCTCATCCTCTGTGCTCACAACTATAGCTGTTCAGATATTAAAGAACCTCATTAGAGGTCCTTCCTGGAGACCCTGGTTGATAGGGAGGCTACAACCCTAAATATTATCCTCAAAATTTTGTGCATATGTACAGTTTTCTAAGGAGACAGTTAACAGCACTCATCAAATTTGCTCAAGGACTCACCACTCAAGAAAGATTAAGCCAGATGGAGTCTTGCTATCACTTTGTTCTTCCTGTTGGGAGATTCAGGATGTATGTATAGGAGTGACAAATGAGGTCTGTCTTTATGTGGTGAGGTTCTATGGACCATATTTTTTTGCCCCCTTGATAATACTTGGGGCAGTGGCTGACTCCACCGAAGCAGAACTTCCTGAAGAAATTACTAGAAAGGGTGGCCAAAGAGGGGATGAGGGAGCTCGTTAAGGGTCTCCAATCTCTCTTCCCCTGATACCTTCCTGGATGAAGAACAAGAGAGGAGAGTGTCTGGAAGTTTAGATACCCCCAGTGGCTTCAGAGGGCCCCTGGGTGGGCCATGACTGGTACCAAGGTGACACACATTGTTAGCCTGGAGAGAAGGAATCCTAGCTTCTAAGTCCAAAGGGATCAGAGGCCATTCCTGCCTGGCTTGGGAAATCTCTACACCACTTTTGACAAATTTCCATTTAGGCTCTGCTTAAACACTTGCAGAGAAAGGGAGCCCAGGGGTTAATGGAGAGGAAAAGGATAGAGGAACTCTTTACTCTGTTTGGCTGTTGGACATTCACCAGACTCGAATAAACCCACAGTTCAAAGTTTTACCTTGTTTTTTGGCCTTGCCACGCAGCATGTGGGATCTTAGTTCCCTGACCAGGGATCGAACCTGTGACCCCTGCATTGGAAGTGCAGAGTCTTAACCACTGCACCACCAGGGAAGTTCCCAACGTTTTACCTTTTCAGCGGCATCCCCCACCCAGCCTCTGTCACCTTTCCACTCAAGTCTCCTTCCTTTTCTGATTCTCACTGCCGCCTAAAGTCTGGGGCAGGGGAGCAGATGAGGAACAAAAGCCAAGATCCTCTCCTAAAGCCAAGAATCTACTGGTTTGCCATCTGGGTGCTCTTTCATTTGAAAAGTATGAAAGACACATATCCCTAATTTCATTTTCTAGGAGGGGAAGTTAAAACATAGAGATTGGAGGGCAGCAGAGAACAACTGGAATTCCGCCCCATCCATCTTCCCAGCCAGCATACGCGCCCCTCTGTGGCTCCCCTGACGTGGCTGGAAAGCCTTGACCACTTTCAGGGATGCAGGGCTTATAGCTTTTTGAAACAATCGATTGAATTAAGGTCCTCTTTCCTTTTGTCATAGGGAATGGCCTCGGATAAAGAGAAGGAGACCTCCCCTGTGAGAAGCAAGGAAATCATCTGAGGGCAAAAATGCCCGAAAAGCGAATAGCAGGAGCCTCACCCAGCAGTGAGAAGTGTTTTTGCCTTGACGTTTACAACCTCGCCTGAGTGCTGCGCGGTACCTTCCAGGAGCTGGAAATAACCTACAATGATACGTCAGCCTCGGCACTTGGGCCCGCAAAGGTCTCTTAACCCAGACCCTGCTGTGTATGTCTTCGGTTTGGAAACTTTTTCATCCAAAAGTACGCCGGCTTGAAAAGACCTTTCGACAGAGCTTATTTTATTTCCTGTTCAGAATTCTTGACATAGAGCGATAGAGCTAGAAGTCAGTCTCAGGATCAGCTCCATCAACCTTTTCATTTTGCAGAGAAACTGAGGCCCAGGGAGGTATAGAAATTTGCCAAAAATCACGCCCTTCACCTCCTCCAACGATGGTCGTTCGGAGGTGCCTTGGACCACTTTCTGTTCCCTGCGAAGTTCAGTATCCCTGACTCTTCTATCCACTGACCTCAGGTGACATGGCCCCCCTTCCCAAAGGAACTCTGTTTATTTTTACAGTTTCTACTGATCATTGGAAATGAAGGGAGCGGGAAATGAACTTGAATGACCACCACATTGAGGGCTAGCCTGACTTAAGGGTGACTGTCACTATGATAGGAATGACTTCAACAAGAAACAACACAGAAGCCTCCAGACTACTCAGGGCTTTAGCCAAAGAAGCTAAGAAGTCTTCTCTTCGGGTGAGTGAAGTTGAGGATAGGAGCTGTAGAGCTCATCAGCTGTCCTCTATAGCATCTCTAGCTGACTGTCCGTCAGTGAAGTCAACTCTTTTTGGTGCCTTAATTCTCTCAGATCTCAAAAGGAGCAGATGTACGGGTGATAAACAGAACTGCCTATTTAAGACATGCTGTTTTTAAAGAAAGTAGCAACTGTTTCATGAGGTACTTCCTAAGTTTACCAAAGCCCCATATATATATATATATATATATATATATATATATACATCTTCTCCAAAGTACATCTTAAAGATGAGCAAGGAAACAGTGGTAATAACACCTTGGGATCTAGAGAAATTGAATGATTAAATATGAAGAGTTAAACATTTTGTGTTTTAATGATACATGTGAAGATGGAAATTCCAGTGTGGGCAGTCATCTTTACAAGAAAGGATAATTAGACAAAAATATCATCTTAATGGTTTTCTGCATTGTTTTTTTTTTGAGTCTAGGGCATGAAGATTTGATCACAGAATTCCTAGAATGAAAGAAAGATGATCAAGGCATAGATAAACTCTCAGAATTTCCACAATGCTGAGAAAGGCACCTTCAATAACGTGCCTGTTGGCAACATCAGGAGAATTCTCTTTTCAACCACATCCCAGGACCCAATAATACAGAGACTCAAAACTCTCACGTTGACTAATACATCCCCTGTCACCCATCACAATTTTAAATGGTGGCTTTGGAAATTTTCAGACCGAAAATCTGCCTTATGAATCAGCTAGAAATTTCATCTGTTGGCAGTCTGATTGATTTCGTTAGCAACTCTCCCTTCTGAGGAATAAAAAGATTTGTTTATTTGAAGACTGGGTTCCCCTAGGAGGAAAAAGCCTGAGATGAGATTATTTCTCACCCTGGAATGGTTCCTAAGCCATATGTGGATCCCAGAAACTCAGCCCGTATCATTCTCTTTAGCTACCAAGTCCTCACTTGCCTCTGGATGGGACCATTTCATGCCCTGTCTGTGCACTTACTCTCTCTACGGAATCATCTCGGTAGAGCTCGGACCCTGTCTGCAGGGACCAGAAAGAGCACATGGCTGAGAAAACTGGGCTTGAGTCCTGGCTCTGTCACTGCCTGTGTGACCTCTGAGTTTTGAGGTCTTCTTCATCTCATGGGTTGGTGACATCCACCTTGCAAAGGGGCTATGAAGAGGAAAAGAAGACTTATACGTCTGGCACATAGAAGGTACTCTATAAATGGTCATTTTTACTTTCTAGTAGTCTTTTATTGACTCCCAAATGAAGTTTAAATTTTTAAACTTGTTACGAAGGCCTTGGGTCATTCATTTGACGCCATCCTACCTTTCCAGTCTCAATCCCCAGCAACCCCACATCCCTGTCCAAGGCTGGGGGCTGTTCCCTGATGCTCTGCTGTGTCTTTGCTCCTGTGGGCCTCTCTATCTGGAATCTCCGCTCAGGGAAATTCACTGCCCCCTCAGGGTACTTTTTGCTGCTGCTTTCAGGCAGCTTTCCCTGATATACCCCTGCTCCCCTAGATCTTATCCCATTCCACCCATACTGCTGTTATTATATCTATGCCTTTCTTCCCCTTACTAGGTTATATGTCTCTTAAGGAGTGAGGCTATGTCTTGTTCATTTTAGTATTTCCTACAGTGTTGAAAAGGGGAACAAGACGTATTGGATAGATTTTTGAAGATGCGAGTGTATGAAGGAGGCCTCACTGCTACAAGACCATTCAAATCTTCAGATAAGTCATCATCGGCTGGCAATAACACGCGTTTACTTGAAATGTGTTTCCCAGAGATGAGGCATGATTAACTGTAAAGACTTTTCTGTTCTGGCTTGGCTTGACCTCCCACTTTGCAAAGACCCTGTGGAGGTAGAAATCTCATTATGAGCCTTCCTAAAATCACGCCCACTTTTCACTTTAAAGTAAAGAATATCCTACACCTGGGTCAGTTCACAGCCCAGTGACTTGGTCATTTCCCCTAAACAAGCAAAAAAGACTCCTTATGCATCATCCTGTTTCACTTCTTAGCATATCTTTCTGTGGCCACTTAGCATCATTATATATCTAGAAACGAAGGATATAAAATCATAGACTCTGATATCTTACCTGTTTTCCTGCATAAGCAAGGGAAGATGTTATTAGAAAGTTCACACTCAATTAAGAAGGAGGTTTGAGGTAGAAGTTGGTGGTTTCTTATTGCTTAAAAAAAAAACCTGACAAACCCTTTTGAAAGGATGAAAGGAATTCAAAACTTTCATATATATATATATGTATATATCCACACACATACATACATGCATATATACACATAAGAACCTAAGAATTAATGTTCTGAAAGTGATATGCTTATTTTTTTAAAACTTCTATAAAGTTACACATATAAGAAACTTCCTAGGTATTATTTCCCAAGACAGTAAAAAACAAAGTATACATCCTTGAGGCTTAACTCTTCTGAGATCTTAAATGATCCCAATGTTTCACATATGAGTTAGTAATGTCTGCCAGACATTCACCTGGTCTTAGACTCCTAGTAAATTCTTGGTATTATCTTACAGCTTTGTGGGTGCAGTGGAAAACTGAATTCAGTGGAAAATCCAAGTTCTTGAGGACTCTGCTCATTAGTATGCTAACATTCAAATATCACATCACCCTATTCTTCCCAGAATCAGCCGTCAAAGACTTTGAGCGACAGAGAGCCCACCGTTCCAAGTTCTCTTTATAGGTCGGCGATAATTGAGGCATAAAACGGGCCCCCGGTGGGCTGTGGACATAGGGGTAGAACCCAGGATTCAACCCCCTTCCCCGTACTTTCTACTTAGGTGCCTCTCGGATTCTGTGGCTGGGGAGAGTCGACATCCTTAGCCTTCCCAGGACTCCGAGGACACCAGTGACCCCTTACCTGTCACGCAGCCAGGTACGACGATGAATACGAAGAATCCCCACATCAGCAAGCCTGGCTCCATCCTCCGGGCCCCTGGGATCAGCTGCCGATGTGAGGGCCGGGAAGAAAAGGTACTTCTCTGCAGAGTGCGGGGTTTCCTTTCAGCCTCTTGCTGGCGTCGCGCTGGGAGGCTGGGGAAGGATCAGTCCGCCCAGGTTGTCATCCTCGCTGGTCCATCCGCCTCTAGGACAGTCAGCACTTGCTCTATATAAGTATTAGCCTGGTTTGTTCAGTCAGGAAATCGTGCCTACCACTCTCTTCTCTAGTCTCAAATATAGGAAGTGGTTTTAACCAGCTTTTTTTTTTTTTTTTTCAAGCTCAGTTGCTGGGAGGTGTGGGCCGGGGTTGGTGAGAAGATTGGGGTTCGTGTATGAATCCTTCCTTCAGCGTCCCCCTGAAAAGGGGAGGGAGAGTCCCCCTGCCGTTGAAGGAGGGTGAACAAGCACTTCTTGGCAGTGGTCTCAGCTAGAGTTTCATAAACTGGTGTCACTGTGAAGCTGAGGTCCTTCCCCAGACTTGCAGCTCCCGGAGGATTGGGCAGGTGCCACACAAGATGGCGGCAAGGTCATGCCAGGAGTGTGGGGGAGCAGTCTCGGTCCTGGACGGGAATTTCCTAAAGCTGTCTGACCACGGATCCCTTTAAAAAGTCTAGTGGGCATCCGGGTGGGGTCTCCATACTCAGAACTCATGAATACTCTCCCAAGATTTATAATCAGTACTAGCCATAATTATTTCACCACGATGCTCTGGGTTCCTGCATGTGAGTTGTCATTTTATAAGATGTTTTGCCACCAGATGTGTCTTTCTCTTAAAAGATCATTACTGGGGACTTCCCTGGTGGTGCAGTGGTTAAGAATCCGCCTGCCAATGCAGGGGACAACGTGTTCGAGCCCTGGTCCGGGAAGATCCCACATGCCGCGGAGCAACTAAGTCCATGCGCCACAACTACTGAAGCCCACGTGCCTAGAGCCCGTGCTCCGCAACAAGAGAAGCCACCACAATGAGAGGCCCACGCACCGCAACGAAGAGTAGCCCCTGCTCGCCACGACTAGAGAAAGCCCGCGCGCATCAATGAAAACCCAAGGCAGCCAAAAATAAATAAATTTGTGGAAAAAAAAAACCCCAAAACAAGGATCATTACTAAAATGTGGACTTTGGTTTTCGATGTTGGGGGTACTCAGGACTTTTGCTGCCATGTGTGGGATCTTTAGTTGCAGCATTCAAACTCTTAGTTGCGGCCTGTGGGATGTAGTTCCCCGACTAGGGATCGAACCTGGGCCCCCTGCATTGGGAGCGCAGAGTCTTAGCCACTGGACTGCCAGGGAAGTCCCTTCCCTGTTAGAGATCAGAGCTATCTTCTGATTTTCACGAAATGGTTGACTATGTTTTGCTAAGTGGAGATTCACGTAATCATGTAGTTATAGTAAAATACAATTTAAAAGATATTAGAAAGCAAGTGAAAATATTGACAAAAGGAAGAACCATCCAGGCAAGCCAAAGCAGTTCATGGTTCCAATATGTGTTGTTGATAATTCTCTAAGAACATTCTGATATTCTCTAAGAAAGGTAATTATGATCTCTGAAAAGGGCTTTGAAAGGCTGCACATGGACCAAGAGTGGTTTCCAGATTAAGTACCAGAGTTTGCAGAGAAAAGCATGAACTGATCTCTTTCCGCGAGTGAAATACTTTATCGAAATGTGACAGGATTATCTTTTACGATTCCAGAGCAGGCTTACGCTCATTGCTGGAAACATTTCAACCATGTGATGAGTGCGGCAATTCCTGTTATCTGCCAGGCTGTCCCTGTTATTAAGCTGGAGACTTTGCCTGGCTACAGTTATCATCGTATAGTTTTGAAATAAACTTACAGAAAAATTGGAAGTATAATATAAATAACTCCCCCCCCACAAACCATGGAAGAGTAGCTGCCACTGTGATGTTCCAAATACAGAATTGACGATGTTCACTTTGATCCCTTGATCCAGGTGGTGTCTCCCAGGGGCCCCCACTTTACAGTCACTATAACCCTAACCCTAACCCTCTTTGTAATAAATAAGGACTTGGTGATAAGAAGTAAATATCGTGTTACACATCAGACTTTCAATTTATTCATTTATTTGTGTGTACAGACTCAGGATTTTCTTTTTCACTGGGTTATAATCTATCGCTGTCATTTATTTCAGTGCTCAAACTGTCTCCTGTTTGTCCACCGCGAGTCCATTCAAGGTGGCTTCTGTGTCCTTTTGACACATCCCCATCATTCTTTCTGTACTTCTTTGCTTTGGGAGCATAAGGAGATTTTTCCAGGCTCATCTTGTGCTTTCTCTGTCTCAGCCCTGGAATCAGCCATTAATCCAAAGAGTCCGGGTTCCTTCAGAGGGAAATAGTGTTTTGATGCCAAGATATGCTCATTGCTATTGGGGTGGCACTACTCCTAGGCTCCCCCAATGAACAGAGCTAGGGACAGAGGTAAGGAATACAGGCATGTACACACACACACACACACCCCCTTTATATTTCTGTATCCATCTATACATATTGGAAACCATGAGTTCACACTGATACATCCCAACATCCCAATTGCACCTGAGCACCACAGGATTGAATTCTAGTTTTTTTCCTTTTCTGTATGTGTTGGTAACTCTCTTCCCTGATGGTGGGAAATCGGCTTCGTTAGCCCTTGTCTGTTTACATTTGATCAGTCCCCCTGCATGTTACCAGTCTCTCATCTCTGCCGCCATCCCCTTCCCCACACAGGTACCCTATTCTGCCTGCTCAGGCTCTGAATCCCTGTTCTGAGCCCACCCCCAGACTCTGAGGGAATGGCCCCCTCGCCTGATCAGGCTCTGACAGCTCTTACCAGGTCACCCCCCCGCCCCCATGGATGTCCTTCTGACCCTGCTTGAGTGCTGCACCCCCATCCCAAGTCGTTCCCCTTGGGAATGACCTCCTCCCCTTGTGTGAGCTCTGACAACCTTGCCACCAGCACTAGGTGTCAGCCCCCTCCCCCCACGTGGACTCCGATAACACTAGTGTATCTGCCTGTCTTTGTGGACCCCCCCCACCTGATCAGGTTCTGACTCCCCCCACTGGGTTGCTCCCTGTGGGGACCTCTGCTCCCCTCTGCTTGGACCCTGGCTCCTCATCTTGGATGGTCTCCCCATAAAGACACCGTCCTCACCCCCTTTGGGCTGTGACCGCCCCCCAACTCTGGGCTACAGTGTCACCTCCCACCGGACACACAGTTGTCTCCCCTCCTTTGCTCCACCAGAAAGCTTTAGCTGAATTATTCAGAAAGGGAAGAAGAGGACGGTTAGTGCCCACACTTCAAGAGTAAAGCCGTAAAAGGAAAATGAGGCCAAAATGTGCAATCCAGGCAAGCTCAGAGAATGAGCACACGTGCAGTGAAGAAGCAAACAAATCATAATGACCTCCAAGCTTTGAAGGTGCTTCATATGTTTTTAAACTCTAGAGGGTCTTAGGAATTAATATTTCTTCTTGGAAAGTAACAGTTACCTAAAGTTTACTAAAACCTTCAGTTTTATTTTTTTTTAATTTATTTATTTTTGGCTAGGTTGGGTCTTTATCGCTGCGTGCGGGCTTTCTCTAGTTGTGGTAAGCGGGGGCTACTCTTCGTTGCGGTGCGCCGGCTTCTCATTGCGGTGGCTTCTCTTGTTGCGGAGCACGGGCTCTAGGCGCGCAGCCTTCAGTAGTTGTGGTGCGTGGGCTTCAGTAGTTGTGGCTTGCGGGCTCTAGAGCGCCGGCTCAGTAGTTGTGGCGCACGCGTTTAGTTGCTCCACGGCATGTGGCATCTTCCCGGATCAGGGCTCGAACCCGTGTCCCCTGCATTGGCAGGCGGATTCTTAACCACTGTGCCACCAGGGAGGTCCTCAAAACCTTCAGTTTTATATCAGTTTCTTTTTCTTCTATGAAGTTAAAGTAAAATTAAATTTAATGATATATATTTACAAATTTTTGAGGATCAAAGAAATATTAACCAGGACTTACAAGGTACATTTGGACTGAAGTAAGTAGCAAACATTAATCTCACAGATTAATTCACTGCTATGTAAAATAATTATCAAAACTTGAATTGTAATTTTTTTTGCTTTACAACAGAACCTCCCTCAACCCCTCCTCACAATAATTAGAAGAGTTAAATCCATTTTATTAGTAACAAAATAATAGCAAAATAGATTAAACATCTTTTATTTTACATTTTTATTATTAAAAATAATATACAAACTATGAAAACAAAAATAGTGATTTGGGGGTCTTTTTTATAATTTAGAAACTTTATTCCCACCCCCACTGCCAATTAGCAGATGGGTTTCATATTAGTTCAACTGGAGGTTTTCTTCCTGTAGTTGTCTGGGGGGTCTTTTTAGTCAAATAACTATAATTTTTTTTTTTTTTTTTTTTTTTTTTTTTTGCGGTACGCGGGCCTCTCACTGTTGTGGCCTCTCCCGCTGCGGAGCACAGGCTCCGGACGCACAGGCTCAGTGGCCATGGCTCACGGGCCCAGCTGCTCCGCGGAATGTGGGATCTTCCCAGACCGGGGCACGAACCCGTGTCCCCTGCATCAGCAGGCGGACTCTCAACCACTGCAACACCAGGGAAGCCCAAATAACTATAATTTTTATGAGTGGTGTTCCTGAATTAGAGCCTCGTATCAGAGGCTCACATTTGACATCTTATCCTACACTGGAATGCTGAGGAAAGAGGAAGAATGTAGAAATTGCACACTGCTCAAAAAAATGATCAGTTGTTTTATCTTGGGAAGCTCACCTCTCCATTTTTAAGAAATTTCAGGTTGGAATTTTTCATTTTCACTTTGAAATGTTAGGACGTGTTTTTAAGTCAGTCCCATTGGGAGAACCATGTTAAAACTCTTTTAGTCACAGAGCCAAGTCAACATGATAAAAAGGTGGGGATTCGTTAAACTGAATAATATCATAAACACATGATGAAATTAAAACCCCAGTTACAGAACAGAGACTAGAGACCAATAAGTTGACAACCACACCATGACAGTTGGTGGGATGGAGACGGCCAGCAGGTCCCCCAAATCATCCTTCCCTTCGTCTTGGGCGAATGATTAGAACACATTCCCTAGCCTCCTGGAGCTAAGTGTGGTTCTGTGGTGATGTTCTTGCCAGGAAATGTTAGCGGAAGTGATGTTTAGCACCTCTGCGTGGCTTCCCTTCTTTCCAGCTGGCTGGAAGGCTGTGACCAGAGTAATCGTGGAAGTTGGGTTTCTGAATGCCTGGAGCACAGCTACCTATGACCTGAAACATGTACCTCAAATTGCTATATAGAAAAGTGGTAGATTTTTTTGTACATCAAGTCACATTCTTGTTGGGTCTTTTGTTACAGCAGCTTAGCTTACCCTGACTAATATCATTGGTCCCAGTAGACTGATCAAACATCATGTGCTTCTGTATCGGTGATTTCCTTGGGGCAGCAGGCTTGCTTAGGAAGGACTCATCCATTCTCAAATCCCGTAAGAACAACCATCATAACAGCCTCAGTCTTACTCATCATAAATGGAAAAAAACCCCAGCATTTTGTGAGCTTCTAACCAAAAATGTTTTAACCTTGCCTTTTCAAAATGTAGGGCTCTAAACACTAAATCTAGCTAAATGATTCAATTGTTTGACATGTTATTCAATCCAGGTTTCTTCTTAATATTATTTTAAAGTTTCACAGAAACATCTTGACCTCTGAACCAAGACGTTGCTGAAGTTCAAGTAGCTAAGCAACACCTAGTCCACTAGTACAGCAGCAGAAAAAATATCCTTAAGTATTTAATGGATTGCAATGATGAAATATTTACATTCATATTAATGAAAAGCTTTAAAAATATATCACAAAGTCCCCTGAATTTTTCTAACAAAATAAGAAGACCAGGTGTCTCTCGGCGCTAAGATGGACTCATGTAAGACAGATAACTTGGTTATCTTTTACAGTTTGCACTGAGCTGAGCTTTCCGTCTTGTCTCCTGATCTTGACAGCACAGTGTCAAGGCCGAGATGGGAGGAGAGGAGGAGAAAGCAGATCGATTCTGTCGTGAGTTGTGTATAATTTCGTACTGAGGCTCCATAGAGCAAAGCTGCTGCCCTTAGTGGATTTACGATTAAGAAGGAAAGACACTTGACTGTCACTTTCTAATCCTTTAGCCTCGAAACCCTGGGTTAAATCCATTTCACCCATCTTCACTCATCAAGGTCATTTTAAGACTTGCACGTCCTTGAAGTGGCATGTAGCCTAAACAATAAGGTATTTGCCCAAGTTGTCTTTTAGGAGTTGGGAGTCAGCTGTGTCTATTTCAAGCTGAGCTGGTTATGACTAGACAGGACCACTGACCCTTCAACTGGACAGGTGCACGTGTCCACGTGGTGACCTTTGGAACATGCAGAGGCCTGTAGCTTAGTTACGCCTGCGCAGAACGACCATCACCACACCTTTTCCCAATCAGCTTTCCCCACGCTCCCTACGCCTCAGATCACCCTGCTCCTTTAGTCTTCATCCCATAAATGCCCCGGCCCCTTGTCTTAGGGGAGCTGGATTTGAGACTTGTTTTTCCATCTCCTCGCCTGGCTGCCTTGTGAATAATCCCTCTCTGCTTCAAACCTCAGCGTCCCAGCGTTTTTGTCTTGCTGTGTTGGGTAAGATGAACCTGGTTCCGTAACAGACCGACTCTATCATTCACTATTCCTACGCCTTTTTTCCCTCTAGTCTGGTGGTTAATCTTTGGTGGGGGGAGGGGTGATGAGGCTTTTGAGAATCTGATGGAATCTCTGATTTCTTCCCTTGGAAAAAATGTACATCAGCACATCCCCAGGAATTTGGCAGGCCGTTTCAGGAGACTCTCGGTCACTTTGAGGACCTCAGATTAAAGATCTTCATGCCAAGTTACGGGCCTCTAGGAGGCTGAACTCACTTGACTCAACACACTGTGTAACACACGTGGGTATCCAACTGCTATTTTTAAAGATACATACCCATAAAAATGTAACTGGCATCTATTAAAGCAACTTCAGACAAATTCTTTGTGAGCACGTGTTGAAGGTTTGTTTCAGGCCTACTGCAGGGAGGTAATTTCCAATCAATCCAGGTCACAGTTTTCTTTCCTGGTAGAGATTCTTTATGGAAGGAAAGCTGGCTAGTTAACACTGATTATGTTCAAGAAAGGAACATTTGGTTAAAGGTAACTAAGTTCCTCCCAGGAGAGATGGTTAACTGTGCAAGCTGAATCTCAATTTTTCAGGAAATTGCTCAATTCTATTATCAGAAACACTTGGTACTTCCCAGAAGGGACTGTTCATTGCATCAGACAACACATTTCTGACCCACACTGCCTTATCTGAGGTTTGTGACAATTTTGTAGCAGTAAAAGATGACAAATAGTAATGATCATGATAAAAGCAATAGAAATTCAGGAAGGGAAAACTACTGGGTTGATATGATCTGGACCGGCTAAGAATTGTCCTTGAAGCATGGCTGTCACCTTGGTAGGTGGATACTGAGGTGGGAAGGTGTGGTCTATGGCCAAATAGAAACAGAGGTAGGTAGACAGGTGGTGGGAGCCAAGGGTAGAAATGTCAGTTGGATTTAGACTGAGGTGGACCTCAAAGGACAGAATGAGATGTTTGGACTTCAGCCACTGATAATGTCTAAAGAGGGGTGGGACATAATTCAAGTGACATAATTAGCCTGAGCTGGTACAGGAGTGATTTAAGTTGCAGGGGAGATTAGAGGGACAGAGATGCTCTTTGGCCATGAAATAATGAGGACCCGAATGAGGTGATGATGCAAATTGGAATGGCTGAAGGATTGATGTCAGAATATCTTGCAAAGGAAAAATGCAGTTTTTTTAAAAAATTTATTTATTTTTGCTGTGTTGGGTCTTCGTTTCTGTGCGAGGGCTTTCTCTAGTTGCGGCAAGCGGGGGCCACTCTTCATCGTGGTGCGCGGGCCTCTCACTGTCGCGGCCTCTCTTGTTGCGGAGCACAGGCTCCAGACGCGCAGACTCAGTAGTTGTGGCTCACGGGCCTACCTGCTCTGCGGCATGTGGGATCCTCCCAGACCAGGGCTCGAACCCATGTCCCCTGCATTAGCAGGAAGATTCTCAACCACTGCGCCACCAGGGAAGCCCAAAAAATGCAGTTTTTTAATACCTGGTATTTGGAAGCAAGAGGTAGAGGATGGAAGTTGTGAGCTTTGGCAGAAGTGAAATTCATTGATTTGAGTTTCAGCTTTTCCTTCCCTTGAACACTCCCAGGCAAAGTTGCTAGTAAATGTGAAATAAAGAGGGCGGCGGGGTGGGGAGTGGGGCCGGGGGGGGGGGGAGGGGAGGTGGAAGACGATGGCAGATGATTCAATCCAGGTGTGTGAGGCTGAGGTTAGGTGAGTTCCAAAAAGCTCGATTAATGGATAGACGTTAGTTGTTCAGTCCTGGTTGTTCTCTCATTCCCACTCTCTTGTTTGGTCTTTGAAGACAGGAACTTTGTCTGTGTCATTTATCACCCAGAGCATCTTAAGCCTTGGCTCTCCAATCTCTCCCTCCATCCCACTAATGAACAGCTTATAACAAACTGTTTCTATTGATCAGAATCTAGATTGGGGAGGAGGGGGTCTAAAGGAGTAGCAGGTGAAAGAGGAAGAGGCGGTGAGAAATCAATCACCTTCTTTCACTTTTCCTTCACTCGCCATTATGGCTTGTCAATGGTCATTTCAACAATGCCCCTAGTCCCAAGTGGCACAGATTCTCCTATGAAAGAAAGATTAAAAAAGAGGGTCATGAGGGCTTCCCTGGTGGCGCAGTGGTTGAGAGTCCGCCTGCCGATGCAGGGGACACGGGTTCGTGTCCCGGTCCGGGAAGATCCCACATGCCGCGGAGCGGCTGGGCCCGTGAGCCATGGCCGCTGAGCCTGCGCGTCCGGAGCCTGTGCTCTGCAACGGGAGAGGCCGCAACAGTGAGAGACCCGCGTGCCGCAAAAAAAAAAAAAAAAAAAAAAAAAAAAAAAAAAAAGTGGGTTATGAAAGAATGAATGCAGAAATTAAAAAGGATGAAATAAGAGAAGGCTGGGGTAAGGAAGAAAGAGATAAGTGACCACAGTGAGTGATGGTGAGTCCCACCTGGTGGTGCTAGCCCCGACCATCGTGGGAGGGGGTCATCCTGGAGACTAAAGTTTGCTAGGGTGAGCTCTCTACTGAATCCACGTATTACTGTTTTCGGGTATTAAAACGCTAGTTCTCCAAGGCGTCCTTGCAAGGATGGGTATGAGTATGCACACTAGAGAAGCCAAGGGCGAGAAAAATTGCTCCACAGAAAAAAGAAATGGTGGATGAATGAGGGGGAAGGAGGGTTGAGAGAAAGTGGCAGAGAAGGGATTAGGATAGAGTGAAAAATTAAGGGAAACTTTGGGGGGATAATAGAGAGCTCAGAAGAGATTTAAAAAATCACTGGAGGGTAACACTTCGCGATTTGCTTTGCAATGTTCACCCTTTTCCCCAACATTCCACAATTCCACAAAAATCTTGAGTCAAATGCCCATTTCTTGTTCATGCCTTTTGGAGTTGCATTCGCTTTGAGGATGCGTTCAAGTGCTGAGCACGGCTTTCTATGTGAGATTGGGACAAGAGGGAAACATATTTAGCTCAGAATCACATGATTTCTCCCCTTTCTTTCCTGCTTCTGCCCTTTTTACCATTTCATTTTTTCTAACATCTTCAAGGGAAGTCCAAGAAAGAGAGAAGGTGAGACTTGGATAAAAGGATTTCACTTCTGTCAAGTCATCCATCTACAGATGTTGACTGAGCACCTATAGTTAAACAAGTGCTGTGATAGGACCTGGGGAATCCAAGAAATGAGGGCATATCCCCGCTCAGAGGGTGCTCACGATCTACTCAAAGAGAAAAGGAGGTTGGCCCTTGACAAGGGAAATGACTGATGGGTTTGCAGGGACGCTTAGCCGCCCAGGCCTGCCCTGCCTCACCCAGCTGCACCACATGAAAGCAGCCTTGCTCTCTCATCTCACACCCTCCTTTCTCTAGCAGAGCGATGTGCTGAGCTGTGGTCTCAGAGTCAGAATCCAAGAGAAGAGAACCTTTGCCTTCTTGGATAATGGCAGTGTGATGACCACAGGTGGTACAGGGAACCTGTTGTTTACATAGTGGGTATGCCTTATGCGGTTCTGTAAGAGGTGGTTTTCTCAGGCCTGTGGTGTCCCAGCCCTTTCTCTGCCCCTTATGTCTTAGCTGTGGACCTGAAATCTCCACTGGAGGTCCCACAATTTACTTTATTCCATAGTTCATGCACTCTGGGGGAGCGTTCTTTAGTATAATCCAATTCAATGAGTACTGGGAGATGCACATGCTCTCAAAGAGCCCACCATCTAATTTGGGGGGCTGGGAATCAGACAAGCTCCCAGCTAACTGCAAACATATCTGTCAGATTGGTAATCCCTCAAGTAGAGAATCAATCAATGCAAGAGAGGCCGGAACGCAGAAGTCTTCAATCCGTGTTTGTTAGATGGTGGACTGTATCTGCCGTGATTGATGCCTGCCATCATTGAGGGGATGAGCAGTATTGATGTAATGCTGCTTCAGATTTGGCCCCAGTTGGTTCTGTGAAAACAGTCTTATTTCTCTCCAACTGGTGTCAAGAGAATGCTGCTGCAAATTCTACGAAATCTACAGGTACATCCTGTTATTGAGACGCTGAGTTGAATTTCTACAATTTGTAATTTCCACCAGATTTTACTAGTAGCAGGGTACCATGGAAAATCAAAATCCACTTTGAATCAAATTCCTCTTCCCCTACTCACATGTCTAGTTTCTAAGGAACTGTTTGATTGCTGTGAATTGCCCTGCGCATAAAATCCTGGGCGCGAACAGTTGGTGTGTATGAATCAAAAACCAAGTCCTCTGTCTCTAATGGTTAAAAATTGACTTTGCTATCATTTTGTAGCTTGTGAAGACTCTTCCTATTGGATGCCACAGAGGTTGTCAAAAAGTGACGCTCCTTTTCTCCCTTTCTGTTTGAGAGCAGGATACGTTTGCTAGATGGAAATCAGCAAAACCCCCTCACCTCTTCCATTGTGGCTCTAGTTCAGGGATGGGTAGTAATGCATTTTATCTCTCAAGCCAGAGCTGATCAATTACCAATAGTTGCCTGGAGCAGATTCTGGGCCCCATCTGAGCTCAGTGGCTGTGGGTATTTGGAGGGGGTATGTAGGAATACCTGTATCATTTTGTTTGTTTGTTTGTTTGTTTTTTTGCATACGCGGGCCTCTCATGTTGTGGCCTTTCCCGTTGCGGAGCACGGGCTCCGGATGCGCAGGCTCAGCGGCCACAGCTCACGGGCGCAGCCGCTCCGCGGCATGTGGGATCTTCCTGGACCGGGGCACGAACCCGTGTCCCCTGCATCGGCAGGCGGACTCTCAACCACCGCGCCACCAGGGAAGCCCCCCTGTATCATTTTTTGTCTAGACCTCTACCTAGGTTCCCAAGTGGATTCCCTGGCTCAAATGTATTATTACCTCTTACTCCTCCATAATTCTTACCCATTATGTTCAGCTTAATCTTTCTGAAGAACATGGTAATTTCCCCCCTTCTTTTATCGAAAACTTAGAAATGTCCTTAATGTCCTTGAAATTAAGCCCAGATTCCTTAGCCTGGCATTCAAGATCCTTCATCATCTGCCCTAGCCTATCTCTCCAACATGAATTCTCCCCCCGATTCTCCTTCATGCTGTCTCTGCTACAGAAAAAACAAACAAAATGAAAATCGTCAACTGCTCACTAATCCCCTAGCATGGCCCCCTCTGTTCTTGGTTCTGTCTGCCAAATCCTTAAGTCCAAATCTAACTTGCTCTTTAAGATCCAGCTCAAACACTACATCTGTGCTAAAGGGAATCTCACCTAATCCCTCTGTCTGGACGTGCCCTCTCTTCCCCATGTCTCAGTAATACCAATAATAATCACTGACATTGATGAAATGCATGCTACAGGGCAGGCACCGAGCTAAGCTTTTTTTTTTTTTTTAATTTTTATTTCATTTATTTATTTATTTATTTATGGCTGTGTTGGGTCTTCGTTTCTGTGCGAGGGCTTCCTCTAGTTGCGGTGAGCGGGGGCCACTCTTCATCGCAGTGCGCGGGTCTCTCACTGTCGCAGCCTCTCTTGTTGCGGAGCACAAGCTCGAGACGCGCAGGCTCAGTAGTTGTGGCTCACGGGCCTAGTTGCTCTGCTGCATGTGGGATCTTCCCAGACCAGGGCTCGAACCCGTGTCCCCTGCATTGGTAGGCAGATTCTCAACCACTGCACCACCAGCGAAGACCCCGAGCTAAGCTTTTCATACGTATTATCCCACCTACTTCTCACAGAAATTGGATGAGGTCCCTGTACTATATCAGGATTTCCATTTTACAAATGAAGACAGACTCTCCTTGTGGTTGTGAAATGCCCACACTTACGATTAGCTGGGAGTGGTGTCATGTCTGGGTCCCCAGGTCTCCCGCCACATCCCATCATTCTCAGGGCACTTCCCAATTTACAACTGTGTCCAGGGTCTCTGGAGACACGTCTGATCATTCCTACTCGACTCTACGTGTCTTAGAGGCAGGAAATGCCTCCACGTGCCCTTTCATTCCCAGAGCAGTACCTGGCACAGAACAGAAACTCGCTAAGAATCTGTTAAATGTAGATTGCGTGGGGAACCCATTCAGACCTCTGCTTTTCAGAGACAAGAGTAATATGGTATCAGTCCTCACTGGTTTTCATCAGGCTTTTACTTTATGAAATTGGGTTTCGGGAGAAATCATTTGATTGTGGCACATCTGAGTCCACACTTACACCAAGAGTTTGGTTTATACTCACACCTTCAGTTTTAGGAGGCAGGATGGTCAGTATTTTCAACCAAGAATCCAGAGAATCGGATGCAATCAACCAGCTGATGTAAGGAGCTGAGTGTGTTCTCTTAAGCTCTGGACTCACCTCTTCTTAAGAGCAGATGGGCCTCCAGGAA
The DNA here is from genome assembly GCF_964270905.1 of Leucopleurus acutus. Lineage (NCBI taxonomy): Eukaryota > Metazoa > Chordata > Mammalia > Artiodactyla > Delphinidae > Leucopleurus > Leucopleurus acutus. The sequence continues at coordinate 178,641,720 of NC_139142.1, forward strand.
CTCAGCTGGGCAGGCCAAGCAAGGGGAGGGGCATGGAGGGAGGAACATAACATTTTGCTTCTTTAGGTTCTGAGCAACTTTGATCCTCTGTTTAAAAACTTGCAGTTTTTCCACAATTCTTTCTGGCAACTTCTAGTTTCAGAGCTTGAGAAAACAAAATGAAACAAAACAAAAATAAAAACAAAGCAGGGGGCTTCCCTGGTGGCGCAGTGGTTGAGAGTCCGCCTGCCGATGCAGGGGACACGGGTTCATGCTCTGGTCCGGGAGGATCCCGCATGCCGCGGAGCGGCTGGGCCCGTGAGCCATGGCCGCTGAGCCTGCGCTTCCGGGGCCTGTGCTCCGCAACGGGAGAGGCCACAACAGTGAGAGGCCCGCGTACCGCAAAAAAAAAAAAAGCAAAAAAACAACAACAAAAAAACAAAGCAGGGACTTTGGGGGGTAATGAAGCCAGAAGATTATTTCATAATGGGCAAATTTTTTTTTATGACACCTAGAGGACGAAAACAGAACAGAGGAGCTCATTTGAAGAATCTAGAAGTGACATTAGCAAGTGGTTAAATTCATGGAATCCAAATATCTGTCTCATCAGTCAGGTGAGGTATTAACAATACCTCGAATTGATGAAATTATTTCTTTCTGAGAAGTTCAAAACTTTTTGAGTAACCTCATATTTTTCCTTCCCAAACTACTGTGACATATTCTGTTTCTTGTTTGCAAAACGACAAGATTGAGAGCTGTTGAGACTAGGTTAATTTCATCCTGGCTGGAGACAGGACTAATTTCTAATTTACTCACTTGCCTTTTTCTGAAAAATCCCTATCTTGCCTATTGTTACCTGTATTTCCTACCTTGGCAACTTGGCTGTTTTATACAAAGAAGGGAATTCTTCATTTTCTGCCGAACTCATTTTTGAGCTCATTTGCCGTTACCACTGCTATTTGTTGATACCTACTGTTTGCCAGGCACATTGCACTGGCATTATAGTGAGAATAAAACAGACAGCAATCCTCGCCATTATTATGGTGCTTAAGTTCTGGTGAGGCAGACAATAAACAAATAAACACATGAACCTACAGTGTAATGTTCCATGGTGATAAGCGTTACAAAGAAAAACAATACAGGTAGGTAAAGCAGGCCAGGGATGGGGATGGAGAGGATGCTTCTTTAGGTAAAGAGGTCAAGAAAGGCCCCTCAAGGACTTCTCTGGCGGTCCAGTGGTTAAGACTCTGTGCTTCCACTGCAGGGGGTGTGGGTTCTGTGTCTGGTAGGGGAACTAAGATCCTGCATGCTGTGTGGCACAGCCAAAAAATTAAAAATAAATTTTTTTTAAAAAGCCCCTTGGAGGAGCTGACACTTGGCCAGAGACTTGGGTGAAGTGAGGGAACAAGGCATGTAACTCTTTGGGGGAAAACCAGGAATGAGCTCAACATCTAGGAACAGAAAGCAGGATGGTGTGAGTGGATGAGCCGGAAGACAGAGGTAAGATGCATTTGGAAATGTTAAGAGGGGTGGCTTGTTTCAGGGTCTGTAGACCAGGTCAGGAGTTTGGGATTTTATTCTGAGTCAATGGGAAGCCACAGGAAAGTTGAAAGCAGAGGAGTAAAGTGACCAGGTTATCACCATTGTCCAAGCGAGATGATGGTGGCTTGGTCTGGAGGCGGTGAGAAGTGCCCACTCTGGGGATACATTTTAAAAGTAGAGCCCATAGGGAACAGGTACCACAGATCCGCAGGTGGCCCGGATTGCTAGTGACCAAACCCACGATCAGTCAGAAAAGACCCTGCTCCTTGAAAATAATCAAGGGGAACTGAGAGCTATGTTCCGGGTCCAGGGCAGGAACAAGGAAGTTAGCAAAGGAAGAAGAGAAAGAGGACAGAAAGCACGCTGGGCAAATCTTTCAGTCTCTCTCTGCCTCAAGTTCCTCATCTGTAACATGGGAGATACAAGTTCTCTCTCCCAGGGTAGTTAGTGAAATCATGAACACATTTAAGGAGTCTGAGCTGTAGACTGCTAGTTATCCTCCAATATCCATTGTCCCCTCTCTCTGATCTTTCGCTGGGCCCATGGCTTCCTGGAATCAAGACTCTCTTCTCAACCTCCCTTGCCTCCATCTTACCCATCTGATGACTAAATTCTGACCCTAACACTGTAAACACAAGTATGGTGTGAAGCTCTGGAGAGTGTCTGTAAAGGGAGGACATGCACTTCTTTGTCCCTTTCTCCTCCTGAGGGCTGGAACCAAGCAGCCATCTTGGGCCATGAAGTGGGAGTCATTGGAAGAAGACGGCTGAGCAGCAAGAAAGAATGATTGATGCCGGCTTTGAGAAACCTCTCTTCCAGCCTCTAGGCTCTTGATTGTTTGAGACAGAAATAAATTTCTATCATTTTGGCAAAAAAAAAAGAAAGTAGAGCCCATAGGACTTGCTTCATTGATTGGATGAAGACGTCAGGAAAAGAGAAGAATCAAGAACGACTCAGACCTTTGGCTTGAGTACTTGTAAAAGAGGTCGCCATTGACTGAGATCGGGAAGCCGAGTAGGAGTTGGTTTAGGTTCTGAGGGAGAAATGGAATCAAGAGTTCTGTTCTGGCCATGCTATTTGGCAACCAGGGGGAGATGTGGTGTAGTTGGTTCGTGAACAACTCATATGAGAGGCTGTGTCCTAAAGGGGAGCAGAGGATGTAAGGCAGTAGCTGGAGGGAGTTGTGAGGCTGTTGAGGAGGGATTTTGGGGGGGAGAAAAGACGTTGTTAGAGCAGTTTTAGGTTCACAGAAAACTTGAGCGGTAGGTACAGAGATTTCCCATTGACCCCCTGCCCTCACACATGCACTAGCAACATGCCACCAAAGTGGGACTTTGGCTACAACTGATGATGCTGCATGGACACGTTGTCATCACCCAGAGTCCACAGTTGACATCAGGATTCACTCTTGGGGTTGTACATTTTATGGGTTTGGACAAATGTATAATGACGTATATTGACCATGATAGTATCACACAGAGTAGTTTCACTGCCATGAAAGTCCTCTGTGCTCCACCTGTTCATCCCTTCCCCACTAACCCCTGGCAATTAGCGAGGTTTTTCAAAAGATTATTTTGTTTTCTAAGAAGGAGTTATTACAGTATAGTGGTATGCTGATTGAAATGCTGAAGGGAGGGGAAGAGAGAGAGAGAGAAAGACAAGATTGCAGGTACAAAGTCTGAGTAAAAGTCAGAGGATCTGGTGCAGAGATGAAGGGACCAGCCTGAGCTAGCAGCATAGACAGTCCTTCCACTGTAACAGGGGGAAGAGAGTAAATCATGGGTCAGAGGTAGGTCTGCTGGTAAATGTGGTGGAGGGAGGTGAGATGAATCTCTTCTGTTGCTTTATGTTCTCAGTGAAATGAGAAGCAAGGTCCTTACCTAAGAGAGAGGGAAGCAGAGGTATTAGATAAGACATCTCATTTAACAAGTTTTATTGAGCAACTATTATGGGCCAGTCATCATTTTTGGACCCAGGGAAATAGCCATGAACAAAATCATGCCCCTGCTTTTCATGGAATTGATATTCTAGTAGATTTGAGAAGGGGTGAGAGGTAGGAGTGGGTATTAGTTTTGCTATAGTAATGAATGACCCCAATGTTTCAATGGCTAACAAAAGTTTCTCACTCTTGCTGCATGTCAACTGAGGGTCATCTACAGCCCTGCTATGGGCTGTGGCTCTCCTCCAGGATGAGGTTAGACTAACACTCTGCTCTGTCCTCATTTTTTCATGCTCAGATCTCAGCTAGAAAATCAGCCCCTGTTTGGCACGTGCCAGCCTTGTGACACAAGGGAGCTTGCAGGAACATGCTATAGCTCTTAGGGCTTTTTGGGTGCAGTGTACATCACATACCACTGGCCAAAGCAAGTTGTGTGGCCCCGGCATGACACCGGTGGGTGGGGAGCTAAATTCCTTCATCAAGAGGCATTGCAACTCGCAAGAAAGAGAGCAGGCAGGGACACAGAATCCTCCAACAAGAAGGGGGGTACTTTTCTATTCTCACTCTGTCTAGCCACAGCTTTAATTATTTTGATCACTTGTAAATCTATACATTCAGCCCAGATTTTCCCTCTCAGCTACAGCACAACACATCAGGCTGCCTCTGAGAGATTTCCCCAGGTGACCATCATCTCTCAAACTCAACATTTCCCAAACTGAACGTATTATCTTTTCCCCCAAGTCTTTCACCCGGACTCCATGACCTTTGTCACCTTCAAAGGTCGTCCAGCCTAGCAACTGGGACTCTAGTACTCTTCCGTTTCCTCTTCTACTTCCTCCACATTCCGTTGATGGTCAAAGTCCTTTGGATTTTAACTCTTCTACATTCATCACCTCTTTTCCCCACTCAGTGGATTTATTTCAGGCCCTCAGCATCCCTCTCCTTGACCCGAGCTCCTCCATCGTCTGCACCTCCACCTAAACTAGGAATCAGATCATACCACGATCTATGTTACATGGAAGTAAATTCCCAAATCCTTATCAGGGCCTACAGGGCATTTGTAATCTAGCCTCTCTTCTTTCCACACTCCTCTGAGCAACTAACTATGCCAACTACTGCTCCCCAAAGTTCTCCAAGTGTGTCAGGCCACACTTCATACCTCCTTGGCTTTTCTCAAGCTCCCTCTGCCTGGGAAGTCCCTCCACCCCTCATCTGTCAAAGTCAGCCCATCTTTCTCCTTTTCTGAATTTTTATGACCTTCACCCACAAGTAGAGTAGACCATTCTCTTTTGTACCTGTTGTAAATGTGCTGTGATCACTGACAAAACATTTTGCACTTGTTTGTTTGTCTGTCTCCCTGTTTTGGGGGGTGGTGGTCCAGCCCTTCCCTTGGCCGCATGTTTGTTCGTTTGTTTTAAATTAATTTATTTTACTTTTGGCTGCGTTGGGTCTTCGTTGTGGTGCGCGGGCTTCTCATTGCGGTGGCTTCTCTTGTTGCAGAGCACCGTCTCTAGGCACGTGGACTTCAGTAGTTGTGGCATGCGGGCTCTAGAGCGCAGACTCAGTAGTTGTGGCGCACGGGTTTAGTTGCTCCACGGCATGTGGGATCTTCCCAGATCAGGGCTCGAACCCATGTCCCCTGCATTGGCAGGCGGATTCTTAACCACTGTGCCACCAGGGAAGCACCTGGCCTCATGTTTTCATTGGGAGGGTCTCCTGCTGGAGCAAGCAGCTGGCCTCTCATCCGACCCCCAACTTCCTCCTCTCCATGGAGAACTGACCCACTTGATGGATGGGTGACATCGATCTGACCTCTGCTCCTCAGTTGGCTGGAGCCAATCTACTGGAAATTCAAGACCACTAAAGATTCACTCTTGTTTTCTTCTATTACCATTCCCTGAGCCAGCAATCTTCGGAAGTGGGTCTACTCTGTGTCAATCTTAAGCCAGAAATCCTTTCCCCCCCAGCTTTATTAAAATATAATTTGTATATACATTGTGTAAGTTTAAGGTGTACAATGTGTTGGTTTGATACACTAATATATTGCAAAATAGTCACCACCTTAGTAGCATTAACTAACGCCCTCAATCACACATAGTTACCATTCTTTTTTCTAAATGGTCACATAGTTACCGTTTCTATTTTTTGCGGGAAGAACGTTTAAGATTTACTCAGCAACTTTCAAGTGTATGATGCAGTACTATTAACTGTAATCACCATGCTATTCACTGGATCCCCAGAACTTATTCAGTTTATGACTGGAAGTTTGTAACTTCTTACCAACATCTTCCCATTTTCCTCACCAACCCCCAGCCCCTGGTAACCACCACTTTGCTCTGTTTCTATGAGTTCAGTTTCTTTAGAGGCCATGTGTAAGTGAGATCACATTGTACTTGTCTTTCTCTGTCTGACTTATTTCACTTAGCATAATGCCCTCAGGGTCCACCCATTGTTGTCACAAATGTCAGGATGAGAAGCTTCCCAATCTTGGAAAGTAGGTCTTGTCTGCAGACCCGGCCTCCTCGGATGGACTCTTGAGAGCCCAAGGTCTGCCAAATCACGCCTAGATTTAGGTGAAAAATCTAAAGCCATGTTCTCTAATCCTTACTTAGTAATAATGCTGATATTCTGATACCTGAAGTCCCTTTGCTTTTTAAAAAAATTATTAGTTTTCATTGTAAACCAAGGAGGGAAACAGAAGGTATTATCTATTATTTATGAATTGTCTAAAGCTTCAACAGCTCCCTTCTAGATAGAAATTTCCTTGAGATCTTATTCATCTTTGAATCCAAAGTGCCTGGCACAGGTCATGGCGCATAACAGTGGCTCTGTAAATATTTATTAAATACATTTTTACTGAAGTATAATTTTAGCATCTGTGACACTAAAATGCACAAATCTTAAATGTACAGGCTGATGAATGTTAACTCACATATGCACCCTTGTAACCACGATCCCAACCAAATCACAGAACATTTCCACCCCCTAGGAAGTGTCCCCAGTCAATATCCCCTTCCTGCCAGAGGTAACCACTTTTCTAATTTCTATCACCATAGACTAGTTTTGCTTGTTCTTTGGCTTCATATAACGGGAATCCATACAGTGTGTATTTTTTTTTTCAGGGGGTTTGTTTCTTTTACTCAGCATAATGCTTTTGAGGTTTATTCATGTCATTCCATATATGAGTGAGCTATTCTCTTTTTTCTATTACTGTATAGTATTCCACCATATAAATATACCAAAATTGCTCATCCATTTTTCTATTGATGGACATTTGCAGTTTTTGACTATTATGAATGTCTCCTGTGAAGATTCTTTGTTTTATTTTTTTAACTGAAGTATAGTTAGTTCACAATGTGGTACCAATCTCTGCTGTACAGCAAAGCGACTCAGTTGTACACATGTAGACACTCTCGTTTTATATTCTTTTCCATTACGGTTTATCACAGGATATTGAATATAGTTCCCTGTGCTATATGGTAGGACCTTGTTTTTTATCCATCCTACATATAATAGTTTACATCTGCTAATCCCAAACTCCCTGTCCTTCCCTCCCTCAGTCCCCCTCCCCTTGGCAACCACAAGTTTGTTCTCTATGTCTGTGAGTCTGTTTCATAGGTAGGTTCATTTGTGCCATATTTTAGATTCCACATATAAGTGATATCCTATGATATTTGTCTTTCTCTTTCTGACTTACTTCACTTAGTATGATAATCTCTACTTGCATCCATGTTGCTGCAAATGGCATTATTTCATTCTTTTTTATGGCTGAGTAATATTCCATTGTATATATGTACCACATCTCTTTAGCCATTCATCTGTCGATGAACATTTAGGTTGTTTCCATGTTTTGGCTCTTGTGAATATTGCTGCTATGAACATAGGGGTTCACATATCTTTTTGAATTATAGTTTTGTCTGGGTATATGTCCAGGAGTGGGATCCCTGGATCATATGGTAGTTCTATTTTCAGTTTTTTGAGGAACATCCACATTGTTTTCCATAGGGGCCGCACCAACTGACATTCCCAACAACAGTGTAGGAGTGTTCCCCTGTGAACATTCTTGTACAACTTTTTTTGTAGACATACATTCTCAAGTCTGTTGGGTATATATAGGAGTGGAATTCCTGAGTCATATGGTGTGTTGACTCTAAAACTGCCAACCAGTTGAATACTGCCAACAAATAAAGCTCCTGATAGCATCTTTGTGGATACAGACAGTCAATTCTCTTGGGCATATACAGGCAAGTGGGAAAAATGGGTCACTGAGTAGGTGTATGTTGCCCTTATGAGAAACTGTCAAAGAGTTTTCCAAAGTGGCTTTACTATTTTATACTCCTACCAGTGATGATGTATAGATTCTAATTGTAGTTGCTTTACATTTTCACCACACCTGGTATTGTCCATCTTTTTAATTTTAGATATTCTGTTGGATGTGTAGTGGTATCTCACTGTAGCTTTAATTTGCATTTTCCTAATGAAATAATAATGTTGAGGACATTTTCATATATTTATTGGCTATTTGGATATCTTCTTTTGTCAGGTGCCTCTTTAAGTCTTCTACCCATTTTTGAAAAATTGCGTTTGTCTTCTTTAATAAATTGATTATTAGGAATTCTTTGTATATTCTGAGTCCTTTATATTAATGAATCCCTTGTCTGCTATAGGTAACACAAATACTTTTCCTAGTCTGTAGCTTGACTTTTCACTTTCTTAATGGCTGCTGAATCAATCAAAGCATATATCAACAGGGAATGTTTATTTAAGAAAAGTTTAAAAAATCATTTTGGAAGGCAAGAAAAGATTTCCTTTTAAAGAGGAAGAATTACTTGGTAATTTTTCTGTTTTGAAAGAAAATGGGTGTTTCTATGTCCGATTTCTTAAAGTAGAAATCATTGTTCGACAAAGCTCACGGTGAATGTGAACTGCACCACAGGCTAGATATGCTGGTGAATGTGTGATTTTTGCCACATTCCAATGTTTTGCAGCCTTGGCTGATTCTTAGAATTATCTGGAGAGACTTAAATCTTTTTTTTTTTTTTTTTTTTTTTTTTTTTGCGGTACGTGGGCCTCTCACTGTTGTGGCCCCTCCCGTTGCGGAGCACGCGCCGCCGGACGCGCAGGCTCCGCGGCCATGGCTCACGGGCCCAGCCGCTCCGCGGCATGTGGGATCTTCGCGGACCGGGGCACGAACCCGTGTCCCCTGCATCGGCAGGCGGACTCTCCACCACTGCGCCACCAGGTAAGCCCGACTTTAAATCATTTTGATGTTAAGTCTCTGCACCTGGAGTTTGACTCAGTCAGTGTGGGATGTAGCTGGGGCCTTGGCAGTTTTGAGAAAACTTCCTGGTACTTTTCTGTTGTAGGCTTAGGTTGAGAAGCATGGCTTAAATGGTTACGAAGATTTGAGATTAAGAGTTTGGGAGTAGGGGAGGCATATGGTTTGGTTTTTTCAGAGTAACAGTTGGGGCTAATAAATAAACCTTTTCAAAGACAGGGTGTCTTAAGGAACATTTAATTGCAATGAACAGAAATCCACTCAAAGTAAACAGAAAGAGGAGAGTGAACAGGAGGAGAGAGAATTATGGAAAGATATGGGGTATATCACAGAATCCAAGGAAAGCTGAACAACCAGGCCTCAAGAAGTCAGAACTCAGAGTGGAGAGAGGTGAAATTAATTAGCACCCTGAAATCCCAACACTGTGGGTATAGTATCAATAGAAAAGATTTACGCACTGAGTAAGGTGATGGGGCCTATAGTCCCTTTCAGCCCTAAGATTATATGATCCTATAATGATTGTTCAATTCCATCCCCTTCTCTCACTCAAAGCATAGAGGCATGCAGGCAAGTCCCTTTATGGCCTTTGACAAGAGGCTGACCCAAATCAGATTTCAAGAAGGTGTTTCAGATTTGCTTTCTTTTCTGGGATGATGTTCAGACAAACAAAATGTCTCTTCTTAGAGGAGTGAAAACCAACTATCATAGAAGAGGAAAACAAATGGATGGAAACAAATTATGTTTTTCAACTTTTTTGTAATAGAGAGAAACTATGTTTTTGCTTAAAGAAGAGGTCTTAGCTTTAAAGGAAATGAAGGAAGGATACTTGTGAAAAAACAATTCACTAGCACTTCTTGTTCTGTTTCTTTGAAGGTCACAATTACAGGTATTTTGATAAAGACATCCTCTTTAATGCTTGTGGGCTTTTCACTTGATGGGGGAGATACAGTTGGTACTGTTTAGTCACAGAGCTGCCACATTACCTTGAAATATGGTGGAAGATGTGAGGTGGGGAAAACAGAAGAAAAGTTTTTTTCATTGTCTCTAAAGTCATTTTATCATTTTCTAACCATATATGTGTACTCCACACTTTCATTTTGATTCCCATGCTCCCTGTTAGGAAACAATCCTCTGGTTTAAAAATGTGTGCTGTGGAATATGAGAGTGTGTGGGAATCATTATTTGGAATTATAAAACTAGAAAAAGAATTTGAAATGCATCCTGCATTCGAGTAGGATCATAAATAAACCATTGAATAAATCAACAATCCATCACTGAGTTGTAATTAAATCAAGAAATGGTAAGAGACACGGCCCCCCAGCTGAGGTGCAGGGGCAGCCATTTTGTACCAGGAGCTCTGGTCTGAAGGGCCGAGGGCGAGGCCCCTGCACACACAGCACCCTGTGAGCCAGTAAAACCAGATGAAGAACAAAGGGGAAAAAAAGGAAAGAGATCTTCACATAAACATTCTTACTGGCTGGTGTGAAGAGTCATTCCAAGCCGTGTGGCTGACAGGGTCTTGGTGCTCCTGCCGGGTGTCAGGCCTGAGTCACTGAGGTGGGAGAGCCAAGTTCAGGACACTGGTCCACCAGAGACCTCCTGGCTCCACGTAACATCAAACGGTGAAAGCTCTCCCAGAGATCTCCATCTCAATGCTAACACCCAGCTCCACTCAACGACCAGCAAGCTACAGTGCTGGACACCCTATGCCAAACAACTAGCAAGACAGGAACACAACCCCACCCATTAGCAGAGAGGCTGCCTAAAATCATAGTAAGGTCACAGACATCCCAAAACACACCACTGATGCAATCCTGCCCACCAGAAAGACAAGATCCAGCCTCATCCACCACAACACAGGCACTAGTCCCATCCACCAGGAAGCCTACACAAGCCACTGAACCAACCTTAGCCACTGGGGGCAGACACCAAAAACAACGGAAACTATGAATCTGCAGCCTGTGAAAAGGAGACCCCAAACACAGTAAGTTAAGCAAAATGAGAAGACAGAGGAAACACACAGCAGATGAAGGAGCAAGGTAAAAACCCACCAGACCAAAGAAATAAAGAGGAAATAGGCGGTCTACCCGAAAAAGAATTCAGAGTAATGATAGTAAAGATGATCCAAAATCTTGGAAATAGAATGGAGAAAATACAAGAAACGTTTAACAAGGACCTAGAAGAACTAAAGAGCAAACAAACAATGATGAACAACACAATAAATGAAAATAAAGAGTCTCTAGAAGGGATCAATAGCAGAATAACTGCGCCAGAAGAACGGATAAGTGACCTGGAAGATAAAATAGTGGAAATAACTACTGCAGAGCAGAATAAAGAAAAAAGAATGAAAAGAATTGAGGACAGTCTCAGAGATCTCTGGGACAACATTAAATGCACCACCATTCGAATTATAGGGGTTCCAGAAGAGGAAGAGAAAAAGAAAGGGACTGAGAAAATATTTGAAGAGATTATAGTTGAAAACTTCCCTATTATGGGAAAGGAAATAGTCAATCAAGTCCAGGAAGCACAGAGAGTCCCATACAGGGTAAATCCAAAGAGAAACATGCCAAGACACATATTAATCAAACTGTCAAAAATTAAATACAAAGAAAAAAATCCTAAAAGCAGCAAGGGAAAAACAACAAATAACATCCAAGGGAATCCCCATAAGGTTAACAGCTGATCTTCCAGCAGAAACTCTGTAAGCCAGAAGGAAGTGGCAGGACATATTTCAAGTGATGAAAGGGAAGAACCTACAACCAAGATTACTCTACCCAGCAAGAATCTCATTCAGATTCGATGGAGAAATTAAAACCTTTGCAGACAAGGAAAAGCTAAGAGAATTCAGCACCACCAAACCAGCTTTACAACAAATGCTAAAGGAGCTTCTCTAGGCAGGAAACACAAGAGAAGGAAAAGACCTATGATAACAAACCCAAACAATTAAGAAAATGGTAATAGGAACATACATAACAATAACTACCTTAAATGTAAATAGATTAAATGCTCCAACCAAAAGACATAAACTGGCTGAATGGATACAAAAACAAGACCTGTATATGCGCTGTCTACAAGAGACCCACTTCAGACCTAGAGACACATACAGACTGAAAGTGAGGGGATGGAAAAAATATTCCATGCAAATGGAATCAAAAGAAAGCTGGAGTAGCAATTCTCATATCAGACAAAATAGGCGTTAAAATAAAGACTTACAAGAGACAAAGAAGGACACTACATAATGATCAAGGGATCAATCCAAGAAGAAGATATAACAATTGTAAATATTTATGCAACCAACAAAGGAGCACCTCAATACATAAGGCAAATGTTAACAGCTATAAAAGGGGAACTCGACAGTAACACAATCAGAGTAGAGGACTTTAACACCCCAGTTTCACCAATGGGCAGAACATCCAAAATGAAAATAAATAAGGAAACACAAGATCTAAATGATAAACTAAGCAAGATGGACTTAATCGATATTTATAGGACATTCCATTCAAGAACAACAGAATACACTTTCTTCTCAAGTACTCATGGAACATTCTCCAGAATAGATCATATCTTGGGTCACAAATCAAGCCTTGGTAAATTTAAGAAAATTGAAATCATATGAAGTATCTTTTCTGACCACAACAGTATGAGACTAGATATCAATTACAGGAAAAAAACTAAAAAATACAAATACATGGAGGCTAAATAAGACGATACTAAATAACCAAGAGATCACTGAAGAAATCAAAGAGGAAATTAAAAAATTCCTAGAAACAAATGACAATGAAAACACGACCCAAAACCTATGGGATGCAGCAAAGCAGTTGTAAGAGGAAAGTTTATAGCAATACAATCCTACATCAAGAAACAAGAAACTTCTCAAATAAACAAGCTAACCTTACACCTAAAACAATTAGAGAAAGAAGAACAGAAAACCCCAAAGTGAGAAGGAAAGAATCATAAAGATCAGATCAGAAATAAATGAAAAAGAAAGGAAGGAAACAATAGCAAAGATCAATAAAACTAAAAGCTGGTTCTTTGAGAAGATAAACAAAATTGATAAACCATTAGCCAGACTCATCAAGAAAAGAAGGGAGAGGACTCAAATCAACAGAATTAGAAATGAAAAAGGAGAAGTAACAACTGACACTGCAGAAATACAAAGGATCATGAGAGATTACTACAAGCAACTATATGCCAATAAAATGGACAACCTGGAAGAAATGGCAAATTCTTAGAAAAGTACAACCTTCTGAGACTGAATCAGGAAGAAAGAGAAAATATGAACAGACCAATCACAAGCACTGAAATTGAGACCGTGATTAAAAAACTTCCAAGAAACAAAAGCCCAGGATCAAATGGATTCACAGGCAAATTCTATGAAACAGTTAGAGCAGAGCTAACACCTATCCTTCTCAAACTCTTCCAAAATATAGCAGAGGGAGGAACACTCCCAAACTCATTCTATGAGGCCACCACCACTGTGATACCAAAACCAGACAAAGCTGTCACAAAGAAAGAAAACTGCAGGCCAATATCACTGATGAACATAGATGCTAAAATCCTCAACAAAATACTAGCAAACAGAATCCAAAGAACGTTAAAAGGATATTACACCATGATCAAGTGGAATTTATCCCAGGAATGCAAGGATTCTTCAATATACGCAAATCAATCAATGTGATAAACCATATCAACAAATTGAAGGAGAAAAACCATATGATCATCTCAATAGATGCAGAAAAAGCTTTCAACAAAATTCAACATGCATTTATGATAAAAACCCTCCATAAAGTAGACATAGAGGGAACTTACCTCAACATAATAAAGGCCATATATGACAAATCCACAGCCAACATCGTTCTCAATGGTGAAAAACTGAAACCATTTCCTCTAAGATCAGGAACAAGACAAGGTTGTCCACTCTCACCACTATTATTCAACATAGTTTTGGAAGTTTTAGTCACGGCAATCAGAGAAGAAAAAGAGATAAAAGGAATCCAAATAGGAAAAGAAGACGTAAAACTGTCACTGTTTGCAGATGATATGATACTATACACAGAGAATCCTAAAGATGCTACCAGAAAACTACTACAGCTAATCAATGAATCTGGTAAAGTAGTAGGATAATTTATGCACAGAAATCTCTTGCATTCCTATACACTAATGATGAAAAATCTGAAAGAGATATTAAGGAAACACTCCCATTTACCATTGCAACAAAAAGAATAAAATACCTAGGAATAAACCTACCTAAGGAGAAAAAGACCTGTATGCAGAAAACTATAAGACACTGATAAAAAAAATTAAAGATGATACAAACAGATAGAGAGATATACCATGTTCTTGGATTGGAAGAATCAATATTGTGAAAATGACTATACTACCCAAAGCAATCTACAGATTCAGTGCAATCCCTATCAAACTACCAATGGCATTTTTCACAGAACTAGAACAAAAAATTGCACAATTTGTATGGAAACACAGAGGACTCCGAATAGCCAAAGCAATCTTCAGAAAGAAAAATGGAGCTGGAGGAATCAGGCTCCTGGACTTCAGACTATACTACAAAGGTACAGTAATCAAGACAGTATGGTACTGGCACAAAAACAGAAATATAGATCAATGGAACAGGATAGAAAGCCCAGAGGTAAACCCACGCACATATGGTCACCTTGTCTTTGACAAAGGAGGCATGAATATACAATGGAGAAAAGACAGCCTCTTCAATAAGTGGTGCTGGCAAAACTGGACAGCTACATGTAAAAGAATGAAATTAGAACACTCTCTAACACCATACACAAAAATAAACGCAAAATGGATTAAAGACCTAAATGTAAGGCCAGACACTATAAAACTCTTAGAGGAAAACATAGGCGGAACACTCTATGACATAAATCACAGCAAGATCCTTTTTGACCCACCTCCTAGAGAAATGGAAATAAAAACAAAAATAAACAAATGGAACCTAATGAAACTTAAAAGCTTTTGCACGGCAAAGGAAACCATAAACAAGACAAAAAGACAACCCTCAGAATGGGAGAAAATATTTGCAAATGACACAACTGACAAAGGATTAATCTCCAAAATTTACAAGCAGCTCATGCAGCTCAATATCAAAAAAACAAACAACCCAATTCAAAAATGGGCAGAAGACCTAAAAAGACCTTCCTCCAAAGAAGATATAGATTGCCAACAAACACATGAAAGGGTGGTCAACATCACTAATCATTAGAGAAATGCAAATCAAAACTACAATGAGGTATCACCTCAAACCAGTCAGAATGGCATCATCAAAAAATCTAGAAACAATAAATGCTGGAGAGGATGTGGAGGAAAGGGAAGCCTCTTGCACTGTTGGTGGGAATGTAAATTGATACAACCACTGTGGAGAACAGTATGGATGTTCCTTAAACAACTAAAAATAGAACTACCATATGACCCAGCAATCCCACTACTGGGCATATACCCTGAGAAAGCCATAATTCATAAAGAGTCATGTAGCACAATGTTCACTGCAGCTCTATTTACAATAGCCAGGGCACGGAAGCAACCTAAATGTCCATCAACAGATGAATGGATAAGGAAGATGTGGCACATATATACAATGGAATATTACTCAGCCATAAAAAGAAATGAAATTAAGTTATTTGTAGTGAGATGGATGGACCTAGAGTCTGTCATACAGAGTGAAGTAAGTCAGAAAGAGAAAAACAAATACCGTATGCTAACACATATATATGGAATCTAAAAAAAAAAAAAAAGGGTTCTGAAGAACCTAGGGGCAGGACAGGAATAAAGATGCAGATGTAGAGAATGGACTTGAGGACATGGGGAGGGGGAAGGGTAAGCTGGGATGAAGTGAGAGAGTGACATGGACATATATACACTATCAAATGTAAAATAGATAGCTAGTGGGAAGCAGCCGCATGGCACAGGGAGATTAGCTCGGTGCTTTGTGACCACCTAGAGGTGTGGGATAGGGAAGGTGTGAGGGAGACGCAAGAGGGAGGGGATATGGGGATATATGTATATGTATAGCTGATTCATTTTGTTATGAAGCAGAAAGTAACGCACCGTTGTAAAGCAATTATACTCCAGTAAAGATGTTAAAAAAAAAAAGAAATGGTAAGAGATATTTTCTTAAAATTTTTATTACAGAGGACATTTTTATATGAGATACTAAATAGTATGCATGTGGTCAGTACACAAAAGCCTAGAGCTCGGAAATAAATTCCCTTCTGAAATAAAAGTTAGCAAGGGAGTGTAAGCCCCCGTGAAGTAAAATCAGAAATTATTGCCATGAATGTCTGGGAAAATCTGGGAACACATGTCCATTGAAGATAATGTGTGTAAGAAGTGGGCAGAGCTGGAATAGGAATGTAATTTTTATTTTCATTTAACTTTTATTGAAATATAGTTGATTTACAATGTTGTGTTAGTTTCAGGTATACAGTAAAGTGATTCAGTTATACATATACATAAATATGTATATTCTTTTTTGTATTCTCTTCCATTATAGGTTATTACAAGATATTGAGTATAGCTCCCTGTGCTATGCAGTAGGTCCTTATTGATTGTCTATGTTATATATAGTAGTGTATATATTTTAATCCCAGACCTCTAATTTATCCCTCCCTCTCTCTCCTTTGGTAACCATAAGTTTGTTTTCTATGTGTGTGAGTTCTATTTCTGTTCTGTAAATAAGTCCATTTGTATCAATTTTTTTTTTAGATTCCACATATAAGCGATATCATATATTTGTCTTTCTCTGACTTAGTTCACTAAGTATGATAATCTCTAGGTCTCTCCATGTTGCTGCAAATGACTTTATTTCATTCTTTTTTATGGCTGAGTAATATTCTGTTCTATATATGTACCACATCTTCTTTATCCATTCATCTGTCGACAGACATTTAGGTTGTTTCCATGTCCTGGCTATTGTAAATAGTGCTGCAATGAACATTGTGGTGCATGTATCTTTTCAAATCAGAGTTTTGTCTGGGTGTATGCCCAGGAGTGGGATTGCAGGACCATGTGGTAGTTCTATGCTTTAAGGAACCTCCATACTGTTCTCCATAGTGGCTGCACTAATTTACATTCCCACCAACAGTGCAGGAGGGTTCCCTTTTCTCCACACACTCTCCCTCGTTTATTATTTGTAGACTTTTTTTAACTTTTTTTTTAAAGTGGTTTGAAAGATGGCAATTTATTTATTTATTGGCTGTGTTGGGTCTTCATTGCTGTGCAGTGAGCAGCGAGTGGGGCTACTCTTCGTTGCGGTGCACGGGCTTCTCGTTGCGGTGGCTTCTCTTGTTGCGAAGCACAGGCTCTAGGCACGTGGGCTTCAGTAGTTGTGGCATGTAGGCTCAGTAGTTGTGGCTCTCGGGCTCTAGAGCGCAGGCTCAGTAGTTGTGGCGCACGGGCTTAGTTGCTCCGCGGCCTGTGGGATCTTCTCGGACCAGGGCTCGAACCCGTGTCCCCTGCATTGGCAGGCGGATTCTTAACCACTGCGCCACCAGGGAAGCCCTGTAGCTTTATTTTTAATATAACAGAAAATGAAGATCACAGTATCTCAATGTTTTTTTTGTTTTGTTTTGTTTTTGCGGTACGCGGGCCTCTCACTGTTGTGGCCTCTCCCGTTGCGGAGCACAGGCTCCGGACGCGCAGGCTCAGCGGCCATGGCTCACGGGCCCAGCCGCTCCGCGGCATGTGGGATCTTCCCGGACCGGGGCACCAACCTGTGTCCCCTGCATCGGCAGGCGGACTCTCAACCACTGCACCACCAGGGAAGCCCACCCTGTAGACTTTTTGATGATGGCCATTCTGACCGGCGTGAGGTGATACCTAGATATGAATTTAATTTTTAAAAACTTAAATCTGATATATTTTTAGTTGCCTGTTGAAAGCATGTGCTAACAGGAGGGAGGTTGTTTAAAGAGAGTTTCTGAAAAGAGCCCAAAGAGCAAGACTTTGTCGTCCAAGAGGGAAGTGCTCCATCCGTGCAACGTGCATGCTTCCTTTGTGGATGAGGGAGGACACAGGTGATATTGTAGGAGTCAGCTCGCGATAACTTGGCCAATGACTGGCCTTACCTTATCCTCCTAGGTTTCAAATGTCTCTGTTCTAGACCCTCCTCTCATTTCCTGTCCCTTAAAAGGACATTAGATGTAGAGCCTCAAAAGTTGAAGAGGTCTTAAGGTCATCTAGTCGATGATTTGAAATAGTGGTGTCCTGACACACTGGTGGGTCTTTACCTGTGGTGAGGAATGTGACAAGTATCAGTACTTAGTTAAAAAATCCCAGCCTTCACCAGGCTCATAAATTAGCCTACAGATATCCTTAGAACTTCCTTCTGACTGACCTGCGTATGGCTAGTCTCTTGAGAGAAAGTGAGTGAAATGGCAACTGGTACCCATTCCTGAAAATGTGTCTGGGTATATTTTGGTGTATTACATGTATGTCGTGACATGTCCATTTCCGTGACCCAAATGATGCACTTGGGGTTCCTCCACCCCATAGGCCCCTTTGTGCACCCCATACCCCTTTGTAATTCCTTCTCTGTACTCAGCCCAGAACTGAGTCATATGCACAGTGCAAGTAAGTTACTACTGACGATGATGAAACCCTGGAAAGTTGGAATATGCACACCCTTGTCATAAAATGGCTGTAGCAGTATAGACCATTTTTTTTTTTTTTTTTTTTTTTTTGCGTTATGCGGGCCTCTCACTGTTGTGGCCTCTCCCGTTGCGGAGCACAGGCTCCGGATGCGCAGGCTCAGTGGCCATGGCTCACGGGCCCAGCTGCTCCGCGGCATGTGGGATCTTCCCAGACCGGGTCACGAACCCGTGTCCCCTGCATCAGCAGGCGGCCTCTCAACCACTGCGCCACCAGGGAAGCCCAGTATAGACCATTTTAATAGCACCAGAAGCAATTTAAAGAACCACCACCTGCCCACCAGGAGAGTGCAAAGGTGAGAGTCCTCAGCTCTCTTCTCCTTGTTCCTAAATATTTCCAACACCTCAACCTTTCAAGTTTTTAAAATTAAATCAAAAGTCTTCCAACTCTACGTTGCCTATAAGAAACCCACTTTAAATATAAAGATACATATAGTTAAAAGTAAATGGTTGAAGAAAAACACACCGTACTAACAGTAACCAAAAGAAATTAGAAGTAGCTGTATTAATTTCAGACAGAGCAGACTTCAAAGCAAGGAAAGTTACCAGGGATACAGAAAGGCATTACATAATGATAAAGGGGTCAATTCTTCAAGAAAATATAACATGTATGCACCTAACGACAGTATCAAAAACTGATAGAACTGCAATGAGAAATAGATGAATCCACTATTGCAGTTGGAGACCTAACATCCCTCTCTCGGAAATGGACAGATTCAGCAGACAGAAAACCAGTAAGGACATCGCGGAGCTTAACAACACCTTCAATCAACTGGATATAATACATTCATAGACCACTTCATCCAACAACAGCACAATACACATTAAGCTCACATGAAACATTCACCAAAGTAGACTACATTCTGGGCCATAAAACACAGCTTAACAAATTTAAAAGAATAGAAATCATACAATGTCTGCTCTCAGACTGCAATGGAATTAAACTAGAAATTAATAACAAAAAGATAATTGGAAATGCCCCAAATATGTGGAGATTAAACAACAGACTTTTAAATAGCACCCGGTCAAAAAAATCTCAAGAGAATTTTAAAAATATTTTGAGCTAAATGAAAATGAAAACACAATTGGTGGGATGAAAATTTGTGGTATGTAGGAAAAGCAGTGCTTGGAGGGAAGTTTATAGCAATGCACGAGTATATTAGAAAAGAAGAAAGATCTAGAATCAATCTTGATTCTATGATTCCAGCTATATGACATTCTGGAAAAGGCAAAACTATGAAGACAATAAAAAGACCAGTGGTTGGCAGGGGTGGGGGATGAATGGGTGGAGCACGGAGGATTTTTAGGGCAGTGAAACTACTCTGTATGGAACTATAGTGATGGATACATGTCATTACACATTTGTCCAAACCCACAGAATGCTCCAGGATATTTTTAGGGTGTATCTCCCACTCTCTGTGGCTCACATGTCTTACGAAGGCTTCCAGCAGGCCAGCCATTTCTTGCTCAAGCGGCCTGATTGCAAAGTACCAACGGGCTGCTCTGTGGGATGTCTGGACCCTCCAGATCTCTTCAAGCACATGACAGAGGGTAGGAGAGTCAACATGGCCCTGGGGCAAAACCGTAAATGTAGATTATTGTCTCTTGCAACTAGTTATGATTGAAATAAAAGGGAACGCATTGCCAAACCATAATTCCACATGTTCTGTGCCTGAGGCTGCGTTCATCTGCTCTGGCAAAACCCCCATATTTGCTATGGGAGCCCCAATTGAGGCTTCTACTTGGTTGACTTATGGTAGGCTACTGTTATTTTTCAGGATCTGTCTGATGTTTTCTAAGGTCAGACTGGTGCATTTAATGGAAGTGTGATGGCGACTATCGCCCTACATCATTTAGGTCTCTCAGGGGTCCACAAGCTATGGCCCATGGGCCAGATCCAACCCACTGCCTGTTTTTGTACAAGCTGTGAGCTAGCAGTTGGGGAAAATCAAAAGAATAATATTCTGTGATATATGGAAATTATGTGAAACTCAAATTTCAGTACACATATGTTTTATTCAAACTCAGCAATGTTACTTCATTTACATATTGTTGATAGCCGCTTTTGCGCGACTATAGCAAAACGAAATGGTTGTACTTGAGACCGTGGCCTGCAAAGCCTAAAAGATTTGCCAACTCCTGCTTTAGAGACTTCAGGGTGGCACTAATCTCTGCCATGCTTCCCATTCATTGGGGCATGGTATTGTTTTTGATTTTCTATCTTGACTCAGGAGGAGGGAGCTTCAGAAATGTCCCCCTGGCCTTTTCCACTATAACAGCCCTCACCCATAGGCCAAGGAACCGAGTATGTCCATCTCAATTACACATTTAGAAACTGGGAAAATGCACCACTGGGTAGGTGCATGTAAGGTGGACCTTGGCCAGGACTCGATTTATTATCTGTCCTCTTGTACCCCAGCTTGGACAAGGGGGCCATGATTGCCCATCAGGTCTCCAGGTATCAGTGTTAACACTAATCCTCAAAATTTTTTGTTATTTCTCTCTCCCCAGTACGGTTGCCCAAATAAAGGACCTCAGGTCCCCTGGTGGAAGGCCTGGGGGAATTATTAGTATGTATACTTGCAGCAGTGTTGCAGGAAGAACCAGCCTCCTCTTTGGTTAATGGATTCTGGGTCTGATAACTGGCTCAGATCAGGAAATTGGGCAAGAGATCATGACTTTTCATTGGGATGACTTCTCTCAGCCTCCTGGTCAACCATCCTTCACTTCTGAGGATACAAACTGAGTAGTACCCGGGTTAGCTGCCCAGCTAGGCTCACTGATAAGAATGGAGGTGATACCCCTATAATAGAGGCCAGGTGCCAGCTCTTAATCACCAGAAGACAGGGTAGGGAGTGGAATGAGGGGGGTACAAAGACCACAGTGAACAGCAGGGTTGTTGGAGTGGCAGCCAGGCAGGCCTGACCCACAGAGTTATGGAGACGCATGTTGGAATATGCATTCCTCGGGGCAAAAACCCTGGCCAGGTTATGCTGGTTCTCAACGCTAGCTAGAGTCTAGTGGCCTAGGAGGAAGTAGGGAGGTGGTTCTGTCTTGTGGTCCTGTCTTGTGGTTCTGTCTTGTCTGTCTTGTTCAGCATTTTCTTAAAACAAGAGGGATGCTGACTGGGCATGGTTTTCAGTGTTCTCCGCTTCCCGCTCACTCAGGATATGAGAGGCCCTTTATAAGCCATCTAGGGAATTCCTCCGGCTTTCAAACTTGGCTTTCAGTTGCTTGCTAAACGCCCACAGCTTTTCATTTCCTTTTTGTAAGACATCAAAACATGGAACCGGGGCTTCCCTGGTGGCGCAGTGGTTGGGAGTCCGCCTGCCGATGCAGGGGACACGGGTTGGTGCCCCGGTCCGGGAAGATCCCACATGCTGTGGAGTGGCTGGGCCCGTGAGCCATGGCCGCTGAACCTGCGCGTCCGGAGCCTGTGCTCCGCAACGGGAGAGGCCACAACAGTGAGAGGCCCGCGTACCGCAAAAAAACAGAAACAAAAAAACCCATGGAACCTAGTGATAGCCATCTGCTACATTGTATCTGCTATGTTTGTGCTCCCCCATTTGTATGTTAGAATCCTAACCCCCCAAATCATGGTGTCAGGAGATGGAGCATTTGGGAGGATATGAGGTCATGAGAGTGGAGCTCCCTTGATGGGATTTGTCCCCTTATAAGAGAACCTGGAGAGCAAACTTGCCCCTTCCACCAAGTGAGGACACAGCGAGAAGACGGCTGTCCACGAACCAGGAGGAGGGTTCTTGCCTGCCACTGAATTAGCCGCCAGCTTGATCTTGGACTTAACCAGCCTCCAGAACTGTGAGAAGTAGCTTCTGTTGTTTATGACCCTCCCAGTCTCTGGTATTTTGTAATAGTAGCACACTAACCTCAGACAGAGTCAAACAGATCTGGGTCCTCACGTGGTTCAGCCACTTACTAACTGTGTAACTTCAGCAAATTACTCGGTCTCTCTGAGCCTCAGTTCCTGTTCATAATAACACCTGTCTCACTGGGTTTTTAGGGATAAATGAGATGATTTATGTTAAAATTCCCAGTACATGGTCAGCACTAATTCTCCTCTACTCTTCTATGAACGTTTTAACCTCTGTACTGAATTGTCATCCTACTCTCTGCAATGCTTTTGCTCCAGAGAGGCAGAGAGTATAACTTGAAAGGGTTACTAATCCCTCGAAACCCTCTGATCACAGATAAACTCATTTCCCGATCCTGCCACGTAAGCCACCGATCTGGCTTTGATGACCCGATCACACAGTGAGGACCACATGAAGGTTGCCACTCAAAGCTGTACTCAAGATCAAAGTTCTGGAGCCAGGCTTGCTTCTGCCCACGCACTCTGGGGATGGCACCCAACGACACGATGGAAAAGACAAGACCCCCACGAGTCATGGCTCACAGCTCAAGCTGGTATCACTGCTCAAAGCGTGGGAACCTCGCTGCTGGAAAGAGATAAAGACATTTTATAACTCATTGGCAGATTTAGGTGTGTGCATGTGTCAACTCAACTTCTAAAAACTATCCACACTAAAATCATAAAACATGCACAAAAATCATGGTTTTAAAAACGTAACTTTCTTATTGGAAGGATTAGTTTTCAACCAATCAAAGCAATTTAAAAGTTATGGAAAACCTTGTCAAACAAGCAGAACAGACATTGATTGGTAGAAAATGAATTAAAACTTTTTTAAAAATTCAGAAAACTCTACACACTTAACAACATTTTTTTTTAACTGGGAAAAAATACAAACAAAATAAATAAATAAAGAGTGGCTATAATCCCATTTATCTGGAGAAAACCATATTGGTAAATATCCATTAAATACCATCTCCGTACATATTTCTGTATTTTTAAGACACAACTGGGATCCTTGCATGTAAATTGCGACCCCCACATAACTGAATTTCCCTAAGTCTTTATTACTGGACTATTTAGTTTGTTTCTAAATGTTTTCTATTATCAACATTACAGAACAGGGATAACTGTAGAGAATGACTTAGAGAGGAAAAACCTGAAGGGAAAAAAGCCAAAAAAATTTTTCTGAAAAACGGACAAAACTGCTTAAAGATACATTAAACAAAACTCATCCTCCATGGAATATCAAAAGTATCACTACACACGGGGTCCCTGGGAATTAATTTTTGATCAAATTATAATTTTGGTCCAACTATCACCTTAACTAACATTTCCTCTCTGTGCATCCGTCCCTTTATTTCACTCCTCCAGGCCCCCTCCAGGCTCTGTCGTCCCAACTACTACCTCCCGGGCCTCCTCTCTTTCTAGAACATCTGCCCTGCTAATTTCTAGTTTTCTTTATTAATTCTGCCATCTAATTTCTGCCCTCCTCCCTCCATGCTGCTGAGCACTGCTGGAGAACAATCCCACAACTTGTTTCGCTAGGTATCACTAGATAAGTTTTCTCTCCTTGCTGGACCGGCCCTCCCTCACCCCTGGCCCCCACCCCCTCGTGCCTCTTGTCTGGCCCCAATCTCCACAATTGGCTTATCCTGCCTGCTAATTGCAAAGCCTGGGTTATATACCTCCATCTCATTAAGCCCCAGATTTTCAGTTTGTAAAATAAATGGAATACTAACAACTGACAGGAAGTAGATTCGAGAGTGATGTTTCTAATAAACTCAGAGATCAGGAGAAAAAAAGATTTCCTCCTGAGAATTAAGCTAGAAAATTCCCAACAGAGGTGACTGCATCTACAGTCTGTAAACCAAAAAGCTGTCTATAAGTGTGCGACTTGGACTTCCTTGGTTGCACAGTGGTTAAGAATCTGCCTGCCAGTGCAGGGCATGCGGGTTCGAGCCCTGGTCCGGGAAGATCCCACATGCCGCGGAGCAACTAAGCCCGTGCACCACAACTATGGAGCCTGCGCTCTAGATCCTGTGAGCCACAAATTCTGAGCCTGCGTGCCACAACTACTGAAGGCTGCACGCCTAGAGCCCACACGCACTCCGCAACAAGAGAGGCCACCGCAGTGAGAAGCCCGCGCACTGCAACGAAGATTAGCCCCTGCTCGCCACAACTAGAGAAAGCCTGCGTGCAGCAACAAAGACCCAACACAGCCAATAATAAATAAATAAAATAAGTAAATTTATTTTAAAAAATGTGTGACAATGATTTGGAAATGCACAAAACTCCAACTGAAAAGGGAGGTGTAGAGAGTAGTAAACAGCTTTCAAATTGGAGATGTCCAGCTGTTGAGGGAGGCCCCAGGGGACAATTGATTCCACCTGGAGAGTCCCCCCCGAAGGCTCTGGGCCTCAAAAGTGGGGACTTTGCACGTCCCCTGTGCCTCCATCACAGGGTGGGGACAACCAGGCTGGACACCTTCTGTCCTCTCTCCGGGCCCTTTCTCCTGCAGAGCTTGGTGGAGAGGAGGCACTCAGCAAATTCAGTTCATCTCTTAAATGTTCGAGGGACACATCCTATTGCAAGAACGACTTCCCTGCTCCTTTTCCCCTAAATCAGCCTGAACGCTCAGTCCGAGCCGCCTTCCTGTCTGGCCTCAGCTGAGACAGAGTACTCCTTGGTGCTCAGGTGTGTGTTCACCTCCTGGCTGCGCCCGTGAGAAAGTCATTTCACCTCACAAGGCGTCATCTGTAAAATGGGGATAATACTGCAACCATGCAGAATTGTTCAATGTGACCCAAATAAAGGCTCCTCCTCCTCTGCCCGGTCTCTGTGTGAGGTAACAGGGCCAAAGGACCCTACTCTGGAAACTTTGACCAAAAAACGAAAAAGTAGGTCATTAGCATACCTTCCTTTTAAGGACACAGTTCAGCATTTTACACTCTTTCACATGGAAAGTTTCCTCAGGCTCCAGTATGGACGTCTCTCCCCGCCCTCAGTGTTTCCAGAAAGCGAAAAGGCTAAAATCTTTTCTTCTGTCACTGCCGTGCTGCTCTGGGCCCTGTCCCCTTTCTGGAAGCCTCCCAGAGCCCACATCCTGGCCCCACCTGACTTCGGACAGAGAGAAGGGCCCAGGCAGCCCATGCTTCCTCCTCCCTGCTCAGTCCCCTCAAAAGGAAGCATCCAGAAGCATCCAGACAGAGCCCCTGAGAAGTGTGGCTCTTTTCTCTCTCTCATGGGGTGCATGTTTGTGTCCCCTGAGAACTCACCTGTTGGAGCCGTCACCCCCAATGTGATGGCATTGGAAGGTGGTGTCTTTGGGAGGTGATTAGGTTTAGATGAGATTGTGAGGATGGGGTCCTCAAGATGGGGTTAGTGTCCTTATACGAAGACAGAGACCAGAGCTGTCTCTCTCCACCGTGTGAGTGCACAGCGAGATGGTGGCCGCCTACAGGCCAGGAAGCTGCCCTCACCAAGAACCAAATCCACCAGCACTTTGCTCTTAGACTTCCAGCTTCAAGAACCGGGAGAACATCAGTGTGCACTGTTTAAGCCTCACAGCCTGTGATATTTTGTTATAGCAGCCTGGGCTGACTGAGACAGTCTCACTGCTTTTTTCTCAAACAATTTCTATGGGGAATTTCTGATGAATGTAGGTCTCCACCGTATTACATGAGGATTAAGGTGAGGTAATGTAAGTCAAATGCCAGTAATATAAGCAAATTGTAAGCCCTACATGACCAGGGTTCTGAATCACCCGTTTAGTGCTCATCGAAAGATTGGTAGTGTTGCCTAACCAGAGCAGCTAAGAGAATAGTCTGTTTCCCAGTAGAAATCTGCCTCTCTTGGGTGAGGTGGATCCTCGCTTGGTGCCAGTCTTGTAGGATGTGGAGTGGAAAGATTCACTTCCTTATGTCCAGGCCCTGAGTGGCAGATCACTCCCATTCTCTGTTTCCCTTTGAGCACTAGGTCTTTATCAAATGATTTCTACAGGATTTGCTTCTTCTCACATACTGTGCAAAATACCAGGTGCTAGAGACTGAATGTCTTTGTCCTTCCCAAAATGCATATGTTGAATCCTAATTCCCAGTGTGATGGTGTTAGGAGGTGGGGCTTTTGGGAGGTGATGAGGTCATGAGGGTGAAGCCCTAATAAGTGGGATTAGTGCCCTTATAAAAGAGACCCCAGAGAGCTCCCTCATCCCTTTTGACATAAGAGGACAGACTAAAACATCAGGCAGTGCTTGCCTATCGAGCAGCCCCCTGTATGGTCCTCCAGCTGCATTCAAATAAATAACAGATTGGAAAATAAAAAACAAGAAGAAAAGAAGCACCGTGAGAACGGCTGGCCGGCTGATGGGCTGCGTGGATAGGTGTGCAGACCATCATGGGCCCAGCTTGGGTTCTTTTCCCAAAATTCACCCAGTGCCTGGACAAACACATTTGTTCACATCTATTTCATCTGTTCACCAGTCTCTGGACCCCAGGGATGAGTGCCATTTCCTGTGATCTGGTCTACTCACCTCCTGCCACAGACTGGGTGAAGAGGCAGCCTGGGATTTACCTAGTCGGTCTGTCTCCATAGATATTCCTATGCCCTTCTTAACCTCATTTAATGTTTTTTGCCCTGAAATCAACCCTGAGTAATAATAAGTTTGTGATCCCTGATTTCTTTATGTTTGCATATTCCTGGTATATCTTTTCCATTCTTGTATTTTCAAACTGTCAGAATCACTCTATTTTATGCATTTTCTTGTATACAGCATAGAGTTGTGTTATGGTTTGTGCTCCAGTCTGAAGTTGCATTTTTTTAAGTAGGTAAGTTTGACTCATTTACATTTATTCCCGTAAGATGTGTGGTCTTAGTTCTGTCATGTTGTTTTGTGATGGTTTCTGTTTTGCAACTTTTTCAACTATTTCAAATATGAGTGATTTTGTTTGATTTGCTGTAGTTGTGTGCCTGTGTTTTGAAAATTTGAAAGGTTTATATTTTAGTTCTGGGTTAGTGATAATTAGAATGTTACATGATGTCCTTAACCATCTATTTCTTTAGATTGTCTACTGACTCCCTATGATATTTCTCTTTTGTCCCTTTTCCTCCCTTTTCTTTATCACCAGATTTTAGTTAATTATATTCTTTCTTCATATGTTCCTTTGTACTAAGATGTAAATTTAAATGCTGACTATTTGATTTATTAGCTTGAAATGTTTTTACCCTCAAATATTTTACTGAACCAAACTTGGGTCCACTTGCCCACGTGCAGTAAAGCCAATCTACTGTACCAGGTTGTGGTGAAGGAAAGTACAGCATTTACTGCAGGGCACCAAGCAAGGAGAACTAGCAGCTCATGCTCAAAAGACCCGAATTCTCTGATGGTTTTCAGGGAAGGGGTTTTAAAGATAGTGTGAGGGAGGGGGCTGCAGGGTACCTGATCAGCTTGTGCACAATTCTCGGATTGGTTGGAATCAGGGGGAAGTTTCCAGCATTATCAACCTTCCGGTTTCAAGGTCTAAGTGCTTGCAGTCAGAAGTTTTCATCTGGTGGAGGTCTGCTTCCTGTAAAAACAACTTAGGAATGTGTGTCAGACCTTTTTCTTTAAGGGAACTGGGAGTTGGTGATTCCGCTCTGTGGCGGATTTATAGTCTAAATTGTTACCTGTTTTCTGACCCAATAGCTATTCTTTATTTCTACATCTTCACATTCCTAATCATTATCTCTTGAGCCAGGCTTCTGAGACTCAGGGGAGCCTGGGAGACTAAAGCAAAAGCCTTTTACTTCAAAGGACAGGGACACAGGGGTTGTATATGGTTTCAAATATAGATGTGAAAATCATATTCACACGGAATCCCATTTTCTCTTTTCTCCGAACTTTTGTCATATCATTCTTAAATTGTGAGGCTTTATAACATGTACGTCTTTCCTGTAACCCTAACTTCATATCCATGGTTTCCTTAGTCCTACACTTAATTCAGCGCTCCTGGCCGTTTCTTCTAAAGCCGTTTCCCCATTCATCTCTCCTACTGTGATTTATCTTCAGCTTTGTGCACACAGATGAATGGTTCTGAAGTGGACCTTTGCAGCCCTGCACCAGTCCTCCTCCTCCCCATCTGCGGTCACTGCTAGGCTTCCCCGAGTCTGAAATGTCGCAACCTTGCGCCACCGCGACACCTTTTGGCGGGAGAGAAGGACGCGGGCGTAGGCGCGGTGCGGGCGCGGGGGCGGTGCAGGCGCGGTCCTCCGGCAGGTAGGGGGCGCGCAAGAGCGGGCCGTCCTCGGCGCAGGAGCAACGCGCCTCTCTCCCGGCCGCACACGCCGTGACTCCGCGCCGCCGCGCGCCCCGCGGGCTCTGCGTAGGGGTTGGCGCCGGAGAGGTCCGGCCGTCGGGGGCTGAAGCCGAGCGCCCAGCCCGCCGAGTCCGCGGCGCCTCGGCCCCTGTGCGCCGCCGTGGCCCGGGAGCGTCGGCCGGGCGGGCCGGGTAAGTGGCGCCCTGGGCGGGCCGGAAGGGTGGGTGGGCAGACGGTGACCGGGGCGGGTGCGCCTCCCCGGGTGGCGTTGGACGCGACGCCGCGGCTTTAGGCCGCGCCGCTAGAGGCTGGTGTCCCGGGCCGTCCCCGAGCCGCCGGTGTCTTCGCATCAGGCGGTCCGGCCCCGGCCGACCCTCCGTGTCTCCCTTCGCGCCTCGCCGCTCCTTTATTTGCCTCGGGTCGCCGGGCCTTCGCATTCTTAGTCTTCCATTCTTCTTTCCCGTCTGTCTGTCCACATCTCTTCTGGACCCGAGGGCGGCTTTTTCTCCCTACCGTCGGTGGTGTTTTGGGAAAAGTTGCTGGGCCTCTGGATCCCGTAGGCCTGCCTGGGTCACCTGTGCCCGGGGTTGCAAAGGAAGGAAGCCTTTTCCTTCTTAGGCTGCAGAACGGGGAATCAGGTGTGGACTTCTCTCAGGGACGGGGGTTTTATCTGGACGGGTGGAGGAAGACGTGACTACAGCACTACCTCGGTCCTTGTCCTTTTAAAGCGGTATTTTAGCTTCGATGTCCAATCACCCAGCTTTTTTTTTTTTTTTTTGAGCATTTCTTTTCGCCCAGACCATGTGTTAGTAACAGTGTATGCAAGATGCATAAGAATCTGTCCCCACGCTCTGTGAGTTTAGTTTCCGGGGAAACGAGCATAAAAAGCCACGCCTGGGTTGATCCGATTGACCGGAGTGGGGTCTGGAAAGCCTTCCAAAAAGGAGTGAGGCTTGAAACTGAGTCTTGGGGGTGTTTTGTTAGATGTGCAAGATGAGGGAAATGTTTACTGAAGAGGAAGGAAATAAATGTAAAGGTACCAGAAGTGAGGCACCTTAGTGCATTCTGGAAACTGCAGGAAAGGCAGAAGTGTGAAGAGGGGTAGTCAGGTCAGATCAAGAAGGTTCTTTGAGAAGTCAGTAAAGGAGAAACATGGGAGGCACTTACTGCTAGAGGCAGGCAGATGGGTGGAAAGTAGGATATTCTGGATCAGGGCAAAATTCTGCACATTCTCATGTAGGTGAGGACTGTGTGTCCCTGCAACAGGTGGAGTTTTTAAAGGCTGCTACTCAGTTTCCACAATTTTATGGGGTAAATGCCACAGACGTTTTGACTATAGTAAGGATATTTAGGGAATATGGGGTATTACATTAGTAACCTAAACTGAGAGTGTTTTATTTTTAGAACTTTATTAAGAAGTGTGCTGTCTGCTGTACAGTTTACAGTAGAGAGTAGGTTGTGAGTTAGAAATATAACAAGGTGTCACAGAGGTGTTGGCCCTCTGAGCTATTCTGATCATGGAGTTCTGTGACGGATAAAGAGAGCCTTTATGGAAAATAGGAATCTGCAGATTTGTGCATTCCCAAAAGTAACTTTATAAAGTGGAAAGCATGGAACTAATAAGAATGGGGTTCAGGTTGCTGCTCACCCCTGGGCCCGGGAGATCACTTGGGTGGAATGGGATGGGGGCCATGTGGGTTGAGTGTGATTTCTTGTCCAGATCCTGTCTCTTGTTTTGGGTGGTGAATTCACTGGTGCTTGTAGCATTATAGTAATTAATTGAAGCAGGCCATAGAAGTGTGTCATTGCTGTGGTTAATGCACTTCTGTGAATTTGAAGATCAGTGAGAAGGAGAAAAGTGAAGAAAGCTCTTCTGCATTTACTGGGATGTGGAGATCTGATTTATAAGCTCCAAGTTAAAGAAAACTAGCAGATGCTGGTGAGATGACATCAGTTTCTAATATTTAAAGTGTGTTTTCGAAGGTTTTGAGACCAGAAACAAGGAACTTTTAAGGAACATGAGATTTTGCTGCACAATGACTTCCAAAGCTTGCAGAGTGAGGTGAATCAGGTGGAATTGTCAACAGCCAGCTTCAGTGTAGACTGGAGTCGGAGGAAGTGTGGTCTTGTGAAACCTCACCAGCAGCGATGACATTGTTAAGTACTGGGTTCTTAGCCAGAAGGTCTCTGCTGGAGGTAGAGAGCCTCTGCGCTGCTTGATTTTGTAACCGTGAAATTGGGAAAATGTTTGCATCAGTTTACTCTTTTGGCAGGGATATGTCCAGCAGCCCGTTACCTCACACCCCCTCCCCCACTGCTGCTTCTCCCCGCCCTTTTACCTATTCTTTTTTTTCTTTTTTAAAAAAATTTTTATTGTGGTAAAATATACATAACATAATATAATATACATAAAAATTTGCCATTTTTAAGTACATGGTACCATTGTGCGACTATTACCACCATCTACCTCCAGAACCTTTTGCCTGCTCTTTACTTTCTCGTGGAGCCTGTGGGCATTGTGTAGTTTCACTGCTGATTCATGTGGCGAAATAGAATTTACTTAATTATTAATATTTCAAAACTGTTTATTAAATGCCTTCTCTGTGCCAGAAATTGGAGCTGCAAAAGTGAATAAGCTGGTCTTTTCCCTTCAGAGTTCAGTGGGCATTTGGGTACTCTATTTCCATGGCACCAATGTTATTTGTAAATACTTTTTTTAATGAATTTCTCAAATTTCTTATTAAGTGATATTGGGAAAATTAAAGTGGAGTTAGATTTGCAAACAAATTTTGATAATTTAGCTTTATGACTTCCCAGAATGCGTTGTTTATATTTGTTTCCCAGAATGTGTCAGTCTTACCTTGCTTTTATAAGATTAAAGAAAGATAAAACAAATGAACCCGTAGTTTGTTTACTAGGCTTTGGTTTGGTGACCAATTGAATGCAGAGGTCTCAAAAAATTAAACTAGGTTAGATGAAAGATGCATGGTCATTTCTGAAGTAGTGTCTTGAGAACCACATTACAGTTGACCCCTGAGCAACATAGGGGTCAGGGACACCCACCCTCTGCTCAGTCGATAATCCAAATACAACTGTACAGTTGGCCCTCTGTATCCACAGTTCCACATCCGTGGATTCAACCAACCACGGATTGTGTGGCACTGTAGTATTTACTATGGAAAAAAAGCCGCATGTAAGTGGACTTGTGCAGTTCAAACCTGCGTCATTCACGGGCCCACTGTACTAAGCTGGACACTCAACGTTGTTTTCCTTTGCTGTTGCTCTGAGTTTTTCAGGTTAAACTGAAACTTTAAACATGTGTCATCTAGAGAGGAAGGATTAGTTTTGAATACGAGGTAGGCTGGGAGAAAAGCGCATGACAGCCTCTAAAGCTTTTTGGTGCAGTTGTCTTCCACAGTCATTGTGGGCAAGGAATTTCTGAAGCCATGGCCTGGGAGGGGGTTGCAAATAGAGTGTTAACTCTGCAGTCGGCCTAACTGCCTGTTCAGCTCTGGGGTGGACATTGGTCTTAGTCCGGGGGTAGAGCAGTGACCTCCACAGACTGATGTAGGTTTTCATGGAGTTTACACTGACTGTGATTAAAATTGTAGATTCTGAAGTGGACCCCGGGGTCATGCCCTACAGAACTTTGGAGACATGGTCAAATTTCAGCCATACTTAGTTAAGAAATGGAAGTCATTAATTTTCCTCCATTTAGCCTCAGTGACTTGAACTTGTCTCAAGCTTAACATGACAAGGTGTTGCCAAGTTCACTTTGTCTGGCACTGAAGACAGTGAGCGTTTCCCGGTGGGATGTGCTCTCTAGGAAATTCTCTGCCCATGCTGCCGTCACCTGAGCCGGTGAGTCGTCACAGGAGCCTTGAGGAGGAGAAAGTAGAGGCATTCCTTGATTTTTTTAGGTGACTCATTGGAGCAATCAGCCACCAGTACCCTGGGCTCTGCTTTTATTCACCCTGCTTCTGTGCTGCTTTGGGGCCTTTCATTTAGAAATCAAAACAGAGCTCTCAGGTAGTCTGCGGTTCAGATATTAAGAAGGGAAGACACTGTGGAAGGCGACTGCAGTTGACTGGGGCTGACTTCTGCTCAGGACCAGAACAGCTATACTGAGGGAGGGAGGCGGCATCCACCCTCACCCCAGCCCCAAGCACAGTAGAACCTGGTCGGCCAAGGTGTTGGGGTCTTAGAATCCATGCACAGAAGGGTGGAGAAATGAGCAGACAGACCGAAGTTTTGCCCGGGGTCAGACGTGACCCGGGGGGAAATTAAGTATTTCCCTTCCCATCTATATCACCTTCTCTTCCTGAGACACAGACGCAGGCAAAACAGGATTTGTATAACACAGTTTCAGTGGCAAAATGCTGTCTGAGCCTGGGAACTGACAGACTTTTGGAATGTGTCCATATGTTAGAAACTACCCATGTTAAGCATTTCTTTGCAGTTTAGGGATTTTAATCAAATTTTTTTTCCTCTTTCCATCTGTGAGAAAGAGATTGATTTCTTATTTTGAGAAGTGAGCCATTTTGTGGGTTTCAGAACGTTGAGGTATTTTAAAGGTGGCAGTAAGGATTTACCAGCATGAGCTGTGGAGTTCTGCTGACTGCATTTGAGATGGGTCTTCCCACTGTAACCTGGGGCAGGTGTCTCTCTGAAAGTCCCCATTTCCCTCCTGGACTGCTCTTGGTGTGTGATAAGGCTTTTAGTAAGTGGTAACTCTTGGTTTTGTTGTTGTCATCCTCTTGCGTTGCTCTACTCTGCCAGGGATAGTATATATTGATCATTCACATGTAGATTGTTGATTCTGTCTTTGTAATCAGTGTCATTAAAAATTACAGATTTCTTCTTGGTGGGATATGAGGAAACCTGGTTATTAATAAGATCTAACCCTCCACCTTCCTGTCACATCTGTGAGGTCATTTCTGTTTTTTTCCTTTAATTAGGGGCATATATTACGGTTTTTTCTTCATAAAAGGATAACAACCCACCACCAAAAAAAAAAAAAAACGGTAGTTAATTGTGCTAAATCAGCCTTGTAATAGGTGTTTTTGTAAGGCTTCTACTTTTTGCTGTTGCCACAAAATAGAGTTTTTTAAAAATTGAATATATGTAATTAATAATGCCCTGCATCTAGAACTTCCATCTTATCTCATTCTATAGAACAGAAGGATTTCATTTGTGAATTATTTGACCACATGATCTTATATATAGGAAAATTCATTCTAGAGGCTTATTTTAAAAATAGTACATGGATATAGCTTTATTGTGTCAGGGTGCTGACTGGTGATATCAGGCATCTTGGCTTCTGTCACTGAATGTTACTGGACCAGGTGATCTCTTCAGATACCTCTTACCTCTGAAGTTCCATGATACTGCATTATTTTAACATGGGAAGATTGGAATTCTTCACTACATTTTTGCATTCTTTAACCCCTACCCCTCTTGCCTTTCAGCATTAAACTGAGAAGATGTCCCTGTACGACGACCTGGGAGTGGAGACCAGTGACTCAAAAACGGAAGGCTGGTCCAAAAACTTCAAACTTCTGCAGTCTCAGCTCCAGGTGAAGAAGGCAGCTCTCACTCAGGCAAAGGTAAGAGAAGCTAAGCCCAGCTTGAGAGCAGAGGTGTACCGGCAGGTGCCTCCTAAGGATTAAGAGTAACCTGCTGCTCTGCCTCTTTGTTGACTGAATATGTAGGGTTTGTTGAATATGTAGGGTTCAATTTGTAAGGGGAGAGGCTGGGGTGGGGGAGGGAGAGCAATAGGTGTTGAAGGTCATTTCGCTTCTCCTGGGAATAGAACTGTTTCAGGGAATCAGAATGAGGAAAAGCATACTCTTGGTTTCCAGCAATGATGCTGGTTGTCAAACTTCAGTATGCAGGTTGTCAATCTTGGTTGTCCAAGATTGAGAATTTGGTTAAAAGGCTATATAACACCTGATACTCTGGTAAATCCTGATTCTGGGTTGGGGCCTGGGGAGGCTGCATTTTTAGGGAGCAATCCTGCTGTTTGTTGTAGGTGGTTTGGAAGCGGCACTTTGAGAACGAAGCTCTGCGTTATTGACTGAGCTGTGATGATGTGTGTGTTACTGAAGGCTGGGGTTGGTTGTGAACGTTTCAGGGTTTGTAGTCTGGGGTAATTGTTTTTGTTTCTGTTGTGTAGTGTTGGGCGTTGGCAACATCCTTGAAATCATTCACCAGGTAAAACATTAAAAAAACAAACATAATTGTCTACTGGATATTTGATATTAAAATGTTCCTATCAAATACGTTTAGGAATGAGAATGGTATTATGGTTTGCTTGTTGTTTTAGAACATGATTCCCCAGTGGAGGCTGTATCCCCTCCAGATGGGGCAAATATTGGTTCTAAGGGGTGAAAAAAATCCTGCTCTTCTTATGTATAAAGGCCAGATATACACAGAATACATAAACAGGTGTGTAGTGTATCTGTGGTATTAAAATTTCGTAGGTGGAGAAGAAAATGTATTAAAAGGTTCCTTGAAGGAGGAGGCAATAATGAAAAAAGAAGTTGAGAAGAACTGTTTTAGAGATACATATTTACCAGTAAGATGAAATATTTACTGATAAGATGAAATATCATTTCTGGGATTTACTTTAAAATACTCCAGTCTTTGGCAGGGGAGGCAGGGATACATGAAACAAGATTTGCCACGAGTTGGTAGTTGTTGAAGCCAGGTTAAAGAGACATGAGTTCATTAATCATTCTCCTTAATGTTTGAAAATACACACAATAAATTTTTTTAAAGTTGGAATTATTTTTTTTTCCTTCACTACATCATTAATATTAAAATGTTTACATTTGATTTCTCAGTATTATAAAAGGTTTTTAGGATTAGGATACCCACAGGTAGAGAAAACACTGTCTTAAAATTTAAATTGGTTTTGTCAGTTCTGTTGATTAGAGTTTTTGTCTTTTTCATATATCATTACCAGATTTAAATTTTGTATGCCAGTACTATTTCTTTTTAAAGAGATAGAATTCTGTCTTTTTAAAACAAACTTTCATCCCACATGAAAAGATTAACAAAACAAGTCTTTTTTTTTAAATTAATTTATTTTTGGCTGTGTTGGGTCTTCCTTGATGCACGTGGGCTTTCTCTAGTTGTGGCGAGCGGGGGCTTCTCTTTGTTGCGGTGCGCGGGCTTCTCATTGCAGTGGCTTCTCTTGTTGCGGAGCATGGGCTCTAGGCGTGTGGGCTTCAGTAGTTGTGGCACACGGGCTCAGTAGTTGTGGCTCGTGGGCTCTAGAGCTCAGGCTCAGTAGTTGTGGCACACGGGTTTAGTTGCTCCGTGGCATGTGGGATCTTCCCAGACCAGGGCTCGAACCCGTGTCGCCTGCATTGGCAGGCGAATTCTTAACCACTGTGCCACCAGGGAAGCCCAAGTCTTGTTTTTTTGTTTTAATTTTTTTTAAGTTGGTCTAATTTTTTAAATCTTCGTTTCTCATAACTTTTGCTTTGGACATAAGATGTATAAATAAGGTTTTACATTCTAATGATAATGCTATTTCATATATTCTATTCTTGAAGGCCTCAGTCTTCTCTTTTGTAAAGTGACTGACTCCTAGGAACAATTCTCATACTTAATAACATAAACTCAGTTAGACTATAAGTGGACATAATTAGTGGGCAGTCTTGGTTCATGGAAGATAAAATAGAAAAGCGGAAGTCGAAATATAGTAGAGATATACAGGTTAGGTATACTAATCCACAAGTGTATGCCCAAGATATAAAAACATACCCATTCCTTGTGAAAGATCCACACTAGTTGAAGTGTAATGCGGAGAATCTAATGTAGAGCTTTTTTCTTATATTATTTCATATGCAAATTTAAATAAAAGCGACCAAGCTTTCTGTAAAGCTTTTACAAAAATGGAGGAAATTTGTGTTGTAAAAAAAGGGCTAAAGAAACTAGTATATGGTTATTGTAATAACTGAATTAAAAGGCTGTTATGATTGTTTTTCTCATATCTGAAAGGTTTGTTGCAGAGTCCAAAAAAAGCTTTGTTACAAACAGTATGAATTTTAATTTGAAGCCTCAGTACACTTTTCTTATATTTTGATGATTTTAGAGCCAGAGGACAAAACAAAGTACGGTCCTTGCCCCAGTAATCGACCTGAAGCGAGGTGGCTCTTCAGACGAGCGGCAGATCGTGGACACCCCGCCGCACGTGGCGGCGGGCCTCAAGGTACACTCCCCACCCCCAGCTGGGTGGGCCTCCTGCTTTCCACAGGCTGCGCTTTACACACCACTCTGAACACACCTCCTCAGTAGGCCTTGCACTCTAGGCAGTATCATTTTCAATTTAATGTTTACTTTAGTTTTATCAAGTTTAAAACATTCATCTGTTTAAAATACAGTAGTTAATTATAGAAAAATCAGAAACTGGAGGTAGGCAAAAAGAAAAATAAATGACTTTGGTCCTACCCTCCAGAATTTAAAAACTTTGTATTTTGGAATAGCTTTCTATCCTTCACCTTCTCCACCTTCTGTTCTCTGACTTGCATTTCTCACTTAATATATTGTGAGTGTCCATCTGTGTCAAAAAGTCTAGGACCATATGATCATTTTATTGACTTCACAATATTCCCCTGTGTGGGTTTGCTGTGAAGCTCTTGGTGGGGTTTCTTGACCAGAGGAAGTGGTCCTGCTCCTGCAAGGCTGATAGTCTGTCCAGAGGGAAAGGCACCCCACAGTGGAAATTTTCTGAGGATTCTTAGTCATTCAACATTTTTTCCCACAAATTCTTTGCCTAATTTTTTCTTGCTACATCTAATGAAAAACTGGTTAATCATCTTCTGTGATTGTATATTGGCTCTAGAACCTATAATATCACTGCCAAATTTAATTAGTAAGCATTTTCCTTCTTGCTGCATAGCCAATTTTTAATTGTAAAGCATTCCCATCAGGTGAATGTGTATGGTGATTTACACACCTATTTCCTAACTGTAGAACCAGTAGACCTCTAGTGAACACCTCTGCAGAGTGCTTTCTATGCATTTAAAATTATTTTCTTAGGATAGATTTCCTGAGGTGACATTAGGAGATCAGTCACTTTTGTGGGCAATTTATTTAGCGCCAGCTTGTTTCCGGCAGAGTTGTATCAGTAAATAGTATCACTTGTAACATGTGAGCGTTTGGGTTTTTCCTACCCTCCCCAGCATTGGGTATTAACATTCAGGCTTTTAAAATCAAGCAAGGTGCTTTATTCTTTATAGCATTTAGAGAAGGATGGCTCATTGTTGAACTTAAGCAGGGTTTATACAGTAAAAGTTGTTTGCTGTCAAATATTGAAATGACAGAAAATTAACCTTCATGCTGACAGTCTGGTCTCCGAGTTAGAAACTTTGTGATGGCAGTGTTCTGTAAATCGAGGGGCTCACTGTTAGCTTCTCTTATCTTACTAATAACTGAAAGGAAATGTCGTTCATGTGCTTTTGTGGGTTTTTTTGGTTTGTTTTTGGGTTTTTTTTGCGGTACGCGGGCCTCTCACTGCTGTGGCCTCTCCCATTGCGGAGCACAGGCTCCGGACGCACAGGTTCAGCGGCCATGGCTCACGGGCCCAGCCGCTCCGCGGCATGTGGGATCTTCCCGGACCGGGACACAAACCCGTGTCCTCTGCATCGGCAGGCGGACTCTCAACCACTGCGCCACCAGGGAAGCCCGCTTTTGTGTTTCTAAAATGTCTTTTATGTGAACACAAATGAATAACTGCCCTTTGAGAGCCCTGCATTAAATAGATTTTTGTAAGATTTCCAGTGATAGGGCCTGGGAGGTGATTACAGTTACTTTTCTAATTTCTTTTATTCATCAAATCAAAGTGTTTTTTGAGTTTTAGGTGTAAGGAAACCATGAAGTGTTTGTTTTATGATGAAAAAACATCAAATTGCACAGTGTAATCCAGGAATTGTTGGATTTAGATCCATTGATGATGAGCATAAGCTCTCTTTATCATGCCAGTTTTGTGTTCATATATAAAGTACCTTTTACAAACAACCTTCCTGCCTTTGGCAGTGCTGGGCATGCTCCTCCTGAAAGAGGTGCAGAGTGGGCGCTCGGGGACACTGACCTGTGCTCATTTGGGGGATCTGCGGAGACCAGGGAAGGCATCTTACTTTTACAGACAATAAGGAGGCATCATGCTAGGAAAACTAACAGAAGGAAGTATGGAGGTTTAGGAACGTGAGACCACGCAGTAGGTCAGGGCTTACGAGAACCATGGAGATCAAGACCACGAGCCTAGGGCAAAGCCCCCTTCTCGTTGTGTGTTTCTAGTTGACTGTGTGCTGTCTGCCTTTTGTTTTTCCGATTTCTTTGTTAAGGCTACTACCTCTTTTTCTCTCAAAGAGTAGCCCCAGTTTCTAAATGTACAGAAGAGAAATACAAAATGTTGTCATCTGAACCTGACTTAGTGGACCTTAAAAAATGAATGATGATGTGAAGGGAGTTACCTCCACTTGTGCAGACTCAGGCCTGAGATGCAGATGACTGGGGAGGGTGTGCATTCCAGAGGATTTCACAAAACCCAAGAGGATGCTTTTTACTTTTTTTTTCTTTTTTTAATTTTAATATGTCATGTCTCCATGTAATCAGAATCTAAAGTTATTCTATTAAATGACTATAAGAATGTGTTATTCATGAGTTGTTTCATATTTTAAGTTTTCAGAGATATATATAAGTATTCTGTGTTTGCTATAATCAAATTTATTGCTTAAAATTTTAGGTAGTGGCAGCTTGTTTAAGACTTCCAGGAAAGTGCTGTAGGGTATTTATGGAATTAGTACTGAACTGAGAGGTGAAATTCTTGGTCATGTTCTGCTGCTAGGTGTGTGGCCGCGTCAAGTCCCTGAACCTCCTCGGGCATCTGCTCCCTCATCTGTAAAGCAGAGGCAGACAGGTGGTCTTCAGGGCCCCTCCTAGCCCTCGTATTTTTTGACCTTAATTCTGTGAATAAAATTCCAGGACAGAGGATGATACTTACTTTGTCATTTTTCCCTTCCTCAGGACCCGGTTCCCAGTGGGTTTTCTGCAGGAGAAGTTTTGATTCCCCTAGCTGATGAATATGATCCCATGTTTCCTAATGATTATGAGAAAGTTGTGAAGCGCCAAAGAGAAGAGCGACAGAGACAGCGGGAGCTGGAAAGACAGAAGGAAATAGAAGAGAGAGAAAAGTAAGGCCTCGTGCGGATGTGGAGGTGCTCTACGTTTGAAATGGTCGTTCAGATGTTGGTGAATGAACTTTAGTGCTGTCTGTAAGGCTGAGTGAGTTTCCTGGTTGGTCTGAGCAGTTGTCAGGAGGAGTCAGGTTGTTGTTAACAATGTGTGGTCGTTACATCCCAGCACGAAAACAAACTCCAGAGCAAATTTCATATACAGTTGCAGAAAACTTACAGTATACGTTTTGGGTGAGTTCTTGGAGAAATGACGTACAAAGTGATGTTGAATAATAGGGTTTTTCCTTATGCTGTGACTCTGCTAGCGTCATAACTGCTTAAAGTATTTAAAATGTTATTCTTAACTTTTGCTGTTTTTGAGCCAGATGGAGTTTTTAAAAACTCATACATCTTTTATGTTTTTTGAAAGTATGGGCAACAAGGATTTATTTGCATTTCTTCTTTTAAAAATACTATTAATTGTTAAATAGTTATATAAAATATTAATATATTATTATTTATTGAATCACTTCATGAAGTGAAAGCATGTTCTAGAGAATCAAAATTATTTAATTAACTATTGCCTATTGTTGATATGCTTTAAAATTGAAAGAGGTAAATATCAAGGAAACTTTTTTCTTGCTATTTATATTCATATACCTCTTAAATTTGTTCGGTTTATCTTCTGGATTTTTCTCACTTCTCATACTTTTGCTACTTTAGTCTTTAACCAGTTTGCATGCCCCACCGCCCCCCCCCCCAAAAAAAAGTCAAGGTGACATCCTTGAGTTCACATCTCTGAATTGGTTCATCTGTGGTGAACATTTGTTTGCTCTTATCACAGGAGGCGTAAAGACAGACATGAAGCTAGTGGGTTTTCCAGGCGACCAGATCCAGATTCTGATGAAGATGAAGATTATGAGCGAGAGAGGAGGAAGAGAAGTAAGGCATGAACACAGATACTATGTTTCAAACGTGGTGCAGTTCCACCGTTTCATATTCAATTTCATAACTGGTTCATCTGACACTGATTTGGGTAATTTTCTCTCCAGAATCTCAGCAACCCACATGTTCATGACAGTGTAAATTTACATTGTTTTCACGTACAGTCTTTCAAACATTTACTTGTTGGACACTTGGAGCATACCTTAAAATACATGCCCACTCTCGTCTTTACCCTCAGCACAGTCGGACCAACCTGTTCTCTGTATCCAGCTACATTTCCGTTAAGAACAGCACTGAATGGAGAGTCAAGGCACTCATTTCCAGAACCTTTGCCACTAACACGCATGACTGAGCTTCCCTAGATGCTGGTTTCTTTCAGTGTCGTACGGGGAGCAGGGAGACAAGCATTTGAACTAGGTGCTTCGTAAGACCTCTTCCATCTCTAAGAGGTCTCTAAGAGCAGCATTGTAGTTGTGTTAGAGCCAAATTCTTAGTGATCACTAGATAGCTAAGCAGTGTTCATTCTTGAGAGAATGGAATGCTATTTATCTAGCTTCATCATGTTTGATTGCTGGGATTTCCTGGATTTAGTTCACCACTTTGGTTGACAGATTGAGATTTAAATGAGAAATTGAAATCTTCCTGTCTCCTAGATACCAGGCACTGTTCTAAGCACTCTGATGGATTACCTCCTTTACACCACACAACTTTGTACCACACAACTCAGATAACTGTGATAGTCCTTGTTATAGTGGACAGGTGGGAATAGCGTTGTGTATGAAGTGGGTCCATTGTGCATCTAACCAAGATCTTTCTTTACCTGAAAACCTCATTGCGATGTGGTCACCTTTACCATGAGACCTAAGAAGAATGTTATCATGAAGCTGGAGTGTATTTCCACATACATGAACTCTGTGTTATGACCAGCAGTTTGGCAAGCTTGGTCTTCCCATTGTACAGCCAAGGCTTTTCAGGGCTTAGGTTAAACTTTAAAATACTAAATGAGTTGGAAAGGAGTGGGTCTGTACTAATTTAGAATTCTTACTCTTTCAATGCAGATATGAGTTACACAGATTTATAGAATACTTACTGCACAACAACAAAGAACCAAGCTCATAGATACAGAAAACAGATTGGTGGTTACCAGAGGCAGGGGTTGTGGGGAGCTGGGAGAAATGGGTGAAGAGGGTCAAAAGGTACAAACTTCCAGTTACAAAATGAATCACAAGA
The DNA here is from genome assembly GCF_964270905.1 of Leucopleurus acutus. Taxonomy (NCBI): domain Eukaryota; kingdom Metazoa; phylum Chordata; class Mammalia; order Artiodactyla; family Delphinidae; genus Leucopleurus; species Leucopleurus acutus. The sequence continues at coordinate 178,683,651 of NC_139142.1, forward strand.
TTGTAATGTACAGCATGGTCACTATGTTAATAATACAAATAATTGCAGAGTTTTGGATTTTTTTACATAATGTTTATTGTTTTAGGCCATTACATTTTGGGGATAAAATAATTGCATATTTGAAAGTTGGCTAAGAGAGTAGATCCTAAAAGTTCTCAACACAAGAAAAAATTTTTGTAACTATGTGGTGACAGATGTTAACTAGACTTTTTGTTGTGATCATCTCACAATATGTACAAATATCAAATCATTATGTTGTACACCTGAAACCAATATATTACATGTCAATTATACCTCAACTGAAAAAAGGCTTACTGCATGCTGAGCACTATCAGACACTGCATTGTTTTTCTGTGGAGGAATAGAGTTAACATTTGAGTGTGCTCTGTGTGTCAGGCATTATGTTAACATTTCAGATTCATTATCTTCCTAATCAGCAAATGCCTGATTTATTAACTTGTTTTAGAATCCAGTACATAGGTTGAATATTTCTTGGTTTCATCTTTCCAACTTACAAATCAACTACCCTTTTTTGTGAGGTGTGCCTTCTATACTGAGGACATTTTTTTTTTTTTTTGGAACATTAGCAGGAACGATATAATCTAATATTAGGGAAGTAATGGTGTTAATATCCGTTATGTGTACTGCTGTTAACATATTGATGGTCATATTTTAACATGATTAGTAGCAAATTTTCAGTAAACAACCTGAATTTTGTATACTAAACTCATTGGAGCTGATCTTTTCAGAATCAGTTAATAATCACTTAGGTCTTAGTGGCAAGGTGAAAAATGATAATAGGTATGTCAGAAGACATGGAAGTTTTATTAAGACTCATATTTCTCTGTAAGTATTTTTTCTAGTCTAGGCCTGTTAATCATTATGCATATACACTGGCTTTGGGGGATTTCTTTTGTGAAACACTGTGTGCTGGTGCAGCATGGTTTTGTAATTGGTCTCTTTACATTGTATCGATTTTTTTGGAGTGTTTCATTGATGATGAGGTTATAATACATATGTTAGCACTTCTCCCTAGTGAAAAATTCCTTATGTTCTCTGCTCATACTTTCCCTCTGGTTGTCTGAAAGAAAATGGAGTCTACTTTGGTTTGTTCGTGTCCACCATTCTCTGTCCAGGAAACATGAGCAGGAATGGTGACAACACGAAACAGATTGTAACCAGAAGTACTGGCACTTCCAAATAGGTGTTCAGTCCCAGTGGTCTGCATCCTGGAAAGAAGGGTGCTGTCTTGTGGGGGATGCTCTGGCCTCACAGGGAGCTGGGTTTCATTTTGTCCCTGCCTGTTCACTCTCCCGGGATCATTTTCTCATCTGGAAAATGGAAGCAGTGATAACCTACTTCTGTATTTTTGATCCTGGATTCAGATACTGAAGTCTTCAGATGTTAGTGGGAGGGATGGAGTAGCATCCCTTCCTGCTTCTTTCTTTGGAGGGTGGTGTGATGTGACAGGTGGCCTGTGTCACATTCCTGAGGATCCGGCATCTGAAACGCTTTCCCTCCTTTAATTGGTGGAATTTCTGTTTTCTGCAGGTATGGGCGGAGCTGCCATCGCACCACCCACTTCTCTTGTAGAGAAAGACAAAGAGTGTACGTACCTGTTTCTTCCCCTCTCTGTTCAGATACACATCTTTAACCCAGTTGTGGGAAGTCTTAGCTGGAATCAGCCAGGTGTCCTGAGTGCAGGGAAATGGCTGGAAACCGGTCCTTGCTCTAACCCTCAGCCAAGTGCTCCCTTCCACCCCTTAAGTTTAATACCAGGCTCTGAGGCGTGGGTTTTTCTCTTGTGAGATGCTTTTTTTGTTTGTTTTTAAAAATAATTCATTTTGTCTTCTCCAGCATTTCGTTATTTGGAGTTAGGTAAAAAACAAACAGTAGCTGAGTTTTTGTGCTCAGTGGTCTAGGGGCTGTTAAATTTGTGACCCTCCACAAGGTGGCAGCACCTTCCTGGGTTAGGTCAGTGCACAGGTTGTGTGCGTTTACTCAGATTGCCCAGTCTTCTCCCAGTGATCTGTTCTAGAATTTGGGGTTGGAGTTAGACTTTGAGGAGTCATGAAGCTCATCTTCCTGCCCTCTGGGTTGGACCATACCTAAACTACCCCAAGAACATATAGTCATCCCTCGTGCTTTTTAATACCTGTTGCACCATGAATGGTACCTTTTTATAAAGAAGGTAATTAAAAAATTGTTAAATACCTTTTGTGTGAAAATACCTGACGAACCATAAACCCCAGTTGAAACCAGTCTCTGGGAGTGGGGCCCAGGCATCTGGATCAACAAGCTTCCTTGTTGATTCTAATGTGTAGCTAGGGTTACAGATCACTGAACTGGCATATGGTCCCTAACCTCAAAGACCTTTATTGTCTGCCAGGATAATAAGATCGTAAGATGAGCGTCTTAAGACAGGTACACAGGATGCTATGGGAGTCAAAAGAGGGGTTGATCGTATCTCCTGGAACATACGGAAGGTCCAAGTGCGGTTCAGAATTGTTTTGTCACATTTTGGTAAACCTATTTTATTTTCATCCAACAGTACCCCGAGACTTTCCTTATGAAGAGGATTCAAGACCTCGCTCACAGTCTTCCAAAGCTGCTATCCCTCCCCCAGTGTACGAGGAACAAGACAGACCCAGATCCCCGACTGGCCCCGGCAACTCCTTCCTCGCCAACATGGGGTAATGGTCCGGGTGCTCTCACCTCGGCAGGTGCAGGGAGGGCGGGGCCGAATGGGAGGCACCGTCAGCCCTTCCAGGAGGTGCAGCATGTTTTGGGATGGGGCCTTTTTGGGGTTTATGGGGAGATGCTCAGTGCGCTCAGTCACACAGCCTCCTTCTTGAGGATCAGGGTTCAAGTCACATGGAGGGTATCCCAGCATGACACTGTTATGTTTTGTACAAAACATAAAGCTTTCTAATGGAAATTTTGAAAGATTTAAATGCTGAACATTATATTCTCTAGTTAAGAATAGTTTGTGATCATTATATTTGTTTTCATAACATTTGCAAATAGGTCATATGAATTAGAGCTGACTTACGCTATGTCCAAAAGATGAATGACATTTTTTTTTTTGATAAAATGACCTTTGCTTTAAGGTCATGGTTCTATACCTTTGGTCTAAAAACTCTCAGTCGTTCTAACTATAATTAGAAATTTGTTGGTGTATGAAAATCAGTTTTAAGGTTGACTTCCAGGTGGGGCTTGTGGATTTTGAGTCTCACGGGATTTGGCATGCGTTTTGGTTAAAAGAGTGTTTTATGTTGTTTACTCTGTTCTCTCATGCTCTGAGGGGTTGTCGGGTGAAGCAGCGTTGCACTAAAGTCCTTTTTTGTTCTGTGTCCTCTAGAAGGACTGCCTCTGGTGGCAATGCTGTGATTGTAGTAGTGACACTGGTCTGCCCTCGCCTGTGTGCACGTGCTTTGATCCTTAGCGTCCTCGGAGCTGGGCTAGTCAGAGTTGGAGGAGGTGGGTCCTCCACCATAGGGTTTGCACACTGCAGGAGGATTTGGAGTTTCTCATCTTGTGTCCGTCTTCTAGACCTGTGCTGCTCTCTGTGGTAGCTACTAGCCACACGTGGCTGTTAAATTAATTGAAAGTGAATAGAATTTAACATGTATTTCTTTAGTCACACTAGTCTCAAGTGCTCACCAGGCTAACAGCTACTGTACTGGGCAGTGTAGATGGAGAACATTTCCCTCACTGCAGAAAGCCTGCCCTAGAGTGTATGCTAGAGGGGGACAGACGTGAAGCCATTGGGGTGGTTTTGTTTGTTTTTTTCTTCTAATGAAAAAATTGACCTTTTGCTGGTAAGAATTGACTTTTTGCTGAATCCCCTTTAAACAGGAATTAAACCTTTATGCCTAAGGAAGATACAGTGTAGTACAGTTCATCAGTTTTCAGTCTTTTTAGCCCTAGAACAGCTTGTTCTAAGGAAATTACATACATGAAATACTGTAGGTACAGTTCTGGTTGAAGTTCTGGTTGAAGCAGCGTTTTGTGATTTAAGCCCTAAGTAGCACTGGTCAGTAGGGGCACCCTTGAGACCCATGAGGCTCCTCACGGTGCAGTTTGAAAACTGTCATGGGATTAGAGGAAGAGCAGTGGACTAAGAATCCGGAGTGGTGGGTTACACTTTCAATCCTACCATTAACTCCTACAGAAATAATTCTCACGTGGTGTCTTGCTTTGCTTTCAGTTAGCCTTAAGCTCGTCAGCCCATCTGGGCCTCAGTTTCTTCATTTCTAGCTCTGAAATAGATGGTCCCTAAGTGTCCTTTCACGTATGAAGTCAGTCATTGGAAACTCTGCTGTACTATTTAGAAAAATGCAATCATCTTCATTATGTGAAACCATACATATTTTTTGACAGGCTCACTTTAAAATAAACTGGTTATGAGCCCTGTAGCAGAGCAGATACTGGAGCACACAGGAAGTCTAGTGTTTTCTAACAGGCCCTGGGGAAATCTCACTAGGGGAACTAGTGTTCCCCTCATCTCAGGGGTAATCTCAGGATGCCCAGGCTTTCAGCATTCACTTTTTATCTTTCTCCTGAACATTTCACAGCTTCCATCTCATGGCCTGTTGGTAATTATATGTGACCTCATCGAAGCCCTTGTGCAATTTACACTTTCTCTTTCCAGAAGGAGATTACTGTGATGTAAAATCCAATTATGCTGTAGTTGATGACGTTGAGTGCAAGTACCTTTCCCTTTTTCCTCCCCACAGTGGCACAGTAGCACATAAAATCATGCAGAAGTACGGCTTCCGGGAAGGCCAGGGTCTCGGGAAGCACGAACAGGGCTTGAGCACAGCGCTGTCAGTGGAGAAGACCAGCAAGCGGGGAGGCAAGATCATCGTGGGCGACGCCACTGAGAAAGGTGGGTCCCTGGGGGTGAGCAGGGTGGAGGCAGGCCATCCTGATTGTGATGCATTCCAGCTCTGCCTTGTGGAAACTGAATCCTGAGGCCTGTTTTACAAATAGTTCAGAACACGCAGACAGATAGGAACGCCCATGGAAGAAAAAGAAGACAAGAGACTTTGGCAGAAATGAATAGGACTCCAGAAAATCATGTCATGCCTGCTTCTAGTAGCAGAGAGCCTTGTTACAATTGATAAAACCATGGTTATGTTTTTATAGCAAGACAGAGCCATACACAGTATATCGGTGATTCTGTCTGCTACATCTCCATCCTGTAAGGTTCTCTGCTCTTTTCTTTTTTCTGCCCTTTCATCCTAATTTTCTTTCTGACTGATCGCTCTGTGAGACTAATGTTATTTTGCAGTCTACTGGTAGGTGATGCCTACTTGGTGTTTTATTTTCATTTGATTGTTACAGTCTGTTCTGTAGTGAGGGCGTATTGGAATGAGGCAAACATGACTTAGCATTTTAAGTGGAACTGAGTGGTTTTGAGCTTAGCTGAACACCTTTTCCTAAAGAAGGGAGAGAACTTTTCTGGGAGCCCTGTCGACGCACAGCTTTAGGAAGCAGCAGTGAGCCTCACAGGCTAGAACCGAAAACCAACAGTCACCCGGCTTTGTGGGAGTGTCTGAAATTGGTCAGCTAGGGGCTGGCTAGTTAACTGCTTGTTACACTGGGCTGGGGACCTTCGGCCACTGCCTGAGCCAAGACTCACCTCTGAGGGTTGTGATCACTGTGCCCTGTGAGCCCTTTAGGAAGCGAGCTGAGCAAAAATGCAGGTAACTGGGGATATTAAAAAGTTCTAGAAATTATGGTAAAAATTATACCAAAGCAAAGTGATGCTTTCAGCCAGATAAGGCTGCATTTTTGCTGAGAGACTGTGTGGATGCTTATAGATGGCTCTAGGACATAGATAGTGGGGATTGCTATTGAAATTAAATTATTCATTGTAACTTGGACTCAGTGCTGTAACATGTCTATGTCTGATAATGTTTTCTTACAGATGCAGCCAAGAAGTCAGATTCAAATCCATTAACTGAAATACTTAAGTGTCCTACTAAAGTGGTCCTACTAAGGGTAAGACGCAGAAGGAGGAAACCTGTTTGCTCTCTTTGAATTGTGTTACTCCACCTTGACCTGTCCCTGCATGCTTGCAGGCCCCCCCCCCCCATGACAGAACAGTTAAAGAAAACTGAAAATGACACTTTTGGATAGACTCCATATAAGACTGATTTTTAGATTCCTTTTTCGCTAATGCTTCTTCGCTAAACACAGTATTTAAGACTACAGTGAGTAATTACTTTAAAATATTTGAAATTGTTAGAAGTTCAACTTGGTTTATATATTTTGATGCTTGCACAGTTGCTCTTATAACTCTTTATGAAGCTTAATGTATACTTTTATTTTTTATATATTTTTTAATACCAACTTTGGGGTATTTCAGGGATGAAGATTTTCTTCGTGTCATTTGGGATTAGGAACGTTTGCCATCATGGAAAAAAGTTATTTATACATCTCTTTTACATATTTGTAAATTATATTTCACAGTGGAATTTATGTATTTATTTTTGTTTATAGAACATGGTTGGTGCAGGAGAGGTAGACGAAGACTTGGAAGTTGAAACCAAGGAAGAGTGTGAAAAATATGGCAAAGTTGGAAAATGTGTGATATTTGAAGTAAGAGGGGTTTCTTTTGATGTTTATAAACCCAAGTTATAATTGATAGACTACAAAACATTTTCTATAGAGACAGAGTGTGCTATAAGTAACATATTGTCATACTATAGAAGGTGACAGATGTTGGTTAGTTAACACTGCTTTTACTCAGTTATTACAATTTCAAACATAAACACAAGAAGGACTTCAAATTTTATTTGGTGAAGAAACATTTCATTTTGTGACTGAGGTTTAGACTTGATGACTGTGCTCAGTAGTTTAGTGACTTGGACGTGCCTCTGGTCTCATTCATTTGGCAGGTGTTTTGTTAGTGCCTCCCACATACCCAGTACTGCATTGAGAGCCTTGTGGGTGGGGAAACACATTCTGTGCTCTTGGTGATAACGTTCAGTTGAAGAAACCACAAAACAAACACGTGAAATTAGAGAACATTCAGTTGCTAGACTCTGTAATGTTGACTTATAAGTACAGGAGGTGAGAGAAGGATTAGATCCACACAGGATAGTTAGAGGAGGCTTTGTGAACAGTATCAGATGTGAGCGAAGCTTTGGAATGAGTGGGTAGGAGAGAACGGGTGTTCAGACTAGGGTCACGGCTTCTGGGAGACCGAGGAGGGCTGCAAAATGGAGTGGTTGGGCGTAGTGGGGGTTAGCAGGAGCCGCGCTTATACAGTGGCAGTGGGACTATGGAAGCGGGGCTAGAAAGCTCCACCAAGGAGCTTGGCCTCGTATGAAAGACGGTTATAATGCATACGGGTCTTTTTGCCTTCATTTCTGCTCACTTCAGCTTCTCCTCCATATCATGTTGCTGTCTGTTGACTGCATAATTATTTGTTTATGTGTCAGATGGCATAGGACCTCCAAAGGTCCTGCCTGGCTGTGTGTTCCAGCACTTAACACAAGACCTGTCATCAACGGACCTTCAGCAGATTTTGATGATGAATGAATTATACTTATTTCCTTGGTATTTGACCATTGCTTATCTGTATATGATGATAATTGGAATACTTACTCTGTTAAAAATCATTTATGGGAGAAAACTCACATTCAGTGATATCTCCGATGATATCTTTACCTACTATACTTTCATTTCTTTTCCAGATTCCTGGTGCCCCTGATGATGAAGCAGTACGAATATTTTTAGAATTTGAGAGGGTTGAATCAGCAATTAAAGGTAAGTTGTACAGCTAACTATAAAGAATTAAAAAGTTGAATTTGTGATCTTAATCTTTGTAATTAAATATGTTCTTGTAATGTCTGATGGAATACCTGCCTTAACTGACTGTCTTTTTGTTTGCCTTTTAGCTGTTGTTGATCTGAATGGGAGGTATTTTGGTGGACGGGTGGTCAAAGCATGTTTCTACAATTTGGATAAATTCAGGGTCTTGGATTTGGCAGAACAAGTGTGATTGTAAGAACTAGAGCCTGAGTCATCTCCAAGGATCCTTCAACAAGCCACAGACTGAGCAGAGGAGAGCAAGGCGACAGGCAGCCTGCATGGCTGTGGGTACAGAGACTCTGGAAGGACTTCTAAGATATATGTTGACTGATCCCTTTTTTATTTTGTGGTTTTTTAATATAGTATAAAAATCCTTTAAAAAAAAAACAAACAAAAAAACGATCTGTGTGCCTCTCTGGTTGTTTCTCTTTTTTATTACCACTTCTGAGGTGATTACATTTTTTGCTAGGATTTCATGATAATTCTCAAGTGCTTCAGTGATACGGCATTTCTTGCACTAAAAAAATCTAGAAAGTTTTGGGATATGGGGTTGTGTTACCCTTTGCTTTTCTTTCTTTCTTTTTTTTTTTTGATTCATTTTAATAAAACCTGCAAGTTACTAAACTGTAGCTTCATAAATTCTATAATAAAGTATCATCTTGGCAGTCTGCCAGAGGTGAAAATTTCTGCTTTCTCTAACAGAGAAATTCTTCTTATTGACTCCAGTCGTAGAAAAAACTCTTTATGACCTAAACTAAGGTTGAAGAATTGTGAGCCTACCATGACCTGTTTGGATGAATCATTTTCGGTTAAGCTAAGTCAGACTATAGAGTATGTGATGGATTTAGGGGTATTTGGGTATAGAAATCATGAATATAGCCTTTGTTTTCAGATATTCAAGCCTAGTCTTTAGCGTAGATCAGAAGTCACCGGTTAATTCAAAACCTCGCAGGTACATTGTAAATGTGTGCCCGATTATGTTTTGGAAATGGTGGTTCCCTGGGGTCACATTTCTACTGGCAAAATTTGCAGTAGTGTTAGTTCTCATACATAATTTTAAAATGTATAAAATTCAGCCACATCAGTTACTTAAACTGTACTGGCGATTAATATAATTATGGAATTGTGAAAAATTGTATCATTGAAGTGCAGTGGTGTATGTGGCTCAAACATTTAGCAGGGCCCAAAACAAAACAGATAAAAATGTTTGGCACTACGGTTCATTGGCCAGAGCAGGAAGTGTTTCCAGAATATACTTGTGCCTGTGTTCTGTTCCTTGCTTGCCCAAATGTTGCATGTGACTTACCTGAAGCGGCAGCTGCGGGACGTGCGCCTGTGTTGTCTCTTTAGGTCTTTATGACATGAGAGCGTCTTGTGACCCTGCGGGGGAGGAAAGTACTCAGCATTTCTTTGCATCCATGGACTTGGTTTGGAGACATAAGGAATATTCTGACCCTTTTTAAAAAAGGATTTTCTCATGTTTTTATTTAACATAAATAAAAGAATAACATTTTCTCTTTTGTGGTATTATTTTACTGAGTAAAAGTGAATTAAGACTCTGCTTTTGAAATAAAAGTGCACATACCCTGAAATAAATTTGGGTTAAAGAATATAAGGTAGAAGAATTACATAATTGGACAGAATTTTGTAGGATGTGAGAATCAACAGCCAGCCTGAAACGAGAACAGGTCTACCTGCGGACTTAGCTCCAGAATACCAGTGATGGCGCCTGGCTTGGGCTTACCGGTACCTAAATGTGCTCACGCTAAGTATTTATTATGATGACTTAGTTTAATTTGTATAAACCCTAATGTTTTAAAGTTTAAGTTCCAACCCCTTTGATACCTGCATTATTATTGTTATGCTTTATAATAACATCATTGTTTATTTGCATTTAGGTGGATTTTCCCAACATTCTCATGATCAACCACAGAAATGCAAGTGACTGCACTACTTTGATTTTTATTAGCATGGGTACAACTTAGTGAATATCTTTCTCCCCAGTCTCTCTAATTATTAAATTATTCATGATGGCAGTAATCACTTAGTACATTACTTGCAGTGAATTTCCAACATTAGAATCATTTAAAATCTGCAATGTAGTGCTTGAGAAATTTGAAATTAATTTTCAATATTAACTAAAATTCAAAGTAACTTCAATGGAAAATTTTCAGTGTAAATTGAAAATTAATGAAGCTACAATATAACTAGAAAGGTTCTGTGTAATAGACATTTGTCATTCTGGGCCCGCCTGTGATCTGAAAGCCCTTCCTGTGGTTGGGGGTCCCCCGCATTCTACCGCCTCCCTGAGGTAGAGACTCTGAACTTGCTTTCCCAGCCTGTCTGGCAGCAGGGCCAGGGGTTCAGCCCTGGGCTCTTCCCGTCAGCTATCCTCACACTGGCAAGAGTAGGCCCAGCGTTGTTTAGCCTTAGGGACGGTGGTGGCAGAGACCTTATCCCATAGTGGCATGTCTTGAGGTGGCGCCACTTGTGTGGAAGGGTAGGCTTTGGAGCAATTTCTAGGTGTGGTGTGGGAGTTTTCTTTCTTTATGTAAAAGCCTCCAAACTTGACTGGGGCCTTCCTGTCTGGAGATTCCATTTGCTACCTAGGTTTTGTTTTTGTTTGTAAAATCTTTTTCTGCTTAAACAAGCCAGAGTGAATTCTCTCATTTGCAACCAAGAACTGATAAAAAAAAAAGTTGATATCTGGAATTGCAAACGACAGATCCTAAAAGATGGAGAATGGAGGGCCTACCGTCCTAGGTTAGTTGGTGAAAAGTTGATGAACCTAGTTATTTGGTGGCAAAACATTTTGCCAAACTGTTACTGTACTTTAGGGTCCAGACAAGACTGACGTTGAGGGGAAGGATGGGGAAATCTGCAGGGCGTTGGCTTGGGCTGGTCACCTCTTAGGCAGCTGTGGTATTGGTGCCAGGTCGCATGGCGTCAAACCCTGGTTCTGCTCACTCGCTGTGTGACCAGGTGCCTCTGCTGAAAATGGAAGTGATAATCATACCCACTTCTTAGGGTTGTCAGGAGGATTAAACAAGCCATACGTGGGAAGCAGCATCACAGGACACGGGACACACACAGGCTGCGAAGTCCTGCGGGAGTACCATCAAATCAGACTAAAGGGAGCTGGTTCGAAAGCAGAGTGAAGAAGAAATACAGCCTCACCCAGAGAAGCTTTCTCTGCCTGCAGCCTTCCGAGTCAGTTGAGAGTTCCACAGTTAGAGTCCTGCTGGTTTGGGAAAACCTACCAGAACTAAGACTCAACCAACGGGTCCAGCAGCAGCCTCAGCAGTTTAGACTGGAGATTGTGGTCTTGCAAAACGGGGTTAAAGGTGTTGCTTTCCCACTTCAAGTGATGGTTTGAATTGCCCCAAGATAGTAGCCACTGAGGTATGGGAGGGACTGGACAGCCGGAGACCAGCTGCTATAAAACAAAGAGCTCAGATCAAAGACCATCCAGGTAAGGTCCTTGTTCATTCAGGCCTGGCATGTGCCGGTGTCCTGGTCCTTTCCAGCCTTCGTGTGTTGGGTACTGTGTCCAGGGCAGATGGCCTGGCTTTCTAGCTATAGCTGCGCAGCATGGAGAGCCACATTTGACCTGATGGAGAAAACACATCACCCAGAGACTGGACTGGAGTCAACAGCAAGAGACCGGAGTCGTCTTCCTCACGATGGGGTGAGTGCTTTTCAAGTGTATGTACGGGATGATCAATGTATACTTCGTGGGGAGCCAAAAAGGTTGGCTGTGGCAGACACTGCATAGCCCAGCACCTATTCCCAAGCTCCTCCTTTCATTCCTAGGCCTCTATTCTAAAGGCCGGAAAAAATGAACCTCTAATGTGGAACTAGGGGTGGCCATGTGTCCGACCAATGAGCTGTAAGTGGCAATTGAGGTAGTTTTAGAAATGCTTTTCACTTTTCCAAGTAAGCCAAGGCAACCATTTGGTGAACTTGAGGCCAACATGCCAAGCGTGGTGGGAAGGGGAGTCCTGGTCATGGGCAGTGAGGGGCTGCCACAGCCCTGGGTGTAGCTCTTGTGGGGGGAAAACCACGTGAGCCCCTGGACCTGTGGTTTCTCTGTTGTTTGTAGGTACATCCACCTCTTGCTGATGGTCTGCTCTCCACAATGTGTGTAATATATTCAAAAGCTGGGGGAGATTATTTTGCAGACAATTAAAAAATCACCTGTGAGTATAAAACCTTGCAGACTGTTATTTTCTCATAGTTGGCTTTTCCTCTAAGTCATGCGTATCTAAACAGAAGGAGAATTCAGGTCTTCATTTCGTTTCAACAAGCATTTCGTTGTGAATTGCTGTGTATATATTGGTATTGTTTTTAGCACTGACAATGAAAAAAATGAACAAGGTAGTAATCCTTGCTTTCAAAGAGTTCACAGTTAATTTCAGAGAGAGAGAAGCAAAAGCAGTGCAAGGTGAAACGGGCTAACTTCAGAGGTGCCCCTCGACTGAGCTGTTTGTGGTGAATGGCACTTATCTCTAGTCCCAGCATCTAGCACGTGTCTGGTATACAATAAATTGGCAGTAAATTTGCTGACTGTGTGTGAAGTACTGAGGTCATAGATGACCGAGCAGATCTGTTAGGTGTGGCAAAGGCCAAGATGGCAATAAACGAGAGGGGATGTGTGCTGGGGCTTGAAGGAAGAAGAGGCATTGCCCTCTGGAAAGGCAACAGGGGGGCTTCCAGACAGAACTGCAGGGGAAGGATGGAGGAGTGACAGCGTGACCCCGTCTGTCTCACTGCTGCCTTCTGACCTTGGGCTAGTTCGGATTTCACATCCCCAGCTCTATTAGTTATTCCTCTCCCATATTTTAAAAAATAACTTGAATTTTAGATTTATAGATTGCCTTGACAGTAATACAGAGTTCCCTTACACACTCCCAGCTTCCTCTGTTACTAATATCTTATATTAGTGTGGTACCTTTGTCACAATTAATGCATCAGTATTGACACATTATTATATACCTGTAGAATATATAGTATTAGCATATTATGTACTTTATTCAAATTTCTCTAGTTGTTAGCTGAGGTCCTTTTTCTGTTTTAGGATCCCATTCAGGATACCACATTACATTTAATAGTCTTATCTTCTTAGGCTCCTCCCGGTTGTGACTGTTTCTCAGACTTTCCTTGTTTTTTGATGACCTTGACAGTTTTGAGTACTGGTCAAGTATCTTGTAGATCATCCCTCAACTGGGATTTGTCGGGGTTTTTCTCATGGTTAGACTGGGGTAATGTTTTAGGGAGAGGAAGACCACAGAGGTGAAGTGCGTTCCCATCACTTTGTATCAAGGGTGCACACTATGAACACAACTTATCCCTGTTCATGTTGACTTGGTCACCTGGCTGAGGTCATGTTTGTCAGGCCTGTCAACTGTGAAGTGATTCCTTTCTCCTCTTTGGAAGAAAGTCACTGTGCACAGCCCACACTTAAGGAGTAGGAGGTATGTTCCACCTCCTTAGAGTGGAGTAGCTATGTAAGTTATTTGAAGCTCTGCATGGAAGTTTTATCTATTTGTTTACTTATTCAGCCATTTATATCAGTATGAACATATGGATATTTATCTTACGCTTTGGGTTATAATCCAATATTACTCTATGTTGTTGCTCAAATTGTTCCAGCCTTGGCAATTGGAAGCTTTTGCAGTTGGCAGCTGTATCCCTTTAGCTTTCGACATCCCATTGCTGTGTGTTGTTTGTTTTTTTAGCACTTCCTTACTTTCTGGAACTACACGATGCTCCAGGCTCACCTTGTCTGTTTCCTGCCATGGTTCCTTTTACTGGAGAGTGGTATTACGAACCAAGGTCTGGGCATTAGGTGTGCTCATTGCTAATGGGGTGTCACTGCGTCTAGGCCCTCTCATCTAATAGAGCAAGGAAATATATGTGTGTGGATATGTAACCATCTGTATCTATATTAAGGTAAACATGAGTTCATACTGATGTCTGATCTGATTATTCTAGCCTCCTCCACTTGCTCAGCAGTAACTTCACACTGCCACGGGGAGAAGCCCCCACTTCTGCCATCCACTTACTTGTTCAATTCCAGTATACATACACAGCACCTTCAGAATCGTTCGTCCATGCCCTGTGGGAAACAACTCTATCAACTAGAGTACAGTGCTTTATGTACAGTGTATCATGCCCTTAGTCCTACAGACTCCACACATTTCCAAAGTTACTTAGCTCAGCACTTTATTCCCCTACCCCAGCCTTCAGTAGTATTGTTTTATTTGTTTGTAATATATTTAGATTTATTTGTCCCATTCTTCATTTCATCCTGGGATCCGCCAACCTCCTAAATGAGTTTTTAAGGATTTATATACATTAAGGCTTACTCTTCAGGCTGTAAAGTTTTATGGGTTTTTACAAATGCTTAATTTGTAAATTACATTACACTATCATACAAAACGGTTTCGCTGCCCTAAAAATAAAAAAACATGCCCTGTGCTGCACTTATTCAGATTTCTCCCCTCCCCCATGCCTGCCAGATACTCCTCGATTTACTGTCTCCATAGTTTTGCCTTTTCCAGAAGGTCATGTAGTGAAGTCATATGGTACGCGGCCTTTCAGACTGGCTTCCTTCATGTAGCACTGTGCATTTTAGAGTCATCCATGTCTTTTTGTGGCTGGATAGCTCATTTTTTATTCCATTACCTGGATGTACCAGTTTGTTTAGCCATTCCCCTATTGAAGGACATCTTCTAGGTTTTGGCGATTATGAATAAAGCTGCTATGAACATTTGTGTGCAGGTTTTTTGTGGACATAAGTTTGTACACTAGTTGGGGGAATATCTAGGAGTGTGATGCTGGATTGCATGGTAGGACTGTTTACTCTTGCCTCTCCTGTATTTTCACACTCTCCCTGTACTGACAACTTTTCTGAATCATATAAGCATTCTCAAATCTCTCGCTTCTTTGGGGTAAAAAAGTCAAACCCTTGAATTTTAACTCACTCTGCTACTCCCCAGTGCCCCTGCTCTTTCTTCTTTTCACAGCCAGGCTTCTCAGAATCACCTGCACTCTACTACTGCCTCCTCTTTACTTTGCTCACCCCTTCGGTTCAGCCCACACTCAAGGAACGGGGGTTGTAACTGACTACAAGCTAGACCTGTACTTCCACCAGGCCTCCTCCTCAGTTGCTCTGTTAAAGATCACTGTGCCCTGCATCTCATGGGATCTATTCTGTTCTCTTTCTTGACCTTTTATGACATTTGACACTGTTAACCACTCCCTTCTTGAGGCCTGTGACCACTCTTCCTGTTAGTGTTTCCCTTTATCTCTTACCCTTCTCCCTCTTCCTAGGTGTTTTTTTCCTACTCTCCTGGCCTTTAGTTTCTGCTGCGGCCGACATGCATCTTTATCTCTACCAGTTGTCATTACAAAACTTCAGATCTCAATCCAACTGCCTATTAGATGATCCCTTCCCATCCCACACTCTTGTCCCAAACTTCACTCACTTTTCCCCTTTCATACCTGCCAGGTTCTCTAATTTGGGGGAAGCATCACCCAAGTCAGAAGCCTAGGCATCATCCTAGATTACTCCCGTCCCCTTACATCCAGCCCAGTCTGTAGTTGAGACCTGTTGAGTCTATTTCTTTTCCATCTTTCATGTTAACCCGGAGGAGTTCCTTGATTTCAGACCTCATCATCTCTTGCCTGTAACAGACCCTGGTCTCCGGCTAGACTCCCTGCTCTAATCTTACCCTCCTCTAATCTGCCGAAGCGATACCCCAGCCATTCAAGTTACCCCCAAATATCAGAGTCTTTCGACCATTCTCCACAGCCACTCTAGACTCTGTAAGTGAATAAACTGGGGAGTTCTCTCTACCCCGTGCTTACGCTTCCCCACCACACCTTCACCTTATGTTCCAGCAGTGGAAACACTGGCAGGGCTTTTGCTCATGTCCTTCCCTCTGCCTGGAGAACTGGCCCTTCCCCCCTAGTCTTCCAACAATTATCTTGCACCTAGTGAATTGCTACTCATGCAAGGTATTGGCACCATGAGGCTTATGATGGAAAACAACAGTCCTCTGCTCTATACCTCTCTTGCGGTAACTGCTTTTAACTGTTTTAGCTGGTTGCTTCTGGTGTCTGCCTCTGTATTTCTAAATACACCCTCATGAGGGTGTATTTAGAAATATACTGCCCCCCCACTGCCCCTATTCTTCATCCTTCTCTTCCTGAGCAGGCGTCTAAGGAGAATAGTCTGAACTCAGTCTCCACCTCCTTAATTCCCACCACAGCTCAAGGAGTAAATCCAGAAAAGATGACATTGGCTCAGGGAAGCAGGGGACCCAACACAGGAGAGAAGGAGAAGTATTTCCCAGGATGATGGGAAAGGAAGTCTTGGTCCAGTAGCTGTGACGTGCAGAAGGCCTGGAGAACTCAGTCCCCACTGGAGCCGGAAGAGGAGGGCTCTCAGACCGATGTCTCTGGTGGGGTGGGGTGGGGAATGGAATTGATTTATTACATACTCTGACTCAGTTCCAGGAAAAACTTGACGCAGTTAATCACAGGAAAAGTTGTATAATGATGAAAATTAGTCACCGTATACAGTTGGCTCAGCTGAGAACAATATGCAGAATGTCTTAAAAATATAAATACTAGGGCTTCCCTGGTGGCGCAGTGGTTAAGAATCCGCCTGCCAATGCAGGGGACATGAGTTCGAGCCCTGGATCGGGAAGGTCCCACGTGCTGCGGAGCAACGAAGCCCGCGTGCTGCAACTACTGAAGCCTGCATGCCTAGAGCCCGTGCTCCGCAACAAGAGAAGCCACCGCAATGAGAAGCCCACGCACTGCAACGAAGAGTAGCCCCCGCTCGCCGCAACTAGAGAAAGCCCGCACGCAGCAACGAAGACCCAATGCAGCCAGAAATAAGTTAATATTTAAAAATATATATATATAAATACTAATTTCTGAATTGTTTATAGTGTTGTTTTATGACTAATTTGAAAGAATGAACAGAGAGGGTTAGAAGGAGTGTTTGAAGGCTGGACCCTTTCATTTTCCAGGAAGTCAATGGATTATTAAAATTCTCTCTCGTCTCTCCCGTGTTGGGTCCTCTGTGCTGGATCCTATATCTTCATTTTCTTGATTTCCTCTATCTTTTTGCTGGAGCTTATCCTCTAGTAGTCTCCTAAGAAAAGAGACTTGGGAGATACAGTTTTTTGAAACTTTGCATCTGAAAATATCTTAATTCTGTCATCATACTTAATTGCTAATTAGACTAAATAGGGACTCCCTGGTTAAGACCCATTTTCCCTCAGAATTTTGAAGGCGTTGCTATACTATTCTCTTCCTATATTGCTGTTGAGAGAATCAATATCATCCTTTATGATTTGTTTTCTTCTCTCTGGAAGGGTTTGGAACCACTGTTCTCAAGTGTCATGATTATGTGTCTTGATGTGCCTCTCTCTTCACGCCTATGCTGGGTGTTAGAGATGGACTCTTTCAATCTGGAAATTCATGTCCTTTGAATTCATATCCTGGAAATTCTTCACAACATATTGCTTTGATAATTCCCTCCCCTTCCTTCATTGTATCTCTTTCTGGAGCTTGTATTAGTCAGTTTCTGGATTGGTCTTTCTATCTTTTCTCTGTTGTTTGCTGACCTCTGATTGAAGGCAGTAAGGTACAGAAGTGGTTGAGTCCTGGACCTTGAGTCATGATGGATCTAAATTATGGAGCTGCATGTGTTGTTTTATTTTTTTTTTAAGCAGAATATTCTAAAGATTTTTAGATCTTTTGAAGAACAATGAATTTAATAATGATGTTTTATGTAAATGCACATATATTGACAGTATGGGGAAATTAGCAATTTCCTTTTAGAAGTATGTTCTTCTTAGTACTCAGTTATTAAGAGATAGATATTATTTGCTAAACGAAGGGCAACACATAGACCCTATTTTGTGAAATGCTGTTTAGTAAGTTTCCTTCGTTTATCAGCTAGACATTCACAAAATAAGTTTAATTTTTTAAACGTAATCTAAAACTTTTTTGGGGGAATATTTTACGTGTAGAGCGCCTTGGGTTCATACAACTATAATAATAGAGAAAGAGTGTTGTTACATTATTGTCCCTTTAAAAGTTATATGGTCTGCAAATATTTTAAAATATGTTTCAGGATAACAGCAACTTCTGGATTTGGTGACAGCTGGGTCTTTTTCTTTAGCAACCACCTTTTTCCCTCCTCTGCACTCTCACATGATATTGAAAATACCTCTTATTAAAACTCTTCTGTTATCTGCTTCCTTTTGCCCTTTTCTCCCTCTCCGTAAGTGTCTGTCTAAGCAGTGAACACATGAAGTCTTCAAAGTTCTGATAAGCCACACACTGTCCCCATGGGTGGGTTTGGAGCAGAGCCCATGAGTGCGTCTGTGTCCTGCTGAAACCAGAGCTCGTGATGGGAGGAAATGGGTGGACAAGTTGCTAAAGGGAATTCATTACTGGTTTATCTTGGAAAAACAGAAGGAACAAGTGGAATCAGAGCAAGAATATGGCAAAAAATCTTAAACTAGCAAAGACACACTTTGCAGTTTCTTGCAATTCTGTTCTTAGGGTCATAATCAAGAATTAAGAAACAAGATCATGCTGGCTCTGTGTCACTTCGGAAGTAAACGCATGGCCAGTCAGTAAACCACCTTCGATACGGGTATGAATATGGGTCATTTACAAGGGACCAACTGTACTGAGTCATTCTGAACTGAATTTTGCATAATTACTACAAAAATTTGGGTTGGAAAGTAAGTTCAGGGCTGTTGTTCCTATTTTCAGAGCAATTTAAATTGTAAAATTAAGTGCTCAAAGGTTTATAGCAAATTAGACCTGACCCCTTCGCCGCCAATCCTGTTCCCCCAAGGAAAACACATTCAACTCTTATAACTGTCTTTTCATGGCATCTATTCCCCTGGCTCTAACTCACTTGCTAATAATGCTATTTCTTGACTTTCTATTTTTAGACTTTTTTTTAAGGATTTTCTGTTATGGGAGAGGAGGATTTAGCTCTCTTAACCCCACTTTTGTGTCCTGTATCTCCTCCCCAGTTCTAATATATTTACATCAAAATTTTGTGTTAAAGCAGTAGTCACTCCTAACTTACTAGTGCATAAATATGATCCACTTATGATCCAGGTAGTATATCGTGATTATTTTCTTATATAACTTCTGGGTTTTTGTAGAGTTAATAATAATTGCCCAGTTTAAAAAAAACCCAAAAAACTGTTTAGTGTACGTACTTAAGTTTTTTTTTCCTAATTCTTCCATTGGTTTTTATCTGCCATTCAGTATTTTTACCTCTGGTCAGGTATATCAGTTAATCCATTAGTTTCATATTTTTCCTGGAGCCCTCTCCCCACTGAGTCCTCTGACCTTTTGCCCCAGTCTGGACTGGTCACTTTCTAGGTATTTGTGCATTGCCATCTTGAGACCTCCCTTGGCTGTTTTCAGTGTTGGGTCCCTTATTTTTATAGTCTCCTATCTTCTATGTTCTTGCTTTCACGGAATACATCCCACCAGGAACTTCACGAGAATTTTGTTAGTTTTTATGTGTCTGTAGATGTCTTTATTATAACCCCATCCTTGATTTTTATACTTACATACGTGGCTGGGTTTTAAACTGTCTTCCATCAGACTTCTGAGCTGTTATGCCATTTCATTTTAGTTCCTTCAGTTGATGTTGAGAAGTCTAGGACTCTTCTGATTTTTCCTTAAATGTGACATCTTTTTCTCTCTGGAAACATTTAGGATGTTTTCTTTACTCCCAGTGTTGAGAAATGTCATGATGTGGTTGGCCCTTTCAACCTAGAGACTTGTGTCTTTAAAGTCTGGGAAATTAATCTTGTATTATGTAGTACTATTGCTTCATCATTTAGTTTTCTGTTCTCTTTTTCTGAAACTCCAATTAATCAAGTATTGGATCTTAAATTCTTTTTGAAATGTTATTTTGATATACTCTTTCTTCTTTCTTCCCTCCCTCCCGTCCTCCCTTCCTTCCTTTCTCTCTCTCTTTTTACTTTTTAGCATGGCATCCTGGTCTTTCTTTTTCCCCCTAACTTTATCTCTTTGAGGACATAAATGAGGTTTTTTTGTTTTATTATCTCAATGATTCTTTATTAAGTGCTATGTACAGGCAGTTGTCTAAGCACTTGGACTATACATGGGACAAGATAAACAACAACAACAGAATAATAGGACAAGCCATCCTGACTGTGGTAGATTGCTGGTTTCCTACCCTAATACCCCTCACACCCCTTTCCTTAGAAAGAGACCTCTAAGCTTTAGCTGAACACAAAACTGTCCAAAAAATAAAGACTACATTCCCCAGCTAGTGTTCTGGGAAGTGAGCTGGGGTTCCCCTCACTTAATTCAGCAAACTTTCTTTAACTCCCTGATTTCAGCCTAAGGCCTAGACTTTACTCCGAGTTGAGTCTGTGTCCTCAAGTCTGGAGCTGCCCTGATTTTCCTTCGCATGCCCAACAAAGCCCCTGCTCTCCTGCCCTGCATGCTTCCCCATCCTCCCCTTGCACCGTCACCCTCCCACACCCCTGCACCTGCTGCAGGGCCACACAGAACTTCTCAGAGTTCTTCCACCTTGTGGGGCTTCCACTTTCCCCTAGGTGATTTCTGCTGATCCTTCAGGCTCCAACCCTTAGGTTATAAATGCCTGCTAATACCTGTACCCACAGCTCCACGCTAGGCGTGGCCTCTGCTCCCGTCACCCCCTCTGTCACCCTGTGTCATAGCACTCGTCACACTGTGGAGCGCATGTGGCTGCCGGTCTGTACGCACCCCCGGACTGTGCAGAAAGAGCCCACGCTGCCAACATGCCCGGCATCAGAGAGCATCAGTAGGCTCTCTGATCTCTGAATGAATGAATGACAACTTATTTGAGCTCCGAACATTTTTGGTGTGACTTTTGGATAATTATTCTTGACTTTTTTCTTTTTTATCAGTAAGTTAAGGTTTGTGGTGTTTTAAGGGAATTGATAATATGTATCAATGAACTCAAAGGAAACTTTTGATTTTTTTTTTTTAAGTTTTTGCAGTCTCTGTTCTAACCTCTGCCATCAGTAAAAGAGGGTTACTGTGCCTAAGGGGACACTTGAAGTATGGCAGTGATGCATCAGAGGCATTAATGAACTTGAAGATTAAGAGATAAGTGGAGTCATCCAATGCTGGAAAAAGGGAAACTTGACACAGTCATTCTCATGGGTCGTTGTTGCTGCAGCAGGGAGCGCTGATGGCTTAGGCTGTCGGCAAGGGCTGTGTGTGCCCTTCAGGTCAGCACTTGCCATTACATCATGAGGAGAAGCCAAGAGCAAGGATGGTGCAGCTTGTGCTAAAAGCACCTCTTACGTGGCACTCATCCAGCTCAGATTCTGATTATTACTGTTGTTTTCTTTTTGGAGTCCTTGCAGTTATATATCTGGAATTTGGGTGTGGAAGGCCTAGTTACCACAGCTACTTCAGAGGGGTCTAGATATACTTTCCAGGTAGCACTTTGTGACTTGCTTCTGGGATGGCCCAAAGGTTCCTTGCCCAGAGTGGATGGGGCAGGGGGTAGGGAGAGGGGAGAGGGTGAAGAGGAATGACAGAACAAGAGGGAAAGAGAAACTGGGTGTTAGAAAGTAAGCGCTGAGTGATCTTATTAACCAGGCAGTTTTCCTGCTCTGCCCCCCTTACCTCTAGGGTCATCCCTCGGTATCTGTGGGGCATTGGTTCCAGGAAACACCCCCATACCAAAATCTGAGGATACTCAAGTCCCTTATATAAAATGGCATGGTATTTGCATGTAACCTACCCACATGCTCCCGTACACTTTAAATCACCTCCAGATTGCTTATAATACCTAATAAGGTAAAGGCTGTATAGTTGCCAGCACGGGGCAAATTCAAGTTTTGCTTTTTGGAACTTTCTGGAAAGTTTTTTCAAATATTTTTGATCCGCAGCTGGTTTAATCCGCGGATGTGGAACCCGTGGATACAAAGAACCAACTGTATTGCGTTTTTTTATCAATTGTGCGGTCACAGAGAGCACTGCTGAATCTAGTGTGAGGTGCAGGGAGGAAGGGTCTGGGCAGAGTTAAGAGTGGAGCTGGTGATAAAACTTTCATCTCCTATAAATCAGTGGAAATCATCAGCCATTTGCCAGCAAAATTTCCCATTCCTGAGTGAACAGTGGCGTCAAATGGAAAAAGCAGTGGTTCTGCAGGGTTAGTACAGAGCGTTAGGCTAGGCCTGTGTAACAAAGACAAAACATATAACAGGAGGTGAACCAGTTTCCTGGGGCTGCCATAGCAAATGACCACAAACTGGGGGGCTGAAAACAACAGAAATTTATTCTCTCACCGTTCTGGAAGCTACAAGTCTGAAATCAAGGTGTCGACAGGACTGAGCTCTCTCTGAAGGCCCCGGGGAGGATCCTTCCTGGCCTCTTCCTATCTTCTGGTAGTTGTGGCCATCCTTGGCATTTCCTGGCCTTTAGACACATCACTTCAATCTCTATCACGTGGCGTTCTGTCCCGGTATCTTTCTTACAAGGACACCGGTCATGTTGGATTTAGGGTTACCCTACTCCAGTATGTCCTCATCTTGACTAATTGCATCTGCAAAGACCCTATTTCCAAATAAGGTCACATTCTGAGGTTCTGGAAAGGGCATAAATTTGGAGGACACTATTCAACCCAGTACAGTAGCTTAAATAAGAGTGTTTTTGTCTTTCACAGAAAAGTTCCAAGAGAAGCAGTTTGAGGTGGCCAGGTGACAGTAAGAGGAACCCAGGTGCTGCCTATCTAATTGCCCTACCATGTTTAGCACGTGCCTTCCACTTCATGGTCTGTGAAGGCTGCTTAAGTTCCAGCCATCACATCTGCTTTCCATCTACAAGAAGGAGAAAGAGGGGTGGAAGAAGAGTTTACGCAGGCATGTGCCAGCTGTACTTTGATAACACAATCCAGTATTTCTGTTCACTTTGCATTGGATGGAACTTGGTCAGGTGCACAGCCAGCTGAAAAGGAGGCTGGGGACGTTGCCTTTTTTCAGACAGCTTTGTGTCCTGCTAAACCTTGCAAGTTCTCTTTCTGAGAAGAAGAGGGTGAATGGGTATTAGGTAGGCAACCAGCAATCTTCCACAGTCAGGGTGGCTTGTCTTATTTCCCCAGGACATGTATAGAAAGTCGTTTCTTAAATGAATCTCCGAAAGTTACTGTGCTTGTTTAATGATTTTCTAAATGTCTTGATAATATATTCTCTTAAAAAGTGATCTATGTTGTAGGAACCAGAGACGTCTGAAGAACTCCAAAACTGACTTTGTTTTTAATGAGATGCAGGCTGTTGCGTTAGCTTGGAAGCTCAAGGGAAGTGATGGTCACGTCTGCTGCTCTGCCAGCACGACTAGGTAGCTGAGCCCCAGCCTCCCGACCTTGCCCAGGCAGCCCTCATTCACAGAGAGCGGCGCCTTCCCACTCGCACCCGGGTGTCGTGGAGTCTCCTCCGCGCTGCTCTTTTTGCAGATGGTTCTCCTCCGTCTCCTTCCTAGAGGTGTTTCTAAGCCCCCAAAGGTATGAAAGGAGTTAGGGTTTCTTGCAGCAGTTTAATAAGTCTGGACGTTATCAGATAACGTAAGAGGGAAGACATGGCATTCACTAAAAATAAAACCTTTGGTCCAAAGGAGGCTTGGCCGAGGACGGAGGCGGAGAATTTCTCACTTGTGCCGCCTCATGTGGCCCTGGTCCAGTGAGTCCCCATCTTCACGCTGACGCAGGCCTCTGACTCACTTTGCCTGTCTCTGTCAGTCTCTACCGGGTGTTCCCGCTGAGGGGGGCTTTCTGTCTGCGAAGATCGCGTGCCTCACGCTGCTTTCGTTGTCACTGCCCCGCCCCCGCCCCTAGCATATTTCAGTGGGCTTGTTGAGGACACGTAGGAAGGGCTTAGACACTTCTCAGCTGAGTCCACAGCTTGGGGGCGGGAGGGGGGCGGGAGCCGGGATGCGCAGGTGAGGATGATGCGCCAGGCAGTGGGCACCTGCCATCGTTAGGCTCCTCCCCCGAGTTCATCCGCGCCCTTCTTCGCCTTCTCGTGGGTTCCTGCTCTCGGAGCGGAATGCCCTCCCAAACAGCAGGGCTGGTGCAGGACGGCCTCCACCTGAGAGCTTATAGTCAAAGACTCCATGCTTCTTGAGAAGCCGAGAACTAACAATTTCACTTTAATAAGACTTCACCGCGGACAGTTGCTTATACAACTCATGGAGGCTGGTGTATGATTTCCTCATTCGCCGCTTCTCACCAGTTGTGTTATTTTCGTAACAATGACTGCGGGAATAAAGGCAATGCTTTTCCCTCCAGGCGATTAGACAAATGCATATCTTCTGACAAAAATAAACCTTCCTCCTCGCGGGTCCTTTTAGGCTAACCCACACATCCCTCATTTGGGAGAGCTAGTCCCCTCCTACTAATGACAGCCCTTTTGGGCAGACCCAGAAGTTGTATCCAAAGACTGAAATACCACTGCCAGCTGGGTGCTGCCACCACTGTGCTGGTTGATGGCCCTTATCAAGCTTACTCGTGTTGAACTCTTTCATTTTCCCAAGGCTTAGTGGGAAGAAGAGGCTGGAGTAAGATGTTCAACTTCTTTCTGAAACAAGTCAACTTGAAAGTATTGGGTGAGGCGGGGAAGAGTGATATAACTTGCTTTTTCCAGTGTTAAAAGATGCCATCTCTCTGCTTATCTACAAAGAAGAATCATTTAAGCCAAATTATGTAATTTATTTGTTTATTGGGGCAGGTTGAAAAATGTATTCAGGGAAATCATATATTTTCATACCAGTTAGACACTGAAGAAGTATTTATGAAATGCTTACCATACTGTTAGGCACCAATATAAATAAAAACATATATCTATCAGATGTCCCAAAATCATGTTGAAAATGTGGGAACAAATATGGTTCTAAAATATGTAAACCGTAATGTTAGCAAACAGATGAAGGTATAATTGGCCTGAAAATTGCATCCAAGGCATAGAAAAAAGAGATTATTTTTCCTTTTTCCAGCTCTTAGAGCCACATTAAAAAATCCCAAAGCATGAACCCTTTGCCAAAGCCACTGAAGGCTCTTATCCACACCAAAACTTCAGTGTTTACCTGACTCATCAGTCTTCCTTGAAAGGCAGGTAGACTCCTCCTACCCAGCCAGAGGTGGATGAAAGCCTTGGTTCCACGTCTCATCTGTGTTTAGTTCTCAGTCCACCCGCCAGAGATGGGCCAGTAGGCATCCTCGGACAGACGGTAAAGTCGTCACACCGAATTTACCTATGAGACAGCATGTCGACTGTGAACTCCAAGCTAATCTTGGGAATCCGAAACAGTTCATTTTAGTAAGATGTTTTAAAAATCCTTGGTCCAGGACTTCCCTGGTGGCTCAGTGGTTAAGAATCCACCTGCCAATGCAGGGGACACAGGTTTGAGCCCTGGTCCGGGATGATTCCACATGCCACGGAGCAACTAAGCATGTGCGCCACAACTACCGAGCCTGTGCTCTAGAGTCTGTGAGCCACAACTACTGAAGCCCGTGTGCCACAACTACTGAAGCCCACGTGCCTAGAGCCCGTGCTCTGCAGCAAGAGAAGCCACTGCAATAAGAAGCCCGCACACTGCAACAAAGAGTAGCCCCCTCTCACCACAAGTAGAGAAAGCCCGTGCACAGCAACGAAGACCCAATGCAGCCAAAAATAAAGAAAGAAAGAAACAAACAAATGTATTAAAAAAAAAAATCCTTGGTCCAAGATTGGTGCTTGTCTAAAACATTTGTTTTGAGTAAGTTTCCAGGACTGGGATAGGAAGAACCTTGAATATCCCATGGAGAATGCTTCTCCCAACTGACGTTGAACAGGACTGAAAGGCCTCCAAATGCCCTCCTCTCCATATAGGAGCACTGTGGTCACATGTCATCCCCTAGCCCTCCTTTTCCCACCTGTCCTATTGTAGGAAACACATTTTCTGCTTCTCAGAAGCCAAGCTGTAAGTCTGTCTCATGAGATGAAAGTGGAACTATCTCAGCCCTTTCAGGGAAAGCTTTTGCTTTCTTGGTAAAAGGGAAAGATGAGCTGGTGGTTACCCTTTGTCCCAGTTCAAGTTTGCACCATGTGGCCCCGGTGCCTGGAGGTGCAACAGTGGCTGGATCATGGGCAACAAGCCTACTTGCCGTGGTCGGCAGAACAGAACCTGTAGATTCATCGCCAGCCCTGGACTTCTCACCTCTGGACTTCTTACACCTGAAAAAGGAGCCCTTTCTTGTTTAAGTCCCAGCAGACCCAGGTTTCTGTAACTTATGGGCAGACACATCCCTGACTGATACAGAATTAGGTATCTGAAAATGAGTGGCTCCCAGGATTATTTTTTAAATTTAATACGGAGCTTAGGAGGTGTTGTTTATTTCACTGCATTTTAACAAGTGTTTACTGAACGTTTTCTGCACGCCACGCATTGTGCAAGACCAACGACACAAAAGGAACAAGATGCATTTAGAGTGCAAGCCACATAGAAATATGAATCCATATTCAGCAAAGGTAGTTTTGTGATTGGCTGGCTCATTCTTGTAACAATTATTGTGCATCTACAGTGAACCAGACTCTTGGAGCTAAAGATACAGAGATGAATATCATGGCCCTAAGCCTTTAGGAGCACAGTCTTCCAAATATCCATCCTTCATCTACCCAATAAATGTTCATTGAGAACCTACTATGTACCAGGCAGGCTCAGAGCTCATGTGTTGAGGAGAAACATCAGTAAACAGGATTACAAAATCATTCTGCTTTTGAATAGGACCATAGGTGCCAGAAGTTGAATTCAGGAAGGAATGAAACAAGGGGAGGGGACCCAGATGGAGGCACTTTGGTGGGTCTGACCAGCATGAACGGTCAGGGCTCTCCCTGCGGGATGACCGGGTGCTCCAGTCCCACTTGGGCCACAAGCCCTCTCCCTCTTCCATGTTTTGCGTCTGGCCGGGCAGTTTCCGCTGGCCCACATCCTTCGCTTCAAAGCCCAATTTCCTCCAGGGTGTTGGCTGTGTAATCAGTGCCTGCATCTCCATCAGTCCACCCAGTGCCCTTGTTACCTCTCCTTTGCCCCCCAATCTGCCTTTCCGTCCCTAATTCAGAGACCTGTAGTGCCAGGGCTGGGAAGCCCCCTTTGAGGTCTTTCAGTCACTTTAGAGTAACTGAGGCCCAGAGAAGGGAAGAGGCTCATCCAAGGTCAGCAAATTAGGTGGTGGCAGCAGTTGGCACCAGAACCTAGGTCTCCTGATGCCTGGCCCTTCCCATAAATCTGTCTATGGTTGGTGAAGCCCAAGGGGACAAGCTGCTCTTCTGAGCCAGGCTTGAGACTTCAGGAGCGCCCACCCCGCTCCTGGAGTCACAGCTCCTCACTTTGGGAACCGTTCTTCCCCAGCTCGGAAAGCTTGGTTCCTGTCCTAGCCGCCTGCACCTTCAGGACCTCCACGGTGGAGGGGGAGTGGGGACACCAAAAACCCCTGCTGTCGCCATCAGCTGTGTCCCTGCACACAGGGGTGGGGGGCTGGTTCACTGTGAAATAAGGCGACCATCAGCAGGAAGAAGAGATGAGAGAGGGGCGCGTCCCGGCTGTGTCCAGGCGTCCTTGTGCCCATTGTCCCTGTAGCAGGCTGTCATCCTGTCCTGTGGCTTGTCCTAAATAACCTCAGCATTCTTCCAGAAAACTGCCCTTTTGCCTATGCTCCTTTGAGTTAGATATCTGTCCTTCAGACCCAAGAGTCTGATGCCCTTGCCCCGTGGGACTGATTTTGGTGCCTTGCTTTTTCTTTAACCTTATGCAGTCTCATCCTTCTCTCCTTCCCTCTGCAGCCCTGTGCCTGAGGAAGCTCTGCAGAGCAGCTGGCAGAGACCCCAGACACAGCCCTGGATGCTTCTGGCACATGACACCGTTTAGAAATTAATTCCCTGGCTAATTCTTGAAGCCCTTTTGAAGCAAGCAGCAAAGGCCTGGGAACAGCTTCAAAGCTCTTCTCAAATCCCGTTTAGAAACTTCCCAGCAGCAGATCTATAATTTAGCTTTCTTTTTAGTTTTAAACATTTTATTGCAAAAATAAATAACCCCCAACTCTGGTCTGGAAACCATTATTACGTGTTATCTATAGGTAACTTCAGTGCCCTGGGACAGAACCCTTGACTCGCTGGTAATGACAATTGTTTCTTTATTAAGTTTCTTATAACCCTGGAAAAGTTTCTATGTAAGCAGAGGAATGTGAAGCAAATTAAACTCATACTTTTGAAAATTTGGGGTTAGTTTAGGTGATCTGTATTTGGTATTTTAAGAACTTTTAATTTTAAGAGAAAGTGTCAAGTTTGGATAACCAATGTAGGAAGCTTATGACTCGAATTGAGTAATTGATGTAGACTTGTGTTAAGCTAAAAGGTGCAATGCAATTTTATTAAGATTGTAAGCAGTATGGGAACATTTAAGTGAACTCAAGATTCACCGTATTCAGTTGGTGAAGACTTGGGAAGTGGGACTTCCCTGGTGGCACAGTGGTTAAGAATCTGCCTGCCAATTCAGGGGACACGGGTTCGAGCCCTGGTCTGGGAAGATGCTGTGGAGCAGCTAAGCCCGTGCGCTACAGCTACTGAAGCCTGCATGCTCTAGAGCCCGTGCTCCACAACAAAAGAAGCCACCGCAATGAGAAGCCTGCACACTGCAACGAAGAGTAGCCCCTGCTCACCGCAACTGGAGAAAGCCCGCACGCAGCAACGAAGACCCGACGCAGCCAAAAATAAGTAAATAAATAAATAAAATAAATAAAGAACTTGGGAAGACTTGTGAGCAAACTGAAGTATTCTAAAGTTAATTTCATAAATGCAGATTTAAATTGTTAAGGCAGTTTAAATAACTAAATTTCTAAATGGGACCAGTCATCCAAGTTTCCCTTAACAGTGACAGCTAAATTTTACTATATTTTATAAAATAAAGTTCTAAGTAGAATGATGCAGTTTTAAGCCTAAAAGCTTAAGGAAAACCTAAAATTTTGAATTTGAATAAAATGGATATTAAATAAAAATAGACATAATTCAAGCAGTTTTTTATATATGTAAAAGCCACTCTCAATTACAGTAAAAGATGTTTGCCTTACATTAGAACTTTGATGTATCTTTTCTCTTAAGCAGTCATTTGCTCCTTACATTCAGCCGACAACTGGTATTCTTTGTTGCCGAGATGGGGAATCAGAGGCAGAGGAAGGGAGAAGTGGCCTCGGCAGCAGAACCAGAGCCAGCGCTGGACTTGGTCACGCATCCGCCACCCGCCTCCACGGCCTGACCCGTCCACTGTTTCGTTTGCCTCTTGAGTGAGTGTCCTTATTACAGGTGAAGTGAAACCTATGTCATAAAGCAAATTTACCCTTTTTCTCCAGAAGTGATCATGTGACTCATTGAAATCACAATGACTCTTCATTTCCCCCTTCAGAGGCAGCATCACATTCTTGGACCATAATGGGGTGGAAAGCCACCACTTGGCCCAGGAGATTTAGCCTGATTTCTGGGAAAGAGGCAGCCTGGCTCCTCAGCCATGAATAGGTTATTAAGACAAAATACACTGAGATCAAATGGCCCCCGATTCCCGGCTAAGCTTACCCTCAGGACTGTGACATCCTGCCCGCAGGACAATGAGGGCCAGGAGAGAGCACAGCTCCCTGGAGAGAGGGTGGGGAGTGAGAACAGTGGCCTTGGTCGAGAGGCCTAGATTCGGAACTCTGTCCTTGTCTGGCCCAGCCACGGGGGCAAACCCCTCCCCCCCGCCCCGGGGCCAGCTTTGTCATCCGAGAAACGGGGTGAATGTTGGCCTCTGCATGAATCAAAAACTTGTCAGAGTGCAGTGAAAACACACGAAAGCCCTTTGTAACATTTAAAAAAAGCCTGGTTGTACTGCCACAGGAGTGGCTTCCTAGGAGCAGACTGGTTACGCTCAGTCATTTAGGGCTCTGATGTTTTCAGTGGCTCTGTCCTCACCTCAAACCCATCCCTGGGCCCAGTGGGCTTCAAAGGCCGGAGTTAGACTCTGTGAACCGCCGGCCAAGGCCAACCACTGACTTTGGAGCCTCACTTCAGCTATTCTTTCCTTCTGAAGAAAGGGGTGACTGTCCCCGATGGAGCTGGTTGGCCGCGAGGCACATGTTCCCAACAGGCTCAGCTGTAACTGCCCCGTGCTTACAAAGTTGCAGGGACAGTTGAACAAGAAACACAATGGCGCTCTCCTCCCTTGGGGGCATTAATCAAGGATTTGAAAAGGATCGGTCCCCTAGAGACTAAATCCTGATTTCTGAAACTCCAGCTGAAAGGAGGAGAGAGGAAAACTGACCACCTTCCTGCACGGTCAGGGAGTTTAAGCAGGAGGATTGCCTGGAGAGAAAGGAGGCCTCTCTGAGGATCAGCCCGTGGCGGGGCAGGGGCCCTGGGGCATCCGCATCCTCACTGTGGGTAGCCCACTCTCCCCGGCCATCACCTGCTTCCAATTCACATGCATGCATTCGGTTTAAGAGATTACTCCCCCGTGGTTGGGGCTTCTCCCATGGCCCCCGAGATTCCTGGCCGTGGTGATTCCGGCAAACAGGAATCTAGGTACCACAGAGGAGGGAACTGCAGATGTAATTAAGAGCCCAAGTCAGCTGACCTTAAGAAAGAGGGATTATCTGGGTGGGCCAGAGTCCTTTAAGGCAGAGAGTTTTCTCCAGCTGGTCCCAGAAGAAGAGGTCAGAGCTCAAAGCGTGAGAAGGACTCGTCCCGCCTTGAGATGGAGGCGGGATGGTGGCCCCCGCGGACAGCCAGAGGGAAATGGGAACCCGCGGACAGCCACGGCAACTGAATTCTGCCCACGAGAAAGGGCTCGGAAGTGGGTTTTTCTCCAGAGCCTCCCGGTTAGAACTCAGCCTGGCTGACACCTTGGTTCAGAGAGCAGAGAACCCAGTCTCGCTGCGTGACCTCTGACCTACAGGACAGCGAGCTAGTAGACGGGCAGTGTTGAAGCCCCTCAATGTGTGGTGATGCTCCTGCCACCTGGCAGTTGGGCCGTTCCTGTCACTGCTAGTAATCAGCTGCTAGTTACCTGTCACTAAGGTAACTAGCAGCTGATTACACGGCCAAATCAATTTGGGAGTCTTCTCGTTTAGTGAGCTTTCCAGCATCTATAATTACTTTTTAATTTTTAAAAACTTTTCATTTTGAATTAATTTCAGACTTACAAAAATGTTGTAAGCAGTACCAAGAGTTCTCAAATACCTTCACTCCAATTTCCCAATTGTTACATAAACACAGCACAATTATGGAAATCTGGAAATTAACACTGGCACAATCCTATTTAAATTTCCCCGACTGTCCTACTGGTGTCCCCTTTGTGGTCCAGGACGCAGTGCAGGAACCCTTCAGTCCTCCTCAGTCTTTGTCCATTGTGATTTTAACGTTTTCGAAGAAGTACTGGCTAGTTATTTTGTAGAATGCCCCTTATTTTAGGTGCCTGATGTTTCCTCAGGATTAAATTCAAATTGTGCATTTTTGGCAAGAACCCTGAAGGTGTCATCCTGTGCCTTCTCAGTGCCTTGTGTCAAGAGGCACACAATGTCGATTTGGTCCATCACTGGAGGCGTTCACTTTGATCCCTTGGTTAAGGCAGCTGCCAGGTTTATCCCCGGTAAAGTTGCCTTCTTCCCCTTTGTCATTAGTAACTACCTTGTGGGAGATACTGTGAGACTGTCAGTATCCTGTTTCTCATCGTATTTTTGCTAATTTCAGCAACCACTGATGATTCCTCTGTGAAACAAGCACTACTGTGGGATTTGCCAGTGACTGTCCTAGTCTACGATTCCTTCTACATTTATCAACTAGAGTTCTTTTTTTTTTAGAGTTTTAAATCTTTATCTTTTTATTTGGGATCGAAGCTGAAGAATAGTAAACCAATTAGATAAAAAAGCAAAAAGTCTGAATATCAGTAATTGTGTTCTACAGCTTCTCCACAAAGAACAGTATTGGGGGAAAACACTTTAACTGAGATAAGAACTTTAATTACAATACAAAGTAGTTATGGAGAAATGCTGTTTTTGATACTTGGAAAAAATTTGAGTTGATGCATTTATATGAATGGCAGGATTTTTTTTAACATCTTTATTGGAGTATAATTGCTTTACAATGGTGTGTTAGTTTCTGCTTTATAAGAAAGTGAATCAGCTATATGCATACATATATCCCCATATCTCCTCCCTCTTGCGTCTCCCTCCCACCCTCCCTATCCCACCCCTCTAGGTGGTCACAAAGCACCGAGCTGATCTCCCTGTGCTATGCAGCTTATTAGCTAGCATTATAATAATTCTATAAATTTTAGAAATCATTAATTTCTATAAATCCTAGAATTTTTGAGGAAGAGCGTTCCCTCTGCTCCCACTTACTTACTCATGTGCCTATTTCTTTACGTCAGCTTGGACTCACGGAGTCTTTATTCTATGCGTCAGAACCCCTTGCCATCATGATTTATCTTGTTGCTCAAACTCTCCCAGAAGAGCCCTTTCAGGTTGGCCCCCGGGTCTTTCAGACACGTCCCCGTCACTTGTTGGCACCTCAGCATAAAAGTTACTTATTTCTTGGCACCCTAACATGTTCCAGGCTCATCTTTCCGCTCCAACCCTCCAAGATCTCCTGGGCCCTTTAATCAGAGAATGGTATTTAGAAACCAAGATCTGTGAGTTAGACGTGTCCATAGTACTGTTCTTTTTTTTTTAAATTTTATTGCCATACAGTTGATTTACAGTGTTGTGTTAATTTCTGCTGTTCAGCTAAGTGACTCATATATATTCTTTATATATATATATATATATAATATATATTCTTTTCCATTATGGTTTGTCACAGGATATTGAATATAGTTCTCTGTGCTATGCAGTAGGACCTTGTTGTTTATGTATCCTATATATAATAGTTTGCATCTGCTAATCCCAAACTCCCAATCCTTCCCTCCCCTAACCTCCTCCCCCTTGTCAAACACAAGTCTGTTCTCTATGTCTGTGTTTCTGTCTCCGTTTTGTAGATATGTTGATTTGTATCGTATTTTAGATTCCACATATAAATGATATCATGTGGTATTTGTCTTTCTCTTTCTGACTTACTTCACTTAGTATAATAATCTCTAGGTCCATCCATGGAGCTGCAAATGGCATTATTTCATTCTTCTTTATCCATTCACCTGCTGATGAATGGATTTAGGTTGTTTCCATATCTTGGCTATTTCCATAGATCTACTCTTAATGGTCATAGTTTTCTTTGATACTGTGGATCATTAATCTTTTCATAGTCACACACACACACACACACACACACACACACAGACTCACATTTTGGTAAAACGCAGAGTCACTGGGAGCTTATCCCCCGGCAGCTGGACTTCTCTTGCTGCACTTGACGCCCCCTGAACCAGCCCCTATGTTTCCTGGGCCAGCCACGCACTCCCACCCTGTGCCTCCCCAGGAGTTCCTATCACTTACCTCCTCTGCTGGGACCCTTCCCATTCATTACCCTGGGGACCCTGAAAGCAGCCTCTCTCCGCTTCCAGCTCTATTAATATTATTAACAGTAACTACCTTTTTGTTGGGTCCTCGTGCTCCAGGCAAACATGAGTACGAATCCTTACAGCGATGCACAGAGAAGGCAGTATCCCCATTTATAGACCAACAACAGAGGCTCCAAGAGGGCGTAGCACACAGCCAGAGTAGGAAGCACACTGTGGCGATTCTCACTCCCCACCCCTGCTCTTTGCATCCACCCTTCCCTGTGCTGGCTGTAGGTCTGCCTTTTGGCAAACGCCAAGGAGCTGGAAGCTTAAACCATGCCGAGGGGCAAGGAGTGAGGGGGCGGCCAGGCCATGGGAGCCAGTGCAGTGGGGACAGCCCCTGGTCTCCCCTCGCTGGCAGCTTGGTGGAGGCGGGGGTGGGCCCTGCCCCTGGCACCTTCCTCTTCCTTCCTCTTCCTTCCTCTTCCTTCGTCTTTCACACACAAACTTCTTTTTACCATTGTTCCTGACCCCCATCAAAAGTTCCCAGTCCCCTTCTTTGGCCTGGGAACCCTTCACCGGAGACAAAGCCTTACATTCTATAATTAGAGAGACAAGGCTTAAAAATGCAGATGCCCAAATACCTGGGAAGGGAAAGGCTGTGGTAGGGACAGTGAGTTGCCAGGGGTACAGAGTGTTAGATCTCTTCCTATTTGAGTGCTACCGTCCCTCTGAGAGGGCATGAAAGTCTTCTGCCTATGAATCGGAAAAGAAATCTGGGTCGGGTACCCTTTTCTTACCCTGCAGTGAGAAAACCAGAGGCTGTGGCCTGGGCACTTCCTGCCAAGAGCCTGGGAACAGGTCACCAAAGCCAGGAGAAAGGCAGCTCATGCCCTGGGTAAACAGAGCCCAAGATTCTGATCTAGCTCCTCTGGGGCCTTCACCTCACCATTGAGTTTCACTTTTCAAGGGCGGTCTGGAACCAGAAGAAGCAGCAACATCCTTATGACCTGGGCGCCTTGTGAGTGGGCCAGTTCTTAGGCCCTGCCCCAGACTGAATCAGAAACGGGGGCTGAGGCCCAGCGATCCATGTGGGCAGCCCTCTAACCTCCTCTCTTGCCTGCAAGTTGGAGTGCCTCAGGACCTCAGGTGACCTCAGATTATGCTGCTGACGGTTACCATCCTAAACTGATGATAAACTGAGGCCTGGAGGAGGCCTTGGAGTTTCCTCATGGTTGTAGCAATTAGGCTAGATTTTAAAAACATCACTTTGAGGTACTAAGAGCTCCCTAGGAGAGGAGCAGTGTTGAATCAATAGTGCATTAGATTGAGAACAGAAGTGTCACCAGACACAGTTGAAATTTGGTGAACACTGATGAAATGACTTAGTTTATGACTCATGCTACATTGTTGACAGGGCCTGGGAATTTATTCTCAATTTAAAATTGCTTCCAATCTTTCCTCCACATCTGAAAACCAGAGGGCCATGACCCACCACCCCAGCCCAATTCCCCCCAGTGCTGGCGGTGATGAGTTAGTGCTTCGGCGAATCCAGCCGTCCACGCCACTCTTATCTCTTGCGTGAACTTGCCTGGGCTGTTTCCTCCCTTCTGCAAGGGACAAGTAGAAGCCCTCTGAGTTATAAGATGTTGACATCAATCCTTGAGGGCTGCCTCTGACTGGTGGTGAAAGAAAAAGTGTTCTCAGGATTGTTAAACAAGCACTACAAATATCTGAGCGGGCTGCTCTCTGAACACAGGATGGGAACCAGACTGAAAGGAGTCCCTGTGTTCTTTTTCCTGCATGGCGTTAGACTCAAAGCCGACATCAGGCTGCATGAATCTGAATCCTTCTGATACCAAATGTGTGGGTTTTCCACACCAACAGACAGTTGTCCAGCTCTCTGGACACTAACTGGATGTCCTGCAATTCAACTCCGTTCCGAAACTACCAGGGTTTAGCCCACATCCCATAGGTTACGGCCTCAGTCCTGCAAGACTGCCACACTACAGATGCCCAGGGTACCCCTCTTCTGTCCAACTTGGCTACGAAGTCTGGGGATCCTCCAACGCCCTCCTTTCAGGTTCGATAATTGGCTAGAATGGCTCACAGAACTCAGAAAAGTACTTCACTTGCTATTATCAGTTGATTATAGAGGATGCAAGTCAGGAGCAGCCACGTGGAGGAGATGCACGGGGGCAAGGTGAGCGCAGAGGCACGTGGAGCCTTCGTGCCCACCCTGTGTGCTCCACCCTCCCAGCGCCTCCATGTGCCCACCAACCAGAAGCTCTCCAAGCCCCGTCATGGTGGGGTTTTTACTGAGGTTTCATTCTGTAGGTATGATTGGTTAAATCATTGGCCATTGGTGATTGAACTCAATTTCCAGTCCTCTAATCGTGCTTGGTCTTCTAGCCACCAGCCCCTCTCCTAAAGCTATCTAGGGGCCCCCAGCCACCTGTCCTCTCCTTAGCATACAGAAGATCACTGCAGAGATTCCAAAGGTTTTAGAAGCTCTGTGTCAAGAACCAGTGAAAAAGACCAAACATAAATTTCTTACCGTAGCACAATCAGCCACGTGAGTCCATAGGGCAGTAAAGGTGCCAACCAGAAGGGCGCAAGGCCCGTCGTCTCAAAGTGCATGTCCTCTGGCTTCAGGATGACTCACGGCAGTCTGTGTCAGAGATGTGCGGTCTTGATGCTTTATCTGGCCTTAGATACAATTTGCCTTCGCTGAGTAAAGTGCACGTCCACCAGGCATTATGGTCATGGCAGGGAAAAGGGCAGAGAGAGCTGACCATTGCTCCCAGCACTGAATCTGGGACTCCCCCAGCATCCCTCGCTTCCTGCTCCTCTCAGGCCGACTGATGCCTACACTCATCAGGGCTCACCATCTGGATCTCCAGCTGGGTCCATGCAACAGTGTCTTTCCAGGAGGCTCTACCATGTTCCCAAGCCAGCTGACAATACAGTATCTGACCTAATGGCTACTTCCTTCTCCCTTCAAAAGGGGGTGGGGAGAGTTCGGACTATTAATCATAAAAGACAACAGGCTGAACAACTGATTCTGATTAAGAAAAGATTCAAAAAAAAAAAACCAAAAATCAAAAACCACTGGCTCTGACTTTCCCAGCTCACCTGGATGGGTTTTTTTCACGGTACAGACAGTGGGCCAATTGCTATCTGCATGGGTGCTTTAAATATTAGATCAGGAGATTGTGGTAACACCGGTCTTCAAACCGCAATGTGAAACAGCACTTGTCACAGGAGTTAACTCTTACCTGACTGGAAGGATGTCCTGCCTTTGAGACTTTTGAGTCCACCAAATAATAAAGCATTTTCTCAGGTGCGGGTCTTCCCAAAGGCAAAATAAATAGTAATGTGAGGGGTGAGGCCCCTCCCCCATTTCTCTGGGTTACAGTTCCTGAAGTCCCACTACCATCATTATTTTTTAACATATTTATTGAGCTGTGTGTGGGATTGCTCCCCCCAGCCCTCCCTTAATTTCAAGTCAAGTCAACCAGCCTTTGAGCGGACTCCTGGGCCTGAGGACAAAAAGATTAAAATGGAATAAAGTTCCCCAAATACTTCCAGGGATGATGTCCTCCAGCCGCCCAAAGGCGTGGATGAGCGAGTTGCTTTTCTTCCCGATCAGGAGTCTCCTTTCCGCTCAGGGGCGTCGGGAGAGGCAGGCCCAGCTCCGATGCACAGCGTGGGGGGCTCGCGACCCAGACCCCGGCTCGGGCTGGGGAGGCCGCCGGCGCGCTGCTCGGCCGGGAGCTCAGGGGTTAAGTGGTTTCCGCCAGGCCCGCCCCGGGGCCGCGCTTCCCGCTTCGCCGTGGTTCCTCCCTCCGCCGGTGACGCCCCGGCCTTTGCCCAAATATGTCCCTTTCCCCCCCTCCCTCGCCCGGCACCCGGCGCCCGTAGGCACCCCCGAGCCGCGGGGCTGGCACTCGGACGTCGCCCGGCCTCGGTGTCCCGGGCCGGCCCCTCCCGGAGCGCCCCTTCAGGATGCCCTTCCGGAAAGGTAGGCGGAGTCCCCCCGCTAGCGCTCCCGGGCCGGAGCGGGAGACCTGCGCCGCCAGGTGCCGGGGGGCGGCCGGGAGGGCGCGGGGCCCGACCCCGCACTGCCCCTCTCCTGCCGCATCGCCCCTGCGACCCCACGTCGCCCCTTTCGGGCACTCGGCGGCCGACCCCACGTGCCGGAGCCGGTGCGCAGAGCCGGCGAGCAGAGCGCGGTCGCGATACTTGGACCGCACCCGGATTGCGCCGCAGCAAGTTCTGAGATCCAGGTGGAATCGGGTTCTCCCGGCGGACTGGAGATTTGGGGCGGGGGGTCGATTGTTCTACGGTGTCGAGAGGTTTGCAGCGTGGGGTCCCGGCGGCGCGCTCGGATTGCGGTCCGAGTCTCCGGGAGGGACTGGAGGGCGAGGGGTTGGGGGTGGGCAGCTCGGCGGTGTGGAAGCAGGTCCGAGTACGGGTCCTGCCTTCGGCCTTTTCTACCCTCTGACTCTCGGGAAGTCAGTTAACCACCCGGAACCTCAGTTTCTTCATCCGCAAAACGAGCGCGTGAACCGGGACGACCGTGTGAGGACCGGGACGGGTGAGAGGCGCGCGGCTCAGCATGCAGAGGCGCGGGGAAACGGCCGGCCGGCCAGGCAAGACCTGCCTCCCTGTGCCTGGCAGCTGGCACCCAGCGCCCCACCTGGCCCACCTGCACCGCGGGCGGGGTGCGCGAGGCCTGCCGGAAAATCCCAGATGCTCGCGGGGCCCCAATTTCCGGGCAGGGCGATGGAGGCCCTGCTGTGCCCAGGGCGCTGCAGAGCTGGGCCGGGACTTGCCACCCTCAGGTCGGAGCCTAGGATGGAGGAGACTCGTTTTTACTTTCCGAACAGAGCTGATTGGCTCCTCCTGCTTTTTCTGTTTGTGTTGGAAGGGGCTTGGGCTCGGTGACCCATTGTCACTCTGACCCAAGCTTTCCCCACCCCCACCTGGGTACCACTGACCGGGGCGAACAGAGAGGAAGCCGAGACTCCCTCCCAGGCACCCGGGTACCTGGGACTGGCTGCGTGGCTTCCCGCCGCTGCCTCCACCCCACCTTTCTGGCCGTCTCTTCACTTCTCTCATAATCCCGATTAATCGTCAGGTTAATGCTACGGTTGCCAGTATTACCCTATTGGCCTTTGTCCCTTAAACGGAGGTTGCTAAGGTGCCACTGTGAGGTCCTGGTTGTGAAGATGCATGGTTGGCACTCCCTGTGCTGTGGGGATGTTGAGAAGGAAGGTGAAAGCCACGAGCAGGGACAGAGGGTTCAGGGTTCGGTTGGATCCTGAGCTGATGACGTGTGGTCCCAAACTCACCGTCTTCACTGGCTCCATTATTCCATATATAACGGCAACGCCGTGTCCCTGGACGTTCCCCCGAGTCCCCAGCTGACCTCATTTAGCTGCAGTGTGAATGGTCATTTAGCTGCTGTGTTCTGTGGTCTCTGGAGGCAAACTCCTAGGAGGCAAAGTGCCCGTTTACTTGTCACAGAGCTGGAGGGAGCCTTATGCAGGAGGCTTCAGTACCTGGGCTGTTGAGTGAGTGTTCACCTGTGAAGGTTTCCCTATGTGATGGCATCATTAGGTCACATGCGATAGACGTCTGTCTGCCCGCCGCCAGCCACGTTAAGCTTTGACTTTTTTTTTTCTAATCTGCCTGCCCCTCCATTCTGTGAATGCTGATTCCTAAAGGGCCAGGGTGTGAGAAACAGGCGTTGTTGGGTTTTCTGGAAGCTTTGGTGTGAGCCAGGGCAGGGGCCCTGGAGGGCTTGCTTCCAGCCCAAGGCAGAACCTCCCCATTTGGCTTGGTCGGAACCTCCTGTTGAGAAGTGAACACAGTAAGTGGAAATGATGGCAAGGCCGGGTTTGTTCAATCTGGTGATGAGACGTCATCTGGACCTGCCTGGAGGTGGAAAGCTGGGCCCGTGACCGGGGATATGGCATCCCATCCCTGGAACTGTCCCGGTGCTGGAGACTTCAGTATATGTACATATATGGAATATATATACAGTATATATTCAGACTTCAGTATATATATACTCTTTTATACTTTTTTTTTTTTTCTCTCCGTACGCGGGCCTCTCACTGTTGTGGCCTCTCCCGTTGCGGAGCACAGGCTCCGGACGCGCAGGCCCAGCGGCCATGGCTCACGGGCCCAGCCGCTCCGTGGCATGTGGGATCTTCCCGGACCGGGGCACGAACCCGTGTCCCCTGCATCGGCAGGCGGACTCTCAACCACTGCGCCACCAGGGAAGCCCGTCTTTTATACTTTAAAAAAAATTTGAACCATCTGAATCTATTAATTATTCAAAAAAAGTAATTTAAAAAATGGGAAATGAAAAGACTTTGCTTCTCTCCGCGCAAAACGAAGAGAAGCCAGATGGAGAAGGACTTCCTTGTAGCTAACGTCTAGAAGGTTAATTGACCGCTGATTCCCTTCCCAGGCTGTGTTTCTGTGTCTTGACAAGTAAGACTCGGGGACCAGCTGGGTCAGGGCCTGGCAGGAAGCACATGCCCGCTCATATAGGGCAAGTTGAAAAGAATTTAATGAAGGCTGTTACAAAGGTTTGGGTTAGGGTAGAGGAAAACCACAGGGGATATTGCAGAAGCCCAGGCAGTCCCACCCCAGGTCTGAGGGGTGAGGGTGGAGCAGTCACTGGAGCCAGTGGCCCAAGGCGGGCTGCCCCTCCCTGGAGGATGCAGGCGGCTTGTGGCCCCCGCAGAGGCCCCACGCTGCTCCCTCCCTCTGACCCCAGGACATGGGCAGCCGAGGGCCAGGGAGCCTGTCGTGTGTGTGCAGGTCAGCCTGCGGGGACCAGAGACGGGTGGATTTGCCCTTCGTGACAGCGGATCTGGGGGAACAAAGAGATGACCAGTCGATCTTTGGTACTCGTCCTGGGCCTTGCCTTGATCGATGGCACTGAACGTAATTAGGGCAGAGTTCAGTGACTGCACGCCACTCACTCGCTCGCTCATTCATTCATTCGCTCGTTCATTCATTCGTTCATTCATTCATTCATTCTCTAGACAGAGCACCTGCTCTGCGCCGGGCACGCTGGAGGTTCTCGGTGAATGACAGACTTGACAGTTCCCTCACCGCAGTCACACCTCCCCGGCGTGGTCCACCTGCTGTGATAATGGCCAGCAGGGACTGTGTAGCCTGAGATGGGTGAATGTTGGGGCGGGGTGGCAGGCAGTAGCCGATGGTGCCCTTCCCTGCCGGCTGAGGGGATGGCATGCGGGCACCGCGTTCACACTCGCATCCGCCCTGGCCTCTCTGCTTGGTGACTCCAGGGTGCTGGGGGCTAGTGGGGCGAACAGAGTTCGACCCTCAGCTGAGCTGCTGGAATTTTGAGATGGGCTTGAGTAAGAAGGAAATGCCCTGACGTGGACCATTAGGGAAACTCATGAGAACAAAGGGGTGGGAAGAACTTAGGTGGGCCCCAGGAGGAAGGTGGTGAATGGGGTGATTAAAGCTGGAAACTTCTCTCTCTGGAGGATGTTAAAGGCAGGCTAGATGGTGATTTTCTAGAGGGTTGAGGAGTGCTCTGTTCAGAGACTGTGGTCTTGGCTAAATTCTCGAGGTCCCTTTCAGGTGGAGATGCTGAAAAAAATGTCTTCAGATGGTGGAGTCCTAAGTATTCCTGCACATCCTACCTTCAGTAGGGATGGGGATAGGGGTGAAGGTTCTAATAATAAATAACAGAAAGAAACCAAACACACTTAGGGACCACCTTCCAGGTCCTGTGCTGAGTGCTTTGCACATGTGCATTTGTCCTCACAGCTACCCCAGGGGCTATTATTTCCACTGTGAAGGTGAAGGACGTGAGGCTCAGAGAGGCTCCATACACAACGGTCAACTCGTGTGCTGAGCAGTGCTGGGCTGAGGCTCTGCCTTTCCGGCTTGGACCCCAGTGATGGGCTAGCTTGGGATGTGGTATGATGTGTGTCAGGCTGAGACCGTACAGTATGATAAGTCTGCCGTTATGAACATCAGACGTCTTCCACGTTAGAAATGAGCCGAGAGACAGACTTAGATGCCTGACTCTTCTGAATCCTTGAGAGAGGCAGGTGGAAGGGATGGGACTGCACGTGGGGACAGTCGGGGTTCCCCTGTCTCCCGTGGCCCCAAGGGCACAGCTGTCAGGGGCTGGACTCATAACATGGGTCTGGTGTCGTGGAGATGATACTCCAGCCAGATGACAGGTCACAGCTGCCCAGGAACTGCCCCGTCCCCTGCTGGGCACGGAAGCAAAGACAAGTCCCACTGTTGCAGGAGATGCAGCACCTTAGGGGTTCCTGCAGGTGAGCTGCTTGCAGCGGGAACTCCATCGCAGTTAGGTCAGCATTTTTGGACCCAAACCTGGGACCTCTCCTTCCTTTCACTCCCAGTAGGAGTGCAAAGAGCAGATCCCGACTAGACTCAGCAGGGCTGGGCTGGGCTGGCCCCTGGTCCTTTCATCCCTCCCCTGAGCTCCGGTGCTGGGCCGGCACCGCCCTCCACTCTGGGGCCCTGCTGGCGGGCTCTGTCCTCAGGCAAACTTTCCTCCCTTGGGGTCTGGCAGCTTGCTGGGCAGGACGGGCTCCATTTTGGAGACTATGGCCCCAGGGAAGCAGCCGCCAACCAGGCTGGGCCTGCCCGTTTCCCGCAGGGCCTCTGTCTCCAGGTTTCCCTTCTGAATCCTCTGCTTTGTCTTCTCAGGCCTTTGATCCCTGGGCTGCGCCCTTCTAATGCCTTCCCGTTATCTTTTTTTGTTTGTTTTTGTTTTGTTTTTGGTTTTTTTTGCGGTACTCAGGCCTCTCACTGTTGTGGCCTCTCCCGTCGGGGAGCACAGGCCCTGGACGCACAGGCTCAGCGGCCATGGCTCACAGGCCCAGCCGCTCCGCAGCATGTGGGATCTTCCCGGACCGGGGCACGAACCCGTGTCCCCTGCATCGGCAGGTGGACTCTCAACCACTGCACCACCAGGGAAGCCCCCTCCCGTTATCTTAAAGCGTGTCCTCTGCTGTGGTCCGTGTCCTCAGTGTCCAGTAGTGGCCACCAGCGTCCCTGTGCTCCCACATCTGTGCTTCCCTCCTGCATCCTCTCCCCTCCGAGGACCCAGCCGCACCCTCCCAGGTGCCACCGTCCTTCACGGTACATTTGCACACGTGTGGATATACACGTGGGCACGTGTAGGCTTCTGGTGGTTCCTTAAGGCCCTGCTCAAGTTCAAGTCTTCTCTGCCCCGTTTTCCATCTATTCTATGCAGATGGGGCTCTCGCAGGCAGTTACTTGTCCTCGCACTTAATTGTCCTCCATTTGGGGGAGGGTCTAGATCTCATACTTCTTTCTGGCCAGGTGGTAGCAAGTGCTTCATAAATCCTTTGCCTGGTTAATTTGTCCAAAACTCCATTTTCTTCTGCAGTGGGTAGTTGCAGAGTTGAAGTAAGACCATCAGATCCCTAATCACCGAAAGATTAGGGTCAGCGTCCCATGTGTAATTTAAAATAAAGACAATACCAAGTCATAAATGTAAGCAAGGCGGACACTCTTCTGATTTCTACTGTGGTCACGATTTTGGTGCTTTTGGGTGAAATTGCAGGATCCAAACGACAATAACAACAGCGCCTGATGCTGTGTGCCTGAGTGTGGTCTGCACCTTGGTTAGTTCAGACCTGGGGGCCCGGTGCAAGCAGGCACTCTTCTCCTTGTGGAGCTAAAAGTACCACATGCTCAGGAACTGTACCTCCATGAAGCGTCCAAGCATGCATCATCCCTTTACCTCCCCTGCAAGGAATGCGAATCTTTAACTTCACAGGACTTTCCCAGGGCAGGGCCTGGGTGGTCACCTCCGTCCCAGCTCCTGGCACCTACGTGGGTGGCCTCCTGTTTCCTCCTTATCTGCATCGGATTCCTGGGAGGTGCCGGAATCAGCACCTGGGGGTCCTACAAGAGGCAGGCAGACTGTGTCTTCCCGTCCTTCCCAATTGCTGCATTTAGATGAAAGCTGGATAAAACGAACACAGGAAGTCACAAAGTCACAGGAGAAGCCCAGGAAGAGCAGGGGGAGGGGCACAGGCAGTGAGGGGAGGGGAGGGGAGGGGAGGGGAGGGAGGTCAGGAGTGTTCCCACCCCTGCCCCCTGGCCCGCCTGCTGTTCTGCAGGAGTTGAGGTCTGAGGTCTGTAACCTAAGAGCCCGGGTCTTTTATAACCTCTGCCGCTGCCCCCAGTGTGATGGCCCCAGGTGATGATCCGCAGAGCCCCGGAGGCGGAGGAGCCAGTCCTGTTACCAGACAGGCTCTTCTCTCAGCGTTTATTCATCATTGTTGGGACAGTCCTGAGAGCGGCTGGGGCAGGGCAGGTACCCACAGGTGGCAGAAGTGACGCGGAAGCTGCAGGAAGCATCTAAGGATGTGGGGCCGTGCCCTCAGCAGGAGTCAGATGTGTGCCGTCGGGGAGACACCCCGGCCGGGTGCTGGGAGACCCAGTGGTGGCAGGTCCACCGTGTTGGTGCCGGGCTGGGTCTCAGGGCCACCCCTGGATGGCGCTCAGCCTCGGTTGACCCATCTGGAAACAAAGGGGGTGAAGTGAGATTCCCTGCAGCTCCGGCCCAGAGACTGATGCTTCCCAGTTGCTGGGACGCTTGTCACACATGCGCCCCGTCTCCCCCTCCGAGCTCCTTGGCTAAGCCGGGTCACGGGAGGCTGGGGGTCCCCGCTGGGCCGGGTCCTCCAGAGACTCTGTCCCGGGCACCCTGGCCTGTCTCTCCAGCAGCTCCAGGCGGGAGGCGAGTGGCAAATGATG
Organism: Leucopleurus acutus; assembly: GCF_964270905.1. Classification (NCBI taxonomy): domain Eukaryota; kingdom Metazoa; phylum Chordata; class Mammalia; order Artiodactyla; family Delphinidae; genus Leucopleurus; species Leucopleurus acutus. The sequence goes on from NC_139142.1 coordinate 178,727,883, forward strand.
GCATCTTGGGCCTGCGGTCTCTGGTCTCTGCACTCCTCCGGCTACGACTTCAGGACGGAAATTGGACCAAAAGGAAGTCGGTGTTGGAGCCCGCCTTTTGTGGAAGCACACGGAACCCTTCTGGAACCTGCCCGTGATGTCAGGCCGACGTCATCCTGGGTCTGCATCCTGCAGGGAGCTCGTAGCCACCGTCTCTTGGCAGGTCTCCCCAGAGTCTAAAGGAATCACCAGTAGCAGGGCCTTCTGTGCGGAACTTCAGCAAAGAGTGACCGAGCCTCACGTGTTCACAGGGGGCCTGGGGAAGAGCTGTAAATCATGTATATCAAAAATCGAAGCCCCGGGGACTTTCCTGGCTATCCAGTGGTTAAGACTTCGCCTTCCAATGCAGTGGGTGCGGGTTCAATCCCTGGTTGGGGAGCTAAGATCCCACATTCCTCGGGGCCAAAAAACCAAAATATAAAACAGAAGCAATATTGTAACAAACTCAATAAAGACTTTGAAAAATGGTCCACATGGACCTCCCTGGTGGCGCAGTGGTTAAGAATCCGCCTGCCAATGCAGGGGACACAGGTTTGAGCCCTGGTCTGGGAAGATCCCACATGCCATGGAGCAACTAAGCCCGTGCGCCACAAGTACTGAGCCTGCGCTCTAGAGCACGCGAGCCACAACGACTGAGCCCACGTGCTACAACTACTGAGACTACGAACCTAGAGCCCGTGCTCTGCAACAAGAGAACCCACTGCAATGAGAAGCAAGTGTACCACAGCGAGCAGTAGCCCCCGCTCGCCGCAGCTAGAGAAAGCCTGCGTGCAGCAACAAAGACCCAACACAGCCATAAATAAATAAATGAATAAATAAATAAAGTGGTTCATCTTATTAAAAAAATGGTCCACATCAACAAGCCTTTAAAAAAAAACTGAAGCTGTAGTGTTTCCCACATAAGTTCAATTGTGAGCAACTTGGAAAATGCAGAGAACCGAAAAGAAGAACATGAAAGCTGCTCATCCTTTCACGACCTGCAGAGAACAGTTCCCGGATTCCTCCTGGTGACAAGGCCGGAGGAGGGACAACAGTAAGAGGAGCAAGCCCCCATCCCACTGGCCTGAAACAGCACGTCCGGCTCCTGCCTGCATCGGTGTCCAGACTGAGCGAAGGGGCCCAGCCTGGAGGTGTCACGGCCCTGATCAGGGGCCGGGCAGGTGACATCTGCGGAACAGGAGGGTTTGGGGCTGTGCCGCCCTGGCCCTCCTGCCTGGAAGTGCAGGGATGCTGATGCTTTTGAGAAAACAACCGAGGGCCGATTGCTTTGCTATTTTGACTGTCGGCCTCACCTGCTGCACCCCAGCGATGGGATTCAGGAAGGCCTCCCGCAGAGGCCTCATCCAGAGGCCTGGGGACAAGGGCCAGTCTTCACAGGAAGGGCAAGATTCCGTCAGCCGGTGGGGGTCAGACAGGAGCTTAGCAAGGTGCCCCCATGTGGGCTTTGAAGCAGGAAGAGAGAAGGAGAGAGGTCCTGAGCACAGAAAGATGCACTTTGATGCAGACTCTCGGGAAAGCCTGGCCCTGGGCAGCACGCCCCCTGACTGCTGGGGTAGCTCATGCTGCCCGGGAACAATGGGTACAGGGGACCGTTTATCTCATTCCTGGCCACACATTTGGGTTAACTGGGGAGTTTTTTTAAAAAGTCGGATGCTCCGGAAATTCTGATTTAATGGTTCTGGGTTGATGCCTGGGCAGAAAGATTCATGAATCGATCTTATCTGTAGGACACAAGGTACACGGTGACATTTCCAGTCTATTCCATTTCATTAACAAAGATTCTGGTCGGGCTCCAAAGACCCATTTCAAGGCCATGAATGGGGAGGGACCCACACTCTTGAAAATGCTAGGAAGCCCTCACCGGCACCTCCCAGACTCCCTTGCACCTCGGGTTCTGGGTGTGACTGAGGGTCTCCGTCAGGTCTGGGGGGTGCAAGTGACCTGCCTGACCTTTGGGGGGTGGGTTTCTGAGCCAGGGGCCCGTGGGAGGAAGCAGCAGATCCATCTAGAGGGAGGGAGGCCCCCGTCAAGCAGCCATCTGCATGGGCCATGTTTTGCTGGAAAACATCATAAAGTAAACATTTTGGGAATATAGGAAAGGGAGAGTTACAGCTGAGGAACTTGAGAAGAAAAGGCAAGAAACACACTAGGAGGCTGGCTGCGCTGCCCCTGCCTGTGCCGACCGCCCCCAGCCCCGTGATGTTATCAATACTTTAGTCGCCCCCATTAGCCCTTCCATCACGCGGCAAATGTCTGTTCAGCGCCTCGTGGAGCAGGGCTGGGTCAAGTGCTGAGGGTGCAGCAGGGAACTGGACAGAGACACCTACCCTCGTGGCCTTACGTCCTGACGGGGAGACAGACGGTAACAGACGAGTGAGTACAGTATGTGTCCAGTGGGTACCAGTGCTGGGGAAAAAAATAACATGGGAAAGAAGAGGGAGGGGGCGGGGGCTGCTGTTTTAAGTAGGATGATAGGATGGTCACTGAGAGGACATCTGGGCAGAAACCGAAGGGACTGGGGGAGTGGACCACACGGTATCTTAGGAGAGTGTCTGGCAGGGGGACGTGTAGGTGCAAAGGCCCTGTGGCCACAGTGGGCTGAGTGTAGAGGCCAGTGGGGCTGGTGTGTAGTGGGTGTGGGACATGGCTCAGAAAGCGTGGGTCATTTGGGTCCTCGAGGCTGTGGTAAGGCTTTGACCTCCTCCTTGGAGTGGGTGGGAGGCCCTGGGAGGGTTTTAGTGAGGGCGAGGCTCGAGTGAACTTTAGGTTAGCAAACCCTCTGGATGGTCCGTGGCTGCCCTCCCGAGAGCAGGTTGCAGGTGGCACGGGAGTCGGCTAAGGTGGCCCGCGAGCGGTGCCGTGGGCTGGGGTCCGGGTGGTGCAGTGGGAGGTTGCGTTCTGAGTGTGTTCAGGAGGTAGAGACCGCGGGGCCTGTGGATGGACTGGACGTGGAGGGAGAGAGAGTGAGTCAGGGTAGCTCCCACGACTGCCCCCTGGCTGATCTGTGGGGATGCTGAGGACGTTAACAGCCTCAGGACCAGCCAAGGGGACAGGTCACAGCAGGGTGGGGTTAGGGGGCCCAGTGCCTGTTGAGTAACTACGAGAGGATTCAAGAGGTTTGGGACTCGGCACGCGGCCCTCTGCGAAGATCCGTTATGCTCTGGGCTCGTCTCCAGATAGATGCTTCTTATAAGAAGCAACCGCCTTCCAAGTCAAATCAGGGTTGACCATTCTTGCCTCACATAAGGGATCCGTCAAGTTTCCGTGTGGCACTGGGCACAGATAGTTTCCAAGCTGGGAGGGAAGCGACTGGCAGGTTTCCCACGGGGCCAGTGTTTCCATGTCAGTAGTACCAAAGTAGCAATTAAATTTCTCTCCCTTCCTCAGTTTCCTTAAAGTGTGAAGGCCCCCATTGTGGGGAGAAAAGGAAAACCCCACTCCAGGAAGGTTTCCTGAACAAACTCAGGCCGGCCACCAGCTGACCAAGTTAGCCTCCTAGCGGGGTGACCACCTCACCGGGGATCACCCGCGATTTCCCTGTTTCAGCCTCAACAGTCCCAAGACCCAGCCACTTCCTCATCCCAGGCAAACTGGGACAGTGGGTCAGCCTCCCCACCTCCAGCCAACCCTCATGCCTTGGGCTTGGTGACCCCTAGACGGCCTCATGTTAGAGAAGGAGGTTTGAAAACCTCAACCACGTTTGGACAACAAATAGAATCCAAGCTAATTCTGTGGCCCTGGGTTACGGCTTGAAAGTATGGAAAATACGTTTCAAAGCAATTCTGCCAACAGCCGCATCAGGAAATCAGAGCAAGAATTTTATCATCAACTTGCTGTAATAACAGCACAGGAGTCTGAACCTGCAAATTGCCTGGTTTCAGTGTGAAAAGCCTAAAACTCAAATGTCATCCCCTTTTCATGAAAATGAGTCAGTCCGCATCCACTTTACCACGAATCGTGTTTGCTGTTGTTGCATCGTTTCCCAGATGTAAGTGGGGAAAAGAAAACAGAAAGCAATTCCAGCTGAAATCATGTTTGGTGCAAATCCCGGATGATATAAAAGCTTTTGGATAAAGTCATTTGAATGCAGTGAAAGGTCATATGGTCACTACTGCTTTAGAGGAAATTGGTTTCTTAACCATATAAAACTCTTACAAATTCATTGTGGATGCCTCCCAATAAGTAATACGTGGCATGACACTAAACTGGTCATCTGCTCTCCAGGAGAACCAGCTGTGCCCAGCAAGGGGACGGGCCTGTGTGTCTCCGCGGCCATGTTCCTTTCTCTGGCTTCTGTTAGAAATAACCAGATGACTGGTAAAAACCTTTTATAAATCAGGGAGTGTGTAACGGGCTGAAGAAAAAAAAAGAGAAATTTAGCCTCTTCACTTCTCAGGAAAACACAGATGGAGATCACCGTGGAAGGCTCCCTTTCTTTTTTTCTTTTTTTCTTTTTTTTTGCGGTACGCGGGCCTCTCACTGCTGTGGCCTCTCCCATTGCGGAGCACAGGCTCCGGACGCACAGGCTCGGCGGCCATGGCTCACGGCCCAGCCGCTCCGCGGCATGTGGGATCTTCCCGGACCGGGGCACAAACCTGTGTCCCCTGCATTGGCAGGCGGACTCTCAACCACTGCGCCACCAGGGAAGCCCGGAAGGCTCCCTTTTACCCTTCTTTGCTGGCAGAAACGAAGTCTGACGTTATCAAGTGTCGGGGAGAATGCTGGTCAGAAGGGTCTCTGATATATTGCTGGTGGGCGAGGGAAACAGTTTGGAATTGTAAAGTTGAAATCCGCACACCCTGTAACCAGGTGTCATTCCTGGGTGTGTCACAGAGAGACTTCTGGGCCGCTGGCGTTCACTCTAAGATTCTATTAGGAATGCCTTTAAACAACCCGAAAGCACATGGACAAGAGAAGAATGAATTCACTCTTGGTATAGTCCCATAACAGAATATTCTGTGGCCGTCTGAATGAGCTACACTCTGAAGACAGCTACACTCTGTATTATCCATGACAATTTAAAAAATCTCAAAACATTAGATACAGTCAGATACTTTTTAAAAAATAAAATTAAAACAACAAAAACTAAACAATATGCTTTTGAGGAATACCTATATAATAAAATGATATTTCTTTTATGAGATTCAGGAGAATGGTTACTTCTCTCTCGTACAGACAGATGTCATCAGAGCCGGTAATTCAGATGTCGATAGGCTGATAGATTCCTGGTTGTGTATTATATCATTAAAACGAACCAACATACAGAAGAGGGCCATTCAGGGGTCAAGGATGGGAGCATGAGATGAACCAAGGGTTAAGATTAACCCAGTTCTCTATACCCAAATCACCAAAGCATGGAGAGGAACTTTCCTTCCTACTTGTTAAAAAGATCAGCAGCTCCCAAAGCTGTACGTTTTCATGGTTTATAAAATAGCTGTAAGGCAGTTAGATTGCCGTTTGTGCCCACAGAAGGGATTGTTTGCTAAGTGAGTGGACGTGTAGCAAGAAGAAGATGGTCAATCCAGGACTGAATGTCACATGGCATCTAAATAGGACATAAAGTCGTATTTTAAAATTTTAAATTCTTGTTTCTACTATTACCAATTATATTTAAGTTTTAACAGAGAAATGAAATGATTTGGAGAGTCCATTTCAAATAGTAGGTACTTTAAAGTATTAGGTCCTTAGAGGGAGGGACCCAGATTAGAGACAGGACAGTAAATGCGGTGGGTGGTCCTGCCCGGGGTGCTGGGCGTGATGGTGCCGATTGGCAGAATTCATTTGGAGCCTGTATCGTATTTGAGTTAATTTCCTGCTTTTGATGGTTGTCCTGTGGTTATGCGAGTAGGCGAGCATCTTTGCTTTTAGGTAAGTATTAAGGAGGAATGGGGCACATTTTATCCTTGTGGTTCCAAAAAAATATATATGTATGAATATTTAATAATTAAAAATACTATGTGTGGTATTTTGTATATGTAAGATACGTATATATTTATTTAAATAGTGATAACACAGACTGATAAAGTAAATACGGCAACATGTTAACAACTGGTGGATCTGGGTGGAGGATACATGGAAGTTCTTTGTGCTACTTGAAATTCTTCTGTAAGTTTAAAATTATGTCAAAATGAGAAGGTAAAACAGAGGTGAGAGATGTGTGGTCACCCCTCCAGCCTCATCGCCTTCCCCTGCCCCTGGTTCCTCTTGGCACTTCCCATTACTCTCCTTGGCTGTCTTCACCCCACTGTGTCTAAGGGTACAGACAAGAGCACTTTAAAAAAATTTTTTTAAATTTTTGGGGGGCTTCCCTGGTGGCGCAGGGGTTGAGGGTCTACCTGCCGATGAAGGGGACACGGGTTCGTGCCCCGGTCTGGGAAGATCCCACATACCGCGGAGCGGCTGGGCCTGTGAGCCATGGCTGCTGGGCCTGCGCGTCCAGAGCCTGTGCTCCGCAACGGGAGGGGCCACAACAGTGAGAGGCCCGCGTACTGCCAAAAAAAAAAAAAAAAAAAAATTGTTTTTGGCTGTGCCGCGCAGCCCCCCCAGGGATTGAACCTGCGCCCCCGGCAGTGGATGCGTGGAGTCTTAACCACTGGACTGCCAGGAAAGTCTCAGCAAGGGCACTGCTTATACAAAGGATTCATCGACTGTATAACCCAGCAGTTCCACTCCTAGGAATATGCCCCAGAGAAATGAAAAAACACATCTGTGCAAAAAGATATGTGTGCATTTTCATAGCAGCATTACTCATAATCCCCCAAAAGGAGAAGCCACCCAATCTCAGTGGACTGATAAATATTTTAAAATGTGGTATATCCATACAATGAAATACTGTTCAGCAACAAAAAGGAATGAAATATGCCACAACCTAGACAACCTTGAAACACACTCTAAGTGAAAAAGCTATTTCCAAAAGATTGTATGATTTCATGGATACTTACTGTCCAGAAAAGGCAAATCTATAGAGACAGTAAGTAGATTTGAGGTTGCCTAGAAGTTAGAGGGGGAGGAAGATGGGGACTGAGACAGCTGAAGAGTTCTTCCAGGGTGTGGGGGGGTGGAAAGGTTCTAGATTTGTGATGTTTGCACAAGTCTGTGAATATACTAAGGAACAGTGAATTTGCATGGTTTTAAATGGGTGAATTAGATCTCAAGAAAGCTGTTCCCAGAAACAAACAAAAAGAATTCACTGTCTTCACAGCGGCTGGTTTCTCAGCCTTTGAGAAGCAAGGTTAGGCTCCACTTCCTGGATGAGCAGAAAGAGAAAGATTTCATAGACCTTGTCAAGGTGATGGGTGACCAGGAGGAATGGCTGAGGCTGCTCCTGGGTTCCAGGCTCCGTCTGGACTTCTGCCTGCGCATCACTTCCTTGTCCTTCTTCCGTGAGGGCCGGCTTCGGGGCAGGGGGGCTTCAGGGCAGGGGTGACGTGGACCTTGACCTGGGAGCTGCCTCAGGAGACCTCTGGGAGTATGGGAGTGTGCTGGGCAGGCGGGTTCCAGTCCTGTGATGTCTCTACCTGTCGAGGGACCTCTGATGGTCGCTTCATCTCTCTGGACCTTCATTCTCTCCTCTATAAAATGGAGGAGTTAACTGGGTCATCTCTTCCAGCAAGTTCCTTCTGCAGTTCTAGTGGTCTTCTTTCATCTCTCATAATGTTAGGATTAACAGCATTAAACATGCATTTGATTTTTAGCCCCCAAAGGGCTATAGTAATGATTACTCTTTTTTTTTTTTTTTTTTTTTTTTTTGCGGCACGTGGGCCTCTCACTGTTGTGGCCTCTCCCGTTGCGGAGCACAGGCTCCGGACGCGCAGGCTCAGCGGCCATGGCTCACGAGCCCAGCCGCTCCGCAGCATGTGGGATCTTCCTGGACTGGGGCACGAACCCGTGTCCCCTGCATCGGCAGGCGGACTCTCAACCACTGCGCCACCAGGGAAGCCCCTGTAGGTTTGTGTCTCTCAAACCCCTACCCCTATATCTTGCTCCTCCCCCTTCCGCCTCCCCACGGGTAACCACTAGTTTGCTCTCTATATCTGTGAGTTTGTTTCTGTTTTGTTATATTAACTAGTTTTATTTATTTATTTATTTAATTTATTTTTGGCTACATTGGGTCTTTGTTGCTGCGCTCGGGCTTCCTCTAGTTGCGGTGAGCGGGGTCCACCCCTCATGTCGGTGCACGGGTTTCTCATTGCGGTGGCCTCTCCCGTTGAGGAGCACAGGCTCCAGGCGCGCCGGCTCTAGAGCGCAGGCTCAGCAGTTGTGGCGCACGGGCTTAGCCGCTCCCCGGCATGTGGGATCCTCCCGGACCAGGGCTTGAACCCGTGCCCCCTGCATTGGCAGGCGGATTCTTAACCACTGCACCACCAGGGAAGCCCACTAGTTTATTGTTTAGATTCCACATGTAAGTGATATCATACAGTATTTGTCTTTCTCCATCTGATTTATTTCACTGGGCATAATGCCCTCCAAGTCCATCCATGTTGCTGCAAATGGCAAAATTTCATTCTTTTTTTTAACATTACGTATCTTTTGAAGGTGGCTTCTTTCCATCAACATTCTGACCATGAGATTTTCTCATGTGGTTGTTTGTAGAAGGCTTAGTTCATCCTTGTTGCTGTGGAGTGTTTCGTTGTGTCCTTTCTGTTGTTCGTGGACCTTTGGGTTGTTTTGGGTTTGGGGTTATTACACCCTGAGCTCCGATGAACATTTTATTTGTACCTGCCTTTTGGTGGTGAAAACACTCATTTCTGTGGACTTGCCTGCTGATGATGGAGATGGAGGTTTAGTTCCTCTAGCACCTGGCTGTAGATGAAGTTCTCTCTCCTTTGTGGATTAGAGATTGTGTTTTCTACTTGATGTTGGGGAAGGATGCTGTCTTCCTTGGGAAAAGTTTACCTTCCGGAGATTTTTTCCCCTCATATCTTCCTTACTCTGCCTTCGCTCTCGGAAACACAAAGTTTTGCAATTCTTTACATTTCTTGCAGTTTCATTGCATGCTTTTCCTTGTGCACACCCCTCACTTTCCCAGCTCTGCTTTTTCTCATCAGCTCCCTCCTTGGATGCATCTGTACCCTACCCTTCAAGGCCCAACTCAAAACACAGGCTGCCTTAAAGTCTTTTTAAAATTTGTCTAGTGTTTTATTTTATTTTACTTTTTTGCAGTACATGGGCCTCTCACTGTTGGGGCCTCTCCCGTTGCGGAGCACAGCTCCGGATGCGCAGGCTCAGCGGCCATGGCTCATGGGCCCAGCCGCTCTGCGGCTTGTGGGATCTTCCCAGACCAGGACACGAACCTGCGTCCCCTGCATCGGCAGGCAGACTCTCAACCACTGCGCCATCAGGGAAGCCCTAGTGTTTTATTTTTAAAATGTTTATATGTGTTGAATTCGCTATTACAGTAGGAGCAATTCTTTGCAAAAAAGATCCAGCCTTTTCTTCTTTTATTTTTAAATTTAATTAATTAATTTTTTAAAAATTTAGCCTTATAGTCTTCAAGCTGGAGGTAGTCGTGGTTCCTGTGCTGTAATGTGTGTTTATTCCATTTCCCCAGCCAGACTGTAAGCTCCCAGGTAGTGTCCTGTTGTCCAGCCTCGGGCCTGGTAGATGACTGATAACCATATATTGAATTAACTAATCAATTAATAGGAACATTAATACTTCAGTGCACAGAAGAAGCCTCAAAGAATGTCATCTCTGACTTGAGGGTCTTTCTTGCTTCTTGATTAAATCAGAATCTTATCCCAGTTCTTGACAACGATCACACAGAAGGTGCGCTTCCCGCGAAGGAACAGAAGCCCGAAAACCGTCACCTTTTCCAGAGTCTCTGGGGTTTGCAGCTGCTGTCTTGGGAGCACGCAGCCACTAGGCCTTCATGTGTTGTTGACCCTGCAGAATAGCTCCGATGACTTCTTCTGGGGCATTTCCTCGAGTTTTATTCTGCATTGCACCTCTCCTTCATTGCTCCCCCTTCTAACCAAACACCTCTTTTGCAGAGAGAGACGAGTTAGACGCTGTTCTCTCCAAGATGCTTAGGTAGGATCCTGAGTTATTCCAGCCGGGATACCCGCCATCACAACCATGCAGGGTGTCTGGGGGGACGTTAAGAACGAATCAGAACCCCTGAGAGGACCCCCCTGGAACACGAGGTAATAGAGTTCAGGTGGTCCTGGGTCTTCTCCTGAAGGTTTGAGAACCACTGCAGTGTGTGTGAGATGAATGGATGGGACAGGCCTGGCTGGCCTCCCGTAACAAAGGAGACACAAAATGCTTAAGTGACAGCAGAAATGTGTCCCAGCACAAGTGGCCAAAGGGAGGCCCAGGTTTCAAGAGACCTTTTCTGTGACCCCCTGTGCCTCCTAATTATCGATGTCCACGTTGTTCTTTGATCTGCAGCAGAAATGGCAGCATCTGCCCTCCTCAAAGTCTGTTATAAAGTGGCCGCCCACTGAGCGTGTGAGCCTCCCTAAAGGGGACAACTGCCCTGCTCGGGAGGCGGGGGGCCTGGGAGCAGATGGGAAATCTTTTCCTGCACTGAATGTTGGATAAAACACTTGGGACTCATTTGCCCCAGACGTGTTGCTTTAATTGCATATGTATTTTATTTGTGTGTCTACACAAACATAACACTTTTAACTTACACTTGATGACTCAGGAATAGTTTTCGGCTGCATAAGCATTAATTGCGTGTGTCAGGAAAGTAATAAAAGTGTGTGACGGCAACGAGGGACACTCCTTGCCTGGAGGGTTTTCCATTTCTGTCTCTCTTTTTACTTTAAAAAATGTTAAGCATTTAGCAAAGTTGCAGGCATGGCACAGGGCACAACCTGTGCTACCTGGATTCCCCGGCTGTTGCATTTTTCTGTGTTATTGTCTCAACCTGTTTTGCTATTGTTGAACCATTTGAGACTTTGTTGCAGACATAATGACACATCATCCCTAAATAATTCAGCGTGTTCCTCCCCAGATCAAGAATGTTCTCTCTCCCTCTTTTTTTTTTTCTATAAATTTCTTTTTCTTTCTTTATTTTTGGCTGCGTTGGGTCTTAGTTGCGACGCTCGGGCTTCTCACTGCGGTGGCTTCTCTTGTTGAGGAGCTCAGTCTCTAGGCGCGCGGGCTTCAGTAGTTGTGGCTCGCGGGCTCTAGAGTACAGTCTCAGTAGTTGTGGTGCACGGGCTTAGTTGCTCCGCGGCACGTGGGATCTTCCCGGGCCAGAGATCGAAACTGTGTCCCCTGCATTGGCAGGTGGATCCTGTTTTTTTCTTTTTAACATCTTTATTGGAGTATAATTGCTTTACAGGGGTGTGTTAGTTTCTGCTGTATAACAGAGTGAATCAGCTATATGCACACACATATCCCCATATCCCCTCCCTCTTGCGTCTCCCTCCCACCCTCCCTATCCCACCCCTCTAGGTGGTCACAAAGCACTGAGCTGATCTCCCTGTGCTATGCAGCTGCTTCCCACTAGCTATCTATTTTACATTTGGTAGTAAATATATGTCAATGCTACTCTCTCACTTCATCCCAGTTTACCCTTCCCCCTCCCGGTGTCCTCAAGTCCATTTTATATGTCTGCGTCTTTATTCCTGTCCTGCCCCTACGTTCATTAGAACCTTTTTTTTTTTTTTAGATTCCATATATATGTGTTAGCATATGGTATTTGTTTTTCTCTTTCTGACTTACTTCACTCTGTATGACAGACTCTGGGTCCATCCACCTCACTACAAATAAATCAATTTCATGTCCTTTTTATAGCTGAGTAATATCCCATTGTATATATGTGCCACATCTTTATCCATTCATCTGTCGATGGACATTTAGTTTGCTTCCATGTTCTGGCTATGGCAGGTGGATTCTTAACCACTGCACCACCAGGGAAGTGCAAGAATGTTCTCTTAATTTGTCCATATGGATTCGGGGATTTTTAAAATTATGATCGCATGTGTTAGAATCCATTCCCGAGGTGATGCATTTTGATGCTCAAATCGTCCCAGATTTGGCTGAGACCCTTTCAACATGGCTGCCATGTCTCTTTGACACATTCCCTTTGCTTTCTGAGCTCTTCCTTACTTTCTGGCACAATCAGGTGCTGCAGGCTCGCCTCTACAGCCTGTCTCAGCCTTGGGATCAGCCATTTCTCCAAGGAGCCCTGGTTACTTTCACAGGAGGGTGGGAGTTAGAAGCCGGATCTGGGCTCTGGTTTGCTTCCTGCACCTGGGCTACCACTGTTTCTAGGGCCTTTTCAGTGGGCAGAGCTAGGAAACAGATGCTTTAAAATATCATAAATTCATACTGCTCTCTCGCATTCCAGTCGAATACCAGACAGTTCTTCCTCTTCTTCCCCTCCAACTCCATATTTACTTTTTATATTTTCCCCAGGAATCTTTTTTGTTTTTTTTTTAAATCTTGAATCTCCTTTACTCCTGGTGTTATTAATTTGGTAAACAAAATTCCCCATGATGAACGCCTGATTCCCCACGAGCAATGGCAGTGAATGGATCATAAATTCAGTGCACAGGTGGGGGCCGACACCGAGTCTTCTGGGGCCTTAAAAAATATCTGCACAGGCAGGGGCTTCTGGAGGAAACACAACCAGGAATTCTTCATGTTATTTCTGTACCTGCCAGTCATTTCACAATGCATGTATGTTACTTTAAAAATAAGACACAGGAATTTCTAAGGGAAAAGTTCGGGGGATGGGGTGTAGAACCCCCCCCAGCCTGCTATCCGTGCCCACCCCCACCCCGGCCTCCTGGGCAGCAGGGCTGCTCCTCACCCACACTGATGGGAGCAGATAAGCAACAGGCAGCTCAGACCATCAGGCATTTAAAAAGGAGAAAGGAAAAGAAAACTACTGAGGAAAACCAACGCTAGAAGAGAGAAGCCACAAGCTTAACAGATACAAGTATTAACAGACAAGATACAGAGTTCTTAGAGAACACAGAGGCAGACTGTGGGATTGATGATTAACATCTTCAGAATGATTAAAGCGGAGTCACATTGTGAAGAGGCAGCAGCTAGAGCCTTGCTTCTCGAGATGTGGTCCCCCTCGCTGTGACCTGGGAGCTTGTTAGAAATCCAGAATCTCAGGCCTCACCCCAGAATGACAACAGGACCTGTGGTTTCCCAAGACCCACAGGTGATCTGTATGCCTATTGATGTCTGCAGTGCTGAGCTGGAGGGCCTGGCATTTGAGATTTTGATGATTGGATGGAAAAAATGATTGGTGGACTGGAAAGCAGAAGTAGATTCAGCTGAACTGAAAATTAGTGAGTCAGAAGCCCCAGGTGAGGTGGTCTCTTTTAGTATTGCATCTGAGCTTTCACTGGCAAAACCAGACATTAGGGGAAAACAAGGAAAAATATTTTTTCTTGGAATCCTATATTTAGTATATAATGTACCAGTGAAATGGGAGCAAAATAAAGACGCGCTTAGGATGGCAAAGATCAGACAAGTTACTAGGCTCACGCCCTCTGGCAGAGGGTCTGGGGAGTGAGGGGGACTGAAGGATGAGGAAGGTAGCTGAAAGAATTTAATGTTATCAGATACAAGAAACAGTGGTGAGTAACAAAATAGAAAACCTAGATTAGGTTTCAGTAACTCTCGATGAGTAATTTTAAAATATGTATAACTAAAATCCTAGATAATCTCAAGATGGAAGGTTGTCAGGATGGAAGGTTGCAGAGGGAAGAGAGAGGAGGGCAAAAAAAAAAGCCCTATATGGATCGGATGCCAACATTCCATCCTACATATTGCAGGGGAGGAAAGAAATTTTCCCTCCACCCTTCTGGGTCGTTGGCTGAGGACTCCCCCTCCAACAAAAAAAAGATTAATAGGAAAAAAATTTTTAAATGATGGACGTACGTGTACCCACAAAGATATGAGATTCAAAAGGCTGCCAGGCAGTTGAGGCTTATATACCCTCCTGAGCTAAGGCCAGGGATGGGGGTCTGGGGACTTCTCAGGGGAGGAAGGCAGTTCGCTGGAAGGCGGGGGGGTGGGGTGGGGGGGGTGGGGGTGGGGGGGGTGGTGGGGGTGGTGGTGGAAAGGTGTGGTCCACAGTCCCCCGCCCGGCAGACAGGTGTCTCAGGTGAAGAAGTGCTGCTTCCCAGAGTCCCCCCCTTCTAATGTAAATTCCCCTTGTAAAAGGGTAACTTCTCCTGTGTCTGCGGTTTCTCAAAAATAACCAGCTCAAAATAACCCTTAGGCCAAGAGGCATATTTTGGTGTGGCAGATTCTGCCGCCCTTGATACAACTCCTGGAGCCAGGCTGTGGGGACGGAGGTGGGCAGGTACCGTGGGATAAGGCGGGGCAGGCGGGCAGGGCTCTGCGGCGTCTCCCGGGCGGGAGGCCAGGCAGGAGCCTGCAGGTGGAGCCCTGCTCTAGCCGCCGCCTCGCCCTCCTGGGGCTGATGGCCTGCGCGCAGGTCAGCTGAGCCGGGCCGCCCCTGGAGAGGTCACTCCCGGACACGAGGCAGCGGCGGGGCGGGGCCTGGCGGGCGGGGCAGGACCGGGTCGGGCGCGCGGATTGGCTGTCAACGCGGCGCACGGGCCGGTCAGCGCGCGCCCCGGCCCGCCCCACGCAGCGTTCACGTGGCGCCACCCCAGCCTGCCCCGCGGCGCGGGTCCTGCACGTGGGCGCGGCGTGTACCGCGCGCTGCCGCGCACCCCGCGCTGCTTCCCCTCCCCGCGGCTTGGTTTTATTTTCCGGCCAAGGGTTTCTTCCGAGAAGGCCTGAGAGTGGCTGAGCTTTGTTAAAGCGCCAGAGGAACTATGTCGGCAGGTGGCTTGCCGAACCCGGGCGGTGCCAGACGGGGGCGGGGTGCGCGCCGCAGAAGAGGAAGGGGATCCGGGGAGGCATTAAAAACAGCCCTGGGCTTCCCTGGTGGCGCAGTGGTAGAGAGTCCGCCTGCCGATGCAGGGGACACGGGTTCGTGCCCCAGTCCGGGAAGATCCCACATGCCGCGGAGCAGCTAGGCCCGTGAGCCATGGCCGCTGAGCCTGCGCGTCTGGAGCCTGTGCTCCGCAACGGGAGAGGGCACAACAGTGAGAGGCCCGCGTACCCCCCCCCAAAAAAAAAAAACAGCCCTGGACGCGGGAGATTGCGTAAGCGCGTGCAGTGTTTTTATTTTCGGGAAGTAAACAGTGCAAGTGCCACGCGCTGCGTTTTCCTGCCCGGCAGAAAGACATACCAAACCCGCTGATTGTGCACGCGATGTTCCGTGTGACATCGTGTAAACAGCCCGCACAGCCACCCTGAGAGGACGCCTCCCGAGGGTCGGGGGCCTCAGTGAACCCCAGAAACCGCAGCCACCCCTGCATGCAAGCTCTCTCAGCCCTCTCCCCTACCCCCGGGTTGAGGCCCGGGCCTGACCCCGAGCTGAGCAATTCCCCTCAGCCCGCATCCCAGCCCTCCCCCTCCCCCAGAGCCTAGAATGAGTTGGGACCGTGGCTACATACGACTCTTCTCTCTGAAGTTAACTTTCGCAGAGTGACTCAGCTAGTGGAGGGTCAGGAAACCAAGTCATATGAGGAGTGGCTGAAGAACTGTGGTGTTTAGCCCAGACAGGCCTCGGGGGCACACGAGCCCAGCTGCAAATATGTGAAGGACTCTCAGATTGCTCTGGTTCCCCGTGCTGCCTGAGCGGACAGAACAGAGATGTTTACAGCAGGTGAATTTCAGGTCAATTACAGAGACAGGGCAGGGAAGAAAGTTGATGACATTTTCTCCAGGAACCTGGTACAGCTAGGTGTTTACATGTATCAGTAGGAAAATGGTGGAGCTTAGATTCAAACTCTGATCTGCCAGATTCCAGAGCCCTTGCCTTTTCAGTTTTCACGATGTATCTGCTTTTAATGGGATGGGTTACTTTGGGGGTAATGACAGTGCCAAAGGGTTTCTGCACTGATGGAGTGCATTGGACTGGAGGATAGTGGTGTCACTGATTCTCTAGCTCCGATGAAGAGGGAGGTTGTCCTGGGCCAGACAGGATGCCACGGCTACCTGAGAAGGAGGAGGCCCCCTATCTCACCAGCAAGTCAGATTTTCCAGCCACGCACATCTCTGATCCATTGTCCCTGCAAGTGCTCTCACACTTGTTACAGCAATCTTTTTTTTTTTTTTTTTTTGCCGTACGCGGGCCTCTCACTGTTGTGGCCTCTCCCGTTGCGGAGCACAGGCTCCGGAGGCGCAGGCTCAGCGGCCATGGCTCACGGGCCCAGCCGTTCCGCGGCATGTGAGATCTTCCCGGACCGGGACACGAACCCGTGTCCCCTGCATCGGCAGGCGGACTCTCAACCACTGCGCCACCAGGGAAGCCCTGTTACAGCAATCTTGACTTAGAGTTTAACAGATGGGATCACAGTATCCAACGGTCGTCACTCTTTGTCATGGCCTCCCAGTCCTCTTTTTGCATCTGCCCCTCTGCCCCTTGCCCACTCTGTCTGCCTAGACCTGGCTAAAAGTGGGACCAACGCAGTAAGAGCTGAGGACTAGGGGAACAAATAACTCTGACCTGAGTACATATCAGCCCTCCGGGCAGCATGAGACACAGCGCCCTGACAAGTCAGGAGGGGAGCGCCCGGGCTGGTTGGAGTCTCTCTGTGGCCCTCAGTGCCTCATAGTTCAGACTTTAAGCCTCTAGGGAAGATGCATAGAGGAGGTGGCCCTCCCTGAGGTCTTGGGTTCATTTTATGAATTAATAGCTTCATACTTTCTGAAAAGACAAGAGTACTTTAGCAGTCAGTTTTTGTCTCCACTGCATGTATTAAATTGTTCAGTGTATCCCATTTTAGCATCCCTGGGAGGAAGGTAGGGGTATGAAATGCTTGTAAGGAATCTGGTTTTTCTTGGATCTCTAGCGGACCTGGTTACAATTTCTTCCTTTTTTTTTTTTTTAACATCTTTATTGGAGTATAATTGCTTTACAATGGTGTGTTAGTTTCTGCTTTATAACAAAGTAAATCAGTTATACATATACATATGTTCCCATATCTCTTCCCTCTTGCATCTCCGTCCCTCCCACCCTCCCTATCCCACCCCTCTAGGTGGTCACAAACCACTGAGCTGATCTCCCTGTGCTATGCGGCTGCTTCCCAGTAGCTATTTTATGTGTAGTGTATATATGTCCATGCCACTCTCTCACTTCCTGGTTACAATTTCTTATTTAAAAAACCCAGTGAGAAAATACCAAGCTGAGTCCTTTTCCCCCAGAGGAGCTTGTCTGAGGCTGCTTCTGCCCTGGACACAGTTTTTAGAGCTCTGGAGGCTATTTCTGAAGGTCCACTCTCCTTCCTTTTAGTAAATATCCTGATTTTTCATCCTTAACCTCCTGGGTCCTCCTCTCTCCTCTGCCTCCAGGGTATCAAGGCCTTGGTCGTCTCCCAGGCAGCCCAGCCCAGCCCTAATCAACAGGGTAGAGAGGGGGAAATGTTTCTGTCTGCCTGCCTCCTTCTGGTCCGTTTCTCCCACAGCTTGCATTTTAACTGATAAACACCCTAGGGTTAGGGTAGGGGCCAAGGTTAAGTCACAGCGCTCTTCTTTCCCTAGATTCCCCCCCCACCCCCCCACCCCTGCAACGTTCACATCCTAAAGGGCAGCTGGGGGGGGGTAGCTGTGGAGGTGGAGGTGATGAGTGCTTTGGAAGCTAGCCGTGAGACACCCCACTTCTGTTCGTGCTTACTGAGCCAGAGTCCTGCTCCCTGCCCGGTGGTCTTTGTATTCACTTATAATTTATTCAATAAGGGATTCGGTCAATAAGATCAAACCCCCCAGGCTTTGTGCTGGAGGCTGGGATTGCAAGCGAGAGAGGTGGGATATTGCTTCGAGTTCTGGAGTCACGCTTCCTGGGCTCACACACCAGCCGCGTGACCTTGGGGAAGTTCCTTCATGTCTCTGTGCCTCAGTTTCCTCCCCCGTCAGCCGAGTGGGGTGGTCCTGAGGATGAAGCAGGAAGCACTCCAGTCTGGGCCTGGCACGTGCTCGGTGCTCCACAGCTGGTGCCCTCAGTCCAGCGATGACAGCTCTGCGGTTGCTGCTGCCACCTGCTTCTGAGTGATCTTCAGTGGGTTGGACGACGGGGGGCGGGGGCGAGCGGTCAGCACTGCAGCTGCTGCCGCCTGGAGGTCTCACTGCCCTTCCAGACCCGATTGACCCTGACACCCAGGACTGCCCTGTGGGAAGGCAGGTGGTCCGCGGTGCCGATTGGCTAGGAAACTTGCTAGTGATCCATTTGCCTGGGACCGCACCTCCCAAAGTGGTCCTCGGTGGAACGCCCCCCTGCCCGCCTCCCCAGATTCTCCAGCAGGGACTCCCTCGTGCTTTCCCGGGTGCAGCTGATGGGGTGGTCCCTCTGCCTGGGGGCGAAAAGTTTCTCCAGTTTTCCTCACTCGCAGACCTGTGGGGTTGTAATGGGGTCTCTGGTGGCTACAAGCAGAGCTGGATCTTAACTTCAGTGGAAATAGGAGTGAAAGGGGCTCAAAACCGGGCCACAATCATTGCAGTTGCTGGGAGCCGGGAGGAGACGTCCATCCTCAGTAGATACAGAGCAGACCTGTGTTCCCGCTGGATTTTTGATTTTGATCTTGGGCCTTTGTTCCTTAGGCCTCCAGCGGGCAGGGTGTGTGTGTGTGTGTGTGTGTGTGTGTGTGTGTGTGTGTGTGTGTGTGTGTGTGTGTGTGTGTGTGTGTGTGTGTACTTGCCCTGCTGACTGGTGGGTGTGGGCGAGGAACTGGGAGAAAGGGGTAGTTTTCTGAGGTCCTTCTAAAAAATGCAGCATCCTTAAATGCGGATGTAATGGGGCAAAATCCCAGCCTTTGGGCTTGCTACAAAATTTGCAACAAGGGTCAGAGACCCTAGGGAGGACTGGCCCTGGCCTGACTCCCAATTTTATGTTTTTATGAAGTTTTAGTTTTGTAGATGTGCATTTCCTTAAACCTTCACCAGCCTCTTTGAGTTTCTGGGTCTGTACACTAGAAGACTGACGTTCTTACTGGTAGTATGTATGGCTTGCTCTCTGGAAAGACTTGACTTTTCCTATTCCCTGTTTGTACGAACCTTAAATTAGTAACACTTTGGGAATCTTTTTTTGCAGCGAATTTCCTGGATGTCTGTTTGTGGTTATTTTGAAGTGGCGGGGCTGGGGGGGATGTGCCTTGGGGGCCTGCCCGCCGGTTCTCTGAGGAGGTGGTTTTGCTTTCAAGCAGAACCAGGTTTACCATCTCCTGGAGCTCCAGAAATAGATCCTTATTCCAAGATAGTAGGCAGCGTGCTAGAAGCAATTAAAAAACCTCTGTCGTTTGATCCTCATCTTATCTTGAGAAACTGCTTGGAGTGTCTGGTGATCCAGAAATCAGAAAGAGTGTGGTTTGCTTTCACATCAAAAGAGATACCTATCTTCCAAGCTCACTCCCACTCTCTTCCACTCCTCATGTATGCTTGCTTTCGTGCCCCTGTAACAAATGAAATACAGAAAGATGAACGTTTAAACGGGAGTGGAAACTTTCAGCCACACATATTCCTGAGGCCATCGGTGGTGCAAATGGGACGGTTAAGGACAAGAGTGGTGGGGGTGATACCGGGGCGTGAGCGCTTGCTGAGAAGCCAGAGGAGAGGACCCCTGCCAGGACCCCAACTGAACCTCCGTGCTGAGTATCCCTCCTTAATCCTGCAGCCGGGAAAGGCAGGGTGTATGCCTGTGTCCTTCCTCAGCCCCCAAAGGATGACTTCAAGTGCAGGAAGAAAATACTGCAACTTCTCTTTCTACTTATTATTAACTCATCCTTTTTAATTTCTAATTTTCAAGCAAGTTTTATAACGTACATAATATATCAGCGCAGTAGCACCTGTATATAATTTACAACTAAAGACGTATCTTATTGGGGGGTAGTGATTTGTGATCAGAGAAGTTGGGAGGCCACTGCTCAGAGAAATGATGACACAGCAGGGAGAGAACAGTGCTTTGCAAACTTGAATGCACGTGACTCATTGGAGATGTAGTTGAAATGCAAATTTGTGTTCAATAGGTCTGGGCTGGAGTTCCCCCTTCTGCAGTTGGAGGGTTGACTCAGAAGGAGGGAAATGGTGTTTCTCCCCTCCCCCCCCCCCCCGTTTTTTTGGTCACAGTATCCATTCATCCGGTGTCTTAGTCATAGAGTGTAACCTGGAAGCCAGCAGGGGGTCAGGAACAGATATTCTGGAACCTCCTCCCCAGAATGTCCCAGCCTTACCCCTGGCGCTGCATGGAATTCCCTGTGTGGTAAATATCAAAGAGGTCCTGGCATCTGTTCCCATCAGGGATGTGTCATTGCCCTGGGTCATATGACGTTGCTTTGCTTGGTCCAGATGGCCCTAACCCTCTGCAGTGCAGAGGGAGAGGAGGGGGAGGGGGAGGGGAGGGGAGGGAGGAGGTGAGCGAACAGGTACACCCCGTTAAAGCCGGCCCCCGCCCCTCCTGCCTTCTGTGCATTCCCCGCACTTCCCTTCCCTTGCCGGCCTTGTCTGGGCACTCTGAGACACAGGTGACACGGTTGGTACCTACCGCTTCTAACGTTAACTAACATTGGCAAAGCACATTTCGACACTGCTGCCTAAAAACCACAGCTCCCCGGGCCTAGAATTCCTTTTACCACTTTGTAAATGAGGAAGCTGAGGCCCTGAGTGGTCAGCCGACTCATCTAAGATTGCAGGGCTGGGCAGCAGTGGAGCAGGGCAGGCTCTTCCCGCTGCGTGCTCGCTTGTTCTTTATGTTGGAGTAAAAACTTGTTTGTATTCTAGGAGCCAGTGAGAGCTAAGAGGATTGAGTTTTTGAGGACTTCAATCCTCCATTCATTCATCAGATAAGTATCTAGGATGTGTCCAGTCTTAAGTGTTCAGAATTCAGGGATGAACAAGGCAGTCCTTGGCCTTAAGGAGGGAAACAGAGGAGCAAAGATGCATCTACCAGCCTGTTGGTTGCCGTGATGGGGTCAGGTCTCTGTGCTGCTGCGGGTTCCCGTTGCCATGGAAGGAACAGCAGAGAAGGTGAACTGGCGGAGCGTTTAGGCTGAGACCTCAGGGTCTCAGCAAGATAAGGGGGGTGGGGGGAGGGAGATGGCAGCAGGGGACTCAGTGTGCAGACACTGGAATTTCTCCTCAATTCGACTGAAACAGAAACGATGGTGATTAATACATTTGAAACTTAGTAACGATAATCCTAATAATTTATGCCGGTTGTTATGTCTTCTTGCTAAATCAGCCTATTTACCCACTAAGGAAGGTCCCTCTTGAACGCTGCTAATATTGTTTGTTCTGAAATTTACTCTGCTGTTAATACAGCAGCTCCCTTTTCTGTTGACTCGTGTTTGCGTGCTCTAGTCCCCCCATCCTTTTACTTTTAATGATGCATGTCTTCATACTTAAGCCGGATTTCTTTTCGTGGGGCTTGCTTTTTCTTTTTATCCAGTGCGATGTGTCTCTTAAGTAGTGTTTGACCATTTGCACTTAACGTAGCTGTGACTTGTCTCAAGCACAAGAACAGAAATGTCCCCTCCGGGAACCGAGGTGGGAGGATTTTCTTCCAGTCTGTTCTGGCCAGAGTCTGGATTGGGTTCGGCCTGCTGGCTCTAAAGAATATTTCCCCAGCTTTGGGCCCCAGAGTCTGTGACCTCGGGTCTGGAACCCATGGAGCTTGGTCTTCAGGTTTGGGAAAGGAGTTGACTGTGAACAGACAGCACAGGCCCCACCGTCCCCATCCTCACACCCATGTCTCGCCATTTAGAAGCCCCACCTTCCCCCTTCAAACCCCTCTGGCTAGAAAAAGCCCACTCAGGAGGCTCGTAAGCCCACTTCCTCCATGAAGCCTTCCTGGGCTGCTGACTGATGTACAAAGGGCTTTGGCTGTGGAAGGCACGCGCATTCAACACCAGCCTTGTGATGGCCCTGCGTGTAGTAAGCTTCCCCAACACAGCATGAGAAGAGTCTCTTTGAAAAGAGAATTTCTAATGCTTTCCCTGAAGCCTCAAATGTAACAGCCAGGCCTGGTTTGGCACGTCCTGAAGCAGAAGGGGTGGCCCTGGGCGTGGGAAAGGTGGACATCCCCCCCTGTGTCTGCAGCATCCGAATGGAAGGTTGCTCTCCAGGTAAACATCTGAATGCCCTGTTGATGCATCCGGTCACCACTCAGCGTCCTTGTGGTTCAAACACTAAATTCTCAGACCCCTGACGAGACCCAGCAGTCAGTGGGTTGGGAGACATAAGAGGCTTGGTTTCTGACAAGGACCAGGAACACATGGCAGGTGATGGGTCACCAGGACCAGGGCACTGAGGACCAGAGTGATTTACCAGCCCCCCAAGGCCAGACAGCACCTGGGAAGCAGCAGCAGGACAAGATCCTCCACCTCCAGGAGTGCTGGAGCACGTCTGCCCTGTCGCTCCCCAGGAAAGGCCCCTCCGTGATGAGCCTGTCTTCACTACCTGCTCAGTCACCAAGGCCCTTTATTCAGGCCTCCCAGGACCCCCTCACACATTCTTCCAACTGGGGACGTCCTCCTCTCTCACCCCTGTGCTCCCCCTTCCCGCACTTGACACTTCAGATTTCCCCTCACAACACTTCCTCCACGAAGCCTTCCCAGACTGCTCGTGGAAGAATTGAGCGTTCTCCTCGCTCCCTCCACCAGGCCCTCACGCACTTCTATAACAGTCAGTGCTTGTGTTCGTGTCTGTGTCCGCAGTGGCCCATGGAAGGTGGATGTGAGATTCCGTAGCCTCTGCGTTCCCAGGGCTGAGTGCATCTAAACTGGAGGGAGAGCTTGTCAAGAAGGCTATGCGTGCTGTCGGCGTCTTGTGTGTGTCTAGTCCGTCAGCGTATACTTTCAGCACCCACGTTCTGGGGGGCTATGCTGCCCGCTGTGTTGGATGCAGAGAGAACATTCAGGCTCTGAACACACACGCACAACACAGATCCACGCATGTGAAAAGGTGCAGACAGGATGCCAGTGTTTGATGTAGTACAGGAAATAAAAGCTCACGGGAACAGCAAGGGAGAGATGCTAAGAGACACGGAGGACATGTAGGGATTGGACAGAAAGGAGGAAAGGGATTTCCGGAGGGTTGCTCTGTAGAAAAGCAGAGACAGGCGGCGGGGTGGAGGGTGAAGGGGGTGGGGGAGGGCATGTCTGGGGGAAGAAGCAGATCTCTGGCCCAAGTGGAGGAGGCGCAGGGGAGAGAGGCCCCTGCAGAGGACCTGCAGTGAAGACTGAGGAGGTTGGAAGTGGTCTAAGGGGAAGTAGGGAGCCAGTGATAGTTCCTGAGCAGGGGGAAGGACAGAGCTGAAGTACCGTTTTAGGAGATGGGTGTGTGAGCGGTGTGTACGTTGGACTGGAATAGGGAGGCTGGGGGAGGAGATGGGAAGTGACGACCTGTGGTCTCAGGAGCTTCGAGGGCTTACATCTGACAGGAGACAGTAGGAAAGGAGAACACAGATCACTTGTATGAGTGACCTTACGTAAAATAGGGTCTGGTGACTAATTAGCCGTGGGGATTGGAGGGGCCTGGAGGAACAGGTTATGGTCAGAGGAGGGACCAGGGATCACCAGTTGGGCTTCTAACCTCCCTGAGCCTCAGTTTCCTTGTCTGCACACTCAGGGAGCTGGGGCCTGGTGACTCATCCTGGTCTCCTGGCACACGCCTGCTGTTTACATCGTTTCACTGACCAGGCCTGTTTACCGGAAGCCCAGCCCTCCCTGATCTCTTCCCGTCTGGCCGCATCACCTACTTTTCCCATTCATCCAGCATGGGGCTTCTTAGAATAGTCCCAGCACCCCAGCACCTGGCCTGGTCTTGGCCCGGCTGTCCAGGCAGGGTGTCCCCAGGTGCAGCTCGGGTTCCGTCGAGTGAGGGTGGCCACAGCCCGGGCTGACCTCCTGGGCCTGCTGCCTGGAGCTGCCCGAGGCCCCGGCCAAGGAGGCTGAGATGGAGCCCAGCTATCAGGCACATGGTCATCCCTGCCCTGGACCGTGGGGACTGGCCGGCGAGGCCGGAACTGAGCGCTTTTGGTATGGCGGGACAAAGGGCGGGTGTGAGGCCACCTGGCGCTCCGTGGGGCCCAGGGGCTCCGAGTTCCCAGTCTGCAGGCTTTGCGGGTGATGCCCGGACCTGGGGTCCTGGCGAGCCTCAGGCATGGGCCTGTTTGGTTTTTTTCAGTGGAGATGAATCAGACCCAGCGTCTCTCCTCGGACACCAGCATCACCTCTTCTCGGGTTCCCGCACATGAGGGAAATCTCTCTTTTTCATAGGGAGAAGCAGGAGGCCGCTATTGAAGTGGTGATAAATTACTGACAGATTGTGAAAAATTACTGACAGATTGTGAAACGTTGACTCGGTCTTGCTCTGCGCCCTCTGTCCTTTTTCTCTGCAGTTTCAGGCTCTTTCAGGGGCAGATTGCCAGGTGTCACGGTCAAAATCCCAACGCACCGAGCACTTAGTTCGTGCAGGTGTCGTCCTGGATGTTTGCGTGCGCACATTCAAGCTTAAGGAGTGAGGTCCTAGCATCCTCAGCCCCGTTTCACAGAGGGTGTCGCTGGGCATGGGGAGGGATAGAGCCCAGAGTGATGGCCACTCCCCGTGTCACTGGAGCTGGAACGTGACCAGGAAGTTTGGCTCCGGAGCCCTTACCCAGGAAACGGCGTTGCTCCATGAAAGTCACTGTGGAGGAAGGAGAAAGAAAACCAAACAAACCAGAAAGGGCTTTAATGTGGAAACACAGATATACATCTCATCGTGTGCAGAAGAGGCGATCCAAATGGTCAGGGAGCAATGAAAAGCGACTCCATCTCCCTAGTCATCTAGGAAATCAAATTAAAGCCACCATCAGACCCTTGAACAATGTAGGGGTTAGGGGTGCTGACACCCCCCAACCCCCCCCCCACACACACACACACATAGTCGAGAATCCACCTACTGCTACCTCTGCCTCAAAAACAGAGGAATTGATAAGTGACTCACCCAAGGGCAGGAAGCTGACACAGTTTGGAGCGAATCGGGACTCAAACCTTTGTTCTTTTGATTCCACGTATCATGATCTCTAAGTGCCACAAATGTTTCCCCACCCTTAGTTAATTTAAGGGTCTGTAAAATGAAAACACAGGTACTCTCTTTATTGAAAAAACTCCACATAAAAGTGGACCCCCACAGTTCAAACACATATTGTTCAAGGGTCAACTGTCTGTCCCTGTTTCAGCCAGGATGGCTAAAAAGAAAGAGACCAAGTATTGAGGAGACTAGAGTGACAGGAATGCTCGTCTGGAGGTGAAAATTGCTATCATCATTTTGGAAAATGCTTTGGCAATATTTACTGAACTGTGGTCCAGCAGCTCCAGTCCTCGGTGTAGACACAGGAATCGTTTATGTGCCCAGACCTGCAAGAACGTTCCCAGCGGCATTATCGCAAGAGCCCCCCAGTGGAAACCATTCAGCGTTCCAGCAACATGGAGAAAGAAATTGTGGTACATTGTGCAATGGAACAGTGATCACGAAGGAACCACGGCTGTAAGAGGCGACACAAAAGAATCTCACGGGCACATCGTCGAGTGCATAAAGCCAGACCCAGGAGAACAGTAATGTGCTGCTCTGCTGACGTAGCGCTTGAACCAAACAGACTAATGCATTATCATAAGTGGGTGGTGACTGGCAAGGGCACGGGGCTCCTGGGGTTCCGGGAAGTGACCTAGTTCTTGTGCGGGCGATGGTTACGCAGGCAGGTTCACCTGGAGCTTTATCGAGGGGTGCATTTTTGTACGTATGTTACAAAAATGAGAATGAGATGTTGATTTTAAAAATGGCTCGGGGGATTGGAAACCTGGGTTCTAGCTGCCGCCAACTTGTGAGTGCCTCGGGCCAGCCACCTCCCTCTGGATCCACTTTTCTGGGAAGTTGATGGCCCGGACTAGGTGGTTTGCACATCTCTCAGGGCCGCAGAACCATCTCTTTAAACAAAACCTCACCTGAAGTCTAAGTACATGAAACAGATCGAGTGGGTTGGGAAGAAATCAGGGATGAAATCAGGACGGGAGATGCAGGTGCTGTCTGGCCAGGGCTGGGGAAAGCGGATGGGAGCCCCCTGACTGCGTGCTCTTGGGGGCTTTCCGAGCTGGGCTTCCTGGGCTGGGAGCAACTCTGAGGCCTCCTATGACTCCGGTGTGCAGCGCTAAGAGCGCCTGCAGGGAGCCACCCCAGCGCTTGTGGTTCTGCAGTGGCTTCTTACAGGACACACTTCCGAGCTCTACAGTCAGCCCGAACCGGGAGGGTTCAGGCTAACTGCTTTGCTCTGTCTCCCAGTGGACAGAAATTCAGCTGCTACCTGGTGACTGACATGCAGCCATTCACATCTTTGTATGAATTCCTCGTACCAGATTCTCTTTCCCCTACACATAAAAGACTCCAGTAAAACCCAGTTAATGGGAAGCTTTGGATGCAGGCATGGGGAGTGTGGAAAACTCTGGGAGGTGGAGTGCATCGCAGAGAGCTCCGGGCACCTGCAGGGGTGCACGTGAGGGTGGATGTGAGACGTGGGGCTGGTGTGAAGACCCCAAACCCGGGAGGGGCCGACGTACGGAGAAGCTCCCGTCGGACTTGGATGCCATCTGGGTAATAACGGGAAACGTGAGGCATCGAACGCCAGTGATGCCCAGACTCAGAGGGAGAGCCCGTTTGTTTATTCAGGCCCCATTGCTTAGGCCTCTGTGGGCACACGCTGCCCAGCACAGCACCACCCGCTCGTCCGGATGTTTACGGCACACCTACTGGGGGCCGGGCTTCGTTCGTCCCGAGGCTTCATTAGCGGCAGAAAGAAACGAACAAAAATCTCTGCTCTCATGGAGGAGATGAGACAATAAACAGGGTAACATAACACGCACGTTACTGGTGATAAGTGCGCAGGGGGGGAAATAAAACAGGAAAGAGGGGTGTGAAGTGTCGGGGGGATGTGTGTGTGTGCTAAATCATAGTGACGGGGCGGGGGTGGTGGTGGTGGTGGTATCACCAAGTGACTTCGGCAGGGGGTGCGGGAGGGGAGGAGGGGGCCTGTCACGTGGACAGAGAGCTCCTCCCCGACACAGGGGCCTTTGGCGATTGCTGCGGAATGCAGTCAGGTGCTATTTCTCCTGGGGGCAGGGAGTGGGCATCTTTGCCTTGAATTTGTCTGCTGGATCAAGGGATTTATTGCTTTTGGAGCAGTTCCAGGCCTCACAGGGCAGGGCACGGGAGGAAGTGTCTGAGGCCCCCTGCGTGCGTTTGGCCCGTACTTGCCTCTTCTGGCCCAGAGGGCACCCTGCGCTTCTGCTTCTGCACATTGGGCTGGTGGGATTTGATGTAGGACTTTGGTCACTGCTGACACCACTTTTTTTTTTTTTTTTTTTTGCGGTACGCGGGCCTCTCACTGTTGTGGCCTCTCCTGTCGCGGAGCACAGGCTCAGTGGCCATGGCTCACGGGCCCAGCCGCTCTGCGGCATGTGGGGTCTTCCCGGACCGGGGCACGAACCCGTGTCCCCTGCATCGGCAGGCGGACTCTCAACCACTGCGCCACCAGGGAAGCCCCACTTTTGAAACAAACTGCCTTGGGAAATGGTCTCTAGTCCCAGTCTCCTCCTCCCTACTCTGGTGACCGCTGTGGAAGGCTTCTCCACCACTCCGGGTCCTGGGACAAGTTATTTAATCTCTCTGAGATTGCATCCTTATCTCCAGAATAGCAATAGTTCCTACCCGGTTGGGTAGTTCTAAAGATGAGAGATAATCTCTTTTAAGTACTTAACACGATGCCTGGCACATTCAATAAAAGGGAGCTGTGATGAATTTATTGGCTAGCAATAAAAATAGCTAATACTTCCTGGGCTCTATTTTCTACCCTGTTTTACCAGTGAAGAAACTGGGGCACAGAGAGGTTAAGTTCTTGGTCCAAGGTCACACAGCTGGTAAGTGGTGAATTTGAACCCAGGCAGTCTGGTTCCCACCAGGGAAGAGCAAGAGATGAAGGTGAAGCAGGCAAAAGCTTGACCTTGAAGGACCCTATGCTGCTCTTGAGCTCTCTCTCCAAGTCCCTTAGTCTGTGCTGGGAGCTTTCTGATCATTTATCAGCTAACAGTTTGTTCCCTTTGGTGCCGAAAGGCCACATCTACAAGCAGAAAGATTGGGGCATGGGGAGGAGAGCCCCGGCTGGAGGAATTTTCCTGTCCCTCCTTCCTCTGCTCTGGGGTGTCACCATCAGTTCGGGCCCTCAGAGGATGGTGTGGAGGCCCAGGAAGGCAACGGGCAGAAGGTGGGGGAAGAGAAGGAACCCATCCCCCTGAGTTCTACCTGTCGGAGGCTGGGTTTTTGAATGGTGAGGAAGCTGGCGCCCCAGGAGCCCGAGGTGGACAGGAATCCTGTTGTCTGAGCGGGTAGGTACGGGAGGCACGAGCAGAGGTGTGCATGGGAGCCAGACTCAGTCAAGGCAGACAGCGGTGCTGGCGCTGGAACCCAGTGCTCCTGCCAGTTTGGTGAGTTGTGAGATGACCTCTGAGCCCCCTGAGTGACAATGAGGCACGTGACTAGCTCCAGATGGGGAGTGCCCTCTAACAGGCGTAGAGTGAGATCAATCTAAGTGACAGGTACGACTGCACGGGAATGATTGGACTCTCAGCACTCAGCCATTCAAAGTCACCAGCTTTTAGAAATGTCTGGAATTGGCGCTATTTTGAATGAACGAATGAATGAATGAGTGAGTGAATGATGTATATGTAAGTCAGTGTGGACTCCAGGGCAACAGGCAGTCCAAAGGCATTCAGACCGAGGTAAAAACATAGTACTATTTTTTTTCCCCTAAGGATAACGATAATACAGGCTTACTGTAGAAAGGGCAGGAAAGTACAACGAAAGAAAAGCATCACCCGCATTTCCCTAACATAGAGGTAGCTGTTGTTATCACTTCTGGGAATTTCCTACTTTTTTCCAAAAAGTTGATCCTGGGATGTATGCAGTTTGTACTCTGACTGCCTTACTTTTAAGAATTCAAACTTAAGATGGTCTACTCGGTTTATTTGTTCTCCGGAAAATGGCAAATTGTTGAATGTGTCCCTAAAACTAAGGCACATCCTAATCATATGCTATAGAGGCTGACCCTTGAACAGGCGTTTGTACACCCATGCACGTTCACCACAGCCAAAAGGGGGAGGCAACCAAGTGCCCCTCGACGGATGAATGCATTAATCCGCACAGTGGGATAATACCCGGCCTTTGCGGAAGAAAGGACTTTGTGACACGTGCTGCAACACGTGTGAACTCTGAGGACATCACGCTAAGAGAAATGGGACAGTCACGAGAGGGCAAATACATGGATTCCACCTCTCTGAGGAATTCAGAGACAGGAAGGAGAATGCAGGTTACCAGGGCCGATGGAGAGGGGGAGGGGGCTTATCCTTTAGTGGGTGAGAGTTTCCGTTTGGGAAGATGGAAATTTCTGGAGGTGGATGGTGGTGATGATTGTACCGCACGTGGATGTGCTCGGTGCCACTGGACTGAACGCTTAGGCATGGTGAAATTGGTAAGTTGTAGGTTACATGTATTTCACCAGAAAGAAGCAAAACAGGGCACAAGAGTTGGGGCCGTGGAGCCTGGCTTCCAGCCGTGGTGTCTCTGCTCGGGTGACCCTTCGTCCCCCTCCTCCCCGCGGCTGCCTCTCTAACCCCTGACCCGTCCTCTGGGAAGTGCGAGTCTGTGCATCACACACAAGAAGGGGGAGGAGAGGGGCAGGTAGCGGAGGGGAGCCCGGCACACACGTGGGGCGGCTTGGAATCCTGACACCACCTCTGGGAGAAGCAGGGCCTCCCAGATCACGGGCCCCATGCCTCCCACGGGCTGGCGCTCCGCCCACTCCTGCTCCTCCAGGCTGCGGACGTGGAGCCTGGCTCGGGGGCCCGTGGGGGCCAGTGGAGGAGGCGGCGAGTTGGCCCCAGGCTCTCCCTGGCTCAGCTGGACGATGCCCAAGTGTGGGTGAAGTTTGTCATCCAGTCCAGGGTCTGGGGCCAGGGTCAGGAGGGCAGGGGGCCGAGTCTCTGCCAGACAGTGCAACCCCACTGCCGGTGCCCCAGGGACCCCACTTGCTCCACGGCAGGGTCAGCCGGAGTGTCCGTCTGTCCCTGTGGACCCACCCTGTTGGCCTCAAAAAGTGGACATGGCCGAGCCCTGCGTGCACACGTGTACACGCACACACACACGCATGCACCCAGGCCCATCTCTAGGTGACTTAGTCTTTACCTGCCACCCCAGCTGCTCTCATGGGGGGTGGGGAGGGGACTCCCAGTGATTCTCCTCGTCTCCGTTGGGTGAACGGACCTCGTGGGTAAATGACCTTTCGGGGGACTTTTCTAGCCTAGCAAAGCAGGTAGAAGGGAATTTTCTCTGGAAACTACCTAGTAGTTGAGTATCCTAAAAATTTATCCAGCCTTCTTTGAGAAGGTCAACGCAGTTCTTCATTCTCAAAAGCAAAACAAAACAAACAAGAACAAGTTTCAAGGCTGGTAAGTGGCTGGTCATAAGGCACGGAAAAGAAAAGCCTGCAGGGCTTCCCTGGCGGCACAGTGGTTGAGAGTCCGCCTGCCGATGCAGGGCATACGGGTTCGTGTCCCGGTCCGGGAAGATCCCACGTGCCGCGGAGCGGCTGCGCCCATGAGCCATGGCCGCTGAGCCTGCGCGTCCGGAGCCTGTGCTCCGCAACGGGAGAGGCCACAACAGTGAGAGGCCCGCGTACCGCAAAAAAGAAATAAAAACAATAACAAGAAAAGGCTGCAGGTGTAGCAGGAACACCGACTCTGAGAGGTTCACTTATTCTAGATTTTTTGGCTCACAGATCTCTCCAAAACACCAACAAACTCCATGGCGATTGTGTCTACTAGTTGCTTCCCATGCAGATACGTCTTGTTTCCTGAACAATATATAAAGCATTTGTAGTCAGATGCCACGCACTTCTCCCAATCCCGTGGCCCCAGCCTGAAGCTCAGCACAGGGCTGGTTAGGCGTGGTGCAAATTAGGATCTTGATTTGGCTAGACACAGTGATCACTTGAGAGGCTCTTAAGAAACTGCAAAGCCTAAATCCTGCCCAGCAGTTCTGACCGAATGGGTCTAGCATGGGGTTTACACATCGGATGTTTGGAAAATGTTCTCTGGATGGTTCTCACGTGTCCCTGATGCTGAAAACCAGTGATCTGTATCATGGTTCAGGTTAAGTAATCAGTTTTGCATATTCACTCGTTTTTTTCCCCCCTAGATTATCCAGCCTATCAGCCTGGGATCTCAAGTTTTTGAAACCCAGGACATAACAAACCTGATTGAAATAGCCAGGAGGCTAAGGCCTGGCTTTCCATGAGGCTCAGTGGAAGAAACGCGTGGGTGACCAGGTCGTGCGCCAGAGGGTTTCCTGCTGAAGTTGCTTCACTTCAGCAACTCTTATCGGCCCATGAGGCCTTCCAGTTCTCTCCATACATCCTCATTTGATCTCTCATTGCTTTGGGAGGATTACGGAAACGACTGCTGTTTTAACCCACGGTCCATTTACAAGGCATCCCGGGCCAGGCTGTTTCTGCAGGGAGCTCATCCCATCCACGTTACCTGGAGGCTGTAGCACCTGCCAAGACCCATAAGTTTCTTCTCCTTTTGGTGCCTTTCCTCTAACCTCCAGCATGGAGCTCTTGAGTTCCCTTGTCAAAAAAAAAAAAAAAAGGTAATCAGAAGACACCCCTATTTATAGTTGCTAATATGCTAGTCATTTACTGTATCCCTTGTTTTTGTTAAAGTGTTATTTAACCCAAACTTGCACTGGAGGTCAGACTGAGAAATGAGAGCCTTTGTCTTCCTCCAGGAAAACTGTTTGGATCAGCAAGTAGGTGAGAAGGGGCAGTGAGGGCTGCCAACCTCAGCCTCCCTCCCCGGGGAGTTAAACCTCAGGGGCCTCTTCCTTTGGGCGACACGGGGGCTCCCAGTGGCCCCTCCTGCCTAAGGGTCACCGGCAGACCTCCAGCCCAGACCCGCCGTCCTTCCCGTTTTCTTGCCCCCATTAACCAGTTTCACCCACACATATATATTTCTTTTAAAAGGGTTTCATTTCAGGAGGCCGATGGGGCGCAGTGGTTAACGGCAGCGACTATTAACTTTGCGGCAGGCACATCTGGATTTGAATCCCTGTCGTGTGAGCTGGTGCAGGATTTCTACCTCTCAACCTGGATTTCCTTCTCTGAAAACTAGTGACACCATTACTTACCTGATTGCATTGTTGAGAAAATATACGTAAAACTTGAGCATAGAGCTTGGCCCAGATTTAGTGATTGATAAATGGTAGCTGTTTTAATAATGCTTACTATTATGGTTATCAAATAGTTGTTATAGTATTGTATTCTAGTCATTACAAAATATCTTAAAATACATTCACAAAATGAAAATCACCTATAATTCAACCTCCTAGATCTATCATTTCTGATCTATAGACACATCTAATATATTCTAGAAAGTTGAGATTCCACCAGCATTCCTTTTTTTTTTTCCCCGTTGCGGAGCAGAGGCTCCGGACGCGCGCAGGCTCAGCGGCCATGGCTCACGGGCCCAGCCGCTCTGCGGCGTGTGGGATCCTCCCGGACCGGGGCACGAACCCGCGTCCCCTGCATCGGCAGGCGGACTCTCAACCGCTGCGCCACCAGGGAAGCCCGCCAGCATTACTTTTTAAAAAAAATTTATTGCAGTATTGGTATAGTTGATTTACAATGTTGTGTTAATTTCTGCTGTACAGCAAAGTGACTCATTTATACATATATATATTCTTTTTCATATTCTTTTCCGTATGGTTTATCACAGGATATTGAATATAGTTCCTTGTGCTATACAGTAGGACCTTGTTGTTTAGCCATTCTATATGTAACAGTTTGCATCTGCTAACCCCAAACTCCCATTCCGTTCCTCCCCCACCCCTTTCCCCTTTGGCAACCACAAGTCTGTTCTCTATATCCCACCAGCTTTATTTTATGTGTAATTCCCTTGTCGCCGTATTCTGCTATCAGCAGTACACCTCATATATGGCACGTGACAGTGTCCAAAAGACGCACTCACCGCGGCAGTGACACCATCTGGATCCAGTGACTTCTGTGTCTCTGGCTTTTATCCTTTTCCTCCTTATTCCCTGGTGCTGAGTTTCTGACCACTCACTGTGGAGCTGGGTCATCAGGTTGGGTCCCCTGCATTGGCTCTTCGTCCATGGGGGTGTCTTCTACTCGATGTGTGCACCCAAAGGACGCCCTTGGAGCCGGTGCTCTGCCTCCCTCTTGTTCCGAGTGAGTAGGGTTCTCCTTGCACACCTCTGCCTGGCAGCCTTGTGCCTCCGCCTCCTTCTGGGTGTGGGTGTCTTTCCAGCTCCAGAAGCAGCAATCTGGGGGGTCCCAGGCCAGGACGCTGAGTGGCTCGGGCCAGTTTCCTAAAGACCAAAGCAAAGAGAGAATCCCCCTCAGCAGGCAGACATGAAGGGGCTCAGGGATCCCCCCGGAAGAGACCAGCCCCTGGAAGCAGATGTAGGCCACGAGAGGCCAGTCCTGAGCCCACCCACCGCGTGCAGGGCCTCGGGATCTGTACCTGATGTGCTGTCTCTTCAGCTTAAGGGCTTGGATGCCGGTTAAGTCAAGGACCACGGGAGGGGCTATGCTTTGAGCCACCCAGCAATCATTGATAATCTAATGGGGATGGGGTGCAGATTCTTTTCTGGAAGCAAGCTTGATAAGGATGAAGAGAACAGGCCACAAAAACTGGCCAACTGAGGGGGCGAGGAGGGCGGTGGAGGAAGGCCAGGGCCTCAAATGTGGTCCCTCTGGTCCCGCCCATCTTCCCTCTGGTGTGGCTGGACAAGCGCTCAGTCTGGGAGCTGAGGCAAGTCACTCTGTGGGACTCAGGCCTCACCCAGTTATACTAGATCAATAGTTCCTTCCTCCTTTATTACAAAAACCCCGGAACCCTTTCCACAGTGATGTAAGGTCTTGCTGATTCTCCCCGCAAGAGCAGGAGCCCTGTCCAAGTTTTCTGGGGTGGCTCCAGTGAAGCTGTTGGGGTCTTCCCTTGCTTTCAGGGATGCAAAGAGGCCAAAATCAAAAGTTTTTTTTTTGTTCTGGTGGTGTTTTTGGTGGTATATAAAAAGAGAAATGACTTTAAGTGAAACTCCTTTGTTCTCGATTATATTATTAACATAATAATTGTGTATGAAGTCTGTATTAGAATTTTGATGGTGCTCATGATACATCTACCAGTTAGGAATGCTTTTGGCTAGAACTCACAGAATTCCTGACCATCAGTAGCTTAAACCTAAAGGATGTTCTTTATTGTTTTCCATCGAGAACGGGTCAGATGGTCACAGCCAGACCTGCCAGGGGGAGTGGCTTGCGGATGGGACGGGAGGCAGCTTACCCTGAAATTGGGGATTTCTGCCTCCCCCATCTGCCCAAGCGAGGTGCAGGCAGCCGGGGAGAAACGGAGGGGCTGCAGGGCGGGCAGTGGGCCACGTCTCCACATCCACTGAAACAGATCTTCAGCTTTCGGTATTTTACAGCTAACACATGCTATTTGATTTACTTTGGTTATGGAAGGGAAACATGAATTTTCGACAGGTGAGTTCAAGAATGGCATTGTAGGGACTTCCCTGGTGATCCAGTGGTCAGGATTCGGCACTTTCACTGCTGAGGGCGTGGGTTCCATCGCTGGTCCCGGAACTAAGATCCCGCAAGCCACTCAGCGTGGCCAAAAATAAAAAATTAAAAAAAGGCATTGCACGACTGTACCCGTTCGGCTTGGAGACGGGACATATAAACCTCATTGGTCTCGTCTGAGTGCAAAGCTTAATAGCTTTCCCCACTCTTTTTGTAATAAAAGACTATGTCTCCTGAGAGGGATTTGTTGAAAAACTGTGTTATCCGTAAAGGATGCCATGGTAGAGACTGCGAGCATTCCCCCAACATCCACGGGCCCCCCTTTCTGAGCAGCAGAATCCTGGGCATTTGGTCCAGATAAAAGACTGAGTTTCCCTCCTGACTTTGCGGCCAGTGTGGAAACCACGTTCTGGCCAGTGAGGTGACGGGGAGGAGTTCCAAGACTTCTGCAGAGTGTTTTTGTTTTTGATTTTTTTTAATATTTACTTACTTATTTGGTTGCACCAGGTCTTAGTTGTGGCAGGCAGGCTCCTTAGTTGTGGCATGCAAACTCTTAGTTGCGGCATGCATGTGGGATCTAGTTCCCTGACCGGGGACCAAACCCGGGCCCCCTGCATTGGGAGCACAGAGTCTTAACCACTGCGCACCAGGGAAGTCCCCTGCAGAGTGTTTTAAAAGTAAAAAGCCAAGCATCCTTTATGCCAGTATATTTTGCTCTACATAACTTTATAATATTTAAATAGTGTAATATGTACAACATAGCGTATGTTACACTGTTTAATGTACATCTGACATGGCTTATGTTACACCATTTAAAATATAGTAAATGAGGAGAGAAATGTTAGGCAACTATTCTAGGCTGCTTCTCTACAAATTACCTGTTTCCTGTGTGGCAGGACTTCTCTTTTTTTTTTTTTTTTTTTTTTTGGCCAAGCCACGTGGCTTGTGGGATCTTAGTTCCCTGAGCAGGGATCAAACCCAGGCCCTTGGCAGTGAAAGCTTGGAGTCCTAACCACTGGACCGCCAGGGAATTCCCATGTGGCAGGTCTTTTGTTGCCAACAAGTGAAAAGTTAAATGTAATTGCCGTTATACATTATCTTTCAACATTAGGTTTTGAAATATGAGAGGTGCCGTGATTTGATCAGATGCGTGCAAATTCCAACCCTGAGGAAGAGCCTCTTGAAGTGAATGTGCAGAATTACTACCATTTTAGGTGCTCCATGAACTTAAAATTTTTTGACTACCATTTTAGGTGCTTCATGAACTTAAAATTTTTTTTGAGTTTTGTTTTTTGTTTTGAAATAATTTCAGACTTACAGGAAAGTTGCAAAAATAGCACAAAGCCTTCCAAGATAGCCTTTATCCAGATTTTGCAAATGTTAACATTTACCCTATTTGATTTCTGCTTCTCCCTTTTTCTCTCTCTTTCCCTCACTCCTCTGCCTGTCTGTCTCTCTCTCCATCCATCCACCCATCTGTACATCCTTCCATCCACCCTACCCACCCTAGGTGTGCCATGTAAGTGGAATCATACAGTATTTGTTCTTTTATGACTGGTTTATTTCACTCAACATAATGTCTCCACAGTTCATGCATGTTGTAGCAGACGTCAGAATTTCCTTCCTTTTTACAGGCTGAATAATATTCCACTGCGGATAGACCATATTCTGTGTATCCCTTCATCTGTGGATGGACATCTGGGTTGTTTCCACCTCTTGGCTACCGTGAATAATGCTGTTTTGAACATGGGTGTGCAAGTAACTCCTCGGGATCCAGGCCATTTCTTTCTTAGAATATCCCCCTATCTGGGTTTGTTTGTTGCTTCTTTATGATTAGATGTAGCCTCTACGTTTTTGGCAGGAACACCCGGGGAGTAGTGCCGTGTCCTCGGGGTAGGTCTTTGTGGGGTAGGTCTTAGTCTTATTCCTGCCCATGTTCACTTTGATCCCTTGTGTAGCATGGCGTCTGCCAGCTTCCTCTACTGTGAGGTTTCTATTCCTCCTCTGTAATTAATAAGTGTCTTGTGGGGAGATACTCTGAGATGCTGCAACTATCCCATTTCTTGTCAAACTTTCAGCCACTCGATGACTCTTATCTGAAATAATTATTACCAAGTAGTGCCTTACAAATTCATCATTGCTTTTACGCTTATTTGTTGGCGTTCTGTATAAAGAGACGCTCTTTCATCTCCTGCACCCATTCATTCATTCGTTTTATTTACAGATGAATGGATTTGGGGATTCTCATTTTACTCAGGGTTATAACCTATTACTATTATTCACTTTGTTGCCCAACTTGTACCAGATTTGACCCGTGGAATGCCTTCAAGTAGGCCTTTGTGTCTTTTTTGACATCTCCTTATCATTTTCTCATGAAGTCGCATGTCAGCGTCAGTGATTCTTGTGGTTCCCATCTTTACACAGTCATCCCTACAGGGTATACATCAAATACCAAATAACTGAGACTAAGTTCGTCTAAAGCTGTACCGTGGCCAAACCCCTCAGAGCGGCTGCTGATAGTTCATCTGAGCGATAGGCCAGCCAAGCCTCAAGAGCACACTCGTCTTGCGCCCTAACTTCTGTGAACACCGTACACGCTCGGATGCTCTCAAGCTGTTTTATTTTGGGCATGTGTGTTGGTTGGGTCCTCGGGGAAGCAGACAGGAGTCAGAAGTGCAAGAGATTTGTTGGGGGTAGTGCTTGTGAAAAATAAAGGGAGAGGGTTGCAGGCCTGATACCTGTGAACGGCGAGCTGGGGTGGGGGGTGCGGGAAGAGGTGGAGGGCATCTCTGAGAAGTCTCTGCCAGCCCCGGTGGGGAGCCTCAGTGCAGAGCTTGCCCGTTGTGGGCAGAAACAGCCAGGCCCTGGTGCCCTGCTGGGCTCAGTCCTTACCTGGGAGCTGCCGGGAGGGGCGTGGCCTGGGCTCCGAGGCCACCACGGATCCGAAGTGCTGTGGCTGGAGACTCATTTAACTGCACCCCTCACAGCTGATGAGCAACTTCTTTCTTAAAGGGAGGCCGGCGGGGCATACCTCTAAGGCTGCCGTAGGAAAAATATTTAAAGATTGTGTTTGTTGATTCAAACATGAGAAAGTTGAAACAGAACTAATTTCTACACGGGGGGGGGGGACATCCTCTTGGGGTCCCACACGTTTGTCATTCCCTGAGATTTCAATCATCACTAGATGGGAAACGCTGGTCTAGGTGTCTAACTCCGTTCTTGTCTGGGGTTTCGAGCTGGCGTCTCTGATTGGTTCAGAGGGGCCGTAATGGTCTCAGTTGCCCCAACGGGTGACTAGAAAGAATGAGTCGTCAGCCGGGATCACCGGAGGGCTATTGTATTCCAAGGGGCTTGTCAGAGTAACGTTCCACCCAGTCTGTGGCTGCCGGCCCCTTGGCTACCCAGGCTGAGCAGATGTGTGATTAAATGCTGGGTCAGCAGCTTAGTATCGTGGTTCACGATTCACTTAGTATCGTGGTTCTAGACTTAAAGACTTTACAACGGAAAAGGACCACTGAGATCATGAGGTCGTTCCACACTTCAGGTG
The DNA here is from genome assembly GCF_964270905.1 of Leucopleurus acutus. Taxonomy (NCBI): domain Eukaryota; kingdom Metazoa; phylum Chordata; class Mammalia; order Artiodactyla; family Delphinidae; genus Leucopleurus; species Leucopleurus acutus. Next base: position 178,766,144 of record NC_139142.1, read on the forward strand.
TACAGAAGTGCCCTGCCCCGAATCACCAAGTTGATGAGCTGGGCCGGGGGCTCACAATGGGGCAGGCACTGTGTCATCGTTCTGTCCCATCATGGTCCCCCGTAGCCTCCAGCCCGCAATCGGGCTTCCGCTCCCGGGAGCAACACAATGCAAGTCAGCTCCCCTGTACTGGTACCTGTTTATCATTTTATCTCATCATCTTGTTCTTTATCTCACATCTAGTTCTTTAGCTGTTCCTCACAGAGTGGTTTCCAGATGGCTGGGGCCTTCTGATTGCCTTCCTCCGGACGTGTCTGAGTTCGTTACCATTCCCTTAAAAGGCATCTCCCAGAACCGGACACGTGCGCAGCGTGGTCTTAGCACGGCGATTACAGACCCCCCGCCCCTCTAACTTGAACGCTAGGCATAAGCACGGCCCAGCTGCTGTAGGCTTTCCAACATCTACTCAGTGCTGTTTCATAAAACCTGCATTTAAACTTTTTTTTGGCTTGATTTGGCTCTATTTTTAGAATGTTTTCCACCGGGAGAAGGAAGAAGTCCAAGGGGGAACAGAGAGGGGAAAGGATGTCAGCTCTGATTCGGCAATTGCAGAGCTGCACGCGCCATGGGGCGTAAGCAGGCTTGCGACACAGCCTGCTCCCCACTTTCTCAACCTCGGCTCCTGGTGCATCGCCCTGGGCGCTCACCACACGGCAGAAGGTGGCTGCTTGCCAGTTCTGTCCTCACCAGGGTCCTGGGGTCGGGAACCTCGGTTGTTTTGACTTCGGCTCTTCTCCGTGTGTGTGTGTGTGTGTGTGTGTGTGTGTGTGTGTGTGTGTGTGTTGAGGAAACGAAGCGCTGGAGACCAGGTCATGTGTGTGTGTGTGTGTTGAGGAAACCAAGGATGGAGACCAGGTCACGTGTGTGTGTGTATGTGTGTGTGTATGTGTGTGTGTGTGTGTGTGTGTGTGTGTGTGTGTGTGTGTGTGTGTTGAGGAAACCAAGGGCTGGAGACCAGGTCACATGTGTGTGTGTGTGTGTTGAGGAAACCAAGGGCTGGAGACCAGGTCGTGTGTGTGTGTGTGTGTGTGTGTGTGTGTGTGTGTGTGTGTGTTGAGGAAACCAAGGGCTGGAGACCAGGTCATGTGTGTGTGTGTGTGTGTGTGTGTTGAGGAAACCAAGGGCTGGAGACCAGGTCATGTGTGTGTGTGTGTGTGTGTGTGTGTTGAGGAAACCAAGGGCTGGAGACCAGGTCATGTGTGTGTGTGTGTGTGTGTGTGTGTTGAGGAAACCAAGGGCTGGAGACCAGGTCATGTGTGTGTGTTTGTGTATGTGTGTGTGTGTATGTGTGTGTGTGTTGAGGAAACCAAGGGCTGGAGACCAGGTCGTGTGTGTGTGTGTGTGTGTGTGTGTGTGTGTGTGTGTGTTGAGGAAACCAAGGGCTGGAGACCAGGTCACATGTGTGTGTGTGTGTGTTGAGGAAACCAAGGGCTGGAGACCAGGTCATGTGTGTGTGTGTGTGTGTGTGTGTGTGTGTGTGTGTTGAGGAAACCAAGGGCTGGAGACCAGGTTGTGTGTGTGTGTGTGTGTGTGTGTGTGTGTCGAGGAAACCAAGGGCTGGAGACCAGGTCATGTGTGTGTGTTTGTGTATGTGTGTGTGTGTGTGTGTGTGTGTGTGTGTGTGTGTATGTGTGTGTGTGTTGAGGAAACCAAGGGCTGGAGACCAGGTCATGTGTGTGTGTGTGTTGAGGAAACCAAGGGCTGGAGACCAGGTCATGTGTGTGTGTTTGTGTATGTGTGTGTGTGTATGTGTGTGTGTGTTGAGGAAACCAAGGGCTGGAGACCAGGTCATGTGTGTGTGTGTGTGTATGTGTGTGTGTGTATGTGTGTGTGTGTTGAGGAAACCAAGGGCTGGAGACCAGGTCATGTGTGTGTGTGTGTGTGTGTGTGTGTGTGTCGAGGAAACCAAGGGCTGGAGACCAGGTCATGTGTGTGTGTTTGTGTATGTGTGTGTGTGTGTGTGTGTGTGTGTGTGTGTGTATGTGTGTGTGTGTTGAGGAAACCAAGGGCTGGAGACCGGGTCGTGGAGCCTCGAGGAGAAGAAGTCTGCTAACACGCCTCTGCCACCGCCTCGGGGTGGGCCTGGATGATTCAGAAAATGCTCATCTTCATGTATGTGTTGAGTACTGGAGTGTTTGCATGAGCACTTTTCGTGGTACCTGATTTGACCCCCTTCCCCACCTCGCAAGGTGCACAGGCAGTGATTATCCTGATTTTCCAGATGAGCCAGCTGCTCACCAGGGCGAGCGGCTCTCTGTCCCTCTCTGAGCCCTGGGATTCCCTGAGTGGTTACGGAGGCTACTTCCAGCCCATGATATGTGAGCCATATAGCATCACTGCAAATACATTTTTCCTTCATCCAACATACTGAAGATGTCCCATGTGCCTGACATGATGGCAGGCTCTGGTGATACACAGATGAACAGCTGTCTGTGTTTTAAGTGCTTATAGTCTAGTAATTGCAACCCAGTTTCTATTTGCATTTCATTGAGAGCAATTAGAATCCTTGGAGAAGTGGAGATGCTTCCAGACCATCTAGAGGGCTCATGGGCAGAGGAGGGAACTTGGGTCCAGAGAGGGCAATCCCGTGACCTGGTACAGACAGGGTCAGGGCGGGGTCCAGGCTCCCAGCCCTAGCCCACACCCCTCCCCACCCTGCAGTCTCTTCCGTGCCCCCCACTACAGCTGAATAAGCTTTGGAGACCAGACAGGGCTGGTTTGCATAGTTGAGGATCCAAACCTGGGTTATCCATAGGTTCCCTAGAATTGCTTTTTGCCAGTCATTTCAAGAGGCTGGCTGTGGTATTAGCAGTAAGTGTTATGGTGTCAGTCAGCATTCACTCCTCCCTAGAACCTGATTCCTTTCACATCATGGGGCCAGTCCACTCTTGCTCTGCTGTGTG